>NC_083402.1:125354229-125979229 GCF_020745735.1 Hemiscyllium ocellatum
TGTAAAGAAAATTTTATGGCCCCTTCTAGTCCTACTAATTTCTTGATTAAGTTTTTTTTCTGCTACGTTTATACTCCTCAAAGGTCTTGTTTGATTTCAGTTTCCTAAACTTTACATAGGCTTCTTGTTTCTTTTCGATTAACCTTTCAATATCTCTTGTTACCCAAGGGTCTCAAATCTTGCCATCCTTAACTTGCATCCTCGCAAGAATATGCCAGTCCTGAGCTCTGGTCAGTTGGCCTTTAAAAGACTCCCACATGTCACATGTGGATTTATCTTCAAACAGCGGCCCCAGTCTCATTTCTCCAGTTCCTACCTAATAGTATTATTATTAGCCTTCCTCCAATTTAGCACTTTCACCTGAGGACCAGTCTTATCCTCATTCATAACAATCTTGAAACTTGAGGAATTATAACCACTTTTCCTGAAATGCACCCCCCCCCCCGCCCATTGAAACTTTAATCACCTGACTAGGTTCCTTCCCAAAACAAAATCTGGTATAGCCCCTTCCCTGGTTGGACTATCTACATTTTGTACTAAGACAGCCTTCTTCATGCACCTAACAATTTCTGTCCCATCTAACCACTTGGAATGATGGGAGTCCCAGTCAATATTGAGGAAGTTAAAATCACCCACTACAAACCCGCTGTTTTTACATCTGTTATGACACGGGGTTAACCCCCCCCCCACTTAATTTAAACCAGCAACACAGAAAAGGTATATTCCATGCAATAATCTGTGAAAAATCGAGAAGCCAAAAACTATTTAAAGTAAAAATTAACAACTTTATTTCTTAAAGTATAACAGAGAATAATTGACTAACAAATATTTACAACTCCTTCCTCTAACGTATCTCTTACTTTCCCTTCTGTAATACTAGTCTGACAAAACCCCTGATTACGATTTACCAAAATTCAAATTTCAAAACCAGGCAGCTGTTGAATCTTCTCTTTATATCTTCTTCTGGAGATTTTCTTCTTAGGGATTCTCTTTCACAGGTCACTGATTGATAAAGGTAACTTTAAGAGAGCTGTTGTTCAGGCAGTCTGCAGATGCTGGTGACTTGGCAGTTCTCCTCACAACTGTTCAATTTTTCCAAGCCTTATACCCCCCCAAAACATCGGATTGTATCATTGGCTTTTAGTATTGTCAATGTACTCAATTCAAACATGATTGGAGTTTGCTATGTTTTCAGGTATAATGTAAACTGATTGGCCTAATTAAAATTTGTTTCTGTCTCCAGGCAACCAGCTACCCTAGCTGTTGGGCCACATGTTACATTGTATCTTATTCAGAACACTTGGTGCTGTCAGGTAGTTCTGCTAGCTTTTAACTTTCTTAAAAGTACAGTACACCTCTACACCTTCATGACACATCATTCCATGATCTGCCTACATATCTGTTCCTGTTTGCGCCATGACTTTTGGGAGGCCGATTATATAACCACATCAGAGTGATTGCACTTTCCTTATTCCGAAAGTCTACCCATGTGGCCTTGCTGGATAAGCCCTACAAGATATCCATTTTTCATATAGCTTTCTTAGTACAATCAATAATGCAACTCCCTAACACCATTTACACCCTTCTCTAAGCATCTAAACCCTGCCAGTCCTGGCCTAGACTTCAGACATCCCATCCCACCATGTACATTAATATGGCCTCTGCCTGTTTTTCCTATTAGACTCGGTCCTGTTAATTAATCCAAAGCGCGCGCATGCGCTCTCTCTCTCTCTCACACACACACACACACACACACACACACACACACACACACACACACACACACACACACACACACACTCCCCCTTTTCAGGGGAAGGGGAAGAAAATGATTTTCCATTGCAGTTATTCACTTCAAGAAGAAAGTGTTTATGGCCAATAAAAGCTATTCTTGAAACGAAAAAGGTCAAGCTGCAGTATGTTTACGTTAACCAGTAAAATGTAGCCATTACAGAAACATCTTTATAACAAGATGAAAGCTGGAAAGTAAATATTTAGGGGACTGTGAATTTTTTGAAAAAATATGCAGCAGGAAAGGGCAGTGGGGTTGCATCACTGGTACAGGATGGAGTAAAATAGCAAGAAATCATCTTGAATTGGAAGATGCAGAATCTATATGTTTGGAGTTAAGAAATAAAAAGGGAGATGGCACAGCATTGGAGCAGTTTTTAGAGCCCCTGACAGTAACCGTAGGTTGGATCAAAGTGTAAATCTAAAGATAATGAAGGCATGTAACAAAGGCAGTGCATTAATCATGGGTGACTTCAATTTTGTTGGAGCTTGGGATAATCAGTTTAGGAAAGGAGGCTACAAAGGAAGAATTCACAGAGTATATTTGGGACATTTTCCTAAAACATATGTGCATCCAACCAGCAATCACGTTATTTTGCATCAGATGATGTGCAATGAGGCCGGTTTAATAAATATTGTGAGAGTAAAACATCTACTTGGAAACAGTCACCACAACATGATAACGTTTAGCATTCAGTTTCAGACAAACTTGAGTCAAAGCAACCATGCTAAGCTTAAACAAAGGTAATTGCAAAAGGCAGGCTGGATTGGTCTGGGAAAAGCAGTTCAGTACCAAACATCGTTGAGGAATAATGGAAGATGTTTAAAAGATAGTTCCTGTCTCTCAGCAAAAGATATATTCCAGTAAGGAAGAAGTATTCTAGGAAGGGAGTAAGTGGTTAGATAGGAAAGTTAAGGAAAGCATAAGATTGAAACAAAAAAATAAACAATGTGGCAAATTATTTGTGGTAAGGCAGAGAATTGAGAAAGTTTTAAAAACCAATAAGCGATACCAATAAAAGGGTAAACTTTGAGGGTAAACCTGCAAGTATTATCAAGATAGACAATAAGACCTTCTTTAAATATATAAAAAAAGAAGAGAGTAGCCAGTCAATATCGTCCCCTTAGAGAGTGATGCTGGTGAAACAATAACAGGGAACTAGGAAATGGCAGACGACTTGAATAAATACTTCACGTCAGTTTTCACAACAGAAGACATTCCAAAAGGACTATATATTCAAGAGGCAAATGTCAATAAATACATTAACTATTATTAAAGAAAGTTAATGAGGACAAAGATTATAAGTCCCCTAGACCTGATGGCATGCTTTTTAGGACATTAAACATAAGTAGTTATAAGTGATGTAGTGGACACACTGGTAGGAAACCATAGATTCTGAAAGTATCAGAGGATTCAAAAATTGCCAATGTCTCACCTTTCTGATGAAGGGCTTTTTCCGGAAACGTTGATTCTCCTGCTCCTCAGATGCTGCCTGACCTGTTGTGCTTTTCCAGCACCATACTGTCGACTCTGATCTCCAGCATCTGCAGTCCTCACTTTCTCCTAACGTCACATCTTTGTTTAGAAGAAAGGGAGTTAGATAAAATATAGATAACTGTAGGCCAGTCAGCTTAATGTCGATTTTGGGAAAATATTAAAGTCTTTTATAAAAAGGAGGTATTAGTAAAGAAACATAGACCTGTACAGTAAACATCTCATATCTCTAGAGACTTATCACCAGCATGACCTTCATAATTCCTGCAAATCCATTGGCAGGATAGACATATCAATATGAATGTCTTATCTCAGGCTAATACTCCCAGTATCAAGGCACTGGTCATGCTTGACCAGCTACAATGGGTGAGCCACATCGTCCACATGCCTGACACAAAATCCCTCCGCAAATGCTCTCCTCCAAGCTCCACAGTGGTAAGTAATCACTAGGAGGATAGATAAAATGATAGAAAGACATTGTGAAAGCCTCCCTAAACAAATGCAACATCTCCTACCAATGTGGGAATCATTTGTCTTAGAAAATGTAAACTAGAGAAGAAGCATTTGCGAAGGCACCAACTACTTTGAGTATTACCGAATGCAGCATATGGAGGCCATGTGCAAGCAGTGTAATGAGCACATGGAATCCAGGCCTTACCATCCACCTACCTCATCAAACATCATTGGCCCACCAGTGACAGAGACTGCAACTCCAGGATTGGATCAATCAGCTGCTGAGAACCCTGCCTCTTACCCAACCCATGAGGGATTTGGGAGTCCTTGTGCATGAATCACAATTAGCCATCATCCAGGTTCAGTGAATAATAGGGGAAGGCACCTGGAATGTTGGCCTTTACTTCAAGTACAGTAGGGTATAAAAGTAGGAAGGTTTTGCTAAGACTGTGCAAGGCATTAGTCAAACCACAGATGGAATACTGTGAATAATTCTGGGCCCCTTATCCAAAGAAAGACATACTGACATAGGCAGTTCAGTGAAGGTTCATTAGGTTAATATCAGGTATGGAAGAACTGTCTTATGAGGGGATGTCAAGTATGTTGGGCCTACACTCATTGGAATTTAGAAGAATGAGAGACCACCTTATTGAAACATACAAAGATTCTTGGAAGACTTGACAGGGTAAATGCAGAAAGGTCATTTTCCCCTTGTGGGAGAACCAAGGACTAGTGGGCATAATCGCAAAATAAGGGATAGCACATTTAACACAGAGGAGGAATTACTTCTTTCAGAGAGCATTGACTCTGTAGAATTGTTTCCTGCAGAGGGCTGTTGAATGATCACATCTGAGATAGACAGAGTTTTAATCAGATGGGGAATCAAGATTATGGGGAAAAGGCAGCAAAGTAGGTGTGAGGTTATCAGATCAGCCGTAATCTCATTCAGTGGCAGAGCAGACTGGATGGGCTGATGGCTACTTCTGCTCCTTTGTCTTATGTTCCAAAATTTACCCATTTGGTGTTCTTGTACATGTGATCAAACCAATAATTATGCATGGTTATATCTGGGTCTTGACAGACACCACTTGCTCAGGAAATATAACACATATAATTTTTTTCAGTCACTCTTCAGAGGAACACTGTTGCAGCTTTAGAAACAGGAAACACAAACTAAACAGATTGTTTTATCGCAAGCTTTCCTGAACTGTAAATATAAACTCCAAGCCTGAAAAACTGTGCAAGCAGAACAGCCATAAAATGCATTTGTAAAATAGTCAGATGTTTTCCCTGAAGTACATTCAACTAACAGTTTTGGAACCATGTGATTTCTAAGAAATGCATTATTTCTTTCACAGAAGTTGCAATGTCTTTTCATTGACTATTTTGGAAAAAAAAGGCATCTCCACAATCTTTCAAATTCAAGTGTGCAAAATCATTAAATATGAAGTATCTTCATAAATGAAATATGATATCTGTCCATTTCTTTACTGATACTTTAGCTTCATATGTATAAAATATCAACTTATCAGTTGCTTTGATTGAACTGATATCAGCTACTTGCTTTCGAAAATAAGACACACTTTTGGCATGACCATGCTGGTTGACAGATTTTTAGGAACTTTACCACTATCAGTATTACCAAAAGTTGCATCTAAAACAATATAACAAGTCAAAACATCTTCTTTTTCCAAAGCAACTCTTGGTTCATAACTATTTCATGTGTTGACCATTAAATTGTGGAACATCTTTAAATGGATTGACAGCAGATGTGACAGCTGCCATCAGTGCACTTAATACATTTGTGATATAATGTAATAAGTATTACTCCTAATGCTCATAGAGAGCTGGGGAATTGTGAATAGGTGATGCCTACTTTTCCATCCACTTAGATCACAGTGTTATTCTAATTTCCATTTTGTGGATCCTAAAGGATAAACTAAGTTTAAAATGCTTGGACATCAAATTAAGCAATTAGTTGGTCCATTGTGGTAGAGAGAATATTCACCCTGACAAATCAGTATAGGGACAAACTGATACTAATATCCTAGTTTGAGATTGCTATTTATACATAGGAAATGACACTATATATACTAATCTACAGCTGGAACTTCATCCTGCAGCTTATGGGGTTATCATGCCTATTTATCCTTATACCAGATTTCAGGGCTGTGGAGATTTACAGAAATAATACCAAAGAAAGAACAAGTTACATTGGCAGAGCAGAGAAGCTGGGATTATTGTCTTCAGATCAAGAATGGTTAAGGGAAGATTTAATAAAGGAATTCAATGTCATGAAGAAATTTGATAGAGTGAATAATAAAGAAATGTTTCCAGTGGCAGGAGGGTTGATGACCAGAGGACACATATTTTAGGTAATTGGCAAAAGGTTCAAAAGGAGAAAGAAGGAAAGATCATTCTTTTCCACAGCTGTTTCATATGATCTGGAATGGCTGTGGAAGCAAATTCTGCAATATTTTTAAAAAGGAAATTTAATAAATACTTGGAAACATTTGCAGCACTGTGGGGGAAAAAGAATAGGGAGGGTGAGACTAATTCCATAGCTCTTTTAAAGAGCCAGCACAAACACAACGGGCTGAATAGTCTCTTGGCATGTAAGCCTCTATGATCATCTGCATAAATGTAAAATCCCCAAGGTGTATCTGAACAATGATGCTGTCCTTTTCCAGCTGTGTACTACAGGCGCCAACAAGAGGGGAGGCTGCTACTCTATGCCATTCTGGGATCAGCAGGAATGACCTGCCTAACCATCTTATTGGCCTTTTGCATTGTGCTTCACTTCAAGAGAAACAATTTCCAAAGGAAAATGGTGCAAGCTTTCCAAAACAGCTCGGTAGGATCATATGACTTAACATTGCTGGGTTGGCATTATAGTTGCTCCAGTAATGCAAAGATTATGTCGTAGATTTTTTTCAATAATAAAATGTTGCAGTTTATACAAAGTTCAAGCTGGAATAATAACTCTTGGTATTCAGAATTAGTTTCAAATATTAATTTATGTTTACTGGATGTGATCAGCCAGTTCTGTTAAATTAAATGTTTTTGTTATTCAGTCATTCAGGATAAGAACAGGTGAAGGCCATTCAGCCATTATAGCTTGTTTCAACATTCAATTAGATTATGGTTGATCATTTATCTGCCTTGGTTTCATAAACCCTTAATATCCTTAGTCAGAGCTCAAATGACTTTTTAAAATTAATGTCTCTTCTTGAAAATTTCTTGAGGGCTTATTTTTTTGAATTTTGAAAATTACTTTTTGGTTTTCTGGGGCTCATTTATCATTCATACAAATCAGTTATTAGATGATACAATCATGTACTAACATTACTTTCTGTATTTATGTTGACATATGCAGCGTTTGGACTAACACTGAAATAGAATTAGAAAAACTCAGCAATACCCACAACAATTACCAGCTCTCCATTAAACCTAAAACTGGGACACACCACAGAATGTGGCGGTTAGACTGAATACTTAAACTGGTACAAGTCAACGGATGTATGTTAACAACAAAAGTGCTTTTTCAAAATGACAGGTGCACATTTTCTACACACCAAAAGTCATTATCCTGAACACATGCCCAGACTAATGAGATCATAGCTAATGCATTTCCCTTACATGTTCATAATCAAACAGTTGCTATCCTATTTACTAGATTTCAGATCTCAATCTCAGATTTCTGCTATATCTTTTACAAGTACAGTCACTGCTGAACATATACAGTTTAAGCTAGAAATTCCACATTAGTTAATTGACAAGGAATTTATTACTTCAGTGATTTCAGTTTTGTTGGATTCTGGTGATGCTTTGATGACAACTTAAAGACTGTTCTCTCTCCTTAGCAGAAGGTACCTTTGCCCTGATACCTCTGTTGTAGTCACCTTCTCAGTTCCCACTCCACTTGCAACCTTTCTCTCCCTCCCAAAGCCTCCTTTTCAGCCACCTTGTACCCCCCACAATCTTTCAGCCACCTCCTCTACCCATTCTGCCCTCTAACCTCCTGACAGATCCTTCCCAGACCTGGCAAATGGAAGTTCTGGATCTGATAAAAGGCTCTCCAAGCCTCAGCAAAAGGCCACCAACCATTACTGCACCCCTAACAGGTGACCACCACAGCAGAAGGCTATGACTTTTAACTCCTGCACTTCCTCTATTGGCTGCTCATGCTTCCAATCACAGGCTGTTTCTCTCTCGCATTTGCTGTAGGAAACATTGGAGAGCACTTTTTGTGATTTGAGGAGCAATTCTTCACTAATTTTGTCAATTCCATTTATCGAACCAATCTTCTCCAGTTGGACTCTTCCCCATTGAAATTTCTTGGGAACTTTGCACATTTTCAGGAGATATTCCCACCTTACCCCTCTCCAAATATTTTGAACACTGCCCTTACCTAATAAAAATCTATGTATCTTGATGTATAAATTTTTAATTGATCCTCAGCCTCAACAGCTTCTCGGAGAAATGAGATTTACATTGTTTTGTGTGAAGAAGCATTCCTGAGGTCACACTCCCATTGCTTGCAAAATTAGATGGCATCAGGTGACAAGGGTAGATGGCGAGTTCCCCCTGCTCTCACACCAGGAAATTCACTATTACACCTCCCCTTCATTCCTCGAAAGGAGTTTCCTGCAGCTCATTGCACTTCACACTACTGTCAAGGGTCTCCCTCCCCACAGTGGTGATGGATAATGGTTAATGGCCCTCAACTTGAACTAATTGAGTCAGATCTCTGTAGGCCCATGACCAAGAGCATTACAATCCCTCATTACTTCTTCTGATGCTGCAGTCAATCCACACCACAACACTGTACTGCATTGTGCTCCATTTTGCCCCAGTACAGACAGCATGAACTTAATACAAGCAACTGGGCTGACTCCCTTCTGGATCTTAATTCCAAGATCATTTCCTGTATGACTTTACATAACTTTATTCATACTAAGTATTTTTTTTCCTCGCAGATTAACTATTAACCTGCATTTTCTTTCCTTTGAAGAGAGAGGAACCTATTATTCAGTTTAATTCAGGGACTCTCACTCTGACCAGGAAACCAAAGCCTCAGTTGCGAATGCCAATCGTTTACCCTGTCCTCCACTGGGATGATATAAAATTTGAAGATATCATTGGTGAAGGAAATTTTGGACAAGTCTTAAAGGCTCGAATCAAGAAGGATGGACACAAAATGAATGCTGCCATTAAAAGAATGAAAGGTAAAAGGCATTCATTAAATAGGAACATTGAAACAAAAAGGGGGCAAATTCAACCTGGCCATTAACCGTCGTATTGGTTTACTCTCGATCAGTAAAGTGATGGAAGGTGTCACCAACAGCGCTATCAAGCAGCACCTGCTCAGTAATAACCTGCTCAATGAAACCCAGTTTGGGGTTCCACCAGGACCACTCAGCTCCTGATCTCATTACAGCTTTGGTTCAGACATGGATAAAAGAACTGAATTCAGCCCCTGGAGACAGATCCACAATTTCCATTTGCTCCCCAGATTCTTCTGAATCCTGAATTGGAAATGTATCACTGTTCCTTCAATATTGCTGGGTTTAAAATCCTGGAACTCCCTCCCTCATTGCCCATTGGCTGTACATACACTAAATGAATTGCAGCAATTCAAGAAGGCAGCTCACCTCCACTTTCTCAAAGACAACTAGGGAGGGGCAATAAATGCTGACCAACCAGCATCACCCACATCACATCTGTGACTAAATATATTTGTATCCCTGTATTTTTAAAATGGACAGATTAATCTTCAAATGAAACCTTGGATAATCCCGGACAACTGACATATCTGTTCTCAACTCATATCGCTAAAAGAAATCAGTCCCTATCAAATCAATCCATTCTTTGAGTTTACATTTGCTACCTTTTCAGGATCAAGGAGCAGGTTAACTAACCTTGAATTGCCATTCATTTTTCAAAACAGAGTTTAATTAAACTCAACACAAACTGACATCAGATTTGTGTGCAAGGTTAATCAAAAAGTTTGAATATGCACTGACAGTCAGTGCATCTTTAATTTTTTCATTCATCTTTGTGTGTAAATATTTTGACTTCTCCCCATCACTAATGTTTGCCAACTACAACCTTCTGAAATTGCTGCATTTCTCCACCAATTCTCACACTTCTCCAATATTCTGTGTAGCACTGTTGGCAACCATGTTGTCAACCATCTGGGCCCATTGTTCTGGAACTCCCTCCCTAAACCTCTCCATCTCTAAACTTATTCTTCTCTGAATTGCTTGTTAAACCCTGGTGTTTGATCAAGCCATTGATCACCTGGCCTAATAATCTCTCTGTCTGCCTTGGTGTCACTTTTATTTGATATTTTCCCTTGTGAAACATCTCAGGCAGGACATTTTATTGCATTAAAGCTGCTATTTATTGTTGGTGACAAAACAGTGTGGAAATGGTATAAAATTTAAATATTTGTTCATTCTTAGCACTTACAACTGGAGGTTAAAAACTAACTGATGTTATTAGCACTAATTTTGCCATGGCCTTAACTGTGATTCTTACATTTATAGAATATGCATCCAAAGATGATCACCGAGACTTTGCTGGAGAATTGGAAGTTCTCTGCAGACTTGGACATCACCCAAATATAATTAACCTGCTGGGAGCTTGCGAACACAGAGGTACAGGTTCATCATAATCTTCTCTCTCATTCTGTGATATTGATCATAAATAGGGTGGAAATACACCACAGACTCAAAGTCACCACTATACAATCTGTCTAACACTGTTTCAGAATATTTCTTTGGAGGAATATTAATTTGACAGAATGTTTCTTGTTACTAGTAAGGTTATATATCCCTAAATGCCAGTCTGTGTTATTTACAAACATACGGCACCTCTAACATATTCCAACATTCAATAAGATTGTGGGTGATATAATTGTTTGTTCTCCTCCACATTTCTGGCTAATCCTGATAATCATTTACTCCTTGTTAGAGAAAAAAATATATTTACCTTTACTTTAAAATTATGCAATAACTAAGTGTCTTGCACCCTCTGAAGCAGAGTTCCAAAGACACTCCGTACTCTCAGGAAAAGAAATGCTGTATGTACTTGAAATGGGAGACCCCTTTGTTTTTAAACTATGCTCTCTAATTTCTTTCAGAAGCTAAAACATTCTTTCAGCATCCAATCTGTCAAATTCCAACAGGATTTTATTATTCAAGAAGATTGTAGAACATGCTTTCAAAAATTTGGATTAATCCAACAACTATCTGAGTAGACATTTCATTTAACATCTTGGGATGAAGTCTTGGGGTGAAGTCAATAAAAGTATTTTTTGGACCTGTTCTTGATGATTGTAATTGTTTTAAGTTTCTCCCTTAGAGAGTCATAGAGAGTCATAGTCATAGAGATGTACAGCATGGAAACAGACCCTTCGGTTCAACTCGTCCATGCCGACCAGATATCCCAAACCAGTCTAGTCCCACCTGCCAGCACCCGGCCCATAT
Source organism: Hemiscyllium ocellatum (assembly GCF_020745735.1). Taxonomy (NCBI): domain Eukaryota; kingdom Metazoa; phylum Chordata; class Chondrichthyes; order Orectolobiformes; family Hemiscylliidae; genus Hemiscyllium; species Hemiscyllium ocellatum. The sequence goes on from NC_083402.1 coordinate 125,365,462, forward strand.
CCCTTCAAACCCTTTCTATTCAAAAACCCATCCAATTACACTTTGCTCCAATTTATCCATGCCGACCAGATATCCTAAATTAATCTAGTCCCATTTGCCAACACTTGATCCATATGTCACTAAACGCTTTCTATTCAGATACCTATCCAGATGCCTTTTAAATGTTGTAATTGTACCAACCTCCACCACTTCCTCTGGCAGCTTATTCTATACACACACCACCCTCTGCGTGAAAATGTTGCCCCTTGGGTCTCTCCTAAATCTTTTCCCACTCACCCTGAACCTATGCCCTATAGTTCTGGACTCCCCCAATCCAGGGAAAAGACCTTGACTATTTGCTCTATCCATGCTCCTCATGATTTTATAATCACTTTATTTGAATCTTAGACTGTGAACAAAGATGCAAAATGTTTGTACAATTCACCTGCCATTTCATTATTTTCCATTGTTAAATCCCCAGACTCGCTCTTTCGAGAATCTACAGAGGAACCTCGATTATCCAAACAAGATGGGCGGGCACTATTTCATTCAGATAATTGATTATTCAGTTAATTGATTCAATGCCTCTCCTCTGGGGCTTGGAGTTTTCTGAAGTTTCCTTTTTCCTCGCACTGCCTGCCTTGCTCCCTCTCTCTGTCTCAGGGTTTGTTTCTGAGCAGACACACCCTTGTGTATAAGGAACCTATAGTATTGCTAAAGCCTCCCGCCCCCTCTTCCCACCTCTAACCCCCCCCCAAAACCACCATCAGTTCAATGGGATTGATGCAGTGAGCACTTACTAAGTCCGCTCCCCATTTAGGAGACTAGGCAGCAGTACATCACGCGAATGCCCCCGCAAACCCGTCCGCCCCCACCCTCAACCCACCCCTTGTCCATGCCCCTGTCTGCCTGTCCATCCTCCAACCCGTCCAACACCGCCATCCTATCGGCCCCCAACCACGCTTCCAAACACCCCAACCCCACACCCTGTCCGCCCCTCCCACCGTTCACCCTCCAACACCGCCACCCCATTGGCCCCCACACCACCCCGCACACCCCCGTCTGTGTCCTATCCTCCAGTTTGCTCCCCTCCGAACCACGGCCCTCGTCCGCCTCCACATTCCCAACCCCATCCAACAATGTCCCCCGTCTGCCCTGCCCCCACCCGCTGGCCAGACTTCTCACCCCCCGTGAGGCCCTTTCCACCCCTGCCGGGCCCCCCAATCCCATACAACCGCACCCCCATCCACCACAACCCCTGCCCCCCTTCTGCACCTCCAACTCCCACACACACACCCCCCCCAATTCTGCCCCCCTCTGGGGCAGATGGAGTGGACACCAAGACTACGATTGCTGCTGCCTTTGGAGGGTGTCTCAAAATAGCGCGCGCACGCACACACAATGTTTTACTGCAATTTTTTGACAGGTTCCACCTTTGCCCTGTACAGGACAATGTTGGAGAGATTATCTGTGGAAGGAGGGTTCAGGGTACATCCCTGTGTAGAACTCCAGGGAAAGTGTGTGGAGAGAGAGGGAGCGTGGTCAGTAATTTGGAGACGGTGCCTGGGCTCCCATCAATGTCTAGGACTGTTCTCAGCAGCATTTCAGTAAGCCGGAGTCATTTTTAATCATTGTAAACAAAAGACACGATCAGTGTTGAAACACTTCTTTGATATTTGGATAATCAAGGTTCCTCTGTACACTCATGTATTTAAAAAAAGGAAAATGTATTTGGAGAGACTATGGGAGAAATCTTATATGGGCCTGAGCAATATAGACTTTGTCATGAAATATGCCAGAACCAGAAAAGAAGTTTGATTAGGTTGTTCTCAATGCCAGAAGTATCTCGTTCCATCTATTATTCCTATGGAAAGCTGTTGTTGTGTTTCCCACTGGGGAGCTGTGAATTATCAATTAAGGGGGATTATTGCTTTGTTAATAGTCCAACTAGCTCATTGCTTCCTATTTCACTGAATGTGCAAACGAGCTGCACAACGAGAAAACTTGACAGAAATCAAAGCAGCTGATGGATTCAGCTTTCGACTTCTTACGAAAGACCTCCATGTAGCACCTCAGAGTATGACCAATGGACTCCAGCTGCATTCACCCATCATCCATAGACATTTGGGTCCAGCATTTGCCAACCACTCTTTACCATCATACTGTCTCTCTGGTTGACTTGCATGTTGCTCGCACAACACAGACTTGCATTGCAGGGTACATTGGCATAAAACAGTGAAAAGCTGCAGCATGGGCACCTTGCTTATACAAACAGATATCCCTGCTCAAAGACTGGAGCAAGCTGCATTTCAGGGATGCTCAGTTAGCACAGACCTGCATACTTACAGCATCCAAGACTTGCCTTGCCTGTTAGCGTGTTGATATTTCAGCCAGAGCCAAGGGCTATCAGTTCTGCCACGTTGATGGAGAGACAGCACAAGTATTTTCAGAGATGGGAGCAAGGATGGTGATGTTGAGGGGAGGGGCAGATCCAGGAATATGGCAACTAAGTGGGGCAACATTGAAGGACCTGGTCGGCTCTGGGAAGGGTCTGTTGAAGGCAGTAACCACCACCTTGGCCTCCACAAGGGGAGCAAAAAGGGACAGAGTGGGCCTCATTAAGGTGTCATTTTAAGGCTCAGGGACATGGAGTCAAAGTTCAGTCACATCCACATTGGGGGAGATGGATGGAATTAGGTTGTCATGATAATGTGAGGCAAAAGGAGACATGAAGGCTTAGGAGGATGGTACCTGATGACAAGGCATTTTCTCATTCTAATGTCATTGACTGTGAGTTGCATTCACTGCCTTCACTTGCTGTTCTTTAGATATGAAGTGCTACTAGGAAATGGCTATGACAGTTAGTGTCAGTTTGATGGGCAAAAACATAGAATCCATGTTTGCTGGATGTGAAAATGTTGAACAAACAACTATATTAGGCAAAAAGCTTAAGATAAGGCAGATGAACTTAGGACATGGTTGGGAACATGGGACTGAGATATCGTAACTAGTACAGAAACATAGCTCAAGCAAGGACAAGACTAGCAGCTTAATATTCTGGGTTATAGATGCTGTAAGGAGGATAGAAAGGGACAAGATAGAGGAGGAGTGGTGTTTTTGTTTAAGGATGACAATTTAGTTGGACTTAGGGAGAATGTTCCAGTGAAGTCATATGAGTGGAATTGAGAAATAAGAAAGGGATGATGACCTTTTTGGAATTGCGCTATCGCCCCCCTCCCCTCCAGTAGTCAGCGAGAAATTAAGAATCAAATATGCAAGGAGATCTCAGGTAACTGTAAGAATAAGAGAGTTGTAATAATAGTGGATTTTAACTTTCTAAAAATAGATCGGGACTGCCATAGTGTTAGGGGCTTGGATGGAAAGGGATTTGTTACATGTATAGAAGAAATTTTCTTATTTAATATATGGATGCACTTACTAGAAAAAGAGCAAAGCTTAATCCTCTCTTGGGAAATAAGGCAGTGCAAGTGATTGAGATGTCAATAGGGGAACAGTTTGGAGCAAATGATCATAATTCTATTTGTTCAAAATAGTAGACCTTTTAGGCCTGATCTAAAAGTTAAAGTTCTAAATTATAGTAAGGCCAATTTTGATGGTATTAGGCAGGAACTTTCAAAAGTCAATTGAGGGAGGATGTTCGCAGGTACAGGGATGGTTGGGAAGTGGAAGGCTTTTAAAAATGATGTAGTGAGAGTCCATGTAATGAGATGTAATGTGTTTGTGCAAAGTAATAGGCTGCTATGTGTAGGGAATTTGAATGACTAAAGAAATTGAGACTCTGCTCAAGAGAAAGAAGGAGGCACAGGTTAGGTATAAACCATTGGAATCAAGTGAATTCCCAGAGAGGTATAGGGGCAATAGGTGCATACTTAAGTGGGAGAGTACTGAGATACAGGTGACTAGATGAGATGGGATTGAGGTGCATTAGGAGGGGGTGTTAGTAATTCTGGAAAGTGTAAAAATATTTAAGTCCCCTGGGCCAGATGGGATTTATCCTAGTATTCTCTGGGAAGCCAGGGAAGAGATTGCCGAGCCTTTGGCTTTGCTCTTTATGTCGTCATTGTCTCCAAGAACAGTGCCAGAAGACTGGAAGATATTAAATGTTGTTCTCTTGTTCAAGAAGGGGAGGAGAGACAACCCTGAAAATTATAGACCTGTGAGTCTTACTTCATTGTGAGTAAAGTGTTGAAGAGGGTTGTAAGAGATAGGATTTCTAATCATCTAGAGAGAGATAAGTTGATTAGGGATAGCCTACACAGTTAAGTGAAGGGTAAGTCATGCCTCACAAATTTTATTGAGTTCTTTAAGAAGGTGACCGAATTGGTGGATGAGGGTAAAGTGGTTGATAAGGTGTATATGGATTTCAGGAAGGCATTTGATAAGGTCCCCCATGGTAGGCTATTGCACAACATACAAAGGCATGGAATTGAGGGTGATTTAGCGGTTTGAATCAGAAATTGGCTAGCTGAAAGAAGATAGAGGGTGGTAGTTAATGGGAAATATTTATCCTGACTTTCAGTTACTAGTAGGGTACGCAAAGATTTGTTTTGGGTCCGCTGTTGTTTGTCATTTTTATAAATGAACTGGATGAGGGCATAGAAGGATGGGTTAGTAAATTTGCGGATGATACTAAGGTCGGTAGAGTTGTAGATAGCGACAAGGAATGTTGTAGGTTACAGAGAGACATAGATAAGCTGCAGAGCTGAGGTGAGAGGTGGTAAATGGAGTTTAATGTGGAAAAGCATGAGGTGATTCACTTTGGAAGGAGTAACAGGAAATCAGAGTGCTGGGCTAATGGTAAGATTCTTGGTAGTGTAGATGATCAGAGAGATCTCAGTGTCCATGTACATAAATCCTTGAAAATTGCCACCCAGGTTGATAGGGTTGTTAAGAAGGCATACGATGTGTTAGCTTTTATTGGTAGAGGGATTGACTTTCAAAAGCTTGAGATCATGCTGCAGCTGCACAAAACTCTGGTGCGGCCACATTTGGAGTATTGCATACTGTTTTGGTCACCACATTTTCAGAAGGATGCAGAAGCTTTGGAAAGGGTTCAGAGGAGAGTTACAAGGATGTTGCCTGGTATGGAGGGAAGGTCTTATGAGGAAAGGTTGAAGGACTTGAGGCTGTCTTTGTTAGAGAGAAGAAGGCTGAGAGGTGACTTAATTGAGACATATAAGATAATCAGAGGGTTAGACGGGTTGGACAGTGATAGCCTATTTCCTTGGAGGGCAATGGCTAGAATGAGGGGACATAGCTTTAAATTGAGGGGTGATGGATATAGGACACATGTCAGAGGTAGTTTCTTTACTCAGAGTAGTAGGGTGTGAAATGCACTGCCTGTAACAGTAGTAGACTGACCAACTTTTAGGGCATTTAAGTGGTCATTGGATAGTCATATGGAATAGTATAGGTTAGATGATTTCACAGGTTGGCGCAACATTGAGGGCTGAAGGGCCTGTACTGGCTGTAATGTTCTATATTCTATGAGGGAAATCAGGAGGGTAAAAAGAGGACGTGAAATAGCTTTGGCAAATAGGGTTAAGAAGAATACAAAGGGATTCTACAAGTGCGGTAAGGGCAAAAGAATAACTAGAGAGAGAATAGGATGAAGAGCTTATGCTCAAAATATCCACTCTCCTGCCCCTCAGATGCTGCCTGACTGGCTGGGCTTTAACAGCACCACACTTTTTGAGTCTGATCTCCAGCATCTGCAGTCCTCACTTTCTCCTAGAAAATATGCCCCTTAAAGATTAAGAAGGCCATCTACGTGTGGAACACTGGAGATGGGTGAGATACTAAAGGGATATTTTGTGTCAGTTTTTACTGTGGAGAAGGACATAGAGCTAGGGAAATTGGGGAAATAAATAGTAATGCCTTGTAAAATGTCCATATTATAAAAGAGGACATGCTTGAGGTCTTAAAATGCATGAAGGTGGATAAATCCCTTGGACCTGATTAGGTGTATTCCAGAACTTTTTGGGAAACTAGGGAAGAGATTACTGGGTCTGTTTCTGAAATATTTGTATTATCAATAGCTACAGGTGTGATGCTAGAAGACTGGAGGGTGGCTGATGTGGTGCCATTATGTAAAAGTAGTAAGGAAATGCCAGGGAACTGTAGACTGCTGAGCCTGATGTCAATGGTAGGTTAGTTGTTGGAAGGTATTCTGAGAGATAGAATTTACATGCACTTGGAAAGGCAAGGACAGATTAAGAATAGTCAATATGGCTTTGTGCGTGGGGAATTGTCTCTCTCTAACTTGATTGCAATTTTTAAGAGGTAATAACAAAGAGGTGGACATTGCCTATATAGACTTCAGCAAGGAGTTCAACAAGATTCCACATGTTAGACTAGGTTAGCAAGGTCAGATCACAAGGAATCCATGTGGAGCTAGCCAATTGGATGCAAAATTGGCTTATAGGCAGGAGACAGATGGTAATAGTGAGATGTTTGTCAGACTGGAGGTCTATGACCGATGCTGAGTTCACTGCTTTTTATCACTTATATGAATGATTTGGATGTGAACATGGGAAGTATGGTTAGTTAGTTTGCAATTGACACCAAAATTAGTAGTGTAGTGGATAGTGAAGAAGTTTATCTCCGAGTACCACATGGCCTTGATTAAATGGGCCAATGGGCCGAAGAATGGCAGATGGAATTTAATTTAGATAAATGTGAGGTGCTGCATTTTAGGAAGGTAAACCAGGGCAGGACTTGTTAATGGTAGGGCCCTGGGAATGTTGCTGAACAAGGAGACCCAGAGGTGCAGGTGCATAGTTTCTTGAAAGTGGAGTCACAAGTAGACAGGCTTGTGAAGAAGTGAGTTGGCACGCTTGCCTTCATTGATCATCACATTGAGTATATGAGTTGGGACACTTCTGGAATACTGCATTCAGTTCTGGTGTCCCTGCTACAAGAAAGGTGTTATTAAACTTGAAAGGGTTTAGAAAAATTTATAAGGATGTTGCTGGGTTTGAGCTAAAGGGAGAGGTTGAATAGGCTTGAGTATTTTCCCCTGGAGCACTGGGGGCTGAGGGGTGACCTTATTGAGATTTATAAAACCATAGGGGCATGGATCAGGTGATTAGCCAAGCTTTTTTTCCCAGTGTAGCAGATGGCATAGGTTTAAGGTGAAGCGGAAAGATTTAAAAGAGACTGAGGAGCAACTTCTTCACAAAAATGTGGAGCAAGCTGCCAAAGGAGGTGATGGAGACAGGTACAATTACAATATTAAAAAGGCATTTAGATGGGTCCATGAATAGGAATGATTTAGAGGGATATGGGGCAAATGCTGGCACATGGGACTGGATCAGTTTTGGATAACTGGTCAGCATGGACAAGTTGGGCTGAAGGGTCTGTTTCCATGTTGTATAATTCTTATGAACCTATATGAAGGAGACATTTGCAAACCCCAGCGACATTTAATTTGTCATAATTTCTTTGCCCATTTGCCGTGCAGGTACTTATGAATCACATGCTGGACAAAGGTGATATGCATCATTTGCATAATCCATCATAGGTTATTGCAAATTGAACATTACTACTAACTTCACCAGCATTAAGATGCCAATGACATGAAAAGAGGCTAGCATTGGCCAAAGGTGAACCATTGTTTGTGGGGGACTAAATCATCTGTCATGTAGTTTCATACAGTTTGTACTGTATGAAATGAGAGTTTGAATATTTGATGTGGGTCTGGGATATGAAAGTGTTTTCAGTGTGGCAAGGACTCAAATTTGATATAATGAGCCTGCATGGCACCTTCAGCAGCTTGGTGCATGTACAGTGGCTGAAGCTGAATGACAGATGGAGACATGGCCTGTGTTATTCGGGTACTGTATGCCTTATTAAATGGGGGAGTATGTGCAGCTCTCATCTACAGGGTATGTCACCGCTAACTCTTCTGAGACCCAGGAATGTCTTCCAGTCCTTATGTTCCCAACATAGTTCATTTTCATCTTGAGGTGTGCATATTAGGGCTGCACACTGCCTTAGTGGTTAGCACTGCAGCCTCATAGCACCAGGGACTTGGGTTCGATTCCAGCTTTGGGTTTGGGCAACTGTCTATGTGGAGTTTGCAAGTTCTCCCATGTCTGCATGAGTTACCTCCCACAATTCAAAGATGTGCAGGTTAGGTGAGTTGGCCATGATAAATTGCCCATAGTATTCAGGGATGTGTAGGCTAGGTGCATAGTTGGGCAAATATAGAATAATAGGCTAGGGGAATGGGTTTGGGTGGGTTACTCTTCAGAGGGTCAGTGTGAACTTGTTGGGCCAAAGGGCTGTAGGGGTTCTGTGATTTCTATCAGTATTCTGCCCAGCCAATTCTGGGATGTTGGTTGTCGGGCTGACTTCCTAATAAGTGAAGACAGATAAACGAAGAGCAGGTCCAATGGCAAGACCTGAAGCAGCAGCAGGGTCCTGTGGACAACTCCAGCTTGGGGCTGCTGTTGTAGGGCCCCTCAGGATCCATATGGTCTATAGGAATTTTAGTGTTTTTCATTCAATTCCTGTAGATGAACAAGATGCAGCGTTAATGCAGGGTCTGTATATCTTGGAATATCATGATGGGATTTTGCCAAAAGCTGATGCTGAACCTGAGACCTGCAGAAGTGGGAGGCTGTGACAGCTGTGAAGATGCTAGCTGTTTTGAACCACTTTGTAACTGGCTTCTTTCAGTTAGTGATAGATGACCTGTGTGCAGCATTCCCTCGAAGCTGCACTCTGAGGGCCCATGCATAGTGATTGGTGTTTTGATGTCATTTACAGCATTGACTTCCATTTCTGGAAGTTACTGCCATGCTTAGATTTTGGAGGTCCGCACAGAAGTAAAACATTATTTGTATAATACTGCCAGTATGGGATCTCTCGGTCATGCACTCAAAAATGTAGCAGGTCAGTGACCAATGTCATTTATGCCATGGTCACAAGTTCATTTCATTTCTCGAAGGCAAAGTCAGTGCTAAAACCTGACATTTGGATTCAAAAGCACATTCTCCAGGTGGAGAGTGCCGTCAATTGCATGCATATGGCACTGAGGTGATCCTATCGCAACATTGTGGAATTTTTCAACAGATTGGGGTTTCATTGAGTAATGTTCAAGTAATCTGCAATCTCCGTTACAACTTCCTGGTGGTATGTGTTTACTACCGTGGCAGCTGTCATGATTTGTACATTAGTGTTCCAAGATATACCTGGTGTATTTGAGGGTCCGGGTCCTTACAAAGTTGGTTACCTGGGGGTGCAAGAGCTACCCGCTGAGTCCATGGCTAATGATACTAATGAGCAGCCCCCTAACTGGTGCAGAGTGCAGATACAATGCTGCCCATGCTTCAATCAGGGCCATGTGGAGCAGGTAATGGGGCGGAAGATGGGCTTCCACTGCTTGGACAGATCTGGGAGTGGGGGGCCTCCACTACAGTCCAACCAAAGTATGCTGCATCATCCTGGCATGTTGTGCTCTGCAAAATTGGAGCAGATAACCAGGCAATAAGTTGTATGCTGAGGAACTGAGGAAAAAGGAGCAGTCTTCCAAGGAGGAAGATGAGGACATTGTGAGGAGAAAGATGTCCTTGGCCATGACAGAGCTCAGCTGCATTGGGCACTAAAAGCAAGACAGATCCTGATTGATATACAGTTCCAGTGGATGAGAGTTGGTTGCAACAAGTCTTCAGCCCAACAAGTCCACACCGACCCTCTGAAGACTGTCCCACCCAGACCCATTCCCCTACTACTCTGCATTTACCTCAGACTAATGCACCTAACCTACATATCTCTGAACACTATGGGAAATTTAGCTGGCCAATTCACTTAATCTGCACATCTTTGGATTGAGGGAGGAAACCGGAGCACCCGGAGCAAACCTACGCAGACATGGGGAGAATGTGCAAACTTAACACAAACAGTCACCCAAGGCAAGAATTGAATCCAGGTCCCTGGAGCTGTGAGGCAGCAATGCTACCCACTGAGCCACCATGCTGCTCCTTGTAGACAATTGTAGGCAGTAAAATAGTCCTTGGTTATTACGCTAGTAGTGGTGTGAGGATGAACTTCAGCTTCTATTGCTTTTTTGATAATTTTTGGTGTCTGTAAATAAAAGTTTCTCTTTATGTGATGTACATGATGTTCACCTCCTGGTCAGTGATGAGTTGTGAGCCTTCAATGGGCATTAAGGACAGAATAAAAGTGATGTGAAGGCAGTGTTCATATGGTAAATCGGTGATGTCATGTAAAGTGCATGATGTGTTAGTTAAACAGTGACTAGGGTGAGAGAATGGAGTTGTATGTATGATGGACTTGTCAGCATGTGTCACGGGAAACGTGGCTTTATGGTTGTTGTACCATTTTGTTGCCAGTAAGGTAACGCCACAATTGCCAATGTGTGTCCAGATGCACAGCAATCTTTCAAAGATGGCATGGGTGCAAATGATGGCTGTCTTTTGACTGGTATCTACTGAGTTAAGAATTGTTCTGGGCAAGTGGTAAACAATATTAGGCACCAATTAGGATGTATCTGCTTCTAAGTGCCTTACATATGGTACAATCAACTATGTAAAATAATTAATACTCTCAATATTACAAGGGTCTCTTACATAAAAGCAAAGTACTGCAAATTCTGGAGAAACTCAGCAGGTCTCACAACAACTTTGGAGAAAGAAAGAGTTAATATTGACTCCAATATGATTCTTTGTTCTAAAGGTGAATCATAATAGACTCAGAATGTTAACTTTGTCCCTTTCTCTTCATAGAATAGAATCCCTACAGTGTGGAAACAGGCCATTTGGCCCAACAAGGCCACACCAACTCTCCAATGAGTAACCCACCCAGACCCATTCCCCTATCCTACATTTACTGCCACCCCCCCCCCCCGCCCGACTAATGCACCTAACCTATATATCCCTGAACACTATGGGCAATTTAGTAAGGCCAATTTACCTGGCCTGAACATCTTTGGATTGTGGGAGGAAACCCGAGCAGACACTGACAGAATGTGCAAACTCCACACAGATAGTCACCCAAGGCAGGAATCAAACTTAGGTCCCTGTCTCTATGAGGCAGCAGTACTAACCGCTGAGACACCGGACTGTCAGACCTGCTGCAATTTTGGCTTTTATGCAATTCTGTCTTGCATTCTCCTCAAAACTTGATCCATTTTTGAGTTAGTGAATAAATATTCAAACACATAAAATGTAAAATTTATTGCACTACATCAGTGCTTCTGAAACATTTTTCCCCACCGTGACCCAATCTCAAGGTTTGAAAATTGGTACAAACCTTCAGTGAGAATAAGAGAATGGGATGAGGGGCTATGAGAGCAAAGATCTGTTAAAGTGGGCCTACTACCTGTAACAATGATGCCTCAGAGCTCCTGACCCCAGAAAGTTGACTCCTGATTCCAGTGGGGGTCTTGATCACGAGCTTTCGGAGCGTTGCTTCTTCGTCAGGTAGTTAGTGGAGCAAGGTCATAAGACACAAAATTTACAGTAAAAGATCAAAGTGTCATACAACTGATGCGATGCATTGAACAAACCTAAATTGCTGTTACATCTTTAACCACTTCAAATGTGATTGCAGGTTTCAATTCATTAATATGTAAATCCCAGAACTTCTTTGCAGATACATTCTATTTTGTTCAAAAAGCACACAATCTATAGGCAGTCAGTCTATGTGACATTTTATCAATTCCTACTTTGGAAATAGAACCAGTCTGACTCAAGGTCAGGATACAGATAGTTTCTGACCTCACACCTTTAATGTGTTGTCGTAGTTGATATATCACCTTTTTTAAAAAATAAATTTGTTATCTTGGGACTGTGGCTTGAAAGAAGTTCTTGGATTTACATACTAATGAATTGAAACTGCAACCCAATTCTAAGTGATTAAAGACTCAACAGCAATCTAGGTTTGTTCAGTACATTGCATCAGTTGTATGACACTTTGATCTCTTACTATAAATTCTGTGTTCTATAATCCTGACAAAGGAGCAGCGCTCCAAAAGCTTATACTTCCAAGTAAACCTGTTGGACCATAACCTGCTGTCGTGTGATTTTTAACTTTATTAGTGACATTTAATTATATTATTCATAATAATTGTTCTTGGGGTTACATATATGGTACAAGGTACCAGAGAATTCATCATATCACAGGTTTCAAATTTGAGGCGTTCTGTTGGACAAGTGTTGTTGAATTCTAACTGCATTTCTTTTTATATATTTTCATTTTTTTAATATTTTCCACTCTGGCTAAGTGAGAATCTGCATGTTGTCAAGTATCATCTTTTCCAGTTAGCTAAATTTCAGTTTTACAAGAAAGTCTCTCCTTAACTTTGAATTACTCTCTAATTTTACAGAACTATAAAGGAAACAGCTGGAACATTCCAGTAAACAGAGACAGTTTATTGCCTTCCTGCATCCCTTGATCAGCAATGACTGACCCTGTTATCCTGTGACTCTGTAATAGGTTAGCAACTGAAGGTACTCTGACTGGAAATCCATTTTATGAGAACAGTCAGTCTCTCAGAAATTTACTGGGGTAATTAACAGACAAAAAGCTTAGGTTTAGAATTGACTACATTAAAAACCTGTTTCAATGATTCAAAGGCTGAAAACTACAAAATATCATTAATTTTTGTTTCAGCATGAATTCACACAAAGTATTGCTTCCACATATTCATTAGCAGCTTCATGTTCAATATTCAAGAGACTTTTATATTTAAGGGTCTGTCAAGTATAAGATTTTAAAATTTTATCATGATCACTTCCCACAGGAGCAGCAAAGGAACACACTCATTCTTTCCTTGCTGACCCATACAATTTTACAAATTATTATTCTACAAAAATCTGTATAATATATCTTTACAGAGCTCTGCAGGGGAACCTTATAAATAAAGGAAAACTGGGACTGGAATACAATATTACAAGTCAGCAAGGGAGTGCATGGACAGGAATCTTGCAAATGTATTAACTCTTGGTAGGCATTGCTTGTCCTTCAAAGAAACATTGCTTTCAGGATATCTTCACAGAAACCCATACTCTTAGATCTAAAAGACAACAGAAGGTTAATGCAAGATTTAGTAGAGATATTCAAAATCATTAAGGGTTTTACTACAGATACTAAAAAGATCGAAACCGATGGTAGGAGGGTCCATAATCAGATGACACAGATTGAAGGCATTTAACAAAAGAAGCAGCGAAAGATGAGAATTATTATTTTAAAAAAGATGTAGTGAGTTGCGACTTGGAATGTGTTGACTGAAAGGGTGATGTAATTGAATTCAGTTGTAACTTTCAAAAGTGAACTGAATAAATACTTGAAAAGAAAATTTGTAGGGCTATAGGGAAAGAACATCTGAGTGGGAATAATCAGATAAATCTTTCAAAGAGGTGCAGTGGCCTCCTGTGCTGCAATATTTTCTGAACTTCTCAACATCCGCAATTGGGATAATCTATGAGTCTCTGTTTCTAATTGTGAGGAATTCATGCAGTATGAATCACAGACTGAACTGATTTTTACAAAGCAGATTATAAATGAAAATAGTAGATGAAATCTGTTTCTAACTCTATATTTGTTTGGGAGGATTACTTTTTCTTTTTTTCTTTCATGGGATGTGGATGTTGCTGCAACACCAACATTTGTTGTCATCACTATTACATTGGCCGTAGTCAAGAGCAGCTAAGAACTAATCACATTGCTGTAAGTCTGGAGTCACATACATGTAGGCCAGATGATGTAAGGATGACAAATTCTCTTCCCTAAAGGAAGCTGGTGAACCAATGGGCTTAACAACAATCACTGATGCTTTCATGAACACCATTACAGAGAACTAGCTTTGTTAATACCAGAATGTATTAGTTGCATTTTATTTCATCTGTTCCTGTGAGAAGATTCAACCCATGTTCCCGGAGCAGTAGCCCCAACATGAAGGTTGCTGAGGAAAGGTCACCAGACTCTGATTTCTCTTCACGGATGCTGCCAGACCTGATGAGCTTTACCCACAACTTCTGTTTTTGTAATGATTTTAATTACCATTTTCATTCTTTACTTCAAAACACAGAAATGGAACAATCTTTGGTTAAGATCTCCTCATGTCCGAGTATTGGAAACAATTCTGAGATTGGGAAAGTAGAGCAGAGGGTACTGATAATTAATATTGAAACTTTTTTGTATATAAATAATCTCATTCTTTCAAATCCTTTCATGACCTGGTGCCTACCTATCTCTGTACTCCCTTCCAGTGTCTACACCACTCTGGGATATCTAATCTAATCGTGAACCTCCTTGATTCTGTTTGCTCTTTAATTGTTGGCCTGAGCCCTAAAATCTGGAATTCCTTCCCTAAACCTCTCCATCTCACCATTCCTCTTTTCACTTTTAAGATGCTCCTTTAAACTTGCATTCTTGACCAAGCACTCAGTTACCTGTTGTAACGTCACCTTTGTGAATTGAGATCAAACTTTGTTTGATAAGATGTATGTGAAGCATATTGGGGTGTATAATGTTAATGATATTAGATAAATTCAAGTTTTTTTTAATCTATGCACTTTCTCTTTTTCTCAGGCAGTGCTGCTGATCACATCATCTTTCTGTAAAAAATCTGTACTCTGACTCTTCTGTGTGATCTTTATGTTCTTGCAGGATACTTGTACGTAGCAATTGAATTTGCACCACATGGAAATTTGTTGGATTTTTTGCGAAACAGCAGAGTGCTTGACACAGACCCGGCTTACGCTATTGCACATAGCACTGCTTCCACTCTGTCCTCACAGCAGTTGCTGCAGTTTGCAGCTGATGTGGCAAAGGGCATGGATTATCTCAGCCAGAAACAGGTTTGCTTTTTGTTGTGATGTTATTTCTGTCATCATCATTCTTATTTTCTCATTTGCATGTCACTTTTTTTCAGAAAAAAGGTGAGCTCACTATTTGTAAGTGTTATGTTCTGTTTTGGTTCAGTGTGGTTAAGGTGAGGGAAGCTGATATTTTGCAATGGGCTAATACATTTGAGTCCTCTTTGGGACATGAATAGCAATCCAGTCCAGACTGATGGGATTTGGCCCCTCTAATATTACTTGTAACAATACCGTCAAGAAGAACTGAATGTCTACATTAGCAGGAGATCTACAGAACATAATTTTCATTTTCCTAGACCGACTTTTGAGGGTGAACAGAATAATTCCTTGGAGCTCCATTTACCATTTCTAACCAATCATAGTACTCGACCACTAAGATTCCCCAATGTGTGACAGACCAAAAGTTACATTTGGAACTTCAATACCAGATTAACTGAATTCTTTGACTTCATAAGTTCTCTGCGTGCACTGTTGTTCAAAAATATCATTTGGAAATTAATAAGAAAATGTGTGAAAGTCAAACAGGCAAATTAGCTTCCCCAAAATTTATTCAGCTCTTGATTTTTTTTTCTGTCATCTCCTGATTGATTTCCATCAGGCCTGTACTGAAGCATGTATCATTTCAGAGGCTCTGACTTTGCTCACTCAATCCATCTCCTTTGTTTTGGTTGATGCTTGTTTAATAAGCCATGCAATATCCATGTATTGATAGTGTCCTCTTTTGTTTAGTTTATTCACAGAGATTTGGCAGCTAGAAATATTCTTGTGGGTGACAACTACGTGGCAAAAATAGCAGATTTTGGATTGTCAAGGGGGAAGGAGGTTTATGTAAAGAAGACAATGGTGAGTGCAAGATATTTCATGTTATGAAATCACACCTGCAGATCTCTAAGAACAGTAAGGTTCATGGTGCCTGCAACTATCCTGGTCCAGAGCTTCGGAATCCCCTCCCTAAACCTCTCCACCACTTTGAACATTTCTTCTAGATCTCTCTTTTTAACATTTACTCACTCACAGATATAGGCAACACTGGAAAGGCGAATACATTTTCCCCAATCCAAACATGCTCTCGTGAACAAGCTACCTTCTTGAACCACTGCAGTACCTCCTTTGTAGACGTTTTTTTTATCAAAGTGATAACTTGCCAGGTCATTTCAGAGGGTATTTACTGTGAGTATGCTATCACATTTTTAAAAAAACTGCCATTCCCAGGATGTCAGAATCCTTGGCTAGGCCAGTTTTTGTTGCCCATTCCCATAATTGCCTTTGAGAAAATGGTGGTAAGTTCTCTTCTTTGCAGTGCCTGTGGTGAAGCCACACCCACAATGACATTAGGGAGAGTAGATTCAACATTTTGACCTCATGAAGAAATCACAATATAGTTTCAAGTCAAAACGGTTTGTAGGACAGAGGGGAGCTTGTCACATTTGGTGTTACCAAACTCCAGTTCCTTGTCCTTCTAGGTGGCAGAAACCACAGATTTGAAAAAAACTGAAGATATTTTTGGGGGAGCATATCAAATGACATTTTGAATGTAGAGTGCAATTTTCTGAAACTTTGTTCCCTCTGTTCAATCAGAAGTATCAAAGTTTCAATTTTCTGTTGATCTTTGGAATAGCAGATGCATGACAAATTGTACTAACCATTTACTGTGCCCACCTTTTTAATTAAATAACTTTCGTCCAATGGTGCAAGATCCCACATCAGGAGGAATCCTCAAAAATGAATGCCTTATCCAGTAGATCACCTATGAACAGAATCATTCTGAGCAACCAGTGCACCAAAAGCCCACGCCACCCCAGCAGAAGTTTAATTGGAAAAATGAAGTGCTCTACATTAAAATCAATCAGATAGAAAATCATGAGTTGTACGCTCGGTGCAATAGCATGAAATATATTATTTTTACTTTATATTTATTCACTGCTGTTTATTCCATTCTAATAGGGAAGGCTGCCAGTCAGGTGGATGGCCATTGAATCCTTAAATTACAGTGTCTATACCACAAACAGTGATGTGTAAGTTCCTTTTTCACAGTGAATGTGCTGGGATCCCAGCTAAATATTAATGTGATCATATGCATATTGCCTTTTTCAAAGTGGATGCAACACTTTTTCAAAGTGGCGGCACGGTGGCACAGTGGTTAGCACTGCTGCCTCACAGCGCCAGGGACCTGGGTTCAATTCCCGCCTCAGGCGACTGACTGTGTGGAGTTTGCACATTCTCCCCGTGTCTGCGTGGGTTTCCTCCAGGTGCTCCGGTTTCCTCCCACAGTCACAAAGATGTGCGGGTCAGGTGAATTGGCCATGCTAAATTGCCCGTAGTGTTAGGTAAGGGGTAAATGTAGGGGTATGGGTGGGTTGCGCTTCGGCGGGTCGGTGTGGACTTGTTGGGCCGAAGGGCCTGTTTCCATACTGTAAGTAATCTAATCTAATCTTAAAAAAAATCCATGAAATTCATTTCTAGGATGAAAAGGCTGTCCTACAATGATTAATTTAAATTGTCCTAGGCTCTGAAACTGAGAGGTATTGACAGGATAAATGCTGCAAAGGTCTTGCCCACAGATAGAACATAGGGTCATAGTTTTAGAACAGGAAGTTGTCCATTTAGACTGAATCATAAAGAAATGTCTTCACTTAAAGAATTGTGAAGCCTTAGAACTTAAGCTAATGCTCAGGGCAGAGATTTGGACTCAGAATGGAAGAATATGGGAATAATATGAGAAGGTGGTGGAGATGGAGTAGAAGATCAGACATGATCATATTAATAGAAGAAGCAGGTTCAAGGAGCTAAGTAGGTGACAGCTGATTATGATGTCCTTATTTCATACGCATAATCCCTAAACTCTTGTGCCAGTATTAGTGGCTTTATGTCTGAGCCACGAGATCCGAGTTCAAGTTCCATCAGCTCCAGAGGTGTGTAATAATATCTCTGAACAGACTAATTAGAAAATATCTGCATAACCCCTAAAAGGGGAGGGGCAGTGCTCCTGTAGTGCAGTGGTAATGTCCCTGCATTTAGAGCCAGGAAGCCCAGGTTAAAGTCTTCTCCTGGAGTGTATAATAACATCTCAGAGTAGGTGGAATAAAATAAATGCATAGTCCCTAATCTGGTACTAAGTTAACAATTGCACAGAGAAGGACAAATACCAAAGGAGTATTAGGATGGAACTGAACCAATCGGTATATTGCTGTTTTGAAGCAGGGCTCTCCTGAGCTTCGGATTTAATAAGATTACCGAAACAGAGTTTGTCAGGAGTTTTATTTTGCAGCTGACTGCACTTTACGTACTGTGGCAGTGGGCTCAGTGCTGACATTGCTTGACAAAAATGGATAAAAAATAATTTCCATCATTGTATCCCTCATCCTGTTTAGCACTTTTACAAAAAAAAGCTTTAAAAAGGATGATTAGAACATTTCCCAGACTCTTGACTGCAAGGAATGGTGGACCTCAACTTCTTGTAACTCATTTAAAACTGGGATTGATAAGAGATGTGGAAATAGATTCCCTCTTGAGCTGCTAAAATGAATTGTGACTTGCGATAAGTAAAGTGGTGGATTTGTTTAGCACTGATATTGCTTTGTAAAGAAACATTTTTCATTTTACATGATTCATATAACAGATACTGGAATCTATGGTTCCCCCATATTTGACTGTTCAAGTTATAATATTGCGGATCACCTTGATCAGGTGATCAAGCTGTGCCAGATCCAACCAGTTCTAGAGAGGCAATCTGATCCACTAAATTACTGTCAAAAAGGTGCTGATATGAAATTTGATGTGTTCAAAAGCAAATTTATCGATGTGTATTTATGTCTTAATTATACAGCCTCTATTTATACAGTAAAATAGGTTATTTTTTAAAAATTATTTTCATGTTTTTAAGTTTAACATGTTGCAAAATTTCTCACTGTGTTCTGTAGATGGTCATATGGAGTTCTTTTGTGGGAGATTGTCAGTTTAGGTAAGTAACATCATTAAACATTATTCATATTGTTTTATAATAGTCAAGATAGCCAATCTATAATTTTCCAGACTCCCATTGGGACAGGTTTTCCTGGTCATTAATCTTGCAGAATGTGCAATGATGTGAGCACTTTACAGGCAGAACTTGTGTGACTGACGAGCTGTGAAGATAGATGTATAACTAGTGGTGGATTCCTATTATTGATGTTACAGTAAATAACTGAAAGTTTTAAAACTATGTTAGCACTTTGCAGATAATTCTGGGAAAGGCATTGAGGTAGTAAAATATTCCTACTTTAATCTCTGCAACTAGGTGGCACCCCGTACTGTGGAATGACCTGTGCTGAACTTTATGAGAAATTGCCGCTTGGATACCGGATGGAGAAACCACTCAACTGTGTTGATGAAGTGTAAGTTTCTGACAAGCTTTCTTAATAGGGTCACTGGGAGCTGCCCCTCATCCATTAATGCTGAAACCTTGTGTTTTGCATAGAAGGCAGCACATAGACTCCCTACAGTGTGGACGTAGGCTATTTGGTCCATCAGGTCCACACCAACCCTCTGAAGAGGATCCCATGCGCACCCACTCCCCCCACCCGATCCCTGTAACCCCGCATTCCCCAAGGCCAATCCACCCAACTGACACATCCCTGGACACTTTAGGCGATTTAGCATGGCTCATCCACCTAATCTGCATATCTTTGAACTGTGGGAGGAAACAAGAAGACCTGGAGGAAACTCGAGCAGACACAGGGAGAATTCTCAAACACCACGCAGACAGTTGCCCAAGGATTAAATTGAATCCAGGTCCCTGTGATGCAGTAGTCCTAGCCACTGTGCCACTTGTTCAGTTCTATTCCAAAACTGGAAATGTTGTCCAAATACAATGTTGTTATTCATATCAAGAGGACTATAATATAAAAGCAGGGGTATACTTCTGAGGCTTTTTAAGGCTTTGGCTGACCACATTTAGAGTAGTGTGAGCAATTTTGGGCCCCATACCTCAGGAAGGATATATTGGTCTTGGGGCAGGTCCAGAGGAGCTTCACGAGAATGATCCCAAGAATGAAAGGCTTAACATAGGAGGAACATTTGAAGACTCTGGGACTATAAATGATGGAGTTTAGAAGGATGAAGGGGGGGCTCTAATTGAAACTTACAGCATACTGAACGGTCTTGACAGAGTGCACATTGGGAAGATGTTTCCATTGGTAGGAGAGACGAGGCCTGAGGGCACAGCCTTAGAGTAAAGGGAAGACCCTTTAGAACAGAGATGAGGAGAAACTTCTTTAGCCAGAGAGTGATGAATCTGTGGAATTCATTGCCACAGAGGACTGTGGAGGCCAGGTCATTGAATAAATGTAAGATTATAAATAAGTTTTTGATTACCAAGGGGATCAAAGATTACCAGGAGAAAATGGGAAAATGGGGTTGAAAAACCTATCAGCCACGATTGAATGGCAGAGCGAACTCGAAGGGGCCAAATTATCTAATTTCTGTTCTTATGGTCCAAAACTAAAATGTGAATGAGTTAATGTTCTTTGTTAGTAAATTTACTTTGTTATTTTAGTATGACCATTGTGTAGTTTTTTATTGAGGGGAGAACTTCTGCAGATTCCTCTGATCTCGAGCTGTACCTTGTGGAAGATCAATGGATGACCTTGCAAAGCAGCAGAAGCAGCCATTTCACTGTTTCTCTGTGAGGTTCACTGATCATCTGCTGAAGATGACTCCAGGTGATCATGTTCTGAATTCTCAAGGAAAGCTATTAACAAGGACATTCTTCAGACAACTCTCCCACTTGCTGTAATGTTAAAGTGGATTTCCTATTTAGACAGATCATTTTCTTTTAAACTTCCTTCTTTACCATCAAGTCGCTGTTCCTCTGCTATGCCTGTCATAGACAAGTCAATCCAAAACCCCTCAGATCATCAGGTATCCACTTTGGAAATAGAACCAGTCTGTCTAAAGATTGGGATACAGACAAACTCTAACCTCACACCTTTAATGCATTGTCTGAGCTGTGATGTCACTTTTTGTTATAAAACCTCAAGTTATCTTGGGAATGTGGCTTAAAAGAAGTTGCAGGATTTACATATTAGTGAACTGAAATCTGCAACCCATTCTAAGAGATGAAAGTCTTAACAACAATCCAGGTTTGTTCAATATATCATTTCAGTTGCTTGACACGTTATCTTTTGCTATAATTTCTGTGTCTTATGGTCTTATACTCCACAACCACGTGATGGAGGAGCTGTGCTTCGAAAGCTAGTGCTTTCAAATAAACCTGTTGGATTATAATCTGGTGTTGTGTGATTTTTAACTTTGTCCATCCCAGTCCATCACAGGTTCCAACACATCATTGCTCAGTGATGCCCAGTTTGGATTCCACCAGGGCCACTCAGCTCTTGACCTCATTATAGCCTTAGTTCAAATATGGACAAAAGAGCTGAATTCCAGAGGTGAAGCAAGAGTGACTGCCCTTAACGTCAAGGCCATATTTGACTTTGTGTGGCATTAAGGAACCCTAACAAAAACCTTGGAATCTATGGAAATCAGGGGGTGAACTCTCCACCAGTTGGTGAAATACAGAGGAAGATGGTTGTGGTAGTTGGAGGTCAGTCACCTCAGGTCCAGGACATCTCTGCAGGAGTTCATCAGAGTTGTGTCTTCAGCCCAAACAGCTTCAGCGTCTTTATCAGTTACCTTCCCTCCATCATAAGGCCAGGAGTGGGAATGCTCACCATTCGTGACTCCTCAGATACTGGATCAAGCCATTTTCAAAAACAACAAGATCTGGACAATATCCTGGCTTGGGCTGACAAGTGCCAAGTAACATTCATTCCACACAAATGCTAGGCAATGATCATCTCCAGCAAGTGAAAATCAGCACACTGGCCCTTAACATTCAATGATGTTATCATCACTGAATCCCCCACTGTCAACATTCCACAGATTAGCGCTGACCAGAAACTCAGCCAAACACACCATATTAATACAGTAGCTACAATTGGACTCACCATATTAATACAGTAGCTACAAGAACAAGTCAGAGGCCAGGAGTAACTCACCTCCTGATTCCCCAAAGTCTGTCCACTATCTACAAGGAATAAACCAGGATTGTGATGGAATATTCCTCCCTTACCTGGATCAATGCAGCTTCAACACATACAAGATGATTTACACCATCCAGGACAAAGCCACTTCATTGGCACAACATCCACAAGGACCCATGCCCTTCACTACTAACCTTAGTAGCAGGAGTGTGTGCTATCTACAACATGCTCTATAGATATTCTTAGATAACACATTCCAAACCTACACTTTCATCAAGAAGGAGAAGGGCAGCAGATACATGGGAACACCACCATCTGCAAGTTTCCCTCCAAGCCACTCAACATCCTGATTTGGAAATGTATCACCACTTCTTCACTTTTGCTGGGTCAAAATCCTGGAATTCCTTCCCCAAGATCATTCTGGGTCTGCTCCAGCACATGGATTGCATTGATTCAAGGTAGCAGCTCACTACCACCTTCAAGGGTAACGAGGGATGGGCAATAAATGATGGCCATGTCCCTTGAAATAATAAAAATACAGAGCTGGCCTGACTATATAGAATTATCGGAGAAAGTGAGGACTGCAGATGCTGGAGATCAAAGTCAGAGTGTGGTGCTGGAAAAGCACAGCCAGTCAAGTAGCATCTGAGGAGCAGGAGAATTGACCTTTTGGGCATAAGCTTTTCATCAGGAATGAGCTAATTCCTGATGAAGGGCTTATGTTAGAAATGTCGATTCTCCTGTTCCTCGGATGCTGCCTGACTGGCTGTGCTTTTCCAGCACCACACTCTTTGACTACATCGAATAATATAAAACTTTCTAGCATAGAAACAAAACTCATCTTCTCACAACCTCCTTTTTTTCTGTTCTCCCTTGTGTTTATCCAGCTTTTCCTTAAACACATTTAGACTGTTGATTCCAACTTGTCCCTGCGGTGGTAATTAAGTCCCACTTTCTAACGAAAGAGGTTTCTTTGGTGGATACAGAAATGATGCAGCTTTATAGTTGCTCCAGCTTTACATTCAGTCCAACAGCAGATATAGTGTTTGCAATAAGGGGCATATTGTTATAAACAGTGTTATTCAAATCTTTCAGATATGAGTTAATGCTCCAATGCTGGCGTGAGAAGCCTTACGAGAGACCAACATTTGCTCAAATATTGGTGTCCCTCAATAGGATGCTGGAGGAAAGGAAGGTAAGCCTGAACAGATTAACAGAGAGGAACTGTACTTAAATGGAACTGTGCTTTTGGTAACTGAAGTACATTGTTTTACTTTTATATCTAACTGCATCAAACCATAGAACTGCTCAGCATTGAGAGAGACCATTCAGCCCATTAAGTTTCTACTAACTATTTGAAGGAGCTAGCCCAATGGTTTGATCCCTATACAGTTTCCCCATAAAGGTGTATTGATGAATTTGCTTCCAGCACACTTTCAGGCAATGCATTCCAGATCATAATGATGTACTATGTACAAAAATTAACTTTAATTTATCCCCATGGTTTATTTTCTAACAATCTTGAATTGTGTCCTCAAGTTGGAACACTCTGCTAGTGGAAACAGTTTATCCTTGTATACATTATTTTTAAAACCCAAAATTTTCCTCAATTTTCTCTGCTCTGAAAAAAGGAGAGAACTCCTGATACCTATTCACACTGAGCCTGATTTCTGGAATGACAGCTCAGGCTTGCTCCTTTAATGTAACGATGCGTTCTTCTGATGTGAAACTGATCAGATAAGATCCATGACATTTGTTTATTGTTTGTGTATTCATTTAGACCTACGTGAACACAACCTTGTTTGAGAAATTCACGTACGCAGGTATTGACTGCTCTGCTGAAGAGGCTGGGTGAAACACTCCATGTGGAAACAACAGTTATAAAAAACATGAGCCAAATTGTGTTTTATAAACTTTTGTAAAATACAGAATTGCCAACACATATAATGCACTATAGAATATTTTTGATTCCAAAATAAAGAAGTGATTGGTTAAGAATTACCAATAAAAGTTGACTAAGATAATGTGTTGCTATTTGGACCAGTTTTCAAAATCTGTTACAAACTTCGAATTGTTGCTTTATATATTGCACTTTGCATTTTTGTGTGGACAAAGTAGGTGAATTGACCAAGGATCTATTTGGGACATTCAGATCAGTGAAGATAGCCATTCACCTAAAAAGTGCTTCAGCTTTAACTTTCCTAAATTCCCAGTAAAGTCAGAACCGCTAGTATTGAAACAAAATTGCCTCAAATTTAATTACAGGCATTGAAAATATACTATAGAACAATGGGAACAAATACAATTCTGCAAGTGAAATTCCTCTGCTACTTTAGTGAAGGTGTTAATTCAAGCATTTTATTTTAGTAAGTGGAATTTAAAATGAATATGCTAAGTGTTTATACTTTATTATCCCACATTGTAATCTCATGGCTGCAGGGTGAAAAAAAGAACCAACAAGATGACATAGATAGATACATGGAGGTCAATTATAAGACAGACAGACCTACATGTATACAGCACCTTTCACAAGCTCAGAAGACACCAAAATACATTACAGCCAGTGAAATATTCTCTTAAGTGTAATTAATCACTGTTGTAATGTAGGAAGTGGTGCAACCAATTTGCACATCACGAACAGAAATGTTATAAGTGATCAAATACTGGTAATCACATTATAGATGATAGTCAAGAGATAAATATGGGCTGTCTAGGGCACTAAGGAGAACTCTTCTACTTTTTGAAAAGTGGAGTGGAATCTTATGGTCCATCCAAGAGGGAGAGAAGGCCGAGGTTTAACATCGCATTCTAAATGATGAGGTTTTGTATATTGTCTAGTTTTGGGAAAAAAAACATGCAACTATCTGGAGGTTAATTGATCAGAGTGAACATCATGAACCTTTGTTTAATGGTGACAATGGTGCTAGGTAGGGCTTAAGACTGTTGAGTTGTTTCAAACCGGGAAGATGGATCTGTATAGTATTTAAATTTGTCATTTGATAAATATCTCCATATCTGCCAGTTATCACTTTGTGTATAGTTCTTTGAGCCTCCATGCTAACCTTGAATAAGAAAGCATAGTCGTAGTTGGGCTATAGTTGAGCAGTTTAAACTATAAGAATTGAGATTTTTTTGGGTAGCCAATCCAAACTCCTTAAGTAATTAGAGTTTGCTACAATCATTTCTGCAATTATTATCATGGTCAGAGTTAATATTTAAAAAGGGATCAGTTGTATAACAGAAATAATTCTTGTCAGGATATTAATCTCTTTAGTTTATTGAATGTCTTGTTATTTTCGGAACCAATGAATTCAATGTTTTTTATATAAAATCAATCTAATCCTGATATCCTTGTGCTTTTATATTTTTGGATTTCAAAGAATGTGTAAAAAAAGTTGCATTAAATTGTTTTTCTTTCTAAAACTGACCTATTTGATTGCAGCTACAATAGTTTACTTTTGGTAGTGTTGCCATATATACTCAGAAGGTAATATTTTTAATCTGCTTTCTTGATTATTGTATCAATATTTGAGTCTGGTTACGTGTATGCATGCATAACATTTATACCTATTTGTAAGCATTTTCGCCAACTTACAAGCTGTATGGATATTTTAGCTCAAAGTTAAATTAGAAAGGATGGCAGTGAGATATATTTTTATGTACAACTTGCTAATCATGGCTCCAACTATCTTGGTGCTATATTGGATTTGATCAATCAAGAACTTTTCTTAAAATTCTGTTTGGAAAGATAATAAATTTATACTCGGTTTCACTAAGTTACCATATTTCATCACTGTGCATCAATTTAATTTGTTTGAACAAATAAAACATATTTGAAGCATCTGTAGAAGACAAAACAGGCAGAAGAAAGTTTCAGTGCTATGCTGAGAATACTAATTGCTTTCTGGACCCTTATCTCTCAATGACAGAGATGCTACGTTAGATCCCAAGCTAAATTGCTTTAAAAATATATTTGAACATGATTGCCAAGGTATAAAACTATGATGAAAAAGTTGAAAACAGGACCTTATTACAGCATTTGTAGAAAAAAAAACACTTTCTTCAATTACAGCACTTGCAAACAGATGAACTTGAAATGTTTTAAGACATACAAAGATGGTGATTCCAGCACAAAGGTGCATTATTTGAAATGCTGTGCCAAACGTAGTACTAATTCACAGCCAAAACAAATAATAACGCACATTTTTCTAAACTTTCCATGCAACATGTTTCCTTGCAATATGTGGAGAACATTGGCATTTTGCTTAAATGGGCTAGACAAATTAAAAGTTGCACAGCAATTTTTTTTAATGGTAGACTCAAACTAAAACAGGATTGAACTGTTCAGTTTGTACAACCTTGATGTGAGTGAGATAGGCAGAGTATAAATGGCTTTTGCAATCAGTTTATGGAAAGGGAAATTTAAAAAAGCCAAGATTCTTGTTATTGATGGAACGCCATGATCATCATTCATTACCTGTGTTTCAGTGAAAATAGGTCTGGACCCTTCACCTCACAATTAAATTGCTTTCCATTATTCACCATTTAAGATTCTCACATGAAGAGTGAGAATTTATAAACAGTTAAAAATCACACAACACCGGGTTATAGACAAAAGGTTTATTTGGAAGTACTAGCTTTCAGAACGCTGCTCCTTCATCAGGGATACAGACAGATTCTGATCTCACACTTTTAATGTATTGTCTGAGCTGCAATGTCACCTTTTGCTGTAAAACTATGTTATCTCGAGAAGATCACTTAAATGAAGTTCTGGGATTTATATATTAGTGAACTGAAACCTGCAACCCTTTCTAAAAGATGAATGATTTAAAATCCAGGTTTGTAAAATTTATAATTTGTGTTGCATGACATTGTAATCATTGTAATTTTGTGTCTTATGATCTTACCTGATGAAGCAGCAGTGTTCCAAAAGCTAATGCTTTCAAATATAGCTATTAGACTATAACATGCTGTTGTGTGATTTTTAACTTTGTCCACGCCAGTCCAACCAGCCCCTCCACATCATTTATAAACAGGTGCTGGATGGTTGCTGGCATTATCAAAATGAAACGACATAATATCATCTTTAAAAGAAGAGCAAGATTTTTAAAAATGGAGATTGGCTGGGGGTGGGAGGGCAGTCGTTAAAATTATTTCCCTTTATTCTATGTCAGATTCACAGTGGGCATGTATTGGGTTCCAATATCACTTTCCAAACAAGCATTAGAAGATGTAAGAAAGAAATTTGTCTGACTTGTCTGCTTCACTTTTTGGGGAATTACGTGCACCAACAATTCAGCATGTTGGGGATAGTAATGATAGGTTTTGCATCCTATAATGATATGGAGGCATGTTATGCCTATGTGTAGACAACCAGGAAAATGTGGCACTTGTCCTTTAAGTGAAGCAGACTATAATTTTTTTTCCTCAACCGAAGCAGGGATTACTTATTACAATTCAGCATCGTCACACTATGAAGCAAGGGGAAGTGCACTCAAAGCTTTGAGAATATGAGCTAAACACTGCCGTAGGCTGCTTTCCAAGCAGACAAAGATTTTCTGCACTTTAAGTTATGCAGTTTAACCATGCTTCTTGCTTGTTCAGAGGCCAGAGATGGCATTAGTTTTACTGATGATTTATATTACACACGGAGGTTTCATTCTTATGTATAACGGAGATCCCAGTGGGAAGTTACAGGAAATATACTTAACAAATATATGCAAAAATCTGTGCTGGTAAAGTATGGGTCATGATCAGAGATGCTAACTAATGTCAATCTCCAATAGTAGAAACAATATATGAAAGAAAAACATAACCAGCAGTTTAGAAACTGTGCAGTGGTCACAATTTCACTATTAATTGTAATTCTGGCTTAAAGTGAACTGACATATACTTTTTTGGGAGTGCTGGGATGGGGGGAATGGATGCAAAGAATCTTTATTAACCATGGAACATGCAAAGTAATGTTTCTGGTCGAATGAAATTTTCTAAAAATATGTAATAAAATTTCTGCATGTTTAATTAATCTAATGATTAGATCCACCCAAATAACTGACAAGCTTCATGATTAGCCATTCAAGTTCAAAGTTCTCTCATCTTCCTCATTTTGTTGTTGAGTTATTTTGCCCTTCTTTGCTAAATTGAATTCACCTCATTCTCGCTTGGACTCTGGAACCCTTGTTAATATTAGTTCCTCCAAAGCAGTTGTTGCCTGCACCGCCAGCCCCCACATCACACACCCTCAAGCATCCAGTATTTGTGTGTGATAGTTAAAAGGTGAGCTAATCCTGTTCTCATCCACAGAAGAGCACAGTTCTAGTAAAAATCACAAAAGAGAGACCGATTATAAGAATCCTGGATGGTGTTTGCTTTTTCCTGTCCAAGTGGCACTCTGCCATTTGTCAACTTCTGCTGTGACTACCATTGAACTAAGAAGGCCTGAGTCAAGTTTCCTTACGGTCTTTGCTCTTCCTCCTATTGTTGGACAGCTTTAAGCCTTTTTCCTGTTTGTGTTCTAACTCCACAACGCGGCGTCATTTCTGCTCCTGACAGTGTGTTCTTTGTGCAAAGTTCTACTGTTTGTGAAACTCTGCTCTCATGTTCTGAGAAATGGAAGTGAATGCCTGCTTCTCAAGGACTAAGTTACAAATCATGGCAACAACCACTTATACCTAACACCTTAACACTCAACAACATTAACAGCTGCAACTGAGGAAAATGTCTTAGGGGCTTAACAAGTGCAATATGATCAAATTCTGACACCAAGTCATGCAGTGATCAGGTCAAATGTTTAATCGCTGTGGTAGGTTTTAAGAAACATATAAAAAGGACTAAAGATAGTTAGAATATCAGAGAGTTTAGGGCGGTGTTGTCACAGCAGAAGTTGAAAAATGACAGAGTGCCACTTGAACAGGAAAAAGCAAACACCATCCAGGATTCTTATTATCGGTCTGTCTTTTGTGATCTTTGCTAGAACTATACTCTTCTGTGGATGAGAACAGGATTAGCTCACCTTTTAACCATCACACACAAATACTGGATGCTTGAGGGTGTGTCAAAGAGCCTTGGCTATTGAAGTAATGAACACCAATGCTGGAGCCAAAAATACTGAAGGGAGCAGAATTGGAGTAGCACTTAATACTCCTTATCTGACCAATGCAGACAAAGAAAAATTTGGAAGGCAGTAAAAATGATACAGTTCCATAGACAATGTTTGCTCATTCTCAAAAACTGACCATAACTGACTCAATTGAAAAAAAGAAAAGCATATATTTTTATATTTGACAGACTGGGATATCAGATAGTACCTGAATATTGCCCAGATTGGTAACCATCACAAGTCTCTGACTCCTTACTACAATTAAGACAGTGTTTCCTGGAAAGCTTTCTTCAGGATTTCGAGCTGCTGAACTCTATCATGCCTTGATTCTGCCTTGTAAACTGATGATTCCTATACCTCGCTTTCAGGGTAATATCAGTGCAACAACAATTGGGCCCTTCCATCAGCTTTATGATCATATAACTGAACAAAAATGGCAATCATTTTTGTGGATATTAATTCTCTTAAAAAAGGTTACACTATGATCTTGCTTTTCTTTGAAAAAACTATTCCTATCACAAGAAAAAGAAAATCATCTGCAAGCCAAAAGCGCCCTTGTACTGATCTTAATCATACATGTTGGTCATAAAAACAATGAAAACTTACTCTTGCTAATTTTCAAACATAACAAAGGCAAATGTATGTTGTAACAAGGATAACAAAGTCTTATTAGCAGATTGAACTACACACACACATGGTTCAAATTACACCGTGTTACAAAATGTCACATTCCAGAAATGACTATCTGGCCATTGGAAAATCCCTTCAGGACTCCTTGTCAATATTCTCCCTTGCCAACCCTCCCGCAGGTACTCACTCCTTCCTGGAACATCCCATGAATGATGCTTTGATAGTGACTGTCAGTAGTTTATTTGACTACAGTTGTTTTACAGTGAACCTTATCCCATTGTCAGCCAAGGGGTTATCAATGCTCTTGTTTGTAGTAAGGGATCTCCTCCCCCCCCACCCCCACGCCGCACACCCCCAGGCCCTCATTAACTACACAGGAATCTCAAATTCTCAGAGCACAGCCCACAGTTTTTCCAGCACGTCTGTGTGGTGGGCAATATACCTCACTGCGATCAAATGTGCTGAAAGTCTACACTCTAATCTCCAAACACACATGCTTCCTGTTTGTTCAATCAATAGTTTTGAACCTGGGTCCCACAGACAATGTGGGCGAGCAGAGGTTGGAGTAGAGTGTGGCTCACTCACACACACGCGCACACACACACACACACACACACACACAGTGCAGAGTTGGCTGCCTGTCCCAGTTAGGAGCAAAACCCACAGGGAGGAACACTGAGGACAGCAGCCATAAGTAACTACCAATAAGTCAGGTTTTCTTAAAAACATTATTAACACTTTATTTACATGCTACAATTTCAAACAATCTATAGTTTTGTAATTTTGAGGATGTAAGAATGGCCATAATGAATAATCCATTTGAAAAAGGTTCTGTTATTGAGAACCACTGTTATACATCGCGATCAAGCAGTGTATTGGAACAAACAATGATTCATGATTTAGGGGCGGCATTGGTCTAATTGTATCATTATTCAACTGTTAATCCACACACCTTGGTAATGTTTTGGGGACCCGGGTTTGAATCCTGCCAAGGCAGATAGTGGAAATTTGAATTCAATAAAATGAATTAAGAGCCTAATGATGACCAAGAATCCATTGCTGGTTCACTGATCTCCTTTAGGGAAGGAAACTGCCATGTTTACCTGGTTTAGTCTACATGTAACTCCAAACTCACAGCAATATGGTTTATTCTTAGCTGACCTCTGGGCATCTAGACATGTAGAATAAATGTTGGCCTGACTAGTGATGCCCTCATCTCATGAATAGTTTTTTTTAATTGAAAGGCATTGGGGATGAGTTTTAGCAAATGGCCTTTAGGTTCAGCTGAACACAGAATGGAACTTCAGACTCTTCCACTTGGTGAATCAAGTTGCTTATATCCAATGCCACTTGACCATTTGGTACAGGCTACTGGCCTTAGCTTCCAGATGGGACATCAGGAAAGGGCGCACAGATATTCGATGCACAAAATAAACTGATAATTTAATTAACAGAAGAAGTACTGAATAACAAAAACAAAGAAGTTAGATTAAACCATTGAAGTGAATGGTGAGATATAAGCTAAGTATGTTGGCCAGAATTCCAAGAAATGGTTATTTCTAAATAATGACAGTACTCCATATCTTTGGCATGAGATCCCAGTCAGTCTGCTGGGGTGCACTTTCATCTGACAAGTCCTGTTACACTGTATTCAGGAGAGGGATGGAGAGAAGGCAAAGTGCCCCCTCCCCAACACCAGTCAGTTGCTGTTTTCTCTGATCTATTGGGCTTGCATTACAGACATCCACTTTGACAGTTCCTGGGAAAACGTAACTGTATTAATCAAGGGCGAGATTAGGGTGCCCCCTAGGTATGGTGGCAGTTGGTAGGTATAGGATGCCAGGTAAAAGATGATTTGTTTGGGGTAGGTGGGCATGAGTGATAGCCTCCACATCCAGTGGGATAAGGTAAAAGAGTATCAGGTCCTGGGGTGAGGGGGATGGCAACAGGCGGTGGTGGAGGGGTTATCAGATCCTAGGGGAAAGGGTTGTTGGTGTTGCTTCCAGCTGTGGGAGAAGGGGTGTTACTTCTGATGATGACAGAGGTGGAGATGATTGTTAGGTCCTGGGAGGGGACAAGAGGTGTCATGTCCTGGGAGAAGGAGTTGCAGCTGAGGGCTGAGAGATCAACTGGGGGTCTGAGTTTGAAATTACAAGTTACTCAGGAGTTAAACTAGGGATTTTTGTTTTGGAGCAAATGTTTACTTAATCTCAAAATAACTCTCCAAATTCTCTGATTTAAAATGGACACTTTGGGAGTATGTAGTTCTGAGGAATCTTCAATTTCCCAGGCAATTCCTTGGAGTCTGCTCCTGAAGGGATTCTGTAGGGTCACATTACGCAACTCACATCTACGCCACAGAAGCGACGATCTGCCTGTTGATAACACAACTTTTGTCCATTTTCTGAGCATAAACAGTTAAGGTCAAATAAAAATAATAAAAGTTTAATTTTTAATCCAAAATTATAATCATGCAGACAGCGATAAAAACGAAAGAAAAACTCAGCGCGGCCACTCAATGCACTGCAACTCAGAACTAATCTAATGGCAGAATAGCGATTAAAAATTTGAGAGAAATTTAATCAGCCATCTAATAAGGCCACAGCATTTCCAAGACTGAATTGGAAAAAAAGGTCTTTCATCCAAACTTATTTTGTTCCAACAACCGTCAAGCTATTTTCTGGACCTCAATATAACCTAATAAGGCCATGAAAATTAAACTTGCTACCAGCAACAAAACCCTCCACAGACTGAACACATTAAGTCCATCCAACAGTGGAGTCCGATTTTCTGCATTATCCTTTATCCAGAAAAGTGCTGGAATTATGGTTAAAGTCCAACATTTCTGAATCATGAAATGGTGTCAAAGAAAACACTGGCGTGCAGCATAGCTACTTGTAAACAGAGTGGTACCATACAATGTGACCATTCTCTCACCATTAGAATTATTGTCCTATAGACAATACTCCTCAATCATTCCACATTCCCAGAGTTACAGGATGCACCCGGAGGGAGATGAAAGATATTCATGACGTGCAGCTTGGTAATGACCTAAAGCTCTGTACAGGATATTTGTGTCTAACACTTCATTGATGTCACCTCAGGTCCAGTAGAAATCATCAGCATCTGCCCAGAAGCAGGGCTGTATTAAAAACAACATACTGCAAATACAGTGCAAATGGTGCCAAGTCAGAAAAATATCAGAAACAGAAAGACCAAGTAAAGGTACAACACGAGCAATGTAGCCCTTCTCTGAAACTGTGCAACAGTCTCCAAAGATCATTATGGCTATGTCTGGAGGAGGAAACAAATCCCCGATACATCTCAGATGGTTCTAAAATCTGTCGCTGTCGGTTTTCTAATCAGGATTGGAAATCCCTTTGCCTGATTGGATTAAAAACGCTTACCCATCCATGCTTGTGATTTCAGGATGGAGCCTTCTGATACGAATCTGTCCAGGAACACACAAATCCAGCAGAAAAACAAACCAACGCAGAAACTAAGCTCCACTTTGCTACAGTCATTGCACTTTGTTCTGAGATTTAAAACATTCAGCAGCAGGTTCAGGTCCACTGTATAAAGTGTACTTTTATTTTTCTTTGGACTGTGGACTTGAAATTGGAAAATAATAATGTTTTAATCTGAGGAATTGGAAAGGAAGATATTGCAGTTATAGGTTCATAGGGATGTATAGCATGGAAACAGGCCCTTCAGACCAACCCATCCATGCCGATCAGATATCCCAACCCAATCTAGTCCCATTTGCCAGCACCTGGCCCATATCCCTCTAAACCCTTCCTATTCATATACCCATCCAGATGCCTTTTAAATGTTGTAATTGTATGAGCCTCCATCACTTCTCCTGGCAGCTCATTCCATATACGCACCAATATCTGTGTGAAAATGTTGCCCCTGAGGTCCTTTTTAATTTTTTTCCCCTCTCACCCTAAACCTATGCCCTCTAGTTCTAGAATCCCCCACCTCACGGAAAAGACCTTGTCTATTTATCCTATCCATACCTCCATAAGATCACCCCTCAGTCTTCAACACTCCAGGGAAAACATCCCCAGCCCTATAGCTCAAATCCTCCAATCCTGGTAAGATCCTTATAAATCTTTTCAGTACCCTTTCACAATATCCTTCCGATAGGAGTGAGACCAGAATTGCACACAAAAATTCCAAAAGTGGCCTAAACCAATGTCCTGTACAGCCACAACATGACCTCCCAATTCCTACACTCAACGCACTGTCCAATAAAGGAAAGCATACCAAACGCCTTATTCACTGTTCTATTGACCTGCAACTCCTCTTTCAAGAAACTATGAATCTGCACTTCAAGGTATCTTTGTTCAGCAACACTCCCCAGGATCTTACCATTAAGTGTATACATCTTGCCCTGACTTGTTTTTCCAAACTGTACCTCCTTGCATTTATCTAAATTAAACTCCATCTGCCACTCCTCAGCCCATTGGCCCATTTGATCATGATCCTGTTTTACTCTGAGGTAATTTTCTTCGCAGTCCACCATATCTGCAATTTTGGTGTCATTTGCAAACATACTAATTATACCTCTTAAGTTCACATCCAAATCATTTGTATAAATGATGAAAAGCAGTGGACCCAATACCAATCCTTGTGGCACACCACAAGCCTCCAGGCTGAAAAGCAACCTTTCACCACCATCCTCTGTCTTCTACCTTCAAGCCTGTTCTGTATCCAAATGATCATTTCTCCCTGTATTCCATGTGATCTAACCCTGCTAACCAGTCTACCATGAGGAACCTTGTCAAAAGACTTACGGAAGTCCATATAGATTACATCCACTGCTCTGCCCTCATCAATCCTCTTTGTTACTTCTTCAAAAAACTCAATCAAGTTTGAGAGATATTACTTCCCATGCACAAAGCCATGTTGACTGTCCCTAATCAGTCAACCACCATCAATGTCAGGCTCACTGGTCTATAGTTCCCTGGTTTTCCTTACCATATTTCTTATATAGTGGCATTACATTAACCAACCTCCAGTCTTCCAGCTCTGTTATATGGATATTTTTCAATACGTCACCATCTATTTCCCTTTTATAAGTGTTACTGGAACTCTGTTAAATCTACAATGATGTCTTATTTAATCGATTGAGGAGGTTGGTTGGCATCTGATTTAAAAAAACTGAAAGAACAGTGGATGATGGAAATCAGAAACAAAAACAAGGACCCGAAATGTTAACTCTGATTTCTCTCCAAAGATGCTGCCACATCTGTGGAGATTTTCCAGCAATTTCTGTTT
This sequence comes from Hemiscyllium ocellatum, assembly GCF_020745735.1. Classification (NCBI taxonomy): domain Eukaryota; kingdom Metazoa; phylum Chordata; class Chondrichthyes; order Orectolobiformes; family Hemiscylliidae; genus Hemiscyllium; species Hemiscyllium ocellatum. The sequence continues at coordinate 125,400,342 of NC_083402.1, forward strand.
TTGTTTGTGGTTGACACTGGTCTTGATGGCTTTGTATACAGAGGATAGTTTTGACTAGTTACAGACCTTTGATTATTTGTCAAGGAGGGCAAAAAGGGTATATGAGATAGCTTTGGCAACAAGGATTAGGGCGAATCCATAGGGATTTTATAAAAACATTAAGGACAAAAGGGTAGCAAGGAAGAGAATAGGGCACTCCAAAGATCAGCAAGGCAGCTAATTTATGGAACCACAGGAGTTGGGGGAGACACTAAATGAGTATTTTGCAGCAGTCTTTACTGTGGAGAAGAAGATGGAAGATATAGAATGTAGGGAAATAGATAATGACATCTTGAAAAATGTCTATATCACAGAGCAGGAGGTGCTGGATATCTTAAAATGCATAAAAGTGAATAAATTCCTAGGACCTGATCAAGTGTACCACAGAACTCTGTGGGAAGCTAGGGAAGTGATTGCTAGGCCTCTTACTGAGATATTTGGATCATCAATAGTCAGAGGTGAGGTGCTGGAAGACTGGAGGTTGGCTAATGTGGTGCCATTATTTAAGAAAGGTGGTAAGGAAAAGTCAGAGACCTATAGACCTGTGAGCCTGACATCAGTGGTGGGTAAGTTGTGTAAAGTGGGGCAAAATTCCCATCAGCTATCCTGGACTAAAACCTCCTGAACTTGGGACATTAATTTATGGAATTCACATTGAATCTAAGAGTCACTGAGCTGTCTGGCTGAGTCAGACTAGGCAATATGCAAGCCTAGAAGCAGCTGTCTGGAACAGGAGTTTAGCTTGTAAGGCTAAAGGTGTGTGGTGGTGGAGGGTTGTTTTTCAGACTGGAGGCCTGTGATTAGTGGTGTGCCACAAGGTTCTGTGCTGGGTCCACTGCTTTTCATCATTTATGTAGGTGATTCAGATGTGAACATAGGAGGCATAGTTAGCAATTTTGGAGATGACACCAAAATTGGAGGTGTAGTGGACAGCAAAGAAGGTTACCTCAGAATACAACAGATCTTGATCAGATGGGCCAATGGGCTGAGCATTGGCATGTGGAGTTTACTTTAGATAAATGTGAGCTACTGCATTTTGGAAAGGCAAATCAGGGCAGGACTTGTATACTTAGTCATAAGGTCCTGGGAGGGGTTGCTAAACAAAGAGACTTCGGAGTGCAGGTTCATTGTTCCTTGAAAGTGGAGTCACAGGTGGATAGGATAGTGAAGTCATTTGGTATGGCTTTCCTTTATTGGTCAGAGCATTGAGTGTAGGAATTCATAGGTCATGTTATGACGGTACAGGATATTGAAGTGAATTTATTGTCATGTGTACTGAGGCACAGTGAAAAGCTTCATCTTGCGAGCAATACAGGCAGATCAAAGAGACAAGTAATATAGATAAGTAAATAATGGGTAAAAAGCAGTATAAACAAAAACAAAACACAGGTAGAGTCGAATGTTAAGAGTTTGTGAGTCCATTCAGTATTCCAACAGCAGTAAGGTAGAAACTGTTTCGAAACCAGCTGGTGCATGTGCTCAGGCTTCTGTACCTTCTCTCCGATGGTAGAGGTTGTAAAAAAACATTGCCAGGGTGGGATGGATCTTTGAGAATGCTGGCAACCTTTCCTTGACCGTGGGCCTGGTAGATGGCTCCTATAGATGGAAGGTTGGGCTTTGTGATTGTCCAGGCTGTGTTCACCACTCTCTGTAACCATCTCAAATCTTGAATGATATAGTTGCCATACCAGGTAGTGATACATCCAGACAGATATTGGTTAGGCCACTTTTGAAATATTGTTTGCAGTTCTGCTCTTCCTCCTATAGGAAAAAGGGTGTGAAACATTTAAGGGTTCAGAAAAGATTGACAAGGATGTTGCCAGAGTTGGAAGGTTTGAGCTATAGGGAGAGGCTGGAGAGGCTGGGGCTGTTTTCCTTGGAGGGTAGGAGGTTGAGGGGTGACCTTATAGAGGTTTATAAAGTAATGAGGGGCCTGGATAGGGTAAATAGACAAGATCTTTTCTCTGGGGCAGGGGAGTCCAGAACTAGAGGGCATAGGTTTAGGTGAATGGGGAAAGATTTAAAAGGGACCGATGGGGGAAGTTTTTCACGCAAAGGGATGAGCGTGTATGGGATGAGCTGCCAGAGAAAGGCTTGTACAATTACAACATTAAGAAGGCACCTGGATAGTTTAGAGGGACATAGGCCAAGAGCTGGCAAATGGGACTAGACTGATTTAGGATGTCTAGTCGGCATGGATGAATTGGACCGAAGGGTCTGTTCCCATGCTGTACATCTCTATGACTAGCAGAGTGTGAGTTCAGGGGTACTCCGCATAATAACAACTTTGTGATTGGTTTCTCAGTGTTTGGCTGCCACTCTGTTTCAACAATTCAGTCTGTGAAGGAGCAAATATCTCTCTCCTCCCTCTGTGAGTGGAGAAGTAAAAGAACATTCCAAGCTGCTTGGAATGCTCTCACTTTGCAAAGTCCCTTCTTGACATGAAATAAAAGAGAAAAAAGAAACCTTCAGAAACACTGAAATCACAAATCCTTAATCGGTGAATGCAAGGTTGGGAGTGTGCCTACAACTTCATGTCCTCCTGAAAATTTGAAATAAATTGAAGTAAAACAGCTTATTGCTGTCAGCAATCCAGATTGATGCCAGAATTGTACTTCACTGATTTTCTTTGCTCCTTCCCTGCCAGTTTGTGTCATGTCACAATTTGTTTGAGTACGTAAGGGAACTTTTTAAAAGGGGTAGAGTTTAAGGTAGAGAGGAAGTTGTACAGCAGTCATATATCTCTCTTTTCTGCTATCAGTTTTTAATGTAATGCATTTATGAAAGATAGCTGTTTCAATGTTGAGATACAGAAACCTGATGTGTCTTTTTTAACCTGAGTTTGTCATTAGAATAAATTGGGGACTTTGAATAATTTGATTTAAAAAAATTATATTTGTGACAACTGGAGGAATAGTGGGATTTGATTTCCAGGGCATCATCCCAGTGAGTCATGACAATGATGTAATAACAAGGAAGCTAGTATAATAACAGCATTTGAAAAGTGATGACAGAATCAGTCGTGGTCAGCATGGATTCACTAAAAGGAAATTATGCTTGACAAAACTTCTGGAATATCTTGAGGATGTGACCAGGAGAGTGGACAAGGGTGGATCAGTATGTGTTGCATATCTGGACGTTTAAAAGGCTTTTGGCAAGTTCCACACAAAAGATTAGTGAGGAAAGTTAAAACTCATGGTGTTGGAAGTGATGTATTGATGTGGCTAGAGAACTGGTTAGTAAACAGGAAAACAGGCGAGTTGGAATAAATGGGTCCTTTTCAGAGAGGCAGGCAGTGACAAGTGGGATATCACGGAGTTCAGTGCTGGAACCCCAGCTGCTCTCAATATGCATTAATGATTTGGATGGAGGAATTGCATGCAATATCTCCAGATTTGCAAACAACACTAAGATGGGTGGCAGTGTGTGCTGTGATCCGAAGGGTCTGCACGGTGACCTGGACAGGCTAGCTGAGTGGGCAAATACTTGGCAAGTGCAATATATGAATAAAGGTTAAGTTATCCATTTTGGTTGCAAAAACAGGTAGGCAGATTATTAGCTGACTGTTGGCAGTTTAGGAAAAGGGGAGGTGCAATGAGACCTCAGTGTCTTGGTGGAACAGTCGCTGAACGTTGGCAGAAGGTGGTGAGGAAAGCTCTCCTTCATAATGACAGGATTTGAGGATAGGAGTAGGGCTGCCTTGCTGCAATTATACATGGCCTTGATGAGCATTGTTTTAGTTCTGGTCTCCTAGTCTGAGGAAGAACATCCTTGCTACTGAGGAAGTCCAACGAAGGTTTACCACACTAATTCTCTGGATGGCAGGACTGACATATGAAGAAAGATTGAATCGACTGGCTTGTACACGCTGGAATTTAGGAAAATGAGGGGGGGCATCTCAAAGAAACAAAATCCAAATGGGACTGGACAGGTGAAATGTGGGAAGAATGTTCACAATATTGGGGAAGTACAGAACTAAGGGTCACAGTCTAAGAATAAGGGGAAGGCCATTCAGGAATGAGATGAAGAATTTCTTCACTCAGAGAGTTGTAAACCTGTGGGAATTCTCTACCACAGGAACTGTTGGGGCCAGATCATTAGATTTTTTCAAGGGAGTTAGACATCATCCTTGCAGATAAAGAGATCAAAGGATATGGGGAGAGGGCAGGAATGGGATACTGAAAAAGCGTGATCAGCTATGACCATTTTAATGGTGTTGGAGGCTCAATTTTTTTTTAATTGGAGAAAGCAAAGATAGGAGGAATGACAGTTTTGAAAAAGAGTGTTCTACATAATGAAAATCATTAGTATAAATATAGCATAAATTTTGCCACTGAAAATATACAAACTTCACAAACATACAAAAGAGGAGCAGAACTAGACCATTCAGCCCAAAGCCCTCAACTATTCAATAAGGTCATGGCTGATCTGTTTGTGTTTCAGATTCCATTATTCCATCCATCCCTGATAGCCTCTAATTTCCTTGAGTAACAAGAGTCATTAAAGGTATTTAACAACCCATTCCCTTCTGTTCATTGCCTTCTGAAGTGAAGAGTTCCAAAGTCTCACAACTCAGAAAAAAATCCTCATTTCAGTCCTAAAATGGGCCCAATTTTAAAACTGCCTCTTTTCTGGACTCACTCTCAACAGTCCAACTTTAGAGTCACAGAGATGTACAGCACAAAAACAGATCCTTCAGTTCAACCCATCCATGCCAATCAGATATCCTAACCCAATCTAGTCTCACCTGCCAGCACTTGGCCCATGTCCCTCTAAATCCTTCCTATTCATATGTCCATCCAGATACCTTTTAAACGTTACAATTGTACTAGCCTCCACCACTTCCTCTGGCAGTTCATTCCATACATGTACCACCATCTGCATGAAAATGTTGTCTCTAAGGTCTTTTTAATATCTTTTCCCTCTCACCCTAAACCTATGCCCTCTAGTTCAGGCCTCCCCCATCCTAGGGAAAGTATTTATCTTATTCATGCCCCTCATGATTTTATAAACCTCTATAAGGTCACCCCTCAGTCTCTGACACTCCGGGGAAAACAGCCACAGCCTATTCAACCTCTCCCAATATCTCAAATCCTCCAACACTGGCAACATTCTTGTAAATCTTGTCTGATCCCTTTCAAGTCTCACAACATCTTTCCGATAGGAAGGAGACCAGAATTGCACGCAATATTCCAAAAGTGGCTGAACAAACATCCTGTACAGCAGCAACATGACCTCCCAACTCCTGTACTCAATACTCTGTTCAATAAAGGAAAACAGACCAAACGTCTTCTTCACTATCCTATCTATCTGTGACTCCACTTTCAAGGAACTATGAACCTGCACTCCAAGTTCTTTTTGTTCAGCAACACTCCCTAGGACCTTACCATTAAGTGTATAAGTCCTAAGATTTACTTTCCCAAAATGCAGCACCTCACATTTATCTATATTAAACTTCATCCGCCATTTCTCAGCCCATCTGATCAAGATCCCATTGTAATCTGAGGTAACCCTCTTCTCTGTCCTCTACACCTCCAATTTTGGTGTCATCTGCAAAGTTACTAACTGTACCTCATATGCTCGCATCCAAATCATTTATGTAAATGACAAAAAGTAGAGGACCCAGCACTGATCCTTGTGGCACTCTACTGGTCACAGGCCGCCAGTCTGAAAAACAACCCTCCACCACTACCCTCTGTCTTCTACCTTTGAGTCAGTTTTGTATCCAAATACCTAGCTCTCCCTGTATTCCATGAGATCTAACCTTGCTAACCAGTCGCCCATGGGGAACCTTGTCGAATGCCTTGCTAAATTCCATACAGATCACGTCCACCTCTTTGCCCTCATCAATCCTCTTTGTTACTTCTTCAAAAAACTCAAATCAAGTTTGTGAGACTTGATTTCCCATGAACAAAGACATGTTGACTATCCCTAATCAGTCCTGCCTTTCCAAATACATGTAAATCCTGTCTCTTAGGATTCCCTCTAATAACTTGCCCACCACCATCAGGCTCACTGGTTTATAGGTGCCTGGCCTTTCCTTACAACCTTACTTAAACAGTGGCACCATGTTAGCCAACCTCCATTTTTCCTGCACCTCACCTGTGACTATCGATGATACAAGTATCTCAGCAAAGGGCCCAGCAATCACTTCCCTAGCTTCCCACAGAGTTCCAGAGTACACCTGATCTTCCATGTCCTTTTCCACAGTAAAGACACGTTTGGTATGTCTCCCATTTCCTGCGGCTCCACACAAAGGCCTGTTACTGATCTTTGAGGGGCCCTATTCTCTCCCTAGTTACCTTTTTGTCCTTAATCTATTTATAAAAACCCTTTGGATTCTCCTTAATTCTATTTGCCAAAGCTACCTCATGCCCCCTTTTTGCCCACCTGACTTCCCTCTTAAGTACTCTCCTATTGCCTTTATAGTTTTCTAAGGGTTCATTTGATCTATCCAGTCTATATCTGACATATGTTTCCTTCTTTTTCTTAACCAATTCCTCTATTTCTTTAGTCATCCAGCATTCCCTGTACCTACCAGCCTTTCCTTTCACCCTAATAGGAATATACTTTCTCTAGACACTCATTATCTCATTTCTGAAGGCTTCCCATTTTCCAGCCATCCCTTTACCTGCAAACATCTGCCCCCAATCAGCTTTTGAAAGTTCTTGCCTAATACCATCAAAATTGGCCTTTCTCCAATTTAGAACTTCAACTATTAAATCTGGTCCATCCTTTTCCATCACGATTTTAAAACTAATTATGGTCACTGACCCCCGTAAAGTGCTCCCCCACTGACACCTCAGTCAGCTGCCCTGCCTTATTTCCCAAGAGTAAGTCCAGTTTTGCACCTTCTCTTGTAGGTACATCCACATATTGAATAAGAATGTTTTCTTGTACTCACTTAACAAATTCTTCTTCATCTAAACCCTTAACACTATGGCAGTCTCAGTCTATGTTTGGTAAGTCAAAATCCCCTACCATAACCACCTTATCATTCTTACAGTTAACTGAGATCTCCTTAAAAATTTGTTTCTCAATATCCCTCTGTCTATTAGGGGGTTTATAATACAATCCCAATAAGGTAATCATTCCCTTTCTTATTTCTCAGTTCAACCCAAATAAAACTTCCCTGGGTGTATTTCCGAGAATATCCTCCCTCAATATAGCTGTAATGTTATCCCTTATTAAAAACGTCACTTACCATTCTCCCCTTCCCTTTCTATCCTTCCTATATCACTTGTATCTTGGAACATTAAGTTGCCAGTCCTGTCCATCCCTGAGCCATGTTTCTGTAATTGCTATGATATCCCAGTTCAGGTTCCTAACCATGCCCTGAGTTCGTCAGTTTAATTTATCAGTTCAATTTATCAGTCCTACCTTGTTCTCTGCTTTGCCCCTGCCTGCCCTGACGGTTTGAGTCGCTTCTTTTGTCAACTGTACCAGTCTCAGATTGATCTATTTTCTCACTATCTCCCTGGTTATCACCCCTCCCCCCACATTAATAGTTTAAATCCTCCTGAGCAGCTCTAGCAAATCTTCCTGCCAGTTTATTAGTCCCCTTTCAATTCAGGTGCAATCTGTCCTTCTTGTACAGGTCACTGCTATCCCAGAAGAGATTCCAATGATACAAAAATGTAAATCCTTCTCCCATACACCAGCTCCTCAGCCATGTATTCATCTGCTCTATCGTCCTATTCCTATCCTCACTAACTCGCAGCACCGGAAGTAATCCAGATATTGCTACTCTCGAGAATCTCCTTTTTAAATTCTGACTGAACTCTCTATATACTCCCTTCAGAATCTCATCTTTTTCCCTTCCTACGTCATTGGTTCCAATGTGTATAATGATTTCCTGCTGGCCCCTTTCCCCCTTGAGAACATTCTGTATCCTGGCACCAGGGAGGCAACACACCATTCTGATTTTTCGCTGCTGGCCATAGAAACGTCCGTCTGTGCCTTGCACTTGAGAGTTCCCCAACACAATTGATCTGTTGGAACCCGATATTCCCCTCATTGCATTAGAGCCAGTCTTGGTCCCAGAAACTTGGCTGTTTGTGCTACGTTTCCCTGAGAATCCATCACCCCCTACATTTTCCAAAATAGTATTCTTGTTTGTAATGGGGATAGCCACAGAAGGCTCCTGCACTACCAACTACCTCTCTTACTTTTCCTGGAGTTAACCCATCTACATGACTGTATCTGTGACTTTTCCCTCTTCCTATAACTGCCATCCATCACATCACCTTGCTCTTGTAAATTCCTCGTTGTCTCTAACTGTCTCTCCAACCGATCCATTTGATCTGATAGGATTCATAACCAAGGGCATTTATTGCAGATATAATCCTCAGTAACACGTAAACTCTCCCTAAGTTCCCACAACCAACAAGAAGAGCATATCACTCTACTAAAGGCCATTTTTGCTTCTTTCAATGTACAGACCCAAAAAATAACACTATCTTATTCCTCTACAAAGCACTGCTCCAAGCTAACTCAATACTTATGACTTATATTTTTAAGTTTAATCAAGAGATAGATCTCATTAAAACATATAATCAAGAAAGAACCTGCTCTATTCACTATTGCAGACTTACTGTAAGGCCTCACTTAAAAATACTCACTTATCTGTTTCTGTGCTGTGACCTCTCTCAAACAGGTTCCTCCAAGATCAGTTGTGAATTGTTCAAGACATTTTAAGATCTTACACAGTTGAATTAAGTCACCAATCACTCTTTCAAAATCAGTTGCAACAAGCTCAGCCCGACCAACCTATCCCTGTAACCTATCCTCATTCATTCCAATTAGCAATCAAATAATCTTGCTCTGAGTGACCTTAAATGCAATTACATCCTTCCTTAAATAGGGAGACCAAAATGTAAAGAATAACATTCCATTAGCCTCCAGATTATGTGCCAACTATATTTATAAATTAATTTCAAACAGAATTTTCAAAAACACTCATTATATATTTGTTAGGGAATGACAAAGGACAGGTGTTTTTATTTATTTTATTTTAAAAGAAAATGTTTTAGAGTCATAGAGATGTACAGCATGGAAACAGACCCTTCTGTCCAACCCGTCCATGCCAACCAGATATTCCAACCCAATCTAGTCCCACCTGCCAGCACCCAACCCATATCCCTTGAAACCCTTCCTATTCATACACCCATTTTAAAAATGATGTAATTGCTAAGAATGAACAAATGACAATTTTTCAGATAGGTTTTAAGAAAGGATTAAAGTTTATTTTCCAACACCCAAAATGTATAGGTAAATACACCAAGGCAAACCAATTCACAAACCCGGCTCTTCCAATAGCTAAGTGCTAACCTGAATCCCCTGGCTCCTGTTGGAGTTTAGGCAGGATTCTGCACTGTAGCTGGTCTGTGTCTGTTTCTCCTTTTTTTGCTCCAAGCAATTTATTATATTAAATGTCCCCCATCAGCAACCTGGTTCCTGTCATGTGACTATAATATCTTTTTTTCACTGTCTTCTCAAATGGTCTCTGAGGATTGTGTGCTGACAGACAGTGCTCTCCAAGTTTAACGCACTCCCATTTGCTTAAATTGGGAGATTACTTTTATACACCCACTCTTGTGGAATTCCGCTCTGAATCTGAAATATCTGCACGTCCACTATAAACTTGTTTCTGCACGTATTTGGATAATGGCCTTCATCAATCCACTTTATTGCACTTTAATTCCCTTTTAATGAAATATCCCTTAAGTTAATTTGGTCCTTTAATGTCTTGTTAAGACCTAGAGGCTTGCTTCTTGAGCCTTCAAATTATGTTGAGAAAAGAAAGGAAAAAAGTTTACCTTATCTCTGAATTCCATTTTGTTTTAAAAGTAGAGTCAATTTCCATAAATCCACAAGTTTATATTCTACGACAGCATTACTTTTCAGAGTGCATGCAGTCCACTTGAAACACTTTGAAATGCATTATGCAGATTTACTTCAAAACATTGTTGTCAGAAAAGATATATGCCCCATCAGTCTATTCTGAAATAATTCACCAATGATTCAGAATAATAAGGCACATAAAGGACTAATGTAGGGCATTAAATCACCTGTCAATCTAATCTCCTTTAAGAACAAAATAACTTGCTGATCCTTGGCTAATCCTTTCCTTCTAACAAATTTTTGCCTTTTAATCCATCTGTTTTGCTTCAACAACTAAATCCCCAACATGTTTAAGGCTTGGAATGACCACTTACCATCTGCATTAGAAGCTAAACTGAACTATGGCTTGAAAATTTGATTTAACTTAATCTTACCTCAATCACCTCTACACATCCTAGAAAATAAACTATTGTGCATGAATAAATTCTATAACTGAGTATTGCTGATACAAGAAACAGGCCATTGAAGCTTTTCAACTTATACTCATCCGAACAGAGCTGCTAGAAAAAACATGTTCTTTACGGCAATGCCTGAGCCAGAGTGTGCTTACACACATTAATCTGAACCCTGTTTGACTTGCAATAAAATATTGCTCCTTTTAATTTTGATATTTTTGCATCTTGCCCTGATGCATCTAAAACAAGAAGTTTTGATTTATTCATACGTGGGACGTGGGCACCACTGGCTGGCCAGTATTAATTGCCCATCCCTAGTTGCCCATGAGAAGATGGTGGGTGAGCTGCCTTCTTGGAATGATGCAGTCCACATTGTTGTGGTTGACCCACAATGCCATTAGGGAGAAAATGTAACCATGTCCTTTTTTTAAAGCAAAGCTCAAAATCTGCACTACCAAATGAGTGATTTTATAATTTCACTGAAATGTTTTTACTTTCACTGCACATGTACCAAACTTACAATAATCAATGAGTCATCGGAACATCAGCATGATTTCTATCCTCCCCAAAAAAAGAACTGGTGAAACCATTTCATTAATATTCATTCAGAAATTATTGCTCCCAAAAGTTAATACCAACATGTTAATTACCTGAAACACTGGGACTGAGATTAACCTGCTGAAACTTAAAAGTTGGTGGGTAGGCCTATTGCTCCTTTCACCACTACAGTTAGCTTATAGAGTTACTCAGTAGGACCTCATTAACCAGCCAAACAATTCACCTGTTTCACCTGATAGGCATCATGAAGTGCTTCAGACAGTGCCTGACATTTTAAGAGAACTAGCTGAAGATGGTGTTATGGACCACACCAGACTCCCTCAAAGTAGTCAAAGAAGGTAAGGTTTTCTTATTTTAAAGGCAAATGCAAAGTGTCTATTCCAAATGCAATGCAACTTATCAAACTACCCGATGTTAAGCAAAACACAATTTATTTCAACACCATAGTTAAAATATAACCAAAGAGGAATTTAGGATAACTTAACTCAATTGGAAATCTTAACAGAATAATAGATGATATAACTATTACTAATTAACTGTTCCAATGTATAAACAACCATAACCACCCTTTGGCTAAAATGTAAAATTCAGACACAGATGCTCATATGCAGTTTCCAAAATCAGGGAGGAAAACCAAAATATTAAGAGTAAATCAGAAGAAGTAGCAGCCAGGAAACATTCACAAAAGCTTTCAACTCTTCTGAAACCCCAATAGCTTCTGCTTAAAGCTAACACTAAAACCTTAAAAGCCTGGTCTATGAGAAATTGGCGAAACCAAGACTGCTTCATTGTTCCAAATTTAAAAAAAACAAGGTCTCACATGCTGTTTACTTCCTTAGAGACAGCCCGGTGCTTCTGCATTCAACCTCTCTTCAAATAAACCAGGACAAAATAACCTCTTGAAAGCCACAGCATTGTCATATAGGTGATGCATGTTAGAGGCAAAGAGGTACTAGGCAGGTGCTGTAGGCAGAATGCAACAGAGTCGAAGAGGATGTGTATATCATTATATTGTAAAGAAATAATTTTAAGGAAAACATTTTGGTCTTCAGCTCCAATGTGGAGATGGTACCTTATTTGAACCCCAACACAAGACAAAACAGAAAGCCCTGTTATCATAATTGTCATAATAACCTAGTATTCTTTTGAATCCTATAAAATTATTGCAAGGAACTCTTGGATAGTCTTCACTGTGACAATATTTGGATTGCCTAAAGTCATGAAAGTCTAGCATATGGTGTTGTAATCTCTCAGGAAATTACTGCTAGAAATTGAAGAAGAAAACATTTAAAATAAAGGCTTACATTTATACATCACCTTTCAGGATGCCCCCAAAGCTCTTCACAGCTAATGTTGTACATTTTGACAATATTATCATGTTGGAAACATAGCAACCCATATGCAAACCACAACCCCCAAAATGTTAGACTAACCAGATAGTTTTTGATGATGTTGGGTGAAAGATACATATTGACCAGAGAGAAATCCTGCCACCCTCCCTACACTTCTTCAATTAGTATACTAGGCAGTTTTCTGTACAGTTGAGAAGGCAAATTGGACCCTCTGCAAAACATCTCGTCCAAACAATTTGCCTTCTTCTATGCAGATTGCATTCAGTACTAGGTCATCAGCCTAAATTATTTCTCAGTGGCTGAATAGGGTCCAGGATTCACAATCTTTTTACTCAAATGAGTGTGCTGCCCAGTGAATCAGTCTACTCTGTAACTTCCCAAAATAGCAAATATGAGGCACGTCTTCAGAGGCCATTACCCTAACAGTTTGTTTAGTATATTCAAAAGGAAATTGTATTTCCCAGGTTATCTTTTTGTTGAGTCATGGGATGTGGATATCAAACAAATATTTATTACTCATTCTACCCCCTATAGTTCTAATGTTTTGTTTGCAGCATATTAAGAATTTCAAATCTCATCTAGTGGAGTTAAGTGAAGCATTGGTCCAGCTTTTGTGACAACAGTGTTATTCTAAAAGGACTAGTCAGGACAAATGCCAAAAGGATGTTCTGGTTAGTGTAGAGACCAGAACTAGGAGTCATAACCTAAAGATAAGGAATTAGATATAGCACGTGCAACCAAAGAGATGAAAAAATTAGAGAAAGAGCAGGATCAGCTATGATCCATGAATGGCAGAGAAGGTCTGAAGATCTATACAGCTTACTTCTGCCCTTATTCTGTGTTTCATTACAAGAACATGTAAGGCTGTGGATAACTGTATGCATATATCAACTTGCAGGAGTCTGCGGACTAATGGAACTTTGTTAAAAGTCAAACAGGTTTATTTGGAAATACAAGCTTTTAAAAGTGCTCCAAAAGCTTGTACTTCCAAATAAATCTGTTGGATTTTAAACCGACATTGAGATTTTCAGCTTTGTCCAACCCAGGCAGCTCCACATAATGGAATATCACAAGAGAAGAATTAGACCAAAAGGCAGATTGATAATCCTCACTGCTACAGATTTTAAACTCAGGTATGCAGATTAGAATATTTAATTTAATGGCACCACTCGAAGTGAAACAAGATACAAACACTGGAGAGAGTGTGTTTCTATTTACTCCAATAATTAAAATCCATAGAATGAGAAACATACACATTTATAGTGCCAAAGGGGCTGTTGGGCATCAATTCAGACATGATGTATTTTCCAAGCTTTATTTACACAAGAGTCTACATTTTTTGACATCTTTATTGGATAACAAAGAAACAACATCACAATTTCTCATTTAAATTACATAGTCTTATGCTGAAGCTTGGGGAAGTGCAGTGAAAGGTGGAATCCTCTACCTTTCACATGCTTACAAATAGCAGACAAACTCCTTAACGGCCATGAGCATTCAGAGCTTCACTTGTACCCAGTCACAAAATCTGGTCCCTTGGAATTAAAAGGATTAAGTTATTATATACAAGGTGATGAGGAGTGTGAAGAGCAGTAACCACTCAAACTACTGTAGTCTGATCCTTCTACTTCAGTGTGGGGGGGGGGGGGCGGCACGCAGATGGGAGCAGCTGCTTCACTTTTTAATTATTTGAACAGCTACAAAACCAGGCCCAATGCTTCAGGTAAATATTTTAGAAAATAAATACGGAACTGCTGTAATAAATTTAACTGCTTGCATTAAAGTGAAGACATGAATCCATGATATATTACAGGACACTTCAACTTTCAGTAATCTAGCCAGTAAATTCTAATGAACAGATTTCTGTTCTTTACGGAAAGAAAATTTGTTATAAACTACAGACAATTATTACAGTGCATTTTACAAGCAGATTCCATCCTTTCCAGTCAGTGTTATTTAAAAAGGAGGAAGATCAATAATGAATACATTGGTATCATAATAAATCAACAATCTGACATAAACCTGCAAAAAGTGTCCAGAGACAACCACACTTTCAGGTTTATAAGTGCACAGGACAAGGAGTAGGAAAGGTAAACAAACTGATATTCTAGATGAATGTATCTGTATGCAATGAGGTGGTTATTACAATCAAAGTATTTTTCATTTTTTATTTTTCTTCAGTCTTACTAGACTTGGTACCATGAACATATTCAGACATTTTCCAGAGAATGCTAGAGTTCGACAAAGAAAGAGACATATGGTTTCTTTTTAGGGGAACAGTACTTTGGTATCTACCAACAGAAGTTTATTAGCTTGAAGAGTTACTCTAAATACCTCAGCACAGACCCTCATGATCTATAGAGAAATGGAAAATCACAAAGCAGCCATATTTATCAAAAGTACTTCAGAAAATACATGAACAATTTCCAAACACTCACTCATTTAAATAAACATTCAATAATGGCTTCACTATTACAGCAATTATACATACAGTACATACCAAATATTGATCAGTGCACAAGTAATTCAAACTTCCTTGGAAATCAAGTACATCTCAAACATGAGATTTATTGGCCTCCTTTTAGCACAAAAGTTTTAAATACCAACAAATTTCCAGGAGCCCAGCTTATATTGTATTCTGGACCACTCCCCTATCATCATCTCTCACCACAAATAAATGGGACATTGAAAAAGATACTATGTATTCAATTAGATGAGGCAATGAATGGGCTTAGTACATCATCCACTTTGACATCACAATTTGAAGGCTGAAGTATTCTTCTTATGGTTTTTCCGATCAAGTCTCACCACTTCCTGCTCTTCGCATCCTCCTTCACTCTCCACATCAGGAGTTCCATGCATGCAGATGCTTTATCAGAGCCCTTCACTGGTAGAAGGGAGGAAAGGAAACCAAGTTTATTCTCCAAATTCCCCCAATTTTTTTTTTTAAAGTTACAATACCAACTGTAGCTATCTCCTGTTAATGCAAGTAGTATTGCATAGGAGTGGGCCACTCTATCCATCATGCCTGTGCTGGCACTTTGAAACAGCTATTGGATTGGTTTCACTTTCCAACATTTTCCCATAACTCTGCAAATTTTACTTTAAAGTATCATTTTTTTTTCTTTAGGAAGTTATTGCAAATTTTTTTTCAATCATCTCCTTAAGTAGCCCATTTCTCCCACATGAAGATTGAAATTTTGAAAGTCTCTGTGGATACTAAGTATATTCATTATAGATAACAAAAAAGGAATCAATGCATATAAGAATAGTAGATCAGTTATGATCTTATTCAAATGGTAGAGGACATGCTAAAGGCCCAAGATGCCAGCTTTTGTTGAGGATTATTTGTTCCCATGCCTCCATTGTTAAATCACAATAAATCTACTAGTCTGGCTGCCAACCTTCTGGCCAATAGCAACAATGTATATTCCACAGAACCCTTCATGATTTCCTCAAAAAACCTTTAACCCGGAAAGCCATTCCAGATTTTCCATGTAATGGAGGACACTAAATTCCAGCCAAAGGCTCATTATTTGAAGGAGTTTTGATGATAGAATGAATAGAGCTATGTTCAACCCTAAGCCAATAGGCAGGCACTTTAGTTGGAGGAAAGGCAAATGAGATTCACTCCTTTCTTTAACACTAGCAAATTTTTATTCTGCTACCACTGCCCTTCTTGAAGGGATTTCTTTGTCCAATCCATTCAGATGTTTAAATTGTACCAATACCACAGGGAACAAAAAAATATAATGCTAAATTTACTAACAGCTTTAAGGTGGGTCAGAAAGTTAATCATCAGGAGGACTTAAGTCATCAAAAGGGATTCAGCTAGATTAAGTAATTGAACATTTGGCAGATAAGTGTGAAGTTCTACCCATTGAAATATATAGGTAAGCTTAAACATGAAAAATGACTTGCCATCATGATTGCCTAGAGGATCCTTTCCTGCAGAGACTCCAGAGATAAGGACAGTTAAAAAATAAAAGAGGCATGTTCTATTTAGGGCAGAACAGAATTCGTCTCAACAAGATGTGGACAAAGTTTTAAAAATCACAACACCAGGTAATAGGTAGCTCCTTAATGAAGGAGCAGCACTTCAAAAACTAATACTTCCAAATAAACCCATTGGATTATAACTTGGTGTTGTGATTTTTTAACTTTCTCAACAGGATGTCAGACGAAGGAATTTTCTTCCCCAGGGAAGAGTAGAGATTTGGGGCAAGATTGGATATTGTCAAGGCTGTTACACTTTTGATCAACAAGGAAGGTGAAGGCTATGGAGAGACAGAAAGGGCAGTGAATTTGAGACCACAATCAGAAGAGGAGATCTTCCCAAATGATCGAGTTGGCTCGAGTCTCAAATGGCCCGTTCTGGCTCATAATTCTTGTGTTCATGATCTGCTGAATGCAATTAATTCAAGAAAGTTAACCACTTGCCTGTGTGAAAGAGATTTTATTTAAGAGCATTTTAGAAAATCATTTGATAAACTCTGCTACACAAGTCATTCATGGGTGACCATCAGATAAAGTAAAGTAAATGGCTCTGGAATTATTGAATTTCCCTGTGGTCATTCCCCCCTCAGACAAGAATATTACACTTTGGATCAGATGGCACAGTGGAGGGAGATAGAGAATGGCCTCAGCGGAATGCATCAACCAGGTTTATGTCACCATTGTTGGCTGTGCTACACAAGGGGAGGAAAACAAGCAGCAGGGCTAAACTGATAAGGGATTAAATAGTAAAGGGTACTGAGGTGTTTATGGCCACAGATGTAAATCCAGGATGGTACGTTGCCTTCCTGGTGCCAGGTTCAGGGATGTCAAGGAGCAGCTGCAGGACATTCTGGAGCAACCAATGGTCATGGTACACATAGGTGCCAACAACATAGATAAACAAAAGGGCAAGGGCCCAAAGACAGAACAGGAGGTTATGAGATAAGTTAAAATGCAGGATCTGAAATGAAACAACTTCAGGACTATTCCCAATGCCACAAGCTAGTAAAAGTAGGAAGAGAAGATAGATCAGATAAGTGTTTGGCTGGAGAAAGTGTACAATGGAGGGGTTTCAATTCTAGAGACATTGGGACCGGTTCTCGGGACAATGAGATGTGTACAAGCCTGCAAGTTGCATCTGGGCAGAACTGAGACAAATATCCAGACGGGGACTTTTGCTAGTTCCATTGGTGTGAATTTAAATTGGCTCCCATCCCCTAGCCAGAGTGTAGGATTAGATGGATCAGATTCAGATCAGGCATCAGTAGATAGAACATTAGTTAGATGATATAGTCAGTGATTCAGAAAGACGATAGAAATGAACATTAAAAAGCATCCAAAGGAAATTGTTGGGGTGGATGTTTTATACTTTAAATACAAGAAATATTGCAAACAAAGCAAATGAACTATGAACACAGATAAGACATAACAGCACAATGTAATCACTACAACACAAACCTGGCTAAGGGAGAGGCAAAATTGGCAGGTTAGAAGGATAGAGTGGGTGGCAAAAATGGAGAGGTGGCAGTGGTATTGGTTAAAGATAATTACACTTGCAAGAAGGGATGATATGCTAAATACGTTAACAAATGAGGCTTTACAGGTTGCATTTAGAAATAAAAAGAAAGAAAGAGGCAGTCACACTACTAGAAGTATGCCACAGACATCCAAATAGTGAGGGGGAGATAGAAGGACATGTCTGTAGACAAATTTCTACCTGTAGGAATAAGACGCAATAATAGCAGGAAATTTCAACTATCCCAATATCAACTGGGTTTCAAAACATTAGAAGAGGCATTGAGGGTGGAAGGAAAAAAAACCCATGCACTGTGTCCAGGAATTTTACTTTTAAAGCAATACATGACAAGCCCAATGACAGGCAGTGCTATTCTGGATTCAGTTTTGGGAAAAGATGAGCAAGTTGCAGCTGTACAGGACATTGATTAGGCCACTTTTTGGAATATTGCATGCAATTCTGGACACATTCCAATTGGAAGGGTGTTGTGAAAGGCTTCAGAAAAGATTTACAAGGATGTTGCCAGGGTTGGAGGATTTAAGATGTAGGCAGAGGTTGAATAGACGAAGGCTGTTTTCCCTGCATGAAAAAGTTACCCCTTAGGTCCCTTTTATGTCCTTCCCCTCTCACCCTAAATCTATGGCCTCTAGTTCTGGACTCCCCCACCCCAGGGAAAAGACCTTGTCTAATTACCCTATCCATGCCCCTCATGATTTTGGAATGCCTGCTGTTTGCTTCATACATGCACAATTTTGAATAGAATATGGGGAGGTACAATTGAGGGAATAATAAAACTTAAGGGCAGCACAGTGGCTAGCACTGCTGCCTCAGTGCTAGGGACCCGGGTTCGATTCCAGCCTCGGGCAACCGTGTGGAGTTTGCACACATTCTCCCAGTGTCTGTGTGGGTTTCCTCTGGGTGCTCCGGTTTTCTCCCACAATCCAAAGCAGCATGGGTGAGGTGAATTGGCCAAAATTGTTCAGAGATGATGTAGGTTAGGTGCATTGGCCAGGGGTAAAATGTAGGGGAAATGGGTGGGTTACTCTCCGAAGGGTCAGTGTGGACTTGTTGGGTCAAAAGGGCCTGTTTCCACACTGTAGGGAAACTAAATCTTAAAAAAAACTCAGCCAGTTATTCTGATTTCTGCACTTTAAAACCATTTTTGATGTGATGCAGGTGTTGCTGGAAAAGTCAGCATTTATTGGCCAACACCAATTACCCTTCGAACTGAAGAGGGGATTGGGTCATTGCAGGACTAATTAATGGGAAGAACACTGAAGGAATAACTGGTGGGGTGCTTCAGCAAAATCTTTAGTCAACCTACAAAGACTTAAATAAAAAGAATAGTGTAACATATCCAGGTTTTCTCAAAACACAAGCTAATTTGAGAAAGTAAACCATGAATTGAAATGGGCTACAGAGGGCAAAGTGAGCAAGAATGCAGATAAGTTATTAACTTTCTAATTTACCTGCTGAAAGTGATGTTTTAAACAACCAGAGAGAGACTGGGATATGTAGTATTCCGAGACACCTGGCTGCCCTCTCACAAATCAAAACTCAGCCAAGCACGACAAGCAATTATGAAAGCAATTGGCAGTTTAATCTTTATTACAAAGGGATTGAGGCAAAAGGTAAAGACATTTTGCTATAAATCAGACTTTTGACCAATTTATGCAAGTGTTGTCTTGCCAAAAATATTGTAATGGAAGGTCAAGATAAGGAGATGAACAAGTTTTAATGATTTACTCTAGCTTCCATTTGTGTTCTACAATTACTTACCATTATCTGGGATGGTATGGCTGAGGTATTCTGCCATTAAATTCCTGAGGGACCGTTTGTGAGGTAACCCTAAGGAATGTGGAAACACGACTGATACATCAATGACCATGCTGTGAATAAGCTGTAACGAAACAGTATTTTGAGAAAGGGTAAAGTTTCTCCTGCCAGATGAAGAAAAATGAAGTTTTTTAAAAAACTTTAAATCCCAGTAACATGCAATTTAGTCACGTAACATGGGTATTATGTTCACTTAGAGACACTAACACTCTGCGATTCAGGGTTTCAAAATAATCAAACTGACAACCCAATGGCCATTAATTTATTGCCTGTAACATTGGACACAGTATGAATGAAAATAACAACCTTAAGAATTCTCATAGCAGGGAACTGGGTTGCATTTGAAAATATGCAAAGAATCTCCATTTTTGTCAGAGCTAATGCGACACAAATTTCAATCTGTAAACATTCCAAATGTTACCAATTTTACCAAAGATATCCTCATCACTTTCCCTTAAACAATGCAAAGAACCCCCTGCACCCTCATCATCTAATCAGCCTTTGCATCTACTTTCTCATTACAAAGTATCAGTACAATAGAAGTGGTCATTTAACCCAACAGTTAAATATTGACAATATCCATTCATCTTTTGCACTTTTTAATTTATTCACTCAGGGTGGCATATTTCCGAAGGCCAGCACTTGCCACTCATTCCTGATTTTTTGAATGGCATGATTCTCCTAAGCTATTTCAGAGGCAGAGGCAGTGGACAGTCAACCATGTTACTATGGTTGTGGGATCTCAGGTAGGCCAAAGATAGCAGTGTTCCTTCTCAAAAAGTGAGCCAAATGGCTTTGAAGATTGGTATCCGTTTCATAGTTACCATTACTAAAACTAACATTTCGTTGCAGATCCTGTTAATTCATTAAATTCCCTTTGCTGGGATTTGAACAAATGTCCCCAAAGCTTTATGCTGGATCTCTAGAATACGAGGCTAGTGACAGTCGCAACACCACCAGCTCTTGTCCTATCCTCCTCCAGATATTTAATTTGTAACTAAACTAAGTGCCCCTTATACAGAAGCATTGTTTGTGTACAACCTACTTAATGCTACTGTTCTTAATAATTTGCATATTCCTTCAAAATTTTAATGCTTCTGCCTATTGCCCATGAGATATCTTTTATAGTATTCGAAAAGCGGTTTTCTCTTAAAGATAGAAGGATTCTGGGTAATCTAAGATGGAGGGTAGGAAAAATTCCTGGCTGTAAAAGTCTGCTCCTTTGAGATATTTTAGGTGTTGGAGGTGATTTTCTGGAATTCCAGGAGCAGCAATTGCTGTTTTATGTGCTGCTGCAATTGTTTTGGAATTTTGAAAAAAAAGTCAAAACAACAGCACTTTTAAAAGGGAGAAAGATAGACAAAGGCAGCAAGCACATGTACTGCAAGGGAGAAAGAGAAAGAAACCCGCACTGCTACCTGACAGCAGCGAATCTGTACAGTTACTGCTTTTGCTGTTTGAACTCATGTATTGCTGGACAACAGAGTGTGTCTAGGAAAACAGCAAAACTCAAGTGATCTTGGAGGAATCTGTTTGGGAGAGGTCACAGTATAGAAACAAATAAGTAAATAGTTTTAATATAGCCTTGTTGTAAATATAGAATAGTGAGTAGAGAGAGTTCTTCCTTGATTATGTTTTTAATTGGGATCTGTCTCTTGATTTTTAAAAGAAATATAAGCCATAAGTATTAAGTTAGCCTGGAGTAGTGTTTTGTAGAACAATAAGACGATGCTATTTTCTGGGTCTGTAGATTGGAACGAGCAAAATGGCCTTTAGTAGAGTGCTATGCTCTTGTCAGATAGATGTTTCAGGAGTTTAAGAGTTACTGAGGATTATATCTGCAATATACATCATTGGTTGCTTATCCTGTCAGATTGAATGGATCAATTGGAGCAACAGTTAGAGGCAATGAGAAATTTACAACAGCTAGGAGGTGTGATGGATAGCAGTTATAGGAAGGGAGAAAAGCTGCAGCCAGGTAGATGGTTTAACTCCAAGGAAGGCAGGTGGGTAGTGCAGGAATCTCCTGTGGCTATCGCATTTTGGATAATTGAGGGGTTAATGGGGGGGGGGGGGGGGGGGGGGGGGGGGGGGGGGGGGAGAAAGAGAGAGAGAAGAGGGAGACACCAAATGAGTATTCTGCATCAGTATTTACTGTGGAAAAAGGACAAGAAAGATATAGAATGTTGGGGAATAGATTGTGGCATCTTGAAAAATGTCCATATTACAGAGGAGGAAATGCTGGATGTCTTAAAATGCATAAAGGTGGATAAATCCCCAGGACCTGATCAGGTGTACCCTAGAACTATGTTGGAAGCTAGGGAAGTGATTGCTGGGCCCTTTGCTGAGAAATTTGTATCATTGATAGCCACAGAAAACTGGAGGTTGACTAACATGGTACCATTATTTAAGAAAGGTGCTAAGGACAGGCCAGGGAACTATAGACTGGTGAGCCTGACGTCGGAGGTGGTCAAGTTGTTGGAGGGAATCCTGAGGGACAGGATTTACATGTTTTTGAAAAGGCAAAGACTGATTAGGGATAGTCAACATAGCTTTGTGTGGGGAAAATAATGTCTCTCAAACTGGATTGAGTTTTTTTTGAAGTAGTAACAAAGAGAATTGATGAGGGCAGAGTAGTGGACGTGATCTATATGGACTTCAATAAAGCATTCGACAAGGTTCCCCATGGGAGACTGATTAGCAAGGTTAGATCTCATGAAATACAGGGAGAATTAGCCATTTGGACACAGAACTGGCTCAAAAGGTAGAAGAGAGAGTGGTGATGGAAAGTTGCTTTTCAGACTAGAGGCCTGTGACCAGTGGAGTGGCACAAGGATTGGTGCTGAGTCCACTACTTTTTGTCATTTATATAAATGATTTGCATGCAAGCATAAGAGGTATAGTTAGTAAGTTTGCAGATGACACCAAAATTAGAGGTGTAGTGGACAGTGAAGGAGGTTGCTCCAAATTATAAAATGGCACTGAAGGGTCTGTTTCCATGCGTTGAGACTATGATAGAACCTCTCTGGATAGTCAATTTCCATTTTGTTTTCATTGAAAGTTCTCAAACAAAAACATAACATGGGACTGGGATATCATAGCAATTACAGAAACATGGCTCAGGGATGGGCAGGACTGGCAGCTTAATGTTCCCGGATACAAATGCTACAGGATGAATAGAATGGGAGGCAAGAGAGGAGGGGGAAGTGGCGCTTCTGGTAAGGGATAGCATTACAGCTGTGCTGAGGAAGTATATTCCCAGAAATACATCCAGGGAAGTTATTTGGGTGGAACTGAGAAATAAGAAAGGGATGATCACCTTATTGGGATTGTATTATAGACCCCCTAATTGTCAGAGGGAAATTGAGAAACAAAATTTGTAAGGAGATCTCAGCCACCTGTAAGAATAATAGGGTGATTATGGTAGGGGATTTTAACTTTCCAAACATAGACTGGGACTGCCATAGTGTTAAGGGTTTAGATGGAGAGGAATTTGTTAAATGTGTACAAGAAAAGTTTCTGATTCAGTATGTGGATGTACCTACTAAAGAAGGTACAAAACTTGACCTACTCTTGGGAAATAAGGCAGAGCAAGTGACTGAGGTGTCAGTGGGAGAGCACTTTACGGGGTCAGTGACCATAATTTCATTAGATTTAAAATAGCGATGGAAAAGGATAGACCAGATCTAACAGTTGAAGTTCTAAATTGCAGAAAGGCCAATTTTGAAGGCATTAGGCAAGGAATTTTGAAGGTATTAGGATAGCTGGAAAATGGGAAACCTTCAGAAATAAGATAACGAGAATCCAGAGAAAGTATATTCCTATTAGGATGAAAGGAAAGGCTGGTAAATATAGGGAATACTGGATGACTGAAGAAAATGAGGGTTTGGTTAAGAAGAAGAAGGAAGATCGAGTGAATCCTTAGAAGAGTATAAAGGCAGTAGGGAGTATACTGGAGGAAAATCAGGAGGGCAAAAAGGGGAGATGAGATAGCTTTGGCAAATAGAATTAAGGAGAATCCAAAGGGTTTTTATAAATACATAAAAGAACAAAAGGGTAACTAGGGAGAGAACAGGGCCCCTCAAAGATCACAGCAGGCCAGGCAGCATCCGAGGAGCAGGAGAATCGACGTTTCGGGCATAAGCCCTTCTTCAGGAATGAGGCTGGTGTGCCAAGCGGACAGAGATAAAAAGTAGGGGGGAGGGGTGCTGGGAATATGATAGGTGGAAGGAGGAGAGGGTGAGGGTGATAGGCCAGAGAGGGGATGGGGGCAGAGGGGTTGGGAAGATGATTGCAGGTCAAGATGGTGGTGCTGAATCTAGGGATTGGGACCGAGATATAAAAAGGTGGGGGGGGGGGGGGGGGGGGGGGGGGGAGAGAAAAGGAGGGGAAATGAGGAAGCTGGAGTAATCTACACTCATCCCATGTGGTTGGAGGATTCCTAGGCAGAAGATGAGGCACTCTTCCTCCAGGTGTCGTATGGTCAGGGTCTGGCAATAGAGGCGGCCAAGGACCTCCATGTCCTTGGCGGGGTGGGAGGGGGAGTTCAAGTGTTCAGCCACAGGGCGGTTGGGTTGGTTGGTGTGGGTGTCCCAGGAGGTGTTCCCTGAAATGTTCCGCAAGTAGGCAGCCTGTCTCCCCAGTGTAAAGGAGACCACATCAGGTGCAGCGGATACAGTAAATGATGTGTGTGGAGGTGCAGGTGAATTTGCGATGGTTATGGAAGGATCCACTGGGTCCTTGGAGGGAGATGAGGGGGGAGGTGTGGGCGCAAGTTTTGCACTTCTTGCAGTTGCAGAGGAAGGTGCCAAGAGTGGAGGTTGAGTTGGTGGGGGGGGGGGGACGTGGACCTGACGAGGGAGTCGCTCAGGGAGTGGTCTCTCCGGAAGGTTGATAGGGGTGAAGAGGGAAATATATCCTTGGTGGTGGGGTCTGTTTGGAGGTGGCGGAAATGATGGAGGATGATACGATGTATCTGGAGGTTGGAGGGGTGGAAGGCGAGGACCAGTGGGGTTCTGTCCTGATGGCGATTGGAGGGGCGGGGTTCAAGGGCAGAGGTGTGGGAAGTGGAGGAGAGCATCGACGACCATATCAGAGGGGAAATTGTGGTCTTTGAAGGAGGCTATTTGGGTAGTTCAGTTGTGGAATTTGTCCTCCTGGGAGCAGATGCGACGGAGGCAAAGGAATTGGGAATATAGGATGGAGTTTTTACAGGGGGCAGGGTGGGAGGAGGTGTAATCTAGGTAGCTGTGGGAGTTGGTCGGTTTGTAGTAAATGTCTGTGTTGAGTCGGTTGCCCAAGATAGAAATGGAGGGGTCTAGGAAGGGGAGGGAGGAGTCCGAGATGGTCCAGGTAAATTTGAAGTCGGGCTGGAAGGTGTTAGTAAAGTGGATGAACTGTTCAACCTCCTCGTGGGAGCACGAGGTAGTGCCAATACAATCAATGTAGCGGAGGAAAAGGTGGGGAGTGGTGCCAGTGTAGCTGATGGACTGTTCCACATATACAACAAAGAGGCAGACATAGCTGGGGCCCATGGCTACCTTTGGTTTGGAGCAAGTGGGAGGATTGGAAGAAGTTGTTAAGAGTGAGGACCAGTTCAGTCAGTCAAAGGAGGGTGTCAGTGGAAGGTACTGGTTGGGTCGGTGGGAGAGGAAGCAGAGGGCTTGGAGGCCTTCGTGATGGGGGATGGAAGTGTATAGGGACTGGATGTCTATCGTGAAGATAAGGCATGGGGGGGGGGGGGGGGGGGGGGGAAGCGAAAATCATTGAGGAGGTGGAGGGCATTGGTGGTGTCCCGAACGTAGGTGGGGAGTTCTTGGACTAAGGGGGACAGGATAGTGTCGAGGTATGTAGACATGAGTTCGGTGGGGCAGGAGCAGATAAGGGAAGCAGTGGTAGTTTGGTGCACCAATCCTTACACCACTGAAGCTAGATGCCAACTCACTGGACCTTGCTGGTGGGCAAGTTGTTGGAGGGAATCCTGAGGGACAGGATGTACACATATTTGGAAAGGCAAGGACTGATTTGGGATAGTCAACACGGCTTTGTGCATGGGAAATCATGTCTCAAACTTGATTGAGTTTTTTGAGGAAGTAACAAAGAGGATTGATGAGGGCAGAGCAGTAGATGTGATTTATAGGGACTTCAGTAAAGCTTCCCCATGGGAGACTGATTAGCAAGGTTAGATCTCATGGAATACAGAGAGAACTAACTGTTTGGATACAGAACTGACTCAAAGGTAGAAGACAGAGGGTGGTGGTGGAGGGTAGATTTTCAGACTGGAGGCCTATGACCAGTGGAGTGCCACAAGGATCGGTGCTGGGTCCTCTACTTTTTGTCATTTATATAAATGATTTGGATGAGGGCATAAGAGATACAGTTAGTAAGTTTGCAGATAATACCAAAATTGAAGGTGTATTGGACAGCATATTGTACTTCACATTACAACAGGATCTTGACCAGATGGGCCAATGGGCTGAGAAGTGGCAGATGGAGTTTAATTCAGATAAATGCGAGGTGCTGCATTTTGGGAAAGTGAATTTTTGCAGGATGTATAAACTTAATGGTAAGAACTTGGAATGCAGGTTCATAGCTCCTTGAAAGTGGCGTCACAGCTAGATTGGATAGTGAAGGTGGCGTTTGGTATGCTTTCTTTTATTGATCAGAGTATTGAGTACAGGAGTTGTGAGGTCATGTTGCAGCTGTGCAGGACATTGGTTAGGCCACAGTTGGATTATTGTGTGCAATTCTGGTCTCCTTCCTATCGGAAAGATGTGAAACTTGAAAGGTTCAGATAAGATTTACAAGAATGTTGCCAGGGTCAGAAGATTTGAGCTATAGGGAGGTGCGGAACAGGCTGGCTGTTTTCCCTGGAGTATTGGAGGCTGAGGGGTGATCTTATAGAGGTTTACAAAATTATGAGGGGCATGGATAGGGTAAATAGACAAAGTCTTTTCCCTGGAGTTAGGGAGTCCAGAACTAGAGGGCATAGGTTTAGGGTGAGGGGGGAAAGATATGAAACAGACCTAAGGGGCAACTTTTTCACAAGGAGAGTGGTACGTGTACGGAATGAGTTGCCAGAGGAAGTGGTGGAGGCTGGTACAATTGCAACATTTAACAGGCATTTAGATGGGTATATGAATGGGAAGAGTTTGGACGGATATGGGCCGGGTGCTGGCAGGTGGGATTAGATTGGGTTGGGATACCTGGTCAGCATGGACGGATTGGACTGAGGGTCTGTTTCCATTCTGTACATCTTTATGACTCTAAAAACAGTAAAGAGCATCAATTCTTGTTCAGTTAAACTTTGCAATGGTTCAGCTTTTATTCTGTACCAATGGTCCAACTCAGAAGCTGGTGCAAGAGCTGGATAATTGTGACATTGACATACAGGATATTTTGCCTAGAGGTTTTGTCCTACTAAGCCGAGCTTTCTATATGTATGCTGATGAATTTCAGTTCTTCCTTACCTTTCTTGAATCTTCTGCAGTCAAATGTGATCAGGCTCGTTCAACATTCAAAATATTGGGAAGAGTGAAGCCACGATTTTTACCCACGAGCAACTAATGGGCTACCAACTCCAAGTTGTCTGCCTGTCAACTGTCCAAGACTGAACCAGATCGCTCATTAACTTCTGATCCAGAAACTGGTTTCTTACCTTGTATTTGTGCCAACCAAGATGACTCATTTTCAATGCCATATCTTCCAACTCTTTCCATCAACTTATCTGCCATAACAGTCTGCATCTCTGCCTTTGTAACTTGAACCCATTCAAATCTCTGCAACCCCCAACATTCATATCAAGTCCTCTTCTCACCACTCTGTACTTACAGAATGACATCATTCCTCATTTGAAAAATTGACATTGCCAGTTCTTAAGAGTCCTCATACCACCTTCGCCACCACCTCTACCTCTCTTTCCCCCCCCCCCCCCCCCCCAAAAAAAAACAACTTTGATTGGAACTACAACCCTTACTTTGTCAAGGCACATCCCTTTACTTTAATCATATCACTACTGGCAACCAAACCTTCAGCTACCTGCTCTGGAATCCCCTGTTTCACCATTCTTTCTGCAAATCACTTAAGACTTTTCTCCAGTTAGTATCCAAAGTTTTGTTCAAATGTTTCTAAATATGGTCCAGAGTTAAACTTTTTGGATTACATTAAAAGCTGTTTTATAAATGCAGGTAGTTGTACTACATTGGCTGCCTTTTTGGCATGTTAACACTTATTGCTCAAATCCCACTCACTCTTGAATGTAACCCATCCAGGGATATAGATAACATATCAACAAATAAGTGGGCACATGAAGTATCATAAATACACTGATGTTACAAAACAAGTCAAACAAACTATACTTACAACAAATTCAAGTCAACTAAGTAGGGTAAAATTGTCAGCAACTTAACCATGGTTCTCTTTTTAAAAAAAGGAACTAAAAGCTAACACCAAGCTTTCAGTGTAATTCAAATGTCATCTAATTTCAAATAATAGCTCTGATTTTAACTACTATCTTTTTGTGACCCAACCACTTCTTTTCATTAAACATTCAATGTTGAAACTTTCTTCTGCCAGGGCAAAGTTGATTTTCTTTTGTTGATCAAAAAAAGCGAGTCATCAGGCTGAGTTAACAAGCACTCAGTTTAAACAAAACACAAAAGGTCTCACTTGAAAACTGCTCATCTTCTGATCCTTGCAGTGATAGGCGGCTTTTGTTAAACAATAACTCATTGCATTATCTCTGGAGATACCCTGACAAATCCACCTACTCAAGTGTTTGTTAAATCCTGTGATCCCTTTAGATTTCAAACTGAAGTGGATTAAATCTGTCAAAGCATCACTAGATTTTTAAATGCTTACAATTTATTACATATGCAGTACAACTATAAAAATAGCATTTCTACATTTGGCTGTGGTGTGTAGTTCCTGATAAAAATGCATAAATATAACTGCAATCATGTTCTCATTGAATTAATCTATTGGACACTTTGATGTATTGAAAAAAAAATTCAATGATAGGGTCTGGGTTAAAATAAGCTGTTTATATGGGAGAATATTTAGTCACTGGCAGCAAGTCTTACAACCATGTCAACAGAAATCAAACCCCTTAGAAATTCAGGGAGGATACCGGCTAAGAACTGTCAACGTCTCAACTCAATAGTATCCAACATGACAGAGTCTATAGAGGAAATCTTTACCTGCAAAAGCAAACTAGAAACAAGTTAAATTAAAAACAGAGCTAATATTGCATTGGATAACAAAAAATCCTCAGTAAGTTCACCATAAAGGAGCAAAGAGGCACTAGAATCTCTCAATGGGCATTATATTTTAAAACAGAGTTAAGGAAAAACTTCAGCCAAAATGTGGTGAATCTATGGAATTCCTTGCCACAGAAGGGTGTGGAGACCAATCATTGAGTATATTTAAGACTGAGATGGATAGCTTCTTGAGTGTCAAGAGGATCAAGGGTTAGGGGGAGAAAGCAGGAGAATGGAGTTGAGAAACTTAGCAGCCATGACTGAATGGCAGAGCAGATTCTATGGGCCGAATAGCCTAATTTCTGCTCCTATGTCTTATGGTCTTATATTTCTGATGGACAGAGACTGATCAATCTGTACTCAAAGAACAAGGAATTCAAAATAAAATTAGCACCACCCCGCCCCAAACCCTTGCATATGTTACACTAAGTGTGTAGGCAGCATCGACAAGAAACAGTGGTTAGCGGCACTTGCAGGAATGTTTGGTCATCAGCAATTGAGAACAGGTTGCAAATTTACAAGATCCAAGAAAGTGTGGAAAGAATGTCTTTATACTTCAGAATTTCAACATGATAGTTATACTTCTAACAAAAGCATTCTCAAAGACAGTTGAGCAACATAGCACTGAATAAAGACTGTTCTCAAACCTATGTAATTAAGCTAAGTACATTGAAGTAAGTTTACCCATGTAATAGGTGAACATTGTTCTAAAACTATTCTGTTTAAGCTTTGTGCAGATCAGATGGACAAGGCTCAGTTCTATTTCATCCACAATTATAGGTTTAGGTCTCTGAGAAGGGTTCAAATGTACTGCGGGCACACAAAATGTCACCATCAATTCAAGGCTGGACAGTTTTCATAATTCTTACTAAGAACTTTGCATTATTTACAGTTTACCTCTACTCCCCAAAATCAGATCTTCATGAAATATGACCATTAAACTCATACAAAAAAATGCAAAAATTCCTCATTCAGTATCATAACAGGAATGAGGTTAGAATTAAAGAAACCACAGATCTTTTTACAGAAAGTGATCATTTTAGCCCACAAAAGCCAAAGGTAGCATGACAATGAGCAAGTTGGACTTTTTAAATCCACAGTTTCAAAAAACCTTGAAAATCCTCTAAGGATACCCAGGTCTTGTTCCACCTTCCCTTTTCCCAGTCTATTGCTGTTCAGATAATCATCCATCTGTTTTTACTACCAATGTGGATAACCTGTCAATTATCCACATTATATTTATCTGCCATGCATTTGCCCAATCATTGAACTTGCCCAAAATTACCAAAGCATCTTTATTGCAGCCTCAGTTTACCCTCTCATCCAATTTTCGGTCATCTGGAAAACTTGAGATATGACATTTAGTTCCTTCATCTAAATCACTTGCACTTGCTAATCTCTTATGAAAAGGACCTTATTGAAAGTTTTCTAAAAGTCCAAGTTAGTATGTACTGGGTCCCCCTTATCAACATTAGAGTCACATCCTCAAAAGATTCCAGCGGATTTGTCAAGCATAATCTCCCTTTGGTAAATCCAGGCTGACTTAGTCCAATCCTGAGACTAAGTTCTCACTATTAAAGCTTTCATGATTGATCTTATTTTCGCTAGTGATTTTGGTTAAAACCAATCTATAATTCATCTTTTTCCCTACTTCCCTTTTTTTTTCTATAAAGGGAAAATCACATGAGCTACCCTCCAATACATAGCAATTGTTCCAGGCTCTAGAATCTGGAAAGATGACAACATATTATTTCTAGGACGATTTTCTCAAGTACCCTGGGATGTGGATTTTCAGGTCCTTAGGATTTCTTGGCCTTTAATCCAATCAATTTCCCCAACACCATTTTCCTATTAATACTGACTTCTTTCAGATCCTCTCCAAGTGGATCCATTGTTTTCCAACATTTTTTGGACATCTGTGCCTGCCTTTGGGAAAGCAGAACCAAAATGTACTTTAACAGTCAAGCAATTTTTTTCACCATTTCAGACAGCAAGGGATCCAACATTTGTTTTCATTAATATTTCACATACCAATAGAAGCTTTTACAAGTCAGTGTTCCCCGCAAGCTCATTCTCACACACTATTTCCCCCCTTCCCTCTTAATCCTTTCATTCCCCTTTATTGAAATCTGAACTTCAGTCCTCAGGTCTGCTGCTTCTATTTGGTCAAGATGTCAGCCCCTTCCCTTGAAGATCATACTGTACCCAATTTCCCTTAATAGTTACAGTTGGGCCACTTTTCCTGGTTTTATTTTTGCAGGGAGAAAGTAAGGACTACAAATACTGTAAGGACTACAGAGTCAAAAAGTATGGCACTAGCAAAGCATAGCTGGTTAGGCAGCATTTGAGGAGTAGGAGAGTCAATGTTTCTAACATAAGCTCTTCATCAGGATTGTGAAGAGGTTATGCTCGAAACATCGACTCTCCTGCTCCTGAGATGCTGCCTGACTGGCTGTGCTTTTCCAGCACCACACATTGAAACATTGGTTTTATTTTTGCTCCAGTCAGGAATGAACGAAAGGCCTATACCACAAGCATTGATTTGCAAGTGACTACTTTACAAATGGTGGAGAATAAGCAATTACCCATTTGTTTAAATCTACTTAATCAGGGCACAGAAATGGTTTCCATTTCAATAAAAGATACAGTACATGCAAATAATAATTGGATTTGGTGTCAGAATTTTGTAATTACTAAACCAGAAATAGCAGTCTAAAATTCATGGAACACAACTCTGGATACGAAAATGGTTAAGTTATTTAGGAATTACAAGATGCACATCCTGTATAGGTAATCAGGAAATGGAAAGCTTTAAATAGGTGAAATAATTAAAGGTAGTTTAAAATTTTGATGCCATACATTGTTTCATTTAATTGGTTTTGGAGGTATTTGAGGTGTAGAGGTGTTTAGGTGTTGGCTTCAGTCCATTTTGGATTGTCAGAAGTTAATGTGAAAAATGACTAATTATATAGCTCAACCAAGGGGCTCTATCCCCCACTAAAAAAAGTGCAGATTTTTTCCAATCCCCATTTGACCAGAAAAAAAAATTCCAAAATCTATACTAGGTCCAAGACAATATACCATATCAGATAAAAATCATTAACAAGCCATACAAACACTACACATCTTTTTTCATTGGGATTGGGATCAGGAGGTTGCAGGACGAAAACGGAGGCATTTTGTTTTTAAAAAATAATCACATATGGGAACTGCTGACTGGCCACAATTTAGTGCCTGTTCCCAGTTACTCTTGACAGAGTGGTGAGCTGCCTTCTTGAATTATTGCTGTCCATGTGCTGTAGGTAGACCCACAATGCCCAGAGGGAATTCCAGCATTTTAATTAAGAGAGACACAGAATAGTGATATATTTGCAGGTCAGGATGGTCAGTGGCCTGGAGGGGGTCTTTGTAGGCGATGGCATACCCATAAGAGGTAGGAGAAAAATTAGGCCATTTTGTCCATTGAGCAGCTTTGCCATTCAATCATGGCTATATCTCAAGCTCCCCATAACACTTGATCCCCTTACCAATCAAGAACGTCCATCTCAATGACTTGGCCTCCACAGCCTATGCAATGAATTCCACAAATTAACCACCACCCGAATAAAGAAATTCCTGAAGTCTGTTCTAAAGCGTCACTCCTGAACGGAGGCTGTGTCCTCAGTTTCTAGTCTCTTCTACTAGAGGAAACATCTTCCCCACTTCCATCTATCCAGGCCTGAGGGTTCTTTAAGTTTCAACCCCATCATTCTAAACTTCAGTACAGACCACGTCTTCACTCCTTATATGATGAGTCCTTCAACCCTGGGATTATTGTAAAGCACGTCTGGACATCCCTCCAACACCAGCATATCGTACCTTAGATATGGGGCCCAAAACTCCAAATATAGTCCGACCTGAGCCTTGTACTGCGAGTCCATTTATCTGACAGTATAATCGAACCCTCTTTAAAAGGAATGCTAACATTGTACTCTCCTTCCTAACCACCAACTGAACCTGCACATTGACCTAGGGAATCCTGAACAAGGACTCCCAAGTCCCTTTGTGCTTCAGATTTCCAATGCATTTCCCTACTTAGAAGCTAGTCCATACCTCTATTCTTACCTCATTTCCCTGCATCATATTCCATTTACCATTACTTTGTCAACTCTCCTCTATTGTCTAAATCCTTTTATAGCTCCTCCTCTCTTCCCCACCCTCCCCCACCACATTTCAACACTTTTGTTCTTCTACCTTTGTCATGTTTGCTGATGACAATGTTCCCAGCTCCTTTGTCCAGATTATTAATGTCTAGCACAAATAGTTGTGGTCTTAAAACAGACCTTCAGAACTCCACTAGTTATCTCCACAAGCTGCCATCTTGAAAAAGACCTATTTTCCCTGCACTCTGCTTACGTTTTGTCAGTCAGTCAGCCAGCCAGCCAGCCAATCTTCTGTCCATGCCAGTATGTTTCCCCAACATGGGGGGCTTTTAACTCATTAAGCAGGCTCTTATACAGCATCTTGTCAAAGATCTTCTGAAAATCCAAGTAGATTACATCCACTGGCTCTCCTTTACCCAGCTTGTATGTTACCTCAAATGAATTCTAACAGATTTGTCAGGCACAACCTTTCCTTGACAATGCTGTGCTGATTCCATCCTATTTTACTTTGCACTTCAAGTATTTGACAATTTTGTACTAAATAACAGATTCAAAAATCTTACCAATGCCAGGCTAACTGGCCTATAGTTTCCGGTCTTCTGCTTCCCTCCCTTTAAAAGAGGGGTATTACATTAGCCATTTTCCAGTCCTCTGGTATTTATTTTCCTTGTAGATGGAAGTGGCAGCAGATTTGAAGGATCTTTGTAAGAATCTTTGGTGAATTTATGCTGCTTCTACAAGATACATTACAGAGTGTCCTATAGAGCAATGATGGACTGAGCAAGTGCTTGTAGGTGTGGTGCAAATCAAGCAGGCTGCTTTGTCCTCAATAGTGTCAAGCTTGTTTGTTGTCAAAAATGCATCCATCCAGGCAAGTGCGGAGCATTCCATCATACTCCTGACTTGTGCCTTGTAGATGGTAGGCAGGATTTGGAGAGTTAGGTGAGTTAATCAGCACAGTATTCCTAGCCTAACTGGCTTTTGCAATCTCTGTGTGGAGTCCAGTTGAGGTTCTGGTCAATGGTAAGCCTAAGGATGTTGATATGGGGAATTCAGTGATGATAACACCACTGAAGATCAAGGGTGGTGGTTAGGATTACCAATTATTGAAGATAGCCATTGCCTGACACATGTGCCACTTGTCATCCCAACCCTAAATCCTGTTCAGATCTTGCTGTATTTGAAAAAAAATGAACTGTTTTGATATCATAGTATCCACAAGTGGAACAAACAACATTGGTTGCACAACATCCCCACTTTTGTCTTTATGGCAGAGGGATGTTCATTGATGAAGCAGCTAAAGATAGTTAGGCTGATGAACACCTGCAATTACATCCTGCAGCTGAGGACAGACCAAAAACCATCCTCCTATGAGCTAAGTATGACTCCAACCTGCAGAATTTGCCCCAGTACCCACTGATTCCAGTTCTACTAGAGCTCCTTGATGCCATGCTCATTCAATGTAGCCTTGATGTCAAGGGCTGTCAATCTCACCTCACCTCGGGAATTCAACTCTTTCCTCCATGCTTGAACCAATACTGTAAAGAGGTCAGGAATTGAGTAGCCCTGGCAAAATCCAAACTGGGTATCAGTGAGGTTATTGCTCAGATGCTGCTTAAATAGTACTGTTGATGATATCTTAGGTCACTACATTGATGAGAGAGTGAAGTGATGGGGAGCTAATTGGTCATGTTGTGTTGGCCCTGTACAAGACATATTTGGGTAGTTTTCTACACTGTCAGGTAGATGCCAGTGTTCTGGAGTGCAAGTATTTGGTATTATTACTGGAATATTGCCAGGACCCATTGCCTTTGCAGAATCTGTAACTCCAAGCATTTCTGATCACATGGAGTGAATTGAATTGGCTGAAGATTGGTATCTGTGATGTTGGGGATCACTGGAGGTGGCATGATACATCTACTTGGGCTCTTTTGTCTAAAAAGATTGCACCAAGTGCTTCATCTCATCTTTTGCACTGATAGATGGCCTCTTCAATCAATCATTCACGATAGGGTTATTTGTGGAGTCTCCACCTCCAACGAGTTGTTCAATTGTCCATAACCATTCCTGACTGGACGCAGCAGGATGACAGAGCTTAGATCTGATCTATTGGTATCTCTCAATTCCATTTGTCACAGTAGTACTGTTGTTTGGTGGCTTCACTAGGTTGACACCCCATCTTCAGATATGTCTGGCGCTGCTCCTGGCATACCCTCCTGCACTCTCCACTGAATCAAGATTAATCCCCAGGCTTAATGGTAATGACAGTGGAGAATATGCTGGGCCATGAGATTACAGATTGTGTTCAAGTACAATTCTGCTACTAGTAGCCCACAGCATGTCATGGATGCCCAGTCCTAAATTACTCAATTTGTTCAAAGTCTGTCCCATTAAGCACAGTGATGGGTACACATAGGGTATTCTTGATAACTCTTCAGAGCTTAAGTGAATTGTGGAGGGGACAGCATTTATGTTTAGTTTGGGAGAGGTGGAGGTTATTGGTGCAGGGTGCTGATGGAGAAAAGATGTCGCTAGTTCAGATTAAGTGTTCAGAGTGTGAGAATGGCACAATGGCACGTCTCGTGCCAGACTCGAAAGGATAGTAAGTGGAATGAAAGGGGGAAGGGGAGGACATGATAAGCTAAAAAAAAAATGAAGTGGGAATTGGTTGACAATGTAAAAGGTATTGAACCTCACATTAGCTCCAGAAGAATGTAAAGTCCCTAGTCTGAAAAGATGTTGTTCCTCCAGTTTGTGCTGTTTCACTGGAACACTGCAGCATACTGAGGGCAGACAAGTGCATATGCGAGCAGGGCGCTGCATTAAATTGACCAGCTACTGGAAGGTCAGGGTCCTGTTTGCATGCACACCAGAGCTATTCTGCAAAGTGGTCACCCAGTCTGTGTTTGGTTCCACCAATGTAGAGGAGGCCACATTGGGAGCAGTGTATACAAAAGATTGGAGGAGGTACAAGTGAAATGCTGCTTTACGTGGAGAGCCAGTTTAGACTCTTGGATGGTGAACATGTGAAAATGGAACTTTGTTTCCACAAGGACTGTGCAATGTTCACTGTTACCAGTAAGGTCACGGAGAGGTGCACCTGCAGCTAACAGATTGGCAAGGATGACGTTAATTGTTTTTCCCTCGTTAGTTCCCTGACCACCTGCCACATCTTGGAAAGTTAAAAATAAGTTGTCAAAGCTCAGCAGTTCTGACAGCAGTTGTGGAGAGAAATCAGTTAACTTTTCAGGTTGAGCAACCCTTCCTTAGAGCTGGTAATAGTAAGAAAAAAGTTGGACCTTACCCTACATACCAGGTCTTGTTCATCACTTGGTCTGCTATTACACACAACCCATTGTTAACCACTAATTATCCCCATTAATAGCTTTTTTCCTCTCAAGCTGATAGTTATCCTCCTTTGTCTGTCCAACTGTTCTTCTCTCTTTGGGGTCTATCCCCAACTACTGTTTATTCTTACCCTGCTCCCCCTACCTTATCTTCTGCATTAAAAACAACTTTTTCTGAGCTGCCATCAGTTCTGGAGAGTGCTTGCTGGGCCTGAAATGTTAGCTCTGCTTTCTCTCCACAGATACTGCCAGACTTGCTGAGCATTTCCAACAGTTTGTCATTTCTGATTTCCAGCATCCAGAGTTCTTTCAGTTTAAAATAAAGTGTCAATATTGGTCACAAGATTTAAAAAAAATCTTCAAAAAGTTCTTCAATTTAACTGCAATGGAAAAAAATCTTACCTTCAGTGCAAGCAAGTCTTTGTCCAAACTATGGCCAATCAAAATGGTGTCAGCACTGAACATGGTCAGTAATGCCGAATGAACATCAGAACGAGTTGTTTTTGCATTCATCACATCCTCTCGAGTCACACCAGAAAACCTAGTTTCAAAATTTAAAACTGATCAGAAACAAATAAACAGCCAATTGTTAAGCAAAATGAACATGTTTCATTTGGTAGGGTGGGGGAGCAAATTGCAAGATTGGATGAGCTTTTAGTTGCATAATTTTAATGAAGTTATTTACAAAGAATTTATTATTTCATTAAAATATGGCTGTTCCTTCAGTATTGTGAAGTGTTACTAATTAATGCAAAAAATCAACCGAGTATAAATACATAAAACTTACTGGAGAGAGACAAGTTACCAGAGATTTCTGTTCCAAACAATTGAGCAATGTCATTTGTAGACTTCCATGCTAAGAGATACCAGATACATAGGCTGTATGCCCTGGTGATTGACTGATCAAAACAGCAGTCTTTGCTTCTTCCTAACAGGCCGAGTACAAACTGTATTAAAATCAGCCTACACTTGCAAACCCAAATCCTAAAACACCCATTTGGGATATTTCCTTCATCAAGCAGCACTCAACCATTTTGTGTGCCAATAGCTACATCAATCACCAATTTAAAGATGATCAGTTGAGCTCACAATATGGCTTAATTAAGCTTGCTGGGAATAATATACATTCCTTTATGAGGACTTCTGTTCTGTCTAAATAAAGAAATTCATTCAAGCCTGCAATTTTTTTTTTGCATTATCCAGGAACTGGGAACTACTTATTCCAAGGCAATACCTTGGCCAGAGTCAATGGCTGGTTAATTAGCTTCCTTTTCTCCTTTGGTATAAAAGTTGCAATGATGGTTTGAAATTTAACTTTTGTATTTAGCCTGATGAGCAAAAGATGAGAAATCTTTGGCAACATGTTTCTCCGAGTAGCAATTTTAAAGTTCTATGCTACAAAGCAACATTTGGAGTACATTATTTCATTTTGATTTGAAAATAATTTTATTCTCATTCAACTTCATTCTTCCAGCACACTTTTGGGATCAATGTTGCCTTTTTAATAAGTTAAAATGCACTTAATCAGGCACGTTTGGATAGTTATTTCATCTATTAAAAGATGAATACAAGTAATATACACAAATTATTACTTACCTGGTGTTGAAATCAATCACTTCATCGTCAGGTTTAACAAACACATCATAAACCACTTCAAGATTGGCACTGATCACACTTACATGAGAAAGTGTTCCTCCTTGCTTAGTGTAGCACTAGAGTTGGAAAGAGAGGTATTCAACTTTTCCAGCAAAATCAGAGTTCAACCAACACTTCTATTCACTTCAAGATCAACTATCTTTAAAAAAAGCACGAACAGGAACAGACCATTCAGCCCCTCCCATTCAAATACAGTCATGGATAATTCACATTTTCTTGTCCTTTCCTCATAACCTTCAACTCCACTACTGATCAAGAATTGATCTCAGCCTTAAAATGCACACAGGGACTCTGCCTCATGGCTCTCGATGGCAAATTCCAAAGACACTCAACTAGGAGAGAAGCAATTCCTCATCTCCTTGGGTTTGGTATCAGGGTGAATTCTTAAAACATTTATTCGCTCATGAGAACTGCTTGTTGCCATTCATTGCTCATCTCTAGTTGCCCTTGAGAAGGGAGGCTGTGAGCTACCTTCTTGAATTGCTGCATTCCACATGCTAAAATCCAACCCATGGCACCTTGAGGGAGTCCAGGATTTTGACTCAGCCTTATAAATTATATTACAGTTCCTTCAATAAGTCAGAATGGAGTGTGGCATGGAAGGCAACATACAGGTGGTGTTCACATTTACCTGCTGCCCTTGTCCTTCTAGATGGACATGGTCATGGGTTTGGAAGGAGCCAAGGATCTTGGACTTTCTGCATCTTGTAGATAGTACAGACTGCTACTGAGCAGTGGTGGTGGTGAAAGAAGTAAATGCTTGTAAATGTAGTGCCAATAAAGTGGGCTGCTTCTTTCTGAAGGGCTCAAGGAAAGTTCGGGCCCAAAACAGATTTTTCTGCTCCTCGGATGCTGCCTGACCTGCTGCATTTTTCCAACATACTCAACTCTGCTCTCCAGCATCTGCAGACCTCTCTGTCTCCTTGTTCTGGATGGTGTCAAGCTCGAGTGTTGTTGGAGCTGCAGCCATGCAGACTAGCAGGGAATAGATCACAATCATGATTTGTCTTATCGATGAACAGGTTTTGGGGAGTCGGGAACGGAGCTACTCGCCTTAGCATTCCTAACCTCTGACCTGCTCTCATTGGAAGTCTTGTGGCCAGTTCTGTTTCTGGTCAATGGCAATTGCAGGATATTGATAATGGGGGAATTCAATGAAAGTAACACCATTGAATGTCTAGGGGGTGGTTAGACTGCCTCAATTGAGATGGTCATTGCCTGGCATTTGCATGGCACAAATGTTACTTGCCACTCGTCAGCTCAAGCCTGGACATTGCCCAGGTCTTGGTATATTTGGATACGGTCAGCTTCAGTATCTGAGAAGTCGTGAATGGTGCTGAGCATTCCCACTTCTTATGATGGGAGAAAGGTCATTGATGAAGTAACTGAAGATTATTGTACCTAGAACATTAGCCTAAGGACCTTCTGCAGAGATGCTCTGCAGCAATGACTGACCTCCCATCAACCAATGATCTTCCTATGTGCCAGGTATGACTCCAACCATTGGGAAGTTTGTGCCCCGATTCTCTCATATTCCAATTTTGCTCAGGATCCTTGATGCCATGTTTATTCAAATGCAGCCTTGCTGTCACTTCCTCTGGAATTCAGCTCTTTTGACCACGTTTGAACTAAGGTTGTAATGACATCAGGAGCTTAGGTGAGCCTGGTGAAACCCAAACTGGGCATCACTGAGCAGGTGCTGCTTGATACCACTGTTGATGACACATTTAATCACTTTATTGATGACAGACTCATGGGACTATAATTGGCCAGGTTGGATTTGTCCTGCCTTTTGCATAGAGGACATATCTAGGTAATTTTTCACGTTGTTAGGTAATGCCTGCATCGTCACTGCCTGGAACAGCTTGGCTAGTCGAACAGCAAGTTCTGCAACCCAAGCCTTCACTACTATTGCTGGAATATTGTCAGAGTCTTTGCGAGTGCCTTTA
Source organism: Hemiscyllium ocellatum (assembly GCF_020745735.1). Lineage (NCBI taxonomy): Eukaryota > Metazoa > Chordata > Chondrichthyes > Orectolobiformes > Hemiscylliidae > Hemiscyllium > Hemiscyllium ocellatum. Next base: position 125,440,288 of record NC_083402.1, read on the forward strand.
ACTGTTGCTCGATATCTCACGGATTGAATCAAATTGGCCGAGGACTGGTATGCAAGATGCTGGGGACCACTGGAGGGGGAAGATGGATCAACCATTTGGCACTTCTGGTCGAAGATTACCTCAAACTCTTCAGCCTTCATTTTTACTCTGAAGTGTTGAGCTCTACCATTGAGGAAGGGGGGTATGTGAAGCCACCTCCTCTAGTGAGTCATTTGCTTGCCCATCATTCATGATTGGATGTGCCAGGACTGCAGAGCTTAGATCTAAATCAATTAGTTGTGGGATTGCTTAGCTCTGTCTAGCACTTGCTGCTTATGTGGTCAGGCATGCAAGTAGCTATGTGGTGGCTTTACCAGGCTGACACATCTTCAGGTATGCCTGGCGCTCCTAACATACCCTGCTGCACTCTCCATTGAGCCAGTGTTGATCCCCTTGCTTAATGGTAATATGGAAATGTGCTGGGCCATAAGATTGCAGATCATGGAGTCCAATTCTGCAGCTTTGGATGGCCCACAGTGCCTCTTGGATGAGCAGTTTTTAGATGCTAGACCTGTTTGAATTCTATTCCATTTAGCACAGTGATAGTGTTAATCACACAAGGATTGTATTCTCAGTGTGAAGGTGGGACTTCACCTCTGCAAGGACTGTGCAGTGGTCACTCTTAGTGATACTGTAATGCCTGGACATGTCTACAGTTGGCAGATTGGTAAGGATCAGGTAGTCTTTTCCCTTATTGCTTCCCTCATCACCTGTAGCAGAAGCAACCTAGCATCCTTTCAGACCAAACCATTGCAATCACTGTGCTGCTGCTGAAACATTCTTGGTGGGTGGACATAGAAATCCTCCACCCAGAGCACATTTTGTACCCTTGCCACCCTCAGTTCTTTCTCCGTGTTGCTCAACATGAAGTTGTACTAATCCATTTGCCAAGGGAGATTAGTACATGGTTCATCAGCAAGAGCTTTCCTTGTCAATGTTTAACCTGAAGCCACGAGACTTCAGGAGATCTGGGTCAATGTTGAGGAATACCAGCACATCTCCCTCCTGATTGGATACCACTATGCTGACACCTTTGCTGGGACAGGACATATCCAGTGATGTCATCAGGGACAGTCATACTGATGGAATCGTACCTCACAGACAACAGACTGTCATCATTTCATGAGTCTGAAACAGCTATGCCAATTTTGGTACTAGACACCAGATATTGTCGAGGATGACTTTGCTGGATCATAAAGTCATTGGCTTTACCCATTCGTCAGTCGATGCCAGGCAGACCATAGTTTTATTTCTTTGTTCAGACTTCATAGAGATCAATTCAAATGGAGTACTCACTCGGCCATTTCAGAAGGCAGATGAAAGTCAACCATTTTGTTGGAGTCTCACATAGGCCAGACCAGGTAAGAACGGCAGATTACCTTCCCTAAAGTGACGTTATTGAGCCAGATAGGCTTTTCTAACCATTGACAATAATTCCATGGTCATCAGTAGATTCTTAATTCAAGAATTTTTTTAAAATTCAAATTCCACCGTCTGCCAACATGAGATTCAAACCTAGGTTTCTGCAACATTTGTCAAGTTTGTGGATGAATTATCAAGTGATAATACTTGCCCACAATAGAGTCATAGAGTTATAGAGATGTACAGCATGGAAACAGATCCTTCGGTCCAACCCAGATATCCCATGCTGACCAGATATCCCAACCCAATCTAGTCCCACCTGCCAACACCCAGCCCATATCCCTCAAAACCCTTCCTATCCATATCACCATCCAAAATGCCTCTTACATGTTGCAATTGTACCAGCCTCCACCACATCCTCTGGCAGCTCATTCCATACACATACCACCGTCTGAGAAAAAGTTGCCTCTTAGGTCTCTTTTATATCTTTCCCCTCTCACCCTAAACCTATGTCCTCTAGTTCTGGACTCACCTACCCCAGGGAAAAGACTTTGCCTATTTACCCTATCCATGCCCCTCAAATTTTGTAAACCTCTATAAGGCCACCCCTCAGTCTCCGACGCTCCAGGGAAAACAGCCCCAGCCTGATCAACCTCTCCCTGTAGCTCAGATCCTCCAACCCTGGCAACATCCCTGTAAATCTTTTCTGAATCCTTTCAAGTCTCACAACATCTTTCCAATAGGAAGGAGGTCCTCCAATAATGAGAGGAAGAGAAACCATCGATAAAACTATTCTGGTCAACAGACATTATTACAAAATTGAGACAAGACGACAGAAAGGAGAACAAAAACATGAGTCACAGTAAGAGAATATGACTCATGAATTTGATCAAAACAGTTCAATATTGTAAGAGACAAGTATAGATGGATTGCTGATATCACAAGTTAAATATGCAAATGAACACTGGCATTCACACTTAAGCTATCTTGCTGCGAGTGCTGCGTTATAGTTACAATGCTTCGAATATTAAAAAGGTAGTGTCAGACTGGCCAAAACTTAGAGCCCAGAAATTGTGAAATAATTGTTGCATGTGAAGCTTCCAATTTTACTTACCAATTCAGAGTTCACTGCATAAACACCAGGATTCCCATCAAGTGGGAGCAGTTTAAGGGAAGTCTTCACAAAGCCATTAAGGTTCTCTTTTTGATTGTAGACATGTAACTGTACAAAGGAAACAGCTGATAATTAACACCAAAACTCATGCCATTTTATTTGATGCTTTGGTCCAAGATTCAGTAAAATATTAGAGAGAGAGAAAAAAAGTGTGAAAGAAGCTGCTTCAGTATGCATTCTCCCTTACCATGTCTATTGAACATCAATGCATTAAAGCTCGTGAATTAATAAACTTCTTCATTTCCATGTTATTGCTACAATGAGTAGGATTTTAATTCATTCAGAGCCAAGGGTTCAAGGTAATATCTAAAGTGGCTCAAGCTAAATAATTCTTACAAAGAGCTGTGGAGGATCTCGAGAGAAGAAGGTACAAGAGGGGAGACTGGCCAGATGTGCGTTGGAACTGTGAAGTCTGGAGATAACAAAGACATACATGAGGGTTTCTGCAGCAAGTAGGCTGCGGCAGGACCAGAGATGAATAATGTTATATGGAGGTGGTCAGAACTTAGCTCAATATCAATGTTGACAAAAGTTTGTGAACGCTCTGGGTTAGTCTACAGTACCAGAAAGAGAGGGGCAGTGAGTGACCAGACAATGGAACTTGAGGTGGGTGTTGAAGATAATGGTTTTTTCCTTGCCAGTGCTTTCACGGGTGGAGGAAATTTTGAATCATCCAAACCTGAATGCTACACAAGCAAGGCTGGTAACAGAGGCAGTGGAGGGTTTGATAGGTGCTAGTTAAGGAAAGGTATGGCTGGCTGTTAAGAGTGCAAATTTCTCACAGCTGCCTTCAGAATTGGACTTGGTGTTGTGGATTATCAACATTTACGTTTTCTTAAACAATTCAGATAGAAAAGGCAATTCCTACCCAAAGCTGCAGAAAGAGGCCCAATAGCAAATTGATTAGTTTTCAAAATACCTTAGCAAGCTGACATCCAACAGAGCCCAAGGATCCTCCACAGCAACTGTATCGAGCATCCCATCCACCAGAGACTGGAATTGAACATGGGTTAGTATAGTTAATCACCCAATTTAAAGCAGATTTTAAAATTAAATAACTAAGTCACAACTAGTACAAAATAGTGTTCTAGGATTGATAATCGGAGAATGGAGATGATGTTTCGGTCAGTGTTACGAGAATGTTTAGCTCTGAAGAATGTCATCATATTGGGAGAATATTGATAAATATCAAAAGGGAAGAAATCAAGGAAAAGCTTGAATTGAATTGGCTTTGTCACACATTCTCACAAGTACTATGAAAAGTTTACATGTCACCACTTACATCACCATCCTAAGTAAAAAATGTACCTTGGTACAGATTCGAGTGGTTAATATTAGAGATTGGAAAGCCACGACAAACTAGGCTAAAAGGAAATTGGTAATAAACTACCTTCAAAAGAAGTTTGAATTAGTTAAGAAGGGTGCGATCACAAATAAAATGAACTGTCCCATAACTGTGCAAGGATAAATCAGAAATGCCAACTAGTCAGTTTTCAAAAAACAAAAAAAGGTTGGGAGTACAGAATTGGGTGTAGAAGAAACATGAGCTGTGTTATCAAAGCGTTTCTGCTATCTTACACATCAGAACAGATGCAGAAAGAATGTCAAGCCTCAAAAGGAAGATTATTCATACTGCATACGTACAAGGGTGCTGATTACGCAAGGCAATATAAATCAGAACATCAAGGGAGCTTTTGCCCAGCCCTCCTAATTTGTTGTTTAAAAAAGGTACAATGAGTGGACATTATTTTCTTGCAGAGAACTGGTCCCAGAAAAATGAACATCTAAAACAAGAGGTGGTTATTCAGCCCATTGCTTTACCACACAAGATCATGGCTGATCAGATTGTAACCTCAAGTCCACATTACTGGCTACCAAAAAGAACATTTTATCCCCTACTTTAACAAGCCTCTATTCACCTGTCATAAAAATCTAAGAACTGTCTGCCATACCATTTTAGGTCAGGAACCCCAGAGATTCCCATTCCGCAAAAATAAGTACCTACGGCTTAAAAATTCATTTTAAAAAAGTTAAAGCAACCAAGTTCTAGATTCTCCCATAAGAAATGTTCCCTCCATACCCACCCTGTCAAGATCCCCCAGGAACTTGTTTCCAGTCAAGTCACCCCTTGCCTGCTCAACCTACATGAGGACATTCCATTCCAGGTATTAATATGGTAAACTTTCTCTGAATCGCTTCCAAGGCATGTACACACTTCCTAAGCTAATATGACCAGTATTGAGCATAATATTCCAATGTGGGTTCACAAATGCCTGGCATAACTGACACAACCTCAAATCAATTCTACCCAGAATAAATGGCAGTTAGCTTTCCTGATTATTTTCTGTACCTGCATATAACCCTTATGATTAATGCACTAGGACATCCATATCCCTCTGCAATCATCTCACTATTTAAATATGCATTTTTCTTCTCTGCCAAAGTGGACAATTACACATTTTTCAAACATTTTGCCAACTCATTTAATCTTTGTTACCTTATGCCTTCTTCACACAATTTAATTTGACTCATTTGAGTCACCAGCAAGTTTGGTGACCATACCTCTGTCCCTTCAACTGATATGAATGATAAACAGTACAGGTTGCAACACAAATCAATATGGTACTGTCATTACACCTTGCCAACCTGAAAGAGATTAATTACTGCTTTGGGGATTTATGTATGAATATATGTTGCTTCTTGAAAGCAACAATGAGCCACATTGAGCCTGACAGAATTCAGTCCCTCCAGAATTGCCCAAACGTGCAATCAAGTCTAATATCAGAGAGTGTTGTTTTGCAAGCATTTTGTTAGCAAGTTCTTGGTTACGAGCAGCTAAAGAGCCATGCTATTTTATACGTAGGCATTGGAATGGGTTGTCCACATACCTGCCATCGAACCTGCATTAAAAATCTATGAACTCAATGCAGATATAGACCAATTGTTCACTATTAAATGGATCCTTGGCAGATTGGAATGTAAATTACAAAACACAAATCAATCTACTCCTGGCAAGACCGGAATCCCTCGTTTAAAGGATTGATATCATTTTAAAACATTTAATGTTTCAATTGCCATCTAAGTTCCAAAAGCACAACCCTAAAGATCTCTCTGAACTGGATTAGCCATTTTTTATGACTACAAGAGGTCAGACTAGGAATCTTGGGGCAAGTAACTCCCCTCCAGTCTCTCAATTGCCTCTCTACAATCTAAAAGGTAGACATCAAGCAGGTGATGGACTATGCTCCCATTTGCCTGGATGTGTGCTACTCCAATAATGCTTAAGCAGCCTGATAATGCAAAGTAGCACGATAACGCAGACAAAGTAGCACGATTGGTACCCCAGCCACTACCTTTAAAACACTCACTCCATTCACCAACAGTGCTAACAAAGTGGACTGTCTACAAGTTACACAGCTATTGTTCAATGAGGCTCCTTCCCCTGCACCTTCCAAACCTGTGACCTGTACCAGCTAGGAAAACTATGGTAGTAGATGCAGTTACATAGTTGCTCCTTGCTGTCACTAAGTCAAACTCCTTCAACACTACAGGTGGCAGTTATTCAAAGCAGCACCTCTGTACAACCTTACCCAGCTCAATTAGGGACGGGTACAAATACTAATCTAGCCATGATGCCTGCAACCCATGAACTAATAAAAAGTTAAGAATCGGTATATTCAAACCGATTGAAACTGTGAATTTGTAGAGTTATATTAAGTCTCAATTCTAATTATGTTCAAAGTCTAAAGATAACCAATTTAATAATGCAATACAGCAATTCATAAATAACCTCTACTACCTGCAGCATTCTCCAAACCTCAACCATGCAATGGGATATAGAATTATTGTACTTAAACATTGTGTATGAATCCACTTACTGGTTAGATGGTGTGAAGCTATATCTACCTCCTGCCCAAAAATCCACAAACCTGACTGCCCCGGCCGACCCATTGTCTCAGCCTGCTCCTGTCCCACCGAACTCATCTCTGCGTACCTCGACACGGTTCTGTCCCCTTTAGTCCAAGAACTCCCCACCTACGTTCGGGACACCACCCACGCCCTCCATCTCCTCCATGATTTGCGCTTCCCCGGTCCCCAACGCCTTATCTTCATGATGGACATCCAGTCCCTATACACCTCCATCCCCCATCACAAAGGACTCAAAGCCCTCTGCTTCTTCCTTTCCCACCGCACCAACCAGTACCCTTCCACTGACACCCTCCTGCGACTGACTGAAGTGGTCCTCACCCTGAATAACTTCTCTTTCCAATCCTCCCACTTCCTCCAAACTAAAGGAGTTGCCATGGGCACCCGCATGGGCCCCAGCTATGCCTGTCTCTTTGTAGGATATGTGGAACAGTCCATCTTCCGTAACTACACTGGCACCACACCCCACCTTTACCTCTGCTACAATCAATGACTGTATTGGCGCTGCTTCGTGCTCCCACGAGGAGGTTGAACAGTTCATCAACTTTACCAACACCTTCCATCCCGACCTCAAATTCACCTGGACCGTCTCAGACTCCTCCCTCCCCTTCCTAGACCTTTCCATTTCTATCTCGGGTGACCGACTCAACACAGACATCTACTATAAACCGACTGACTCCCACAGCTACCTGGACTACACCTCCTCCCACCCTGCCCCCTGTAAAAACTCCATCCCATATTCCCAATTCCTTTGTCTCTGCCACATCTGCTCCCAGGAGGACCAGTTCCAATACCGTACAGCCCAGATGGCCTCCTTCTTCAAGGACCGCAGACTCCCCCCCCACCCCCAGATGTGATCGACGATGCCCTCCACCGCATCTCCTCCACTTCCCGCTCCTCCGCCTTTGAGCATCGCCCCTGCAACCGCCACCCAGACAGAACCCCACTGGTTCTCACCAACCACCCCACCAACCTCCGTATACAGTGTATCATCCGCCGTCATTTCCGCCAACTCCAAACGGACCCCACCACCAGGGATATATTTCCCTCCCCTATCAGCGTTCTGCAAAGACCACTCCCTTCGTGACTCCCTCGTCAGGTCCACACCCCCCACCAACCCAACCTCCACTCCCGGCACCTTCCCCTGCAACCGTAGGAAATGCAAAACTTGCACCCACACCTCCTCCCTTACTTCTCTCCAAGGCCCCAAGGGATCCTTCCATATCCGCCACAAATTCACTTGCACCTCCACACACCATCTATTGCATCCGCTGCACCCGATGTGGCCTCCTCTATATTGGGGAGACAGGCCGCCTACTTGCAGAACGCTTCAGGGAACACCTCTGGGACACCCGAACCAACCAACCAACCCAACCACCCCGTGGCTCAACACTAACTCTCCCTCCCATTCCACTGAAGACATGCAGGTCCTTGGACTCCTCCATCGCCAGAACATAATAACACGACGGTTGGAGGAAGAGCGCCTCATCTTCCGCCTGGGAACCCTCCAGCCACAAGGGATGAACTCGGATTTCTCCGGTTTCCTCATTTCCCCTCCCCCCACCTTGTCTCAGTCGATTCCCTTGAACTCAGCACCGCCTTCCTAACCTGCAATCCTCTTCCTGACCTCTCCGCCCCCACCCCACTCCGGCCTATCACCCTCACCTTGACCTCCTTCCACCTATCGCATCTCCATTGCCCCTCCCCCAAGTCCCTCCTCCCTACTTTTTATCTTAGCCTGCCTGGCACCCTCTCCTCATTCCTGATGAAGGGCTCTGGCCCGAAACGTCGAATTTCCTGTTCCTTGGATGCTGCCTAACCTGCTGTGCTTTAACCAGCAACACATTTTCAGCTCTGAACCTATATCTTTCAAGTTAATCACCCCTCAATATTGTGCAGCATGTGTGGCCATTTTCAACAGTTAACCCAAACACTTCTGGCGAGGAAGGCAATGCAATTCAATGAAATTACAGTTTTTTAATATTTGCGTGATAGAAATACAGTAACAGTCTGGTTTCTCCAAATGCAAACTAAAAACCATGATACATTAAATATCTTTGACAGTATATAATTCAGTTATTGTAAATTCAGATATTTGGTGAAACAGGGCATTTCCCACAATGTGCTTCATCACTTCACTCAATCTGTCCTGTACAATTGGAATAAGTCTAGATAATACCATAGGAGGAGAAATAGGAACATCTTGGATTTCATGCTGAATGGAACCAACAGTCTCTCCTTAACTATAAATCTAAAGAGAGGACTAAGAAACAAAGACAGGGAAGGAAATCTTATTAATTCATGTCAAACCAGTTACAGAGACGGAAATAATAAAGTTTTAAAACTAGAAAGTTAGTTAAATCCAAGTTTACTATATGCAGAAGTTAGGGAATAGTTCAGAAAGAGTCTCAGGGATGGAAGTGTGGGAGTGGTTGCTGCAATGACCGACAATCTCCATTAGTGTCCTAGAGAGGCTAAGTCCCAGCCCTAACTTCCTTTGATATATTGAAATGAATGACAAATGCAGGAATGTCAAGGGTGAGTTACTATTTCCAACCAGAATCTCTCCTTCAGTTTTTGGACAATTAAGCAAGGATTAAAAAAAAATCAAATTCATCGTTCATTTGCTTGTTATTGACCAAGGTTTGGTCAATATTTTCTTTAAAGAATATATGGCTCATTCATGATTTTGAACGCAATGGGGAAAGGAGGGTTTTTCTCTCCTATTGGCACACTAAGATTGTATACAAAATAATTGAATTTCTACACAACATTCACCTTGCCGTCTTATTGTCCTACCCCAGTGGTGGCTACATTCTTCCTTGGAGATGTAACTCCCATCAGGTGTTACAGAGAATCGTCTCCCACAACGACAACAAACCTGGATTAATGCTGAAACGAGAAAGATTACTGTCTGAATCTTTTGCTCAGATGAAGACAACATCTACATAATGCCAAAGACCAGAAAAGAAAAAACATGGTCACAGAAGTACAAACCAACCCAAATCTTGACCATCCCGGGAAATAAAAAAAAGAATTATTTGAAACAGAGTAAATTGACTGAAATAAAGAACAGTTCAAATTAATCTTGTCACTGGGACAGTGAAATGGTGATAATTTACCAGCTAATGCCTTTGAAAACAAGCTGCTGCTCAGTCAGCTCAAAGATTCAACTGGAATGAACATGAATTAGCTTCAGCACCAGCTCTCATAACTTTGCCCTGGACCATGACCCCATGATGGATCAGGTGATTGTAGTTTACAGAATCTCATTTCATCTGATCTCTCTCACCACAGTCACCCCACCTCCAAATAAATAGACCCTAACCCCACACACCTCACTTCTAACTCTGTCCCAAAACCCACAAACAGGTCTGTCCAGGCAGACCCATTGTTTCTTCCTTCACCTACCCCACAGAACTCATCACTTCCGACCTCGACTGGGTCTTTCCTCCCCATTACCTGAACACTTCTATCTGGGATTTCTCTGACGCTTTACACGAGTTTCAGAGTTTTCAGTTTGAGCTCCAGCTGCTTCATGTTTACCACAAACAAGCAATCCCTTTACATGTCCATCCCTCACCACGATGATCTCATGGCTCTCTGCTTTTTCCTGGAAGGCATGTCTGAGTCACCCCCATTCACAAACACCACCCTCCATCTGGTTGAGCCCATCTTCACCCTGAATAACTCCTCTCATTTCCTTCAGGTCGGGATTGGCCAATGGTACTTACATGGGCTCCAGTTATGCTGGTCTCTTCGTGGAATAGGTGGAACATTGTTGTTCTGGTCTTACTCCAGAACCCACCCACAACTCCTTCACAGATATATCCTTGATATCATTTTGTTGCTTCCCACTCTCATTCAGAATTTGAAAAGTTAATGAGTTTTCCTTCCAATTTCCACCCTGCCCTCGCTTTCACCAGGCCCATTTCGGACTCCTCCCTTCCTCTACATGGGTTTTCATTTCTGGGCAAGGGCTGGTCACCAATATCCACCATAAACCCACCAACTTCCACAGCTACCTTGACTAATATCCTCACACCCTGCCTCCTGTAAACACTATTCCAATCTCCCGGTCCTTCCATTTCCACTGCATCTGTTCCGACAATGCCAACGTCAACAAGGGAGCCTCCAAAATGTCCACCTTCTTCCAGAGGTTTCCCAGTACCATTGTTCCCAGCACCCAGTCCTCAACCAGTTCCAGCCCACACTTCAACATTCACTTCTTCCCTCCTGCAATGATAAGACTCCGTGTCCTTACCTACCAGCCCATCAGCATCCATATGCAGATGATCATTAACCCCCAATTCCACCATCTCTAGCAGAGAAGCCATTACACGTTCCCCTCCCTTCCATAGGTACCATGCTCCACTCTTCTTTCACTCCTAACAGTCCCCCATGGCACCTCCCCCTGCAACTGCAGAAGGTATAACACCTGCCCTTTTACCATCTCAGTATCCAAAGCCCCAAATATACCTTCCAGGTGAAGCAGCATTTTACCTGCACTTATCAGAATATGGTCTACTACATTCACTGTTCACAATGTGATCTCCTCTACACTGGGGAGACGAAGCATAGACTGGGTGATCGCTCTGTGGAACACCTACTTCTGCCCGCGAATAAAAAAAGAGCTTCCAGTTGCCTGCCACTTTAACACACCACTGTGTTCCCTGTTCAACATCTGTCTCAGGCTTGCTGCAGTGCTCCAAAGCTCAGGTTAAGCTCAAAGAGCAGCACTGAATTTTCTGCTTGGGGACCCTACAGCCATTTGGACTCATTATCAAGTTCAATAACTTTAGTAACTTGAGCTGTCCCAACCCCCTCACACCAGACATTGTTATCACAGTCTGGTAAGACACACAATCCATCGGTAGCCACTAACAGTCCCATTAATAGCTATTCACCCTCCTAACCAGATTATCCACACCTTTATCTATCCACCTGTTCTTCTCTCTTTGGGCTCTAGCCCCAGCTATCATTTACTCCTTACCCCCCAAACCTTATCTTCTGAATAATAAAAACATTTCTCTAGCTACCATTTCTGGGGAAGGGTCACCAGAACCAAAACATATCAGATTACTCTTCACAGATGCTGCCAGACTGGAGCTTATCCAGCAATTTCTGCTTTTGTTAGTTAATGTCAAACCTTCATTCTCCTTGCAAAATCACCCCTGGATTACTTGTTAATATGAACGTGAATACAGGAAAATGGTCAATGCGTGTAAAAACCAAAAAAAAACACCATTTTATGCTAGGTATGCTCAGTTTTTATTTCACTGTTCAGGCACTCAATAGGTTTTGTTTAGCTTCCCAGAATTTGCATCACTTTCTTCAGTTCGACTGTGCTATATTGTGTTCACCATTCTAACAGACAAAGATGATCAGGATCAGAGCTCAATTTGTATGTATTTAATTGAAAACTCCAATATTAACCATCAAATACAGAGAATATGACTTAAATGCAAATCTGACCAAGGGTTTAAAATAATAAAGGGAGACCAGAGACATTGCATCAAAAGGTTTAGTCAGGGTATCCACTGAAAAGTTCAATGTTTGAACCACTAATGTGAATGCTACATTATTCCTACCAGCTGTTATTCATTACACTGCAAATTTGAAAACAAAAACATTCACTGTGTTATTGAGTCAGATGTACAGCACAGAAACCAAACTTTCTGTCCAACTCGTCCATGCCGACCAGATATCCTAAATTAATCTAGTCCCATTTGCCAGCATTTGGCCCATATCACTCAACTCTCCTTATTCATATACCCATCCAGGTGCCTTTTAAATGCTATACTTTTACCAACCTCCAATTTCTCGAGCAGCTCATTCCATTCAGGCACCACCCTTTGCATGAAAAAGTTGCCCCTTAGATCCCTTTTAGATATTTCCCCCCAACTTAAGCCCATGCCTTCTTTTTTTGGTCTCCCAGACCCCAGGCAAAAAAAGACCTTGTCTACTTACCCTATTCACGTCCCTCATTATTTTATAAACCTCTAAGGTCAACCCTCAGCCTCGAGGGAAAATAGCGCCAGTGAAAACTCAGGGAAAGTAGCCCCAGCCTATTCAGACTCTCCTTAAACCTCAAATCTCCAGCTCTGGCAATATCCTGGCAAGGCTTTTCTGAACCCTTTCAAGTTCTACAACATCCTTCCTTTAGGAGGGAGACCAAAATTACACAGTATTGCACAAGTTGCCTAACCAATGTCTTGGGCACCCACAACAGATCTAACTCCTATGCTCAAATGCTCTGACCAATAAAGGCAAGCATATCAAATGCCATTGATAGCTCATGCCCCTACTTTGCCCATGAAGGCAGAACAAGATGGTGATCTGGAACTTATTATCCCCTCACCATCCTCACATCCCCTGGTTTAGAGGAGACATGGATCCATTTCCAAAGCTCTGTGCACCACCCTACAGTTGCAATCAAGCTGTGTCACCCCAGTCCTGAGTGTCTCATGTGACAAAGATGTTACCTCTATTTATATCTGTTTAATCTACAGTGTGGGGACTGAAACTCTTGCAATTGTTTCACTGAAAGAGACATGAACTGAAGAAGGGTTCATGCCCAAAACGTCGATTCTCCTGCTCCTTGGATGCTGCCTGACCTGCTGCGCTTTTCCAGCAACACATTTTCAGCTCTGATCTCCAGCATCTGCAGTACTCACTTTCTCCAACCATTTTCAGCCTTCTTCCCATCATGTCAGCTGTGGGGATATTTGGCACCATGCACAATGACTCAGATACTGAAGCAGTCAATGTTCAAATGCAACAAAATCTGGATGACATCCAGGCTTGAGCTAACAAGTGACCAGTAACACACACAATATACAAATATGCCAAGCAATGACATCTAACAGGCAGGCAACCCAACCACAGCCCTTTGACATTCAATGGTGTCATCATTGAATCTCCCAGTTCAACATCCAAGGGGATTTTGGGGTGGGTTGGGAATTACCACTGGCCACGAAATCAACCGAATTGACAACAGCAGCTGCAAGATGTCAGCTGCTAGGAATATAGTGATGAGTAATTCACTTCCTAACACCCAGAACCTGTCAGGAATGTGATAGAATACTCTTCATTTGCCTGGGTGCAACTCCAACACCACAAGAAGCTTGACACTATTCAAGATAAAGCAGCCCACTTGATTGGTGCCACATCTACTAGCAGTCATTCCCTCCACCACTAACACTCACCAGCTGGAGTGCGTACAATCTAAAAATACACTGCAGAAGTTCAAAAATCCTCAGAAAGCATCTTCCATTTAGAAGGACAAAAGGCAGATACATGGAAACACCACCACCGGCGAGATCCCCTCCAAGCCACTCATGATCCGGACTTGGAAAAGTATCACTTCACCATTCCTTAACTACTGCTGGGTCCCTCCTTTAGGGCATTGTGGATCTACCAGCAGTATATGACTGCAGCAGTTCAAGGCAGCAGCTAACTCCACCTTCTAAAGGGCAACTAGGGATGGCAATAAAATGATGGCCAACCAGCAACACCCACAACTCAATGAAAAACAACTTGTGAACGTGTACTTTAAATCTGTCAACTTGAACTATGTAACACTCTTTACTTATTTAATTGGTGCATAGTTTAAGGAAATTCAAAAAGCTCATTTTAAAATATGACAGCTAATATCCTTAACTCAAACCATAGTTTATAACAAGTTATTCTTAAGGGGCTACACATCAGTGTAATTAATTGAAACTTGTCACTATGATTAATTTCTCTGGGAGCATGGCGAGATTTCAGGCAAGTCTTTCAAAATTAACAAAGTGGAAGGCTCATTCGTTTGGATATAAATGTGAATTTTGAAGTTCCTTGACCTTGCATTGATTTAGTGTCTAGCCAAATTATATTGTGGGGGAGAAAGAAAATCAGCATAGCTGAGCAAAATCACTGTTCCAAATGTTCAGAGGATGAAATTATGAAAAGAACTGCCATTTTAAACATTGAAATAGAATTGAAAATGTTACACTAAGTATAATAAACATTAAAAAGCAACCTGGCTCAACAGAAGAGTTCAATATTAAATTGATCTTGCAGTGACAATAAGATGTTCAGTGGCTCATGAATTAGTTTATGTACTTATACTGCCATCTACTGGATAGCTTGCTTAATTACAATAAGGCTATTTTCAAACCAATCTCCAGTAAAAAAAACTAGAAATATTGAACAGCCCTGAAATATAAAAGAAAGTGCATAATAGCCAGTAGTTTGATATCAGAGGCCAAAATCATGGATTGATTAGAGGAGAATTGAGATGGAGATGGGACAGCCAAAAAGGAATTGAATTTCAGGTGATTTAGATGGAGAAGCAGAGGACATCTCACAATGACAAACGATTGAAGACAGTCACAAACGTGAGGGCAAAAGTCAGCAATCAGATGCTGGCAAAAATCTTGGGTGTTACAAAGGATTACCAAAGACAGAGAAATAAAGGGATTTAAAACAAAAGGAATAAATTTGAATTGAAGGCATGGTTTCACATTCTCACAGGAGCACAGGAGATGAGGAATGGGGGGGGGGGGGGGGCCGGGGGGTGGTCAGACCTGGAGAATTCGGATAGGCTGAGGATAGACATCAACTATGGATTATTAGGGTGAAGGATCAGACAGACAGTCATACTATATGCCATCCCTTCCCTCCCAAAAGGCATGGATAAGAACAAAGTTTATTGTAATTCAGCATTGTTTATTGAGATGAGCCAAACATTGACAAGAGTTAAGCATCAAAATGACAGAGGTGCCAGTGTTGGACTGGAGTGGACAAAGTTAAAAATCACAACACCAGGTTATAGTTCAACAGGTTTATTTGGAAGCACTAGCTTTCAGAGCATCGCTCCTTCATCAGGTAGCTGTCACAGCCATCTGATGAAGGAGCAGTGCTCCGAAAGCTAGTGCATCCAATTAAACCTGGTGTTGTGAGATTTTTAACTTCAGCAAAGACAGCAAAGAGACACAAGGGCGTTGAAAATTCAAGTTGAGAGAAAGCTTTATTTTGACTGGTCAGTGGATTTTATTCATTTTTATGGATAAAGTTCCAATGAGCTATTTTTAAAGTGCGCTACTTGAGCTTTTTGAATAAGCACATACTAAACAAAATGTGTATTTAAAACTCAATTACATAAAGTATGCCATTATATAGATTTTGCTGTAGTATAATGATTTTTTTCAAATAGCCATAAAATAAAACCTCTTCACACTCACAGTCAGCAATATATTTATTTACTTCGCCATTGAACAGTAGAGCAGTTCCTGGGTTTTCAGGGTCATAGCGAGGATATCCATTTTCCTTCAACTGTTCTTCAGTTAAGACATAGCTCTTGAGAGCACTATAAAGTGCAGCACCTATAGAGTTCAAAATAATACACTCGACATCAGACACTAGGTGCAAAGAGGAAAACTTTCATAGGCCATGATATTGGAATACAAGATATTGATTTATAGCAACATATTTCTCATGGTGGTTGATCAGTGTCTAGAAAGTGAACTCTCTCCATAATCAAGAACACCCAGATAATTGTGTGTGCACATGTTTGAGTGTTTGGAGGGGGGGGGGGGGGGGGGGGGGGGGTGAGAGGAACTTATCTGGATGGCTGGTTTGACATGCAGAGTCACATCAACACTGTAGGCTCAACCCCAGCCAGCATGGGATTTATTAATCTCACTGAGAACTACCACCAGTCAGTCACACTTATCTAATGAGAGCAGCCTTATGGTACTATGGGACTACAGTAACTTTGCCTTCCTTTACATCCAGGTCAGAAATAGAACAGCTAGGTAAAAACTACATTTTAAAAATCAGTAGTTCGCAAACATGTTTTTTCCTGCAGATATTTATGAACACTCCCACTACCTAAAATAAAACAAAATATGCAAACGTTGATGACTCCTTTTTCAAAATAGCATTTTATAAAATAGGTATTTACTTGCTTGCTACTCTCAGTTTCTATATACATTCCCCTTCTGGGTAAAACAAACAGTCAGCCCATTGTATGCTACACACATTCTTATACTCTATGGCTGCCCAAAATATTTATGGGCCCAGGAAAGCCTCTATGTACCTCCAAGGATCTGCAGACCCTAGTCTGTACAGCTGTTCTGCACTGCTCACAACAGGAGTCTTTAGTCTGACCATGGATGATACCCCAGCATTTGCTCCATGTGACACAGGTATCATACTTTGACTATTCAGCAAGATTGCCAAATAATGCCACACAAGGATGACATTCCATTCCAATCAGCCTGAACCCCTTACAATCAAATGAAATAAAAAACAGATGCTTTGCCAACAGGTAGCTCAGTCTTTACCCTTTTAACGCCAGGCAAAAACATCCAGAAATATGAAAGCCAATGCTGAACAAGGACTATTAAAAATATTCATAATATTGACAAACTGAAATGTTTTTGGCATAGCACTGTTAAATAATGGAGATTGCAGATACCAACATTAAAAATTAAAGCATTCTGCAACTTGCTAATGCCAGAAAAACTGTTTAAAAAGGTGCCAGCTGAAGTCATCCATGGTGTAATATCAACAGAAGCTGCAATAGGAGTGGACATAAACAACACAGCCAGAATTAATTAAATGTCAGACATCTCAGGAACACCCTGGTTCCTGTTGAAAAAAAACAGGACTTTGAAAATTATCTCTGGGCACAGACTATGGACTCAAGTAATTTTTCATTAAGCTTGGTTAGAACATAGATAACATTACTCATCTACGATATACATGTGGTCAACTACAAGTGAAATGTTTCTTGGTCTCCAGAAAGATCATTGGCCCATGATTGAACTGTGTGCTAAGGCAGTACTCAAGAAAAATCGGGAAACTTGGCCAAATCATAATATTATTTAACATCTTTACATATCAGTGAAGACAACTATTCAGTTCAACTGGTCCATGCTGATATTTATATTCTGCAGACACCTTATCCTTGTCTCTTCATCCTATTCAAAACAGGATATTTTATTGGTTTCCCTCAAAATGATCTATATAATTCACAATCAATCCATGAGGTGATGAGACCCATACTCCAGGTCCCAAATTGCCTAGCTAGTTTAGTCCCTTTATTGCCTCTAGTTCGGATTGCTCATTTAAAAAAAATGTCTGCCTGGGTAGACAAAGAAAAAGGTCCATCAAAACAAAGAACCTTAAAACAGTACAGTTCAGGACAACCCTTTGGCCCCCGATGTTGTTCCGATCTTTTATCCTTCTAAAAGATCAAACTAACCTACATAACCTTTCATTTGACTGTCATCCATATCCCCTGTTCCTAATGCATCTGACTCTACCATCACTGCTGGCAGTGCATTCCACGCACCCACCACTGTGTAAAGAACCTACTTCTGACATCTCACCTAAACTTTCCTCCAATCACAATTGTGATAGCCATTTCTGCCCTGGGAAAAAGTCTTTGGCTATTCACTATCTATGCTTCTCATTATCTTGTTCACTTCTATCAATTCACCTCTCATTTTTCTTTGTTCCAATGAGAAAATCCCAGCTTCCTCAACCTTTCATAAGACACTCCCTCCGGTCCAGGCAGCATCCTGGTAAATCTCCTCTGCACCCTTTCTAAAGCTTCCACATCCTTCCTATAATGAGCTAACCAGAACTCTCAATATTTCAAGTGTGGTCCAACCAGAGCTTTATAGAACTGCAGCATAACCTCTTGGCTCTTAAACTCAGTTGCCCTGCTAATGAAAGCCAACACATCATTCACCTTAACTCTTAACATGGGTGACAACTTTGAGGGATTATGGATGCAGACCAAGAGCGCTCTGTTCCTCCACACTGCCAAGGATCCTGTCTTTAATCCTGTATTCTACATTCAGTTTCGATCTTCCAAACTGAATCACTTCACACTTTTCAAGGTTGAAATCCATCTGCACTTCTCACCCCAGTTCTGCATCTTGTCAATGTCCCGTTGCAACCTATAACAGCCCTCCATATTATCCGCCACTCTAACAACCCTCATCTCATCAGCCCATCCTTCGACTTCCTCATCCAAGTCACTTATAAAAATCACAAAGAACATATCTTTGCAGACCACTGGTCACCAAGCTCCAGACTGATCACTTTCCATATACAACCACCCTCTGTTCTTTATAAGCCAGTCAATTCTGTATCCAGACAGCCAAATTTCCCCATATCCGATGCCTCTTTACTTTAAGTGAGCCTATCATGGGGAACTTTATCAAATGCTTTGCTAAAATCCATGTACACCACATCCATGCTCTACCTTCAAATGTGTTTTATCACATCCAAGAATTCAATAAGGCTTGAGACATGACCTGCCCTTCAAAGTCATGCTGACTGTCTCTAATCAAACAATGGTTTTCCATGGAATTATAAATCCTGCCTCTCAATCTTCTCCAATACTTCACTCACCACTGACATAAAACTGACTGGTCTGTAATTCCCAGGATTATCCCTATTCCCTTTCTTGAAAGAGGAAATAACATTTCACACCCTCCGATCATCTGGCACAACTCCAGTGAATAGTGAAGAGCGAAGATAAAAATCGCCAAAGGCACAGCAATCTCTTCCCTCACTTCCTGTCATAGACTTGGTTATATCCTGTCTGGCCCAGGGGACTTATTTTTGTTTTTCAAAATTTTCAACACATCAGGTGAACCCCTTACTCTCCCATTCTCAAATTAGTCTCAGCCTGTTTTAATCTTTCCCAATAGTTATGATAAGTGGTGCAGGCATGATGGGTTGAATGGCCTCCTTCAATGCTTTAACAATTCGGTGATTGAGTTCATGTCTAACAACACTCTAGGACATCATCCCACCCAGCACAATGCAGCCCACTTCATAGCACCACAGATATAGTGGCAGCAGGGTGTATATTTACAGTTGCAAAACATTATTTAACCAAGGCTCCTTAAACTGCACCTTCCAATGCTGTAACCTGGACCACATGGAACACAACACTACCTGTAATTTCCCCTCCAAGTCACACTATCCTGACTTGGAACTAAAATGACTGTGACCTTTAAAGGCCACAGAGTCAAAATCATGGCATTGTCTTCCTCACAGCTGTGGGTACCCCTATATCATGTTCTACAGAGTTCAAGGCTACAGTTCATCACCACTTTCTCCGGGGAAATTACAGAGGGCAATAAATTACTGGCCTAGCCAGTGACACATCCCATTGACTAATGAGGCAAAACAGGTCTCCTTAAGGACTTTAATCTGTATTTCATTATATCAGACACCAATTCTTAAGTCCATGTAAAAGCTTATTAAATTTTAATATTTATCTGCTAGCCCAAGGAAAATAAATGTTCTTTCACTCAAGTATATCTAGCAATCGTCTCATTGCTTCATTTTAATTGGGGAAAGATTTAGCCACGTGCAAAAGTGGAAATAAATAGAGTTGCAGCCTACCCGGGACACTGGAATGAGAGCTAATTCACCCTTCCTCACTTGCATCACAGGAGCCCATTTAAATGAATGTCATTACTTCATGTCAATCTCTTGTTTTTCCTCTTACATATGCCCATGCATATTATTCTTATCCAAATAATCATCACATGCCCTCGTGAATACCTGAATTGATCATGCCTCCACCACATTTCCTGGCAAAGCATTCTGGACCCGAATTACTCACTAAGTGAACACTTTTCCTTACTTCACGCTTGCTTCTTTCTCGGTTCATAAAGTCTATGCTCTCTTGCTCCTATCTATTCTACCCAACCCTCTCATTTTGTAAACCTCAGATTTCCTCTTAGCTTACTGTCCAAGGCAAACAGTCCAGATTTTAATCTATCCTCACAACTAAAGTTCCTCATCCTTGGCGCCATTCTTGTGAATTGCTTCTGCACACTCTCCATTGCATCTTTCCTATCACGTGGCACCCAGAACTATACACACTATTCTAACTGAAGTCCAAATGTGCTTCACATCTGATCATGTAAATAGGACTAGCATTGAAAAAAGGACTTTTGAAATAAAAAGTGATAAAGAACAAGCTTATATTTCACTCCCAAGATAAAAGTATTGTGATAATAACCCTTGATTAACTCACCTTCTAGAATTGTTCCTGATGAAAGTCTCTTCCTTTTAGAGGACTGGCAACCTTGGGAAAAAACAACACATTGAGAAAACTAAAAGTTCATTGCTATTTCACACTGGCCCATCCAATGCAGTAGATTGAGAAATTATTCATTTTAAACTCAATGCACCAGTCTTTTACTAAGAAAATTTAGCCAATTGCAAAGTACATATTGCAGGATTCAAGTTGCTGAAAGTTGGCTTTCAAATGGAACTTGAGTCAAACAAACATTGATTCAAGAAGTGTGTACAATGCAATGATTAAATCATTGATTAAAATATCAGAAATCCTCCCAAAAAAATCAATTTTCCTCTGATTTTTTTAAAAAAGTATTATTACTCTCAACATTGGTCAAACTTTGTGACATTTTTCAATTATGTCCATTGCTAATTTGCACAGGGATAGCTTGGATAGGGTAGCATGAAAACATACCATCTGAAGACATTGGTCCTTGATTCGCCAGATTCTTCAAGATCTTCAGTGCATGCACAGCTACATTCAAATACATGAACTTGTTTGCACTACGTTCAAAAATAACTTTTTCTTCAGACATAGCCTAAAACAAGAGGAAAAATTACTGACTCCTTTTAAAAGCAATTAGCTCTCAATTATGTTGACCTTCAACTGGCATCCAAAGTGTTGGGATTGAGGAGATTCCAGGTTTGCTGTACCCCAGTCATCAACTGCCAAAAGGACAGCAATAAGATTATAATAATCCTCATTTACTAGGTCTGAAGATAAAAGGAAATAAGGCGATCATAAAGCTCCAATAGAAATTCAGTGGTCAGGTGCTGACAATACATCAACAATAATTTCATTATCTTTCTCTCTTAGCTAACAAAAAGAATCAAGGGGCAGAGACCTACAGTAATCTGCAGAGCAGCAAATGTGATGCCAGAAGATAAACTTTTACAGAGCAAGTAGATTTAGAATGGATACTGCCTGGAAGTATTATGGATACAGGCTCCTTTGAGGAATTCCACAGGGCACTAGATGATTAGAGGACCTGTACACTACGCCAACAAGTAATTTTACACCAAGTTTTATCTTTTTGTATTCTCTAGTCACATCAGCTGTTTTTGGTTCATACTCTACCCTCTCCTATCACACTCCCTTTAACATTTCCCACTTTAACTTGCTCTTTTGTCTGGTCTCTTGTTTGATTTCTGTCCCATCTTCCCAAATTTGATTCTTGCTACTACTAGTTAAAAATAAATTTTCCACCTCTCTAATTATCTGGCTTGAAACAACAGCCAGAGTTCAGGTGGGGGAAATCATCCCAAATGATGTACATCTCACTGTCCCCAGTACTAGTCCCACTCCGCCAAGTACGTTTCTGGTTCTCGTCTCCCACACCAGTCTTTAAGTCATGCATGTATTTGTCTAATCATATTTCCCACATATCAACTTGTGTGGCTCATGTAATAATCTAGCAATTTATGACTATTGAGGTCAGCTTCTCAATTTGGCACCTCTGATTCAGACTATGTAGAATCTCTTTCATAAATTCAATGTCATTGGTACATGCAAGGAACAACAACTGGATCCTCCCCATCCACTGCTTGTTCATCTTCAGTCTTAAGTGGATATTCTGAATCAAGACAGAGGCAGATAGCCATCTGCATTCTTGCTTTGCAGTAGAGAACAATGTCAGTCCTCCTCAACACATGTCACCTACCACCATTATGCTCCTTCTTACTCCCTCCTCCTTGAGTGGTTTCTGTACCATGTGCCTTATCCACCCTGCAGTCTTCCCTGAAGCTGAAAGAACTTCAGGCCTGTTGGACAATTACAAAGACTAAGGCTCTGCCCTCGGGGATCCCTTATTCATGGGCTGTAAGTGAAGCAATCCCTGAACATAGAGTGGAATCTTCTGATTTGGTCAAAGAGATGTGTCTGCCTCCCAGTACAGTGAATTTATGAAAAACTCCACTTTTGTTTTGCATAATTCACACTTCATTTTAAAACAAAACTGAACTAAGATGCTGTAAGTCTGCAGTAGATGTTTGAAGAGTTTGTTCTGGATCACAATGGCATCCAGGAGCTCCCACATGCTACAGCTTCTTCAAATTAATGGGATGTGCATGTTGCTGGCTGAGCCGGTGTTTATTACCATCACTTGTTGCCCAAGAGGTGGTACCGGCGAGCTGCCTTCCCTGATCCCTGCAATCCATTTGCTTTAGATACACTCAATGCCATTAGGGAGACAGCTCCAAAATTTTGACCCAGTGACAGATAATTCATTATGCCATTTTAAAATTAGGTGTTACATATTTACTTACTTTTTCATGTTTAATGGAATGTACCATTGGCTGCCATGCTTTTCTTGCCTTAAGCTCAAAGTAGTACGAATTTTAGTCACTTAGACTCACCAAATTGTTCTGCTACAGAGAAAGAAACTAATTCTTGGAGGTAAAGGTTAGAAGAAAAAAAAGCACATTTTCCCCCTTCTTCCAACTCCCTCAAAACACCATGTTTTAATACTATTAAACTTCATTAAGTTGACCAGTTTTGTACATTCCTAATAGGAACAGCCCGAAGTTACCCAGTTAGAGGAAGCAGTTTCAATTACTTCAACTAAATCCAACTGTTCTTCCCCTGCAGGCCTTGTTAAAACTGGCAACCTAAGAATTTTAAACAGATTTCAGTTAAATATCCACCACAAACAAGATCAGATTTGTACGGAAAGATTTAGACAATAAGTAGCTGCCGGCATTCAATCTTTCATCTTTGTCATCTCACACTATATTCCATCCCAAGTATTAAACAATTACAGAGCAGATGACAGATTCTCCAAAATAACGGTAAGAAATAATGTTTTCTACAAATGCAATTCAACATGGGGTGCCCTTCTGCAGTTGTTAAAATGTACTCCATTTTGAGGAATTGCCAGTGTTCCAGTCAGTTTCTGTACTAACCTTTTTAACTGCTGCTTGTCGAGATGAACAGGTCTTCAAAAACTCCTCAATAAAAAAGCCAAGATACTGTTTTCGCACAGTGTTGGACACTTTAGCTCCTCGCTTTGAGCTAGCTCTCTGAAACAAAGGAAATGAAAAGGTAGCCCTTTTGTTCAGAGAATGGGACAAATGTTTGAGCACTTCTTCAAAACAATAAAACAACATTTATATACCTGTGGAGCAGGAACACGGCTGGCTGATTCCAATGGAGAAAGTGTACGTGTGGTTTTGGAAGCATGGTCTTGAGCAACCTGTTCTTTTAAAGACACATTACAGCTAGGGCTAGAGTGTGAACTGGGACGTTTCCTGAAAGAATTCTGGGAAACTAGAGGCAATCACACCAGTTAGTCACAAATAAAAATATTCTATCCACAATTAAAATGTCATTTCACTTCCTTCTTTTGCCTGATAAGTGCTGTACACAAAAACAGGAAATACCACAAATCCATTCACTTGCATGATGCAGTAAGTCAATTCAGTCAGTACATTCTATAGTAAATGTTCTGAATTGTGAAAGAAAATTTTAAAAACTGGCTTGAATGCCTTTTCATCCCCCAGTAACTCCATCAGATAAAAGGTGGGCAGGGTGTTATGGGTCAATTCTAATTTTGCCTGTCAATTTAGCTCTCCTGCCAACTACTTCATCCCCTCCTCAGGTGAAGGGTAAGCAAACGAACAGTGTTTGAGAACACCACAGGCATACACGTTCTTTGGAGATTCTGGAAAAGATTAAGAAAGTTGAAGATGGTGTGGAAAGTGAAGATTTTTTTTAAAATGCTGGAAAGAAATAGTTATCTTTTATAAATAAATGTTATAAAGGTAGAGGTTCAACAGAAAGCTTTAAATGCTATTCAGTTTTAAAGATTTAAAGACATTCCAGCCATGGCACAATTAGCCTTCGCTTCACAATAAAGAGGATTTATTGGTTAAAATTTGTTCCTCTTTTCAAACCCTCTATCCATATATGGTTTGTTGTTGTTCTTGGTTCAGTTTATGTCAAGAAACAATTCCCATACAATTCTCCATTCTATTTAGGTCAAGGGAAAAATTATACAATCAATACCATGATGAAGCTGCTCCTTTAACAAGGTTATGTTGTTTTTGTATTTTTTTTTGCCCCCAAGAGGGTTTGTAAAAGCCAGGGGTTCTGATTTGTCTGGGGTTTGGGGTCTTTTCTAATGGCTAACCAATACTGCCCAAGGCAACAATCAGGGAAAAAGGCTTTTAAGTTTAAAAAAAACACTTGGACCATGAAAGGAGAGTGGCCAATTCTCTCAGTTCAGGGATTTTTTTCCAGTTTGGTTTAGTTTTAACTGGGAACAGAAGCAGCAATAGTGAAAAGAAGGTTCCATGCTTGAGCAATGATCCCTGGCTGATCCTCTCTCCCTCTCCAACATCTCTCCCGTAAGAACTTGGGTTTGAATTTACCTTTTTTGCCAAGGGGTGTGTTTATGGGGATGTTACAAAATTGGAACAGCATCATTAAGTTGAGATGGCGTCAGTTAGGTTTTCAGATGGATTAAGTTATTCAATAGGAGAAAAAGTGAGGACCGCAGATGCTGGAGATTAGTTGCGAGTGTTGGGTGCTGGAAAAGCACAGGTCAGGCAGTATCCGAGGAGCTGGAGAGTTGACATTTCAGACAAAAGCCCTTCGTCAGGAAACAGTTATTCTATATTCTGTTCTGGTTTCATTTGGTAGTCTAAGTAATTTTTTTCGTTTTGAAACAGTGGTTTGACTAGCTGCATCACTCCTGGAATAGCCACCTTACATCGGTCTTAAACAGCTAATAAAAAAAGTGAAGCTCGAGGCTACCTTCTTAATGTGTTGAGAGGATCTGGCCTGGTCCATAATATTCAATTCAATATCACTTCAAGTTAAACCAACCCCAATACTTTTAGGAACCACTATAAAGCCATTAACATTGATACATTTAAACTGAAGTGTCATAGCACTTGTTTCAACATTATTAGCTGGAAAGCCAACATGGCAAAGTTGTTGTAAAAACAAAATTCAAGCACTGAAGTGGTTACTGAGATATCACATCACACTCTCAGATGCTAATAAAGGTTACAGAAGATTAATTTGACATGGGGTAAACACCTAAATAAAAATCAGGGAATTTCAGCAGATCCGACAGCACCTGTGGAGAGAAAAAAAATGTCAACATTGAGTTCAATAATGACTTTAGAATGGATTAGCATTAGCATGAAATCTCAACTGTTTCCCTTGTCCTGGCTACTGCCAGACTTGCTGAGACTCTCTAGCACTGCTTTCAAATACATAGCTTCAGCAAATATACAAATATGCACAAAGATGTAGCTAAAAAACAATTCCGAACACCTTAGAAATAGGACTTTCTTTCAAATAAAAAGAAAAAGTGGTTGGAAACCAACAACCACATTGACAGTCAAGGAGGTTGCAGTGATTTTCCTAGGTCTGGGAATAGGGTAGTGGTGAGGGAAGCAACAAGGAGAAAAAAAAACTAGGCCTCATCCTCATCTACCGATACTGTCAGACAGATGCAAGTGACCAGAGACCTTAGGGAGATGAAGTCTTGCTTTCACACACAGTACCATACATTGTTGTGTGTCATTAGTTACTGTGCTAAATGGGATGGACTCCAAACAGATCTAGAAACTCAAGATTGGGCATCCGTGAGGTATGATGGGCCATCAGCAACAGCAGAATCATACTACAGTGCAATCTACATCCTCATAGTCCAGCATACCCCCACTGTACGATTACCTTTAAGCCTGGGGAACAACCTTGGATCAATGGAAAGCACAGGAGGAATGTGACGAGCAGTTTCAGGCATACCTAAACAGCAATCATCATCTTAAAAGCTACTAAACAGGACTACATGCATGTAGACAATGTATTTGAAATAGCATAAGCAGACAGATCTAAGCAATCCCACAACTGCGATCAGACCCAAGCTCTGTCTGCTTAGATATTCATATCCAGTCATAAATGGTAGTGGACAACTAAATAACTTCACTGGTGGAGGCTCATGTTTCTGTGATAACTGATCAAAAGATATCATTGTGTCTCTGCCAAATAAATCGCCTATGCAAGACACACCCCTAGCTGCCCAACGTTTGAATCCTGAATCCAATCATCCCCAGTTGAAAATCTGGCATACCCATTATAGGTGTAAGAGAAGACATTTTACCAATATTGCCTTCCCTCTGCTGAATTGCACTCCATGATTTAACAGTATCGATAACTATTGGGTTATAGCAATATTCCCTAACTGTCCTCATTTTGTCCAAAAACAGCAAGCTAGTAAGGGGGCACCTTGCCAGAGAGGTTTTGATATCTAACCACATTGAAAGAGGCCCCCCACAAGCCCAATCACTCATGTAAGATAAAAGTGAGCTTTGTTGGTAGCTTTTAATGTGCAAGAGATCCACTCCCACCCCCCAATCTGAGAGACAATTGCAGTTTAGCTAAGGGGCTGCTCACGATACCAAATAAAGAGAGCTGAACCAGCTGGTCAGTATCCTGAACGTTTGCTTATTGAAAATCCCACCCCCCGTCGTGACCACTTAAATGGGAATCAATATTCACCCTCAGACTTCGCACCTTCTTAAAGCCACCCATAGGCATAGCCTCTGATTTTGTACCCCAAAAAGGTGCCAAACTTGCTGAAGCATTGCATTAGGCAAGGCACCAAAACTGCTGGATTTGACAAAAAAAAATGAAATGAAGAGAGGACATCGTCCACGTACAAAATCTTCCGTAATTTTGATCCCACTTCTGGAGCTGATATTTTAGGATCCCCATGAATGACCTCCGCCAATGGTTCAATCACCAATGTAAAACACATTGGCGAAAGGTTCAGCCCTGTCAGCTGCCTCTACAAGTGTTAAAATTGCTTGTACGTACCCCATTGGTGATGACAACAGTGAGAGGGTCACTGTACAGAACCTTTACCCATCGCATAAAGGCTTCGACCAAGTCCAACCACTCCAGAGTATAAAAAATGTACAGCCACTCAACTCTGTCAAATGCCTTCTCTGCATCTAGAGAAATCATCGATCCCTCTATTGTCTGTTGACATGCTTGAATTACAATATTGGAGGATGTGTGGCCCTTTATGAAGCCAGTCTGATCCTCTTTAACAGTCTCCAGCCTTAACACAAGAGTCTTAGAGGATTTTGAAGTCCACATTTAAGAGTGAAATGGGCCTGTAAGAAGCAGAGTCCTCTGGGACCTTCCCTTTTTAAAGAATAAATGAAATATTGGCCTCTCAGATGGCAGGAGATCATCATGACTGTACAAGTCATTGAACATGTTGAGCATCAGGCCTGACAATACGTTTATAAATTCCTTATAGAATTCACTGAGGGGTCCATCAGGACTAGGCACCTTTCCACTGAGAGGTCCATCAGGATTCCTGAAGAAGGGCTCATGCCCGAAACATTGATTCTCCTCCTCCTTGGATGCTGCCTGACCTGCATTTTTCCAGCAACACATTTTCAGCTCTGATCTCCAGTCCTCACTTTCTCCTTAATCGTAACCAACAGGTACACTGGAGCATGATCGGAGATGGTAATATTACCAATTGTACAAGATGCTACCAAGTCCAGGATTGCCACGGGGGTCAGGAAAAAATATCAATCCTGGTGTGACATCTGTGCGGATTGGGAAAAAAAAACAAAATCTTTGTCTGTAGGATGGAGGCCTCCAGACATTTGTATAGATGGCACGAGGGGGCCTTTGGGTAACTTGTCTACCGTGGGATCCACAAGACAGTTAAAATCTCCCCCATAATGCTATGCTGGGACTAGAGACTGCACAATTTAGAGAATGCATCTACCAGAAATTTGAGGGGATGGGCTAGGAGGACAATAAACATTTAAAACAATACATTCTTCCCCATTTATCTGGGCTTTGAGAATTACAAACCTCCTGTGTCTCTTTAGCACACACTAGTAATGGGAGATTCCTGCTAACCAATATAGCAACTCTTGTGGTATTAAAAGATGAAAAGTAAACCCGATCAAAGCCATTCTGCTGTAGTTTCAAATGCTCCTTATCATCCAAGTGTGTTGCCTGTAACAAAGCAATATCCACCTTTTCCTTTGAGACTCAAAAGTATCTTCTTCCTCTTAACTGGTGACTGACTGCCTCTGATGTTCCAGGTACACCATTTAATCATTTAATTAGCCATTGCCTTCTGCAGTAGCATTTAAATACCAGAGAGGAGAAACTCAAACCACAAAATCGCCAAGCCTTCGTGTTGCAAGATCCATCGAACAATAAAACAATATAAACTAAACCCACTACAGTTAACAAACCTATCAAAGATTATATACAAGAAAAACCAAAAAAAAACAAACAACACAAAGCGCTAATGGTACTGTGTAGGGGAACTCAACCTCTGCCCAAAGGGGGCATCTACATATCCCAAAACTCAACTTCCTACCCCGCTGCCAATACTGCGGCCCAGGCATTAAAATACCTGAACCGAACATAAACTGCCCGTAAGTAGGCATCTAGACATCCCAACCATTTTCCTTCCTTCTAGCTAGAGTTGCACTGTAAACACAAGCAGTAAAGAAAGAAAATACACCATGAGATAACACTGTGGATAACAATTTTATTAAAAAAAAGGGGTAAGTACCCCACCGATCCTTTGGTATAAGCTTAACGTAGAAATTGAAAGTACACATCTCAACTGCCCTCAAACAGTTTAGACCAGATTATTGCCAATAATAAAAAAAAGGAAAAGATAGCCCCAACCAGACTTCCTCTTTTTAAAAAGAAGAGGGACATACCCAACAACACTTTGTAAACACAAAATTGTTCAGATTAAGTTAATTTGTCCACTAAGTATCTAGCCTTCTCTGATGTGTCCAAAAGAGATGTACAGATCCATCCAAGGTGATCTGAAGTACAGCTGGATACCTCAGGAGTCCTGGATTCCAAGCTCCCTCAGTCTTCTCTTGACACAGTCATAGGATTTTCTCTTCTGGACCAGCACCACTGAGAAGTCCTGGAAGAACGCGATCTTAGATCTCTCGTACACTGGGTCTTTGGATCCTTTTTCTGGATTCTGGAGGCTTCCATGATTCTCTCCTTATCTCTATAATGATGAAACCACACCAAGACAAGTTGAGGACGTTGGTGACCTGACCTCTGCACCATGACCCAGTTGGTCCTCTCTATCTTCAAACCTCGGAGTTAGGGAATTTCAGCAACCAATCCTCAAATTTCACTGGCCACTCCCCTTTATCTTTCAGCAGACCGACAATCGGAATTTTATTTTTCCTCCTGCCCCTGGGCAAGGTCAACCAAATTATGGATCTGCATCTCCAGGGCTTGGATCCTATCGATGGAGGAACCGGTATCAGCTTCCACCACTGACTGTGTTTTACCTCACACATCCTTTTCTCCAGGTCTCACAGCCACTGTTCATGTTTCTGCAGCATGATAAGAGATCAGGGCCAGCTTCTCCTCTATCTACTTGTCCATCAAGACATCTCAAACTCCTTCACCAGGACCTGGTAAGAAATTGAGTCAGAGGATCCTACAGCCTGTGCCGTGGGCTCGGTTTCTGACTCCACAACCCTTCCAGAGTCTCAGGATATCGCAGTAGTCTGGGTAGGGTGGGCTTGGACTTCATCTCTCTTATTAGATCACCACCACCTTGGATCCCTGTAACTTGCCTTTTGATCATATGGGATGTGGGCATCACTGGCTGACCAACATTATTTCCCATCCCAAATTGCCCTCAAGGTGATGGTGGTGGCACCCCCAAGCCTGTCCACTACCTACAAACCACAAGTCAGAGGTCTGATGGAAATGCCCCATATTTGCCAGCAGTTTCAACAATGCAAGCAGCTTGACAATCATTTGATTGGAATCATGCCCATTTCTTCCACTACGAATACTCATAGCAGCATTGCAAAAATTCAAAGCTCCTTAAGAACCACCTTTCAAACCAGACTAGTGCCATCTAGAAGAGGACAGGATACACAGGAAACACCACCTGCAAGCTCTCTTCCAGACCACTCAAAAGACCTTACATGGAAATATATCAGTCAAATTCCTAATAGTATTCAAATTCCTAACACAGATCTACCTAAAGCAGATAAACTGGTCAAGAAGGAAACTAATCACCACCCTCTCAAGGACAACTAGGGACAGGTAATAAATGCTAGTCCAGCCAGCAACTCCCTCACAGAAACAAAGGAAATAGGAGCAGTAGTAGACCACTCGAGCCTTTGAGCCTGCTGTACTATTGAATATAATTATGGCTGATCAAACTCAAATCTAATCCCACATTCCCCCAGATCACTTGACCCTTTTAAGCCACAGAGCTATATCAACGTCATTCTCCAAAAGGAAATGTTGTCTTGGGCTCAACCACTTGGAGTGGTAGTGAACTCCACAAACTTGCCACTTTGGGTGAAGAAATTTCTCCTCATCTCAATCCTAACTGGCCTATCCCATATCCTTAAACTGTAACACCCCAGTTCTGGACTCCCTGGTCATTGGAAATGGCCTCCTAAATTTGCCCTGTCTAATCCTATTAGAAAATGTCAAACCAACAAAATTCATCACCCCTTACCTCACTATGAAACGTACTGAATATAGTCCATCTTATTTCTCTCTCTCTCAAGACAGTTGGTCTTCTTTGCTGCCTATTGTACCCCTGCTGCTTACATTCAGAGACTGAGCAGGAGGATACCCTGGTCCTGAACATACTCCTCTCAGTTACAGCCATTAAAATAATAAATCTGCTTTCCTATTTCCACAAGGAAAGTGGGCAGTTTCACATTTACCCACATTAAACTGCATCTGTAATACACTTGCCTGCCATCTCAACCTGTCCAAATCAGACTGCAACATCTCTCTACCCTCCTCATAGGTCACCCTTCCATCCAGCTTTGGCATTTACAGATTGAGAGAATATATTTATATCCCTCATCTAAATCATTAACATATTGGAAATAGCAGGACTCTTAACACCACATCACATTCTACCACGCAAGAAAGTCCCACTTATTGTTACTGATTTCAGTCCACTAGTAAACTTTCTATCCATCTCA
Source organism: Hemiscyllium ocellatum (assembly GCF_020745735.1). Lineage (NCBI taxonomy): Eukaryota > Metazoa > Chordata > Chondrichthyes > Orectolobiformes > Hemiscylliidae > Hemiscyllium > Hemiscyllium ocellatum. The sequence continues at coordinate 125,471,894 of NC_083402.1, forward strand.
ATGCACTACTCCCAGTCCCATGCTTTAATTTTATACATTAATCTCTTGGAAGGAACTGAGTGGGAAGCCTTTTGAAAGTCCAAATAAACACCACTACTGGCTCCCCCCGATTAAATGATTGGAATCATCTCCATTTCCTCCACTACGAATACTCATAGCAGCATTGATTTGTTGAAGAACTCTAGATTTGTTAAGCATGATTTCCCTTTCCTAACTCCATGCTGACTGTCTCTGATTCTACCAGTGTTTCCTGCTCTGCCTTAAAATGCTTGACAAATAACTCTAGCATCTTCCCCAATGCTAAGGGCGGTCTACAATTCCTTGTTTTCTATCTACATCCTTTTTAAAAAATGTGGTTACATTAGCTAACCTCTAAGCTGTAGGAGCTGGTCCTGTCTTGAAATCTTGGAAGATGACCAATGTGTATCCACTATTTATAGGGTCACTCCCTTAAATACACTGGTATTTTGGTTATTAAGCCCTGGGGATTTATCAGCCTTCAATGTAATTTAAAGCATTCTTTTCCTCCTTACAACCTCACATCAAAAGTCTAGGAGGCCAAAAATGGGCACTCCAGACCTGGGAACCACATTGTATTATTTGCATGTCATTTGAGACAGTCATACAATGGTTTGACACTGAAATGTCAATCGAAACAATGCTGGGTTAAAACATAAACCACTCTTGGCCTGAACCAAAGAGTAGATATTGTATTTGGACTAACTACTGTTCTGACAAATAAAAATAAAAATCAACCACTGTGCAATGTGTTAAAAACCTTACTCATTTTTCATTATTTTTATTCTATCCATTTTGGGTTGGAGCTGTGATTAGAGAGAGTTAGGAGCTGACCTTTAGGACCGCCAGCAGCTTAATTAGGAGAAAGTGAAGTCAGCAGATGCTGGAGACCAGAGTTGAAAAATGTGGTGCTGGAAAAACACAGCAGGCCAGGCAGCATCGGAGGAGCAGGAGAATCGATGTTTCGGGCATAAGCCCTTTTTCAGGAGGGAGGCTGGTGTGCCAAGCGGACGGAGATAAAGGGTGGGGGGGGTGGGGTGAGGGGCAGGGTGCTGGGAACACGATAGGTGGAAGAAGGTGGAGGGGGAGAGTGATAAGACAGAGAGAGGGTGGGGGCAGAGAGGTCAGGAAGATTGCAGGTCAAGAGGACGGCGCTGAATCAGGGGGTTGGGACTGAGATAAGGTGGGGTGGGGGGGGGGGGGGGGGGGTGGGGGGAAAAAGGGGAAATGAGGAAGCCGGAGAAATTTACATTCATCCCTTGTAGTTGGAGGGTTCCTAGGTGAAAGATGAGGCGCTCTTCCTCCAGGCGTCGTATGGTCTGGGTCTGGCGATGGAGGCGGCTTAGGACCTGCATGTCCTTGGCGGAGTGGGATGGGGAGTTTAAGTGTTCAGCCATGGGACAGTTGGTGTGGGTGTCCCAGAGATGTTCCCTGAAACGTTCCGCAAGCAAGCGGCCTGTCTCCCCAATGTAGAGGAGACCACATCGGATGCAACGGATACAGTAAATGATATGTGTGGAGGTGCAGGTGAATTTGCAATGGATATGGAAGGATCCATTGGGCCTTGGAGGGAGGTGAGGGGGGAGGTGTGGGCTCAAGTTTTGCACTTCCTGCGGTTGCAGGGGAAGGTGCCGGGAGTGGAGGTTGGGTTGGTGGGGAGTCGCAGAGGGAGTGGTCTTTCCAGAACGCTGATAGATGAGGGGAGGGAAATATCATCCTCCGTCATTTCCGCCACCTCCAAACAGACCCCATCAGAGATATATTTCCCTCCCCACCCCTATCAGCATTCCGGAGAGAGCACTCACTTGGCGACGCCCTCGTCAGGTCCACACCCGCCACCTTCCCCTGCAACTGCAAGTAGTGCGAACCTTGCACCCTCACCTCCCTCCAAGGCCCCAATGGATCCTTCCATATCCGTCTCAAATTCACCTGCACCTCCACACACATTTACTGTATCTGTTGCACCTGATGTGGTCTCCTCTACATTGGGAAGAGGGGCCACCTACTTATGGAACATTTCAGGGAACACCTCAGACACCCGCACCAACCAACCCAACCGCCTCGTGGCTGAACACTAACTCCCCCTCCCACTCCGCCAATGACATGCAGGTCCTTGGCCGCCTCTATCTCCAGACCCTGGCCATACAACGCCTGGAGGAAGAGCGCCTCATCTTCCATCTAGGAACCCTCCAACCACACGGGAGGAATGTAGATTTCTCCAGCTTCCTCATTTCCCCTCCCCCCACCTTATCTCAGTAGCAACCCCTGGATTCAGCACTGCCCTCTTGACCTGCAATCTTCTTCCTGACCTCTCCGCCCCCACCCCCTCTCCAGTCTATCACCCTCACCTCCTTCCACCTATCCTATTCCCAGCACCCCTCCCCCCTACCTTTTATCTCAGCCCGCTTGGCACACTAGCCTCATTTCTGAAGGGCTTATGCCCAAAACGTCGATTCTCCTGCTCCTCGGATGCTGCCTGGTCTGCTGCTTTTTTCCAGCACCACATTTTTCAACAACTGGCAGCAGCTTAATGTTTGTTTGATAAAAAAATTGTTGATTGTGAAACAAGACCCAATAGGTAATTGCAGGTTAGTTCTTGATCAAATATATTTGATAGACTGACACTGGGGAAGCAATACGCTTAACAAGACAGCAGTTGCTTGGCCATTAAACAATGGTCAGTACTTGGGAATTGATGCCAGAATGTCAAGGATGGAACATTATAGTGAAGCAGCCAGAATTTGGATTGGTCTTTGGACTACGGCTCTATGAGATGGAGGAGCTTGGCTGTTGATGCTGCAGAAAGGTTTTTGGCAGGGAGCTGTCAAATTTATCAGCCATATTGGAACCTATTATAATCAATCTTGTGGCAGTTCAGAGAACGGAAATGGAATTTGAGTATCACCAAAACTCCCTCAAAAAAGGTGGCTTGATTGTTTCTTGGCTGCTTTTCAGAAGACATCAATCCAGCCTGTGAAACAATGCATCATGAAAACAGTTGAATTAATCTGGCCAGTTGCTATTAATTTATTCCTTAACAGTACTTGTTTGCCTGCTTTGTATGTGGGTGGGACTTGAAACAAAGGCTGTTGGGTTTAAATCATAGCCAAATTGATTGTTTAATTTTGGTTTGCTAAAATTACTGTATTAATAATAATTAGCTAAGTCTTTTAAGCTGCAAAGCAAATATCTAGAGTCAGGGCTTAGTTTTTCAAAACGACCTAATATTAGGAATCATTGGGGTCCATTGAGGTTCTTTGAAGGATTTAATTTTATTGTGTTGTAAATACTGGAGTAGCATGGTCATTTGATTCCACTGTCTGCATCATAACTGTATGAATTCCATCAAGCTAGGGAACAACCAAACTCAAGATGATAGATGTGCAGCAGTTATATAGGGAACACTTAAAAGCCCCAGAAAAACATAAAAGTTACAAAGACCTACATTTTTTTGTCACCTGAAGTAAAATTACCTGCAAAGCCAGTAAGTTTAAAAAATATATTAGAAATAACATATTTCAGACTTTCAGCATCTGCAGCAAGAGAAGAAAATACTTAAAATAATACCCAGCAAGTCAGGCAGTATTTCTAGGAAGAAAGACAGTTACTACATTTTAGGTTAGTGACCTTTTACTAACATTTTACATACATTTGTCCAAGAAAAAAACAAGGACAATAATAATAATTTTGAGTGAACAAGTTATTAGCCTGTTACATGGCAACTAACAAAAATTGATCCGAAACATTTACTTGACTTCTCTATCAATGTTGCCGTTGCTGGCACAGATTGCAATAAAAACAAAGCTAGAAGTAAAAGATGTTGACCATGAATTATTCGAAAGAAACTCAAATGAAATGCATTTGACCTTTCAGTTAACCCAGAAACCAAATCCCTGAGCATTACCTGCTTTTGCAGAACTGGCTGATTGCAGTTTTGATCCTTTTGCGATCAGTCTCTTCTGGCCAGAAGGTTTAGAAACTGCAGCTTTATAAACTTGAGCACTTTTCACATTCGCCATCAACTGCACAGCTTCTTGCTGGACCATTTTTATCCGATTGCGACTTGACTGTTTTGGCAGTGGTACAGCTTGAGGAATAATTATCTTGTTAAAGCTAGATTTTCCCTTTTAAAAACAAAAACAAACAAGGAACAGTTTTATTAACTTTTTAAATATATACAATCGAAACTGGCAACTATAATTAAAAACCATCTTGAAGCAAGATTATTCAAATGAAACAAGGATGTGGCTTCAGGATGTAACTTATGCACGCAAGTTTTAATATGCTACAAGGTTGCCCAGTTAGTATTAAGTCACTAATAATATTTTCACAACTTCACTAGCACTGTATCGCATGCACTCAAGTTGTAAATAGCTTGCAAGCTGACCCAATAAAATCTTTTTTTTTTGCAGCAAAGTTTTTAGTGGAAGGGGAAAATGTTGAAAATTAAAAAGACAGTGGGGAATGATAGAGGATCACCTTGACTCCCTCCTCCATAAAACCCATACACAATTCCAAAGTTCATTTAAGTCTCCACAAAATCATCAACAGAAATAACAACCTGGTAAAGCTTCTAATATCCTTTGCTCAAAACAAAATTTAAAAAAAGGTACATTACCCAAAGCACCAGAACATTAGTAATTGTTAAGAAGTATTGCAGCGATCTGAAACAAGCAGAGGGACAAGTCTGGCAGCATCTAAGCAGAGAGAAACAGTTCATATTGCAAATTCAGCAGAACTCTTCTTTGAATGCTTCCAGTTCAAAGAAGCAACACTGCATTCTAAATACTAAGTGTTTCTCCAGAGATGTTGCCAGACCCATTAAGTTTCTTCACATGCCAGAATAGCAACATTTTTATCAGCCAATCTCAATATCTTTTTCCTTAGTATAACCATCAATACTCCAAGCAACTAGGTCCAAATCATCTTCCCAATCTAACAGAATCAGAGACTCCGAATAGGATTGTTCTCTTAATGACAGACACCCAAATAACCATGCAGGTATGGAAAGCCTCCAAGTTTGCCACAGAATCCTAAATGAATGGAATTTTTGAAATAGACCAAGAAATGGAGAACTTAACATATACTCCAAAAGATTCTTCATGGATCTGACTTAAAAACTTACCACTGACCAGTTAATAAGGGACAAGTTGAATACCTAGTCAGGGGTACATTCTCAGATACAAGCCAAATAAAATGCCATACTAATCAGCTTCCATGCAGTAACTTTTGATGCTGATACAGGGTATCTGAAATGCAAGCAATTCTACTGAACACCACCAATCATCACCTTGAAAAAATAATTTGCATACTCATGCACACATACAACAATTCTCCAGGTTGCATAGAACTCTTCCAATCCTATTTGGATTCAAGATGCAAATAGTTTTCCACAAACTGCCAATGACAGCAATGCTTTTACTGACTAAATGTGAGTATTTGCAGTCTTCCTTAAATGGAGATATTATTATTATTAACAATAAAGATTGTTGCATAACACTGTTCTACTAATTTGGCATGCATAGTCAAGTCTAGTCTAACTACATGATGGCTAAATAGCAGAATGAAACTCAATTTTGGACGAACATTGAATAGTATCTATAACATGACATTTTCATGTAAAATCAGCATTATTTCTTAAAACCAAACATTGCTAAGCATTTGTTTTGAAAGAGAAGTTGGTTATTCAGGTGACTTAAGATTGGCTTAAGAGTGGATAAAGAATGGAGCTGGAGAAGGCACAGCAGGTCAAACAGCAGAGAAGGGGAGTTAACATTTCAGGTCAGAACCTTTCATCAGTCCTTCCTAACTTGCTGCGCTTTTTCTAGCTTCACTTTATCCACTGAGTCTCCAGCACCTGCAGTGCTCAATATTTCCAAGTTATAAATGGAATGCCTCTGCAAAGATTATATTAAGCATCACATCACAAATGTTTGCTTGGTTTGAAAACGTTGTTTCCTGATGTAAAACACATTGATAAAGGCACTGAATATCTACCTTAAATTTAGCAACATGCGCAATCCTCTTCTTTTGTTTTGTGCTGGCACTTCCTGCAACCCCAGTATCTGGAATATTCTCAAAAGGTTTTTCAGGAGTATTCTAAAGATATATACAAAGGTGTAACAGATACCAGTGATTCTGAATGTTCAGTGTTATTACAAACAAAACATTGTTTGAGTGCAAGTTATAAAATGATGCTCAGATGGTAGCAAAAGACAATGTAATTTGCATAATCCAAAATCTCAGACAACCATGCCTTAACCTTTTAAATAGTGTTTTAAAAAAGGCAAGCAGTGACAAACAAGTACATCTACTTTAATTACAGTGAGTCAGTTTGATTCAAAAGTTTACTTACTAAACATTTAATCAGTCATAAAACATGCACGAAAATGTGTTGCTGGAAAAGCGCAGGTCAGGCAGCATCCAAGGAGTAGGAGAATCGACATTTTGGGCATGAGCCCTTCAGGAATGGAGGAACAGACTTCAAGGAAGGCATCCTTGCAAGAGGATTTGCAACAGGTTAAAAATCTTCTAGGAGAAAGTAAGGACTGCAGATTAGAGCTGAAAATGTGTTGCTGGAAAAGTGCAGCAGGTCAGGCAGCATCCAAGGAGCAAGAGAAGGGCTCATGCCTGAAACGTTGATTCTCCTGCTCCTTGGATGCTGCCTGACCTGCTGCACTTTTCCAGCAACACATTTTCAGCTCTGATCTCCAGTCCTCACTTTCTCCTAGAAGATAAAACATGCATGTCAGGTTTCAATTGTTTTTACACGTGTATCATACTTACCAATCCAGAAGAGAAAGATCTCTCAATTCTAGTTTGTTTAAAATTTTCACTTGGCCTTTTCAATGCAAGAACCGGAAGCAATCACTTCAAATCGTTAAGACAGATTATTGAAAGAAAACAGTAAAACAAACCAAGTGTGTTACAATTCAAGTTAAAAACTCTACTGATTCTCGGTCAGGAGTACTAATTATAAGAGAAAGCTAGGTGTTTCCTGCTCCTTGCTACCATGTACTAATCCATCTCCCTGTCAGATGCCTTTATGTTGCAGGAGAACCGGGTTGAAAGAAGTTAGGATTGCTATCAAAAAGTTCCTAACATTTATTTGCTCAACTTTACACTTGGGAAGGAATCCGACATCCCTCAAATAGATTCCAACAGTAAGGAGACTGAAAGGAAAAACTGTTTGACACTCACCATTCAAAGAAAATTGCAATTGTTATGGTGGAGATAGCAGGCATTTAGCCAATAAGCTAAACCAAACATGTCTCAAAATACAAATTAGAGCTTGAAACCATTTTTTGGATCAGGTGAGGTAGTGAATATTTCAACCAAGCTTAAAATGGGTCTTAATCTAGTTAGTGAAGAATTTTCAAAGTTAATCAAAATACTCACCTACACTAAATTTACTTGAGAGCATAGGTGATAACAATATTTGAATAAAAAGCTTTGCATAGTCTAATTTATCCAATACAGCAAATTAAATTCTGGGGAAGCCACCCAATATGCAACAGTTGCATTTATTTAGTATATTTTTGAAAAATGCTGTAAGACACTTCGCATAAATATTAACATTTGACAGAGGTATTTAGGATAAAGTGAGCAAAAGCTCAATCGAATAAGTTTTTTTTTAAAAAAAAGGAGCATTTTACAAGAGTTGTGACGCAGAATTCCAATGCTTAGGATCAGATCATTAAAGCCTATCTCAGTGCAGCAAAAAGTAAAATTAAATAGACAGACAAGTGCACAAAAGGTCAGATCCAGGCTCACCTAGAATAGAAGAGTGAACCCATGGAAGGATTTGAACACAAGGTTGAGAAATATGAGATTGGTAGAAAAGAAAAGAGTCCAAGTGTAGGTCAATAAGCTCAAGGCTGATTGATCTTTGCGCAAGTCAGGAGTTCTTCAGGAGTATAGCATCATATTCATCACGTTACCAGTGTACAAAAGCTTAAAGCATAAATGTAAAAAAGGTTATCCTTCTGTTAAAAGTGCACATTGCATTAGCCTAACAGAACACCTTCAAAATATCTAAACCACCAGTGCTAAATTTCAAATTTTTAAAAAAATGTTCTATTAAATTGCTATCCTGAGCAACACTTCAAATTGGTCTTTGAAACTTCTAAATTCAAGAATTGAATTAAACATAGAATTGAGGAGTTGGAGGTATGCATGTAGAATGAGGCTGTTAGTTAGTGAAGATCAATGCACAAATGTATGGAAATAAAGCCGGGTAATTAATATTCCTAAAACTTGGGTTTTGAATTCCTGCAGAAATTTTATGCAACAGATTACAGATATACATGGTGGTTGTGAACGTTTTTTATTCTTACTAAAACTGGCCAATTACCTAAGTGTGACTGTCAAACAAAAAATTACTGACCAATTAGAAATGGGTCAGCCAAAATATTCATCAATGCGGAATATTTTGTTAATTACTTGCCCAATTACTTCATTTTTCCACCCTTTCTCTGCACCAAAAGCCATTGTAAAAACATTGCAAGTACCTGTTTAGCATCCATCTTATGTTCTTCAGTTTCCTGTTTTGCAGATTCATTAAAAATCCTCAAGCACTCTTCCATTGGATCTGATTCAGAGAAGTCCAACTCTTCTGAAACTGAAGAACTCCACTCTTCATCGGAAAGAGAGGATTCTTCATCTTGATCACTTGTCATTTGAAGACTTTCAGCTTGCTTTTCATTACCAAAATGATAATCTTGGCTCTGCATCTTTGGTCTTTGTTGATCAGGAGTCAGCCTAGTTTCCAACTTACTGATGCATTTATTCTTGTTTGTAGTCTCTGCTCTATTACATTCTATTGCAGAGGAGGACACATATTTCTCAAGTTTGATTGCTGCAACGTTGCTTTCAACCAGAGGCGCTTTGTCACTTGCTCTTTTCAAGCTGTTCAAATTGATTAAACTTTGCTCTTCATTTTCATATTTTTGCACATTCACTTCTAATTTTGCAGCTTCACATAAACTTCTATATTTCTGATTTGACAATTTAGGTCTATTTGCATTCATAAGTGGAACAAAATTTCCTTCAACCAGATCAGTTTTCAATAATCCTTCGACTACATTGACTTTGGAACCATGCTTTGAAACATCATGATGTTTCCCAACCATATCTATCTGATCACCTGTTACATTAGACACTTTGCTATTTTCATTTAAGTCACAAGATTTTTCTCTTTGCAAAGTACCAACATTAGCTTCCTTCTCATTGCTATTTTCTGCCATGCAGTTTCTAGCAAATGAATTGTCCAATCTTCCCATATCCAAGACATCAGTGGACTCAACTCTTGGTTTCCGTACTTTACGGATTAAGCTGAGTGTTGAAGCATTGTCATCACTTCCTTTTGTTTCACAACTTCTGTAGGCCAGAGGATTTTGAGGGAGTGGAGGCAACTCTGGCACATCAATGACAAGCTCATCATCAGAGCTAATCTCTTCTTCAAAGAGCTGAGTACTCTTTATTGTTTGGGTTGCTAGAGAGAATTTCATTTCAGAATTTTGCTCAGTCATTTTAAATTCCTGTTTCTCCTCAATGTGATCTTTCTTGAGAGTCTGCTTTGTTTTGGAAGAATAGTTTACCAATGGATCATATTCTAAATCAGTACATGGCCTTCTACAGTCAATCATGTATTTATTCAAAACTGAGCTAACATTCTTGATCTTCGAACTAGTTGTGGGTATCTCTTGGATTGCATTCATTTCAGTAACTTCAGTTAAGGAATTAGGTCTATGTGCATTTAAAGAATGATTAGGTACTATGACTGGATTGCACGTCACACTATTTAAGTGAATAACTTGCCCTTCACATTCAAAAGCAGACTTTGCCATTGTGGGTGTCGGAGTATTTTTTACATTGATAATGGAAGATGTACAGCTGATTGTGCTGCTTGTTGGAGCTCGAGGGTTGTAATGTTGACCTTTCAAGTTAGACTCGTACATCAATAACTTGTGTTGTTGCTGTTCTACTTCAGTCTTGACTACCTCGATTGCCTTACTGACCTTTTCTAACTCTAGTGCTGTGTACGCAGCTTCCGGTAACACTGGCTGATCACATTTCTTTTCCAAAGCATTAAGAGGTGTAGACGCTGGAGCATCTGCATCAGATGACATACACACAGGATTAGGAAAGCAGCACAGTAATTTAAAAGTTGAAACAGTCAAATAAAACTTGTCTCACTCAATAACTAAAAACTTAGCAAAACTGATTTACTGTTTTAAAAAAAAAGTGTCAAAGCCAATTCAAATTTTTCTAATTGTTGGCTCATTACCAAGTAGCTAGACTGAAATGGGCCACATGCTCTGCTTCCACATTTTAGGGATTCCATGATTTTAAAAAGGAGCAATGGAAAAATAAAATCATACTTGTGGTAGTTGTAACTAATCATGAAGTTATCATTCTTCTATTGCACTTGGTAAGAAATCCACTTGACTGTAGCAATGAAATAAGTACCAGTTGATAATACCCAGTAATCAAATCATTGTAAGTGTCTATTTAAACAAACAAGAGAGAATCAGCTATGTTATGCTATCAATGAACGCTAGGAATGTAAGTTTCAGTTCATTAGTTTACATTGATACAGTTATAGGTTTACAAATATTATGCAGTCTTCACAAGCAGAAAGCTTCTGGTCTCATTTGACTAGTCCTATGATATTCTATGCACCACAACTAAGAATTTTCTTAGAACCTAACATACAAATGAAAACAAAATAAAAATCAAAAGATTAAAAAAAGTCTTAATTCTGACTGAACATTAATGGGATTAGAAATATGTAGTGGTCAGACCACATTGCAAATTGACCCCTTATGAAAATAAGGCCATGGGAATCTTTTAGACTCACTAAATTGAAGTCTCATCCATTCCCTCTCATCTCAGCTAAAACATATCAGCTCCAACATTGCACTGTACCCTCAGCACTGCTCCCCACCTCTCACCCAACTTCATTCTCCTCCTTAAAAAGGCAGCACTCCCTCAGTTTCACCTTTCAACTGTGCAGCACACAAGACAGTACTACCAAATCCAGCCCAGCAGTACATTTCCCCTGTGTATAGTGTAGAGTTCATCAGTGCTACACTTTCCTCAGAACAAAAGCTCCAGCATTGCAGCAGTCCCACAGTGATCCACTGGCAGTGTCAGCCTGCATGATGTGCTTATGTCTATTGCTTGCTGACCAAGTACAAAAAAAGTGTACTACCTACAAAAGAGGTAGAGCAGAAAAACCAACATCAAGATGGATTTTTTTTGGGGGGGGGGGGGGGGGGGGGGCTGGGGCAGTGGTGGTAGATGTGAGTAGAAGAGTGAAGATATTTAGTTGAAGTGGAACTCCTCCTATTCATTATGGTACCCAGCACAATTGTTGGAAGACAAATGGCTCCTGACAACACATTTCCAATGATAGGATCTTCAACCTTCAAAACATTTAGCTGTAAGACAACTCAACCTATCCAAATGGGAAAATTGTTCAAGAAGATATTCAAAAGAAAAATTTACTTGCACCATTTCCTTTGCCTCAGAGACTAAATCTTTGATGATTCAAGCATTCCTGTCTCACCCTATCAGACCTTTCTTTATCCACTGAGCTCTCATCCAAAATCTATGACATCTAAACTTTTCCCAGTTCAATTAAAGGTGATAAATCTGGGAAAGTTAATCTTTCCACAGTTGCTTCCAGATCCAGAGTATTTCAAGCATATTTTTCCTGAAAACTTTCAACATCTATAGCATTCTGTTTTTCTATTAAAATAAATTGAATGAATAATGTTTTACCACAGGTAGTTAAAGACATAACTTCATAAGATAGTGATTTAGACCTATCTACATCCTTATAAACATTTTGAAACTATCCTCCCATATTATTGATAGACCTATATTTACTTGCTGTACATATTCACTAGATTTATCTGCTTCAATATACTCAATTGCTTTACCCAACTCATTGAGCAGTTCCAAAACTACCTACTAGTCCTAGTTAATCATCAAGCTTAAATTTTATGTCTCTTTTGTATTGTTTCCAAATCAACTTTAAATAAAAACAAATTGCTGGAGAAACTCAATAGTTCTGGCAGTATCTGTGGAAAGAAAACAGACTTAGCTTTTTGGCCCAGTGACCCATCTTCAGAAGTCAATCTGAACTACAAGCAAAAAAAAAGTGAAGGTACATCACCGGGCTTCACAGTTTCCCATACTGCCAACTGATGTCAAATAATGGCACAAAGGATGGTGCAGATATAGGCTAGCATTCTAACTAAATCTCACTAAAACAAATCCTCTTCGGTTCAAGAACAATCTTAGAGGCATCATCCCTTAAATATTCCTTTTGCATAATTCTGTTTAAGTAAAACAAATATGCACACACAAGTTACAAAGAACCACCCCCTAATTAAATGAGCTACAAACTTGCAATAATAAACTTTGACAAGAATTGCCTTATAGACAATTATACATTTGATCAGAGAGAACACTTTTTAAAAAGTGCCGACCTCTTGCGTAAAAGACGTGCATATATCACATTTGTCATGACATGATAAGGTGCAATACTCTCAAAGACATTGTAAAGGTAGGAAACGCAAGTCATTTTACACAAACTTTTAATGAGGTGACCACCAGATTTAAATGCGTCGGTTGAAAGATGGTCACGGAGCAGGTTCCCAGGAAAGGACTCACCTGCTCGGCAAAAATAATGCCATAGAATGATTATTTTACATACACGGAAGGCCTGTTGTTACCATCAAACTCGGAAAGGCAGCACTATATTCTCAATACTACAGCGAACGTTTCATTGTGGGATACTCGTGACTAGAGTGGGACTCTTTTTATATAACACTGGGTCACGCTCAGCACTGTAGTAAGCAACCAAGAAAAGTGAGAGTAACCTCGCTCACTGATGTTTTACAGGAGGGGGCGAATTAGTTTGAGAATCATCATGAAGTGTTACGGGACAGCAACAACGCTGAAACTTTTGGACAAATATTAGAAGGGCTTAAATTCGTCACTCCAACATGAGAGAGGGTAGGCGAGAGAAGTTGTGTGTGTATATAGAGTTATTCAGACTGGTGCACTCAGCATTTAGAAGAAACCCCAGATATAATTTGGGAGAAGTGGCATTCATTTCAAAAGAGATGAAGAAAAAAAAAGTAGAGTTGTGTACGTTTTGGTAGGGTGTCCAATATTAAATCTCGTCTCCGCTGTCTAACCCATCCACCACTTCTACCTTTTCCTTACCCTGCACTCTCACGACTGTCTCAGCCAATTTCCCCTCATGTTTAAAATGACAATAAAGCCGGTGGCAAGAGCCACGGACGTCGAAGGGACAGTTGACCAGACGAAAACAGCCAGTAGACTGTAGCATTCTCCCAGGAGTTTAAACCCCCGTTCCCAACTGCACCACAACAATAAACCCCACCATTCGGCTTAAATAGAGTGAAAGACGCACATTATGATTTCAATTATCCTAACCACAGTCGGAAAACACCTGCCCCTCCTTTAATTAATGGGCAACAAGGAACTTCGTGTACTTTTCCACAAACGTCTAATTAGAAAACTAAACAGAGGGGCATTGATAGAGCGGAGATCAGGAACGAGGGTGCAATGTCCTGACCAGTTTTTGGGAGTGTGACACTGTAACGAAAACTTTTGTTCATTCGGAGATGATACCACTCAGTTTTAAACTAGTTTGTTAAATCTCCAGCAGGCGTGATGAAGGAATTCTTGCAGTGTGTTATGGAATCCGGAATGAGCTACTTCAAAGCAACCTTAGCAGAACGTTGAAAATGAGACTGGGAAAGTTAACAAAAGGGGGAAACAGTATAAGGCTCTGATGAAAGACGAAGGTGAGTGGGACTAATGGATGTTAGGTGCATTAGTCAGGGGTAAATGTAGGGGAATGGATCTGGGTGGGTTGCTCTTTGGAGGGTCGGCGTGGGCATGTTAGGCCAAAAGGCTTTTTTCCATAATGTAGGGAATCTAATCTAAGCATAACTCTAAGGTGTTGGCATAGGTACAAAGGGCTCAACGGCTTCTTTCTGAGCTGTATTAAACCATACCTATGAAATATGCTACTCATTGTCACTGTGGTCATGGAATGTAGCTTATGGTTAGGTGAGGGTTTTAATTTTTTTTTAAAGGTTAACATGAAGGGTTAAGTATTTAAAGGGTTAAAACTGATTAAATAATTCTTAATCAATATCTCTTAAAGGGATGTTGCATACAAACATTGCAATGCACCACTTGGCTTTGAACAATAACTTATTAATAAAACAGTAAATTGTGCAGCTTTGTAAACAAAAATAAAAGCACTGAAACTGGGGGGGGGGGGGGGGGCGGTGTTTATAGAACACTGGCCTCTCAGGAAGAGTTAATAAAAGCACTGAGCAGGAAGGGCAAGTCCCCAGTGGAGAGAGGAAGCACTTCAGTGATACTCTCCAGGCCTTGCTGGTGAAATGTGGCATTCCCACAGACACCTGGGAATCGCTGGCCCAAGACATTTCAAAGTGGAGAAGGAGCATCATAGAAGGTGTCAAGCATCTTTGGACTCACGATGGGGGAAAATGTGAAAACCAGGTGAAACCAGCGAATGACCCATGCACTTTTATGTCCCACCTACCCCTTCCTTCAACCATCTTAAACTCCAAGCGTAACAGAGCCTACAGAAGTCACATTCCACTGTACAGCCACCTACGGACTCATCCTGGGAATGGAAGATGGTCAGCCTCATCTGTAAGGGACAGCTGATGATGATATAAACAGAAATTGAAGAGTTGTGTAGTCAAAGGAGAGGGAGGAGAACTAAGAAAAAAGGTTGATTGTAAGGATGTGGTTGGAAAAAAAATAAGATTGTTCTTTTTGAAACAGAGCGGGCTAAAAGTTGACCTATTAGAGGCTTTCAAGATTTTGAGATTTTCATGAGGTAAACAGAGGGAAAAACTACTCCCTCCAGTGAGTAGGTCAATAGCCAGAGATTTAAAGTAATTGACAAAAGATCTCAAAAGTTGGTGAAGAGAAACTGATTGCACACTGGGAGTTATCGGGATCTGGAACACTGAACTTTAAAAGATAGTAGATGACTTTTTATTTGTTTCTTGAGAGTCCTGAAGGGCTGGAAAGGTGACAGAAAATCTTTTTAAAAAATATCTATCCATAACTCATTGAGCTCATGTTTGAGACTCTTGTAGAAATAATGACCAGTCTGGTGACTAGAATGTGTGGAACAATATCTCATTGAGAAGCAAAGGGACAATAGCAAACAGAAATGATAGAAAATAAAACTGACACTAAAAACAAAGGTGAGTGTACAGTATGCAAAATGTTTTAGTTTTGACCTGCATTTTGATTTGAATTCAGAGCAATTCTTAGGTACATTTAATTAAAGTAAGTATGATTATAATTTAATATATTGTCCTTACAAGCTACCTTACCTTTCCAGAAGGTGGCACTACAATTGAAACTTTTGTATATATTCCAAAACTGCAATATCAATTTTCATAATCATTTGCAATCTACAACATAACAAAAAGCTTGAATTTATATAATGTATTTCACAACCTCGGGACATCCTAAAGGGCTATATAGCCAAACGATATACTTTTGTAGTGATGTCACTGTCAAGTAGGAAAAAAAGGGCTATCTGTTTGATCTAAGAACAGCAATGTGATAATGAGCAGACAACCTGTCTATAGTGATGTTGATTGAGGAAAATACATCAAAATATCGGGGGAAACTCCTTTACTTAAACAGCTGTATCATCGTTTTGAGAGAAACTTTTTGTTGCTTGGAATGTGCAGTTTGTTTGAAAGCAACTTGACTAATAGGATAGATAAATTAAACCCTGCATTGACATTCTTTCAATATTGACTCACTTTAGTGCATCCATATCTGAGTTATGGAGAAGAGGATACAATAATAATGATCGAAACTCCATTTGATACAGAGAATGACAATTATTATAAATCATGCTGAATAATACAGATTTGCAATGAACTTGATTGACAAAATAATGTAACCCATTTCCAAATTTTCAATACTCAGTAGGCAAGACCCCTTTTCAGCTTTGAAGAGTCCTCTAGACTTGAAACATTAGCTTGCGCGCTCTCTCTCTCTCTCTCTCTCTTTCTCATGATGCTGCCTAACCTGTTGTGATTTCCAGCAATTTTTCTTTTCAGTGCAGGTTCCAGCATCCGTAATAATTTTCTCCCTCTTGAAA
Source organism: Hemiscyllium ocellatum (assembly GCF_020745735.1). Taxonomy (NCBI): domain Eukaryota; kingdom Metazoa; phylum Chordata; class Chondrichthyes; order Orectolobiformes; family Hemiscylliidae; genus Hemiscyllium; species Hemiscyllium ocellatum. The sequence continues at coordinate 125,488,131 of NC_083402.1, forward strand.
AGATTATTATGGTGGATCTTCCAAATTACAGCAACATAATTGTAAAGTATCTTTAAGATAAAAAGAACATCTTAAGGTGCTTCAACAAAGCATAGTCAGGCAAGAATGAACAAGTGAATTAAAAACAATAGGATTGCTAATCAGAGATTTGCTCAAAGAGGGTCTTAAAGTATGAGAGAAAGATGGGGAAATGGAGACATTTAGGAAGTGAATTCCAGACTGAAGGCATAGTCACCAATAACTGGGTGATGGGAGGATTCAGAAAAAGCCAAAGTCAGAACAACAAAGGATTCAGAGAGGGGGAATGAGAAGCTAAAATAAATGAAACCATTTCCAAAGATTTGCCAAGTCCCAATGAAAAAATGAACTCCCAGCATATCATACCAATCCAATGTTTAGACCATTATATATTACATACCATTCTAAGGACTGGCAACTCAGGCTCAAAATAAGTTAATAAGCTGCCGAGGGGCAGTAGGTCGTTACTCAAAGCCAAAGTCCACACAATCTTGTTACTTTTTTGCTTGATGAATTAAGATTTGGCAAACCAGTCTCCGATTCATTATTGTTAAGAATTCATTGAAGAGAGTTCTGAAGTAGTGTCTTGATGTGCTGCCAGTGTGCATACTTCATAAATACGGAAGGAGGTGAAGGCAGCTGCCACCATACAGGATGCTCCCACGATGTACCACCAGCTGAATGCTGTGAAAGAAGCTCCTTTGAAAATGCAGTAAAACCCAAAGATGACCAGAAGGATCAGTGAGAATATCTGTGCACAAACTGGGGGGTTCTCAGACATGTTGGTCATTAAGTCAAATATTACCCAGTAGATGACTCTGTAACTTATTAATTAGTCACGTAGTTATAATTTCTAGAAACCTATCACTGTACTAAAGAAAATTACGTAGGTGAGTGGAATTCAAGATGAAATGCTGTGCTGATTCTGAAGTAATATGAGATATTGTATATATACTACAGCATGAATAATTCTATTTAGGCTAATGGAACAGGATTGAAAGCTTTATCCTTTCTTAGCCTAGGTGTTAACCCTCTACTCAGCTAAAGTTTCATGCTAAGCCCTCGGATCAGCCATCTGTTTGCACTTTCACCATTCTTTTGCGTAGGCTATTCAATTAACTTGTAGCTGTGAAGAAGACTGCCTTAAGCCATTGCTGAAGATGAATCATATTACTTTGTTAAAGTTTGATGCTATTTGACTAGAAAGGATTACCCTTTTGTCTAAATCTTATTGAATCAAACAGTAGGTCTGCTTTGCTGCATTAGGTTGATGAGGTTATATTGCAGGATCACGATATTGTATTCATCAAAGAGATATCAGGTTGTCTAAGAATGCCACAATATGAATAAAGATAAGGTGACATATAAATGTAATCCAAATATATTCCATAGTTTGTGCAATGAATAAATATTATTGTGTTCAAAACTGAAATAGCTGAAAAAGGTGACCTTTTAATGTCATATAAGATTTTCTGGCTAATGGGATCTGATGAACAACCTGTGGTTCTCTGTTGTGCAATAGTAGCACTAACTGGACATTTGGTGCATATATCTGTGGTGTTCTAGATGTTCAGCCCATTTCACATGACTGTTGTCAGGAAAAACTTTTCCCCACTTTGTGTCTCAGCTATTAAAGATATAAAGGGCTAGATTTTCCAAATCTTTTGACAAAATGTCATTTTTGGAGGTCCATGGTACCTGATTCATGATTGCCAATGTTGACTATGCTCACATTGTCATCTGTTCCTCAGCTCAATGATTATGCTATTGATTTCTTCAGAATCTGGCTCATGCAGTTGTACAGCAGGAGTGTCAGATGTGCTTACTGCTGGAACCTTGTGATAGTCACACTGCTAGAATGATATCTTAATCTCAGCGACTCAGCCCTTCGTACATCACAACCCAGGAACTGGCTCTTACACTGGTCCTGCACCACTAGAACTTAGCAAATGGCACAAAAAAGGGAAGCTGGCATCTTTTTTTTTCCTGCTAGAGCTGGAGGTACTGGCAGATGGGGTGATCAAAAGAAGGGGAGTGCTATTTTCTTGAGCCTGCCCAAGGAAGTCACTCCACCAGATACAACCAGCCAAGACAGAGACAATGAGCTGGGTTAGTTATGTCTCCAGAGTGAGAAGAAATACCCAGGAAGACTTCTGCATTTTTCAAGCACCACTATTTTCTCTTTGCTACCTCACATCCATATGGCCAACACTGTTCACTCTAATTGTGGTACTGTACACACTCCTCACCAAGGCTAATAGACTGCGACTCATTATTATTTGCAGCATTTCTAACTATCAGCTTCCCAAATTATTAGCCCTTCTTCCCCTATGCACTTCCTACTCACTAGGGCTACCTCACTATCTCTCCAGTCTTGCATCACCAATCATGTCTGTTCCATCCACTCCCATCATACTCAGTCCTTTTCTTTGTCTCATTGCAGGAAAGCAATCTCTCTCAACCAGGCTGAGGGTTCCAAGAACAACAGTTGAGTTGCAGATATTAGGTTCATTATTCCATATGAAATGTAATGTTGACTAGTGAAGAGGGCTCATGTGAGACTGAGACCTCCATGTCAATCAACTGAGTAAGCTCCATTATGTTGTGCTGCACTGCACCCATTAACACCATTGCTAACTCATTCTTATCCTGAACAAGTTTTTATACAACTAATTCCCTCTCCCCTGTTATGCAGGGACCATTAGAACCCAGTCAACCTGTGGCCAGAAGAGGCAAGCACCAAAGACCCCCAGCTCCACCTCTGAGGAGGAAACTATGCACTCTTCCACTGTCAAACACCTTAGATGCTGACACAATGGACATTTTTCTATATGGGAATCAGGAGCACAACATTGACATGTCTCTACATCTGATCACAGCAGAAACTCACAGGTCCCTGGCACTCAGAACACTGCCAGAGACCAAGAATCTGCTCAACCTCAGGCAGAATATGATCCAGTAAACTGGTTGGAAGTTGGGAGGAGTCCAGCCATATGATTAGCTCCATACTGTTTCCAGCATGCACTGTCTGTCTACATGGATAGCATGGTGATTGCCATTCCCCAAGTTTAACACGCACATGTCTGCCAGAATTGAGACCTGGACTCCATTATTGTAGCCTTTGGTGCTCAGCATCAATGGGCAGGAGTGAGAGAAGTCAATCAAACTCCTCTTAGGGTAAAAAATTGGTAGCAGTAAACATACAGACAGAGGACGATTCACATTTACCTTGCTTTTGGAAGAAGGTTCCTCTCAGGACTCTCCAGAGATGTCCAGTTCCTCCATCACCCCACTGGCCATGATACTGAAGCCTGCAGAAGTCTAAGCCAAAGAGGGTGAGTCCATATCTGACAAGACATTCTCAGCAGGGCCCAAACACCCAAGGGGATGATCAGTCAAGTCTTCCAAGACAACATGAGCAGTTATAGAACAGGCTTCCTCCATCCCTGCTGCAGACCCATTACTACAGTCACAGTGGAAGGGAAGGGAAAACTTACTGAGGGTACATTGGTAATGAGGATGTCATTCATTGTAAATAAGCAGGCACTTCTCTAAATATAGTGCAAATCCTGCTCCAACTGATGGTACAATTTGATGATGACCTATGGTGTCTTTAGTTTAGAAGACTGAGAGGGGATCTAAGTTTAGAAGACTGAGAGGGGATCTCATTGAGACATATAAGATTATGAAAGGATTGGACACTCTGGCAGCAGGAAACATGTTTCCACTGATGGGTGAGTGCCGAACCAGAGGACACAGCTGAAAAATACGGGGTAGACCATTTAGGACAGAGATGAGGAGAAACTTCTTCACCCAGAGAGTGGTGGCTGTGTCGAATGCTCTGCCCCAGAGGGCAGTGGAGGCCCAGTCTCTGGATTCATTTAAGAAAGAGTTGGATAGAGCTCTCAAAGATAGTGGAATCAAGGGTTATGGAGATAAGGCAGGAAGTGGATACTAATTAGGAATGATCAGCCATGATCATATTGAATGGTGGTGCAGGCTCGAAGGGCTGAATGGCCTACTCCTGCACCTATTGTCTATTGTCTAGTTTGCACCTGTCTTGTGTCTCTGGTAATTGGAAACAATGACAGTAAACTGAGAGAATCAGAATCTGGTGATTTTCCTGGGAAAATTCCACCCATCATTTCTAAGATCTATTGCTATCATGAGAGAAAGAAAATTAGTGAAACGCATTGGAGCTTTAGTGAGAACTTCTCAAAGCTTAGCTTTGCACACTGCATGTTTTCCAGGGAACAGTTTTCCTGCTTTGTAAGGAACGATGAGTATCCCAGTGGAATCTCTCTCCATCTACAACTTGTGGAGGAGAAGGAGTAAACAGAATGTATGTAAGTCAAGCTCATATCAGTTACTAAGTTTGTATGACTCCTTCCATATCTGCAGACAAGGTAGAAATGTTGGAGAAGGAAATTTCAGAATATGGGCAAAAGCACAAGCCCTTTTTGCAATAGGGTAGATGAGAAGATTGTAAAGATGTGACAATGGATGGCAGTTCTGCACTTGAGCAATTTGGCTGGTACAGTATTCCTACTTGGTGTCTTTCTGTTGATAAAGCAGTCTCAATATAGCTCAAACAGTGAGGGTTTTTCATATAGCTATGTATGTAAGGAAATTGTGGGTTGGTGGAGGAAACATGGATTGGAAGGTGTCTTTCTCAAAGCACAGTTCACACTTGTGTCCAGCCATCAGAATGTCTCTCATTTTCAGTAGGGCAACTATAATAATAATAGTTGGACCAAGTTCCCTCTTATCCCATAAATGAATGAGGGTAAAGTGGTTGATGTGGCGTGTATGGATTTCAGTAAAGCGTTTGATAAAGTTTCCCACAGTAGGCTATTGGAGAAAGTACAGAAGCATGGAATTGAGGGTGATTTAGTAGTTTGGATCAGAAATTGGCTAGCTGAAAGAAGACCGAAGGTTGTGATTGATGGAAAGTGTTCATCCTGGAGTTCAGTTACTAGTTGGGTACAGCAAGGATCTGTTTTGGGTCCACTGCTATTTAGATTAGATTACTTACAGTGTGGAAACAGGCCCTTCGGCTCAACAAGTCCACACCGACCCGCCGAAGCGCAACCCACCCATACCCCTACATATACCCCTTACCTAAGACTACGGGCAATTTAGCATGGCCAATTCACCTGAATCGCACATCTTTGGACTGCGGGAGGAAACCAGAGCACCCGGAGGAAACCCATGCAGACACGAGGAGAAAGTGCAAACTCCACACAGTCAGTCGCCTGAGTCAGGAATTGAACCCGGGTCTCTGGCGCTGTGAGGTAGCAGTGCTAACCACTGTGCCACCGTGCCGCCCTTGTCATTTTTCTAAATGTAGAAGGATGGGTAAGTAAATTTGCGGATCACACTAATTTTAGTGGAGTTGTGGGTGGTACAGAAGGATGTTGCAGGTTACAGAGGGACATAGATAAGCTGCAGAACTGGGCTGAGAGGTTGCAAATGGGGTTTGATGTGGAAAAGTGTGAGGTAATTCACTTTGGAATAGTAACAGTAATAGAGAGTACTGGGCTAATGGTAAGATTCTTGGTAGTGTGGAAGAACAGTGAGATCTCGGTGTCCATGTGCATAGTTCCCTGGAAGTTGCCACCCAAGCTGACAGGGTTGTTTAGAAGGCTGTGTGTTAACTTTTATTGGTAGAAGGATTGAGTTTCGGAGCCACGAGAACATGCTGCAGCTATACAAAACTCTTGTGCAGCCACACCTGGTTTATTGCGTACAGTTCTGGTCACTATTATAGGAAGGACGTGGAAGTATTGGAAAGGGTGCAGGCAGGATATAACAGTGACCTCAACAGTCATGTGTGAGAGATTGAAGAAAGGATGGAATAGTCAGTATTCATGACAGATGTACTTACAGAGAACAGCGATTTGGACAACACTAAATTTAAAAGAATTGGAAAAAACGATTATCAAGAGTCTGATGGTGGTCACTCAGGTAAGCACGGTGGCTTAGTGGTTAGCACTGCTGCTTCACAGTGCCAGGGATCGAGGTTTAATTCTACCCTCAGGCGACTGTCTGTATGGAGTTTGCACAATCTCCCCATGTCTGCATGTGTTCCTCTGGGTGCTCTGGTTTCCAAAGATGTGTGGTTTAGGTGGATTGGCCATGCTAAATTGCCCATAATGTCCAGGGATATATAGGTCAGGTGGATTAACCATGGGTAATGCAGGGTTACAGGGATAGGGTAGGGGGTGGGTCTGGATGAAATACTGTTCAGAGGTTCAGTGTGCACTCAGTGGGTCAAATGGCCTGCTCCCACACTGTAGGGAGTCTATGAGAAACCATTATTGCCCACAAACTGTCAGAGACAAGAACAGCAATCACACACAGTGCAGACAGAATGTCAAATGACAAGCTTCATGGCAGCAAAAAAAGTTAAAGCAAAGCTGTTGATTTCTTCACAGGGCCAAAGGAAGTTTGCCTGTCTTTTGTGTTCAAATGAAGTTTGCAGAGCAACTAATACCATACTAAGAGTTAGACCTCAACCTGGTGTCCAAGGCCACACTTCACCATGTGTCGCCTCTTGGTGTTCTGAAAAGGTTGCTTGCTATAGTCAACAGAGCAGCCAGAGCTGCCATCATGGCTGCCACTTGCCTTTTCTGGACAGGCCGCTACCATTTCTGAGATGTTTGGCAACTCTAGTTGGACACCAAGCTTGCACCTTGCCCAACTTTGAACAGTGTCACTGACACACACTGAGGACCCAGGATGATCCAGATATTGGATACCTGATCCCACTCTGAAAATCCATCTTTAATGTATGTCCATATTAAGTTTTACCTTCTAACATTAATTCACCAGAAACAAACTATACTCTTTAACAGTAAAACAGGGATTTAACACACAACATGCTACACTTTTCATGCCAAAACACAGTAGTTCATAGCAGTAAAGTTGACATTCAAAATAAAGCACATTGTCACAGAGGTTTAGTTTAAAATAAAATTTTATTTAAGTAAGACATGGGAAAGCAAGTTAAATAAACCCCTCTTCATCAACACCTCAACTAAATACAAATCAACTTTGTGTGATTCAATAGAACTGAATGTAAAAAAAAAAATCCAATCGCTTTGTCCTAAATGCAGAAACATCTCGATTTTAATCACAATTAATCAAAATGAAAACGTAATCAAAGAGTAGACCTCCTGATTTTTGGATTTCAGTTTTGACAGAGTCAGAATCACAAGTTGTTTGAAGCCTCAGAGCATTTATGAGATTATTGATCAAACTTTAGTTCACTCATCAATATTCTTTTTGATGAATTCATATAATACTTGCAAAGCAGATGGTACTGTTACAAGGGGGACATGTGCATCATTGGCTGCAGCCCTCATCTCTGGAATTCTCTTAAAATATAGCATGGGGCCTAACGTTTCCAGTTAATACATAGTTAAGGTTAAATTTTGTCTGTGCTAAAGAGGGAATGGATGTACTATATTAGGATTGCAATATAATAAATGTAGAGATTTTGGGGTTTTATTAAGTGTAATACTATTTCATCCTTCAAGATTAACTTTAGGCTCATTAAAACGTAACTCTAGAATCAGAAGGCTTAAACCTGGAAAGGTATCATCAGCAAGCAAACAAACAAAAAATATTTTGTTATCAAATGTTGATTTCACAAAATATTCCATTTTATCACAGAAAACAAAATTGGTGGTTAAATTTTAGTTTATTACTGGGTCATAGTATTAACATTTAATTTCCAAAGAAAATTTCAAACAGTTTAGTTGCAAAACACAGTTTGCTGACATACGTCATGTCTTTGCTGTATGTTCTTACAAACTTGCAGTAATATTTTAGAGAACATGAAGGGGATGAAATTTTCCATTATAATTAAAAGACAAAACTGTAGATTATCTCCATAATTTGCTAACAGAAATTTGAGAGATACAAATTTAAAATACAGTAAGTCTTAATTTAAAGTTTTCTCCTTTAACATTGTTTCACTTTTACATCGGTAAGTTAATAGCACCTGTAATTTTGTAGAGCATTGCAAAATTTGTTTTAATGCAGTTTCCAGCATGACCCAATTGGTGCCCCCCTCTTCCTGACTTCCAGCCTGAGAACTTTCCTCCTCTTCCTCAATCTTCAAGTTGCAGCCTATCTCTATTTCCAACTTCTCTGTGGTGGCCTCATCTTCATTCCAAACCTACCAGTTGCAACCTCTTCCCCACTGCAAACTTTCTAGGTGTGGCCTCTTCTTCCTTTTTGACTTCCCAGTTGAGGCAAAAAATGAGGTCTGCAGATGCTGGAGATCACAGTTGAAAATGCGTTGCTGGTTAAAGCACAGCAGGTCAGGCAGCATCCAAGGAATAGGAAATTCGACGTTTCGGGCATAAGCCCTTCATCAGGAATGAGGAGAGGGTGGCAGGCAGGTTAAGATAAAAGGTAGGGAGGAGGGACTTGGGGGAGGGGCGATGATAGGTGGAAGGAGGTCAAGGTGAGGGTGATAGGCCGGAGTGGGGTGGGAGCGGAGAGGTTAGGAAGAAGATTGCAGGTTAGGAGGGCGGTGCTGAGTTGAGGGAACTGACTGAGACAAGGTGGGGGGAGGGGAAATGAGGAAACTGGAGAAGTCCGAGTTCATCCCTTGTGGTTGGAGGGTTCCCAGGCGGAAGATGAGGCGTTCTTCCTCCAACCGTCGTGTTGTAATGTTTTGCCGGTGGAGGAGTCCAAGGACCTGCATGTCCTCGGTGGAGTGGGAGGGAGGCACCTTGCCATTCCCCAACTTTGAGTTGCAGATACTTATTTTTCCAAAACTCACCCATGGATCATTTCCCCCCTCCTCTCACCCTATTTTTTTTATATGATCTTCACAGCTCATCTTGTCTCGGTGCTCTTCTTCCAAACCTTTTCTCTCAGCGAGAGTTCAAGAGAGGAAAGTGTAGAGTGAAAGCCTTTAAAAACACATGGATTGTGAAAGTCTCAGCATTTTGGAACCATCAGAATGTGCACATCCATGACACTGGAGCTCCATTTAACAATTGATCTTAAAAAGCAGCGCACGTCTAGGAAAGGGGAATAGTGCATGAGTTGATCAAGGATGGGAAACACACTGCAAATTGGAGGTTGGAACTAGGGGACAGGCATCATCTTGAAGGTTGAGGAGCAGGGACAGACTGCAGTGACTTGGAGAATCAGGGAGCAGGAGGTCTCAGAAGCAGCATGGCCAGTGTGGATGAGGCACTGTAAGTGGCAAGTTGCACTTTTATTCTATATTTGTAAACCTATTTTAGTCTCAAAAGTTTGATTTACCAAATTAGGAATATGACAATATAAAATATTCCAATTTACAGGATGTAATGTTTTAATATCTGCTCTTTTCTGATAAGGATGATTCTACAGAACATGTGATGGTTCATGTTTCACTTAAAATCAGTGTTTTCAGGAACATATCCACAACTTTAAGTGAAGACTTACTGTTTGTGGAACAAAAACAGAAAATGAAAATCCTACGAAGACTCAGCAGGTCAGGTAACACCTGTGAAGAAAGAGACAGCTTCATGACCTCTGTCTCACCCACTATTTCCAGATATTTTTGCTTTTATTTCAGATTTCCAGCATCCAAAGTTTTTGATTGAAGAGAACTTGTATTTACATCATGCTTTTCATAACCGTATAGAGTCCCAAAACAGATTACCAATTAAACACTTTATTAATTGCAAGGAGCAACAAGCATTCTCCTTGTATCATTCAAAAACTCTCAGCCTCACCACACTCTTTAAACATTTCTATTGTCATCTACTTGGTTAAGCCTTCTCAGAATCAATCATAGAATGGTAAAAGTCCTGACACAATGTATGGATCTGCTAAAATCTTAAGTTCAATAAATAAGCATTGTACTGGATAAGTCTCAAGTTGATCTTAAAGCATCTGTTGCTCCTTATCACTGTAAAGAACAGAACATAAACAAATAAGTCAAAACCATTTTTTTTCTGATTAGTTGAGTGGATTATTATTGATTCAAATGAGTGTAGTGAAGGAAAGTCACCATCTTAGCAAATGTCTGCTGGTGGCTTCCAAGAATGCTTTCAGTATGGCTTGACCATCATTCCCACATAGCTAGCCTTGGAAACTACTTTCAACTAGACCACTTGGAAATCAGTGTGTAAGAAGTCTGATGACCAAACATAATTGCAGCTTACCATGTTGCAATTTTTTTTCACAATGGACTTGCTGGCTTACCGAGTTTTTGTTCAGCTTTGGCTGGTACAGAATATGTAATTGGCAGTGATGCTTTGTCTAATGATTTCCATCATCTGGTTGCATTCTTACAGCCACCTTTCAGTCTGCCATTCCAATTGTTTCAGCATGCTGAAAAACTAATTTCCTCAGCATAAAGCTGTTTCTTAGAACGTACCTAGAAATAGCCACTTAATGCGCTTTCAGAACTTTGAGAAAACATGACAGGTTGGTTAGCAAATTAGAAATGTTCAGGATTTTGAGTCCTTGGCAGCATAGTTCAAACATTGACTAAAAGATAGGAAACACAGGGAAGGCATAGTTGGGCAGTTCATAGGTTAGAGAAAAGTTCAAAGTGGTGTTTCCCAGAGATCAGTGTCAGGACTCTTGCATTTTCTGATTTATATAAATGACTTTGAGATGGTTGCCAACAGGACAATGCTGATTGACTTCAGAGTAACAATGATAAGTTGGCCAAATGGACACACACCTTGCAGATGAATTTCAGTGCAGAAAAATGGAAACTAATGCCTTTTAGTAGAAAGAACAATATAGTCTCAATCATGCAACTTTAAGGTGAGTTCAGGAGCAGAGGATCGCAGAGTTCACATGCATAATTCTTTTAGGGTAGCCAGGTGAATGGAAACAGTTGTTAAGAAGGCTTATAGGATCCTTGGGTTTATCAATAGAGGCATAGAGTATAAAAGCAAAGAAGTGAAGCTCCACCTCTACAAATCATTAGTCAGACCACATTTGGAGTACTGTGTTCAGTTCTAAGCACCTTATTTCAGAAAGCCCTGAAGAGACAGCAAAGGAGATTTACAAGAATGATATCAGGAATGAGGGATTTTACATATAAGGCAAGATTAGAAAAATTAGGTCATTCTCCTTGGAGCAGAGAAGCTTGAGTGATGACTTTACTGAGACGTTCAAAGTTATTAACAATTCTGACAGGGTAAAGAAGGATATTCTGTTTCCACTATTTTTTATGTCAATAACTAAAAGTAGTAACACACTTTCTCCTCCTCTCACTCCTATCTGTCTTATTGACAGTCTTGAAATTGTGACCTCTCTTAATTGACAGATCAACTAGTGGAAACAGAATATCCTTCTTTATGCAGAGAGTTGTTAGGATCTTGAATTTGCTGTCTGGAAGAGAGGCAGAGGCAGATCCATAGGAGATTTCAAAAGAGAATTTGCGTATATATTTGAAAGTGATGAAGTTAGAGGGCTTTGGAGATAAGGCTGGAGAATGGGACTAGCTTGGTAGCTCTTTCGGGAGCTGGTGCACACATGACAGGTTGAATGGCCTCCTTCTGCACTGCAGATTCTATGATTCTATGAATTTAAAGGTAAGAAACACTATGAAGCAGATCTAAATTCTATTGAGATTTTACAAAATACTGACAGCTCAAAGCTCAAATTTTTACATCTCTTATTTATTCTGAGTCTATGCCATCCGAGTGATAAGAGGAATGTCTTCTTTGTGATTATAAAGCTCCATTTAATACTGAACGTTACTTGAATGTAGCTGGTAAGGAAAATCACTGACATCCAAGACTGTGAGACAATGAGAAATAGTGGCATATGAAGCTGTTTGACTTAAAGCTGTACAACAATGGAAAAGGAACTTGGTTTGAACCAACACAATTAAATTATAAAAGAAAACATTGAAAATCTAAAATGAAAACTGATAATACTGAAAACCCTCCATTAGCCAAGCAGCATCTGTGAAGAGAGGAAGGTAGGATTAACCTTTCAGTTCACTGACTACCTATCAGAACCAGAAATAAAGCAGACCAACAGCTTGTGAGGAAGAAAGTGAAAATATTCAGATAGATTTTATTAACCTGGCTGGCATTCTGAGATCAGAATGATTGCTCCAATATGGCCATCAAATTGCCCCTCACATACCACTCACACATGGTCCATGATGTCAGCTAGTCATGACAGATTGCGGGAGTGTCCGTACATTCATCACTGATGTCACCGCGGTCTGTGCACAGTAATATCAGCACCTGCACATGCATTGATGCCACCCACTCTGCGTCCTATATGGAGCAACTGTTGAGGAAGGGTCTGATGGCAAGGCAATGGGAAGACTGGAGGACAAGACGCCAGGCGAACTGGAGGCAAGACAACTGGGGAGGTGGTGGTGGGGTGGGGTTCGGGGAGTGCCAAGGAAGCTGGGGTGAAGTGGAGCAACCCATCCCCTGCTGAGCAACTATCTGCCATTGTGTGAAGGGCAGTGGACAGGCTCTGTACCAAACAGTATTTAGAGCACACGCAGTGTAAGTCCTGGTGGTGGACAGTTGCTTGTTTGTCAGATCCATAGTCAGTGAGTTTCTGGCTAGGTGGACAGAACATCTGGATTGGACAGCATGTAGGTCACATACCCAGGAAAATAACTCAAAACAGAAAACGCTGAATAGGTTCCTGGCAGCAATGGGCACTGCGTCACCTCATGGCGGTGTTCATAATAAACTCAGTCCGTCTCAGATTAAGTGATGATGTGAGAGAGGTGTACAAAACATTAGAAGTATTCAATAGGCTAGACATTTAGAAACAATGTCTCCTATTGCATAAATTGTAAAACAGAAAATAGATCCAGAAAAATAAAAGGATTGGAAGTAGGGAAATATGGAAAATTCAATTAAAGCCAAGAGGGCTTGAGTGGACTGGGAGTGTGCTGGAAATAAAAAGGGAAAAGTTGTACTGATGTTGAACTGCTTTTTCAATAGACCTCTAGGTTTGATTCCCTTTGCTGTGTTAGATTGGTTAATGTGCATTGGAGCAGGAAGAGAAGCTTCAATTAACCTCACGCTACGTAAGGAACCAGAATCCCTGCCTCTAATTATTATACCCTGTGGAAATTGCATAAATATGTCAAGAATGCGTATGACAGAATTATTGTCATCCATCATTTCAGACTGCTCTTAGCTGCTGAATTTTAAGTATCAGATTTTTAACGGCAAGAGTTATGTGACTGAATGGGAAACCATTTGCTGCAGTGTACCTTGAGGTCTGCGGGATTTTACCTGTTGGACCTGGTCTGCTAGAGACTCCTGGGCAGAAGAGAGATTTCCCCTAGGGAAACAACCCCTGTCAAACAGGTCAGTATAGGAAGGAGAAAAAGAACTACATGCCAGTGAGCACATCAGAATAAAGGAGAATAATAGTGAGAAAAAGTAGACGATCAGAATGCTCATTTCACTGTCCTTTAGCATTGAGGGGTGACATGAAACTAAGCGAGCATCCTGGGTTTGCCTCAGAGTTTCGAGCTAGTAAGTAGTTCCGTCAACTCCAATCTCTTCAAATCTGCTACTTTGTGCACCCAATTCAAAAAGGAAACTTTCATCTGATCATGAAGGTAGATAGATTTAAAGGCAGACGTAGAAAAAGAGAGTTTTTGAGTTTACTGCAGGACTCAGTTTCTCTCACTGATCATTTTATGATGATAGGTATGGGCCATTAACTATGCCCTAAATAAAAATGATATCAGCTGTCAGACTGTTAAACAATACATACTGATACACTAGATTGTATATACCACTTTCAGGCAGTGATCTAGTTTAAGTCAAAAGCTGGACTGTTGAAAAATTAGAAGGGAACAAGCAGTTTAAAATTACAGAGTGCTTTTCATAATACCAGTTTGAGACAATGTTTTCAGTATTCAGACATTTTACCAACACAAATACACAAAAATTGCCTGAGGTTGCTGTTGGGCTTTATCTGTCTTTGAAGCATTAGTCCCAGTGATGCAGATGCAAGCAGAGGAGTCAGCTGATGTATTGCTTGCAGGTTGCTGCTTGCTGGGTTCTGTAGTTAATTGGAATCTCTATAATCGTTTAGTGGCATATCCGCGATGTCATCTCTTTCTGAAAACCAGAAGAAAGACATTTTATGACGTAAAACATTGATTATAAGTTGAACAAAGTTTTCCTGTGCGGTTGAATTAATGAACCTTGGGAGACCAAACAAATCCAATTTGAACAACGTCCACGAGATCATTAACATAGAATCACAATAAAAAGGTGTCAGTATTTTCCCCCTCCAACTCTATTTTGATTTAATCCCTGCCCTCCTCTTCACTGTTTGATCACACAGCATTGCCCTTTCATGTGAAGGGCACTGCTTGTCAAAGGCTATTCAGGTGTTTCCATTCTTCCTGGTGGTAGAAATTTGAATAAAGATTCGTGCACCTTGTGTCTTTCACAAGAATGAAAAAAAAAGAAATAAAAAGGTGTCAGTCTGCAATTTCAATACTATTCAAGAATAAAGTGTTCATTTTCAATATTCACCTGCACTGGAACAGAAATTGGTGAAGCCACACATGAGAAGGGGGTACCAGATTTGAGCTCCACCCTGTGTAGAGTTGAGGATTTTCATCCACTGTCTTTAAAATTCATTCCCTTCATAAAAGATACATAGTGGCAGCAATGTGTACTGTCCACAAGACACAATACAATAACTGACCAAAGCTCCTTCAACAGCACATCGAAACTTAAAACTTTTGCCACGTAGAATAAAAGGCAGCTGATTCATGAAAAATTCCCCTCCAAATCACACACTAATCTGACATGGGACTATATTGTCAGTCCTCTCATCCTGGGTCAGAATCCTGGAATTTCACCCCCAAAGTCAGGGTGTACAGCATCATATGAAGGAGTTCAAGAAGACAGTTTACCACAACCTTCTCAGGACAAAGAGATGACACATAAAAACAGACCTATCCAGTTATATCTTGATCCCATGAACAAATAAAATTAAGTGCTGAATATTATGACAATGCAGGGTTTCCTCACTATGGCGTCAGTCTACATAAGTACTTGGTTTCTGGAGGTGGACTTAAACCATCTCAGGAACTGAGCACACACAAGAGATATGTTAGGCTGAGAAAAGAAGAATGGCTATCTGGTCACTGGAAGCAGAGGAGGTGCTGGTAAGAGACCACTGCGTGGCTTGGAGGGAATTGAATTGGAAACAGAAAAAGAACATGATTTTAAAATTCCATAATAATAATTCCATAATGCAGCCCATAAATAATAACTTAGCATAATAGGTATTTTATCACAGAACCCTAGAAATGTACAGCATAGAAAAAGTGGCATTCAGTACGGTTGTGCCAGTAATGACTCTTTCTGAAATCAATAACGCTTTCCTGCAATCCCACTTTTTGTCCATGAGCCTGTGTGTCCTTCATCCTCGAGAATATGTCCAACTCCCTTTATAATGTTGTTTACGGAGTCAGCTCCCACCAGCAATTTTGTTTAAAAATTTCAGCAACTCTCTGACGGAATATCAATTTCTCCATATGTTGGATGACCATCCCAAGTCCTCCACCAACTCAACTGCTCTTAGGCTTATTGAGGACTAGTTCTTAGCTATTTAAAGCTCTCAATCCACCTTCCTGCCATACATATCTGAACAATGTAGGTGGGTGAAGGTGCAAAGCCACTTTTACAACATAGTTGGAAGTGTGAAATAAATGGGAGAGGAAAGGATGTATCATTCAGGAGAGGCATCCTGTGTCCTGTGTACATTGCTAAACTCCTTTGTTCCACCCTGCCCAGCCTTTAAAACTGATTCTCCCATGTACCTGTATTTCCTCCCCTGGGTGCCTGACTCCTTTCCACCTAGAAGTTCCTGGGATCAACCTAGGTCCAACAACATCACAGCCTCCTATTGAGTTCTGGTGCTGCCGGGACAGTGAAAGCTGCCAGTCAGTCAGATTTACTGACAGTAATTGCAAGTGGGACTTCCTATCCACTGAGGCCCAGAAATCCAACTTAAATTTAAGGCCGTCACCATGCCCCTTTTCTGACCCGATCCAGTGTGTTAATAGTTAGACAGTTTGGAAATGAATGCTGACCTTCATCAAGTAAAAAATGAGGTCTGCAAATGCTGGAGATCACAGCTGCAAATGTGTTGCTGGTCAAAGCACAGCAGGCCAGGCAGCATCTCAGGAATAGGGCTTATGCTCGAAACGTCGAATTCTCTATTCCTGAGATGCTGCCTGGCCTGCTGTGCTTTGACCAGCAACACATTTGCAGCAGACCTTCATCACTCTACTAGATATTTTCCAATGACTTTATATCATTGACCCAAAGGAAATCGTTTATTTTCTCTATCTATCAAAACCTCTCATCATCGCTGTGCTGCCACTTCATGTGGGGTTGTGTTAACCTGGTGAAAGTAGGTGAGCTGTTGAAGTTAGCTATTTACAGAAGTGAAAGCAAGTGTCTGGCTTTACGGGGATGTGGTCAAAGCTTGACTGTAGCCTTGCTCCAAAATTGATTCTGCAAAGATGTTTGTGGATTTCTGTCACTACCCAGCTGGTGGAGCTCAAACCATGAGCAATTTCACATCATGAAGAAAATATGTCTCCAAAACTTTCAATCCTACTTTTAAGGACATTCACTTATTTTTCAACAAAAAGTTAAATGCTTTTACAATGAGATTTGAAATTAGATGCTGTAAATACCTGAAGGATAATGTAATGCACAACTAGGAATTCAAATAAAGAATAAATGAGAAAAAAGCAACTGTGGAAAAAAAACAGCTGAAGTTTGGAGGTGGACTGTTCAAACTAAGAGGAGAGATGTGCAAGTAAACTAATATAGGTTCCAAGAAAAGGGGTGCAGACCAGTAACATTACACTAACCATTCTCTCTACAACTGCGTAGCACCTCCTCAGTACTGATCCTCCAACAGTATAGCCCTCCCTTACTACTGTCATTCCAATGATACGGCATTCCTTCAGTAGTTATTCTCCAGTAGTGCAGCACACCTCAGTACTGACCCCCACAACAGTGTAACATGCCTTTAGTCCTGACAACACAGATAGTGCAGCACACAGTTAGTCCTGACCATTCAACAGTGCAGCACACTCTAAGCATTGACCCTCCGACAGTGCAGCACACCCTTGGCACTGAGCCTCCAACAGTGCAGCATGCACCCAGCACTGAGCCTCCGACAGTGCAGCACAGCCTCTGCACTGAGCATCCAACAGTGCAGTACAGCCTCGGCACTGAGCCTCCAACAGTGCAGCACACACCTAGCACTGAGCCTCTGACAGTGCAGTACACACTCAGCACTGAGCCTCCAACAGTGCAGCACACACCTAGCACTGAGCCTCTGACAGTGCAGTACACACTCAGCACTGAGCCTCCGACAGTGCAGCACACACTCAGCACTGAACCTCCGACAGTGCAGCACACCCTCGGCACTGACCCTCCAACAGTGCAGCACACCCTCGGCACTGAGCCTCTTAACAGTGCAGCACATCCTCGGCACTGAGCCTCTGACAGTGAAGCATGCACCCAGCACTGAACCTCTGACAGTACAGCACACCCTTGATGCTAAGCCTCTGATAGTATAGCACGCCCTCGGCACTGAACCTCTGACAGTGCAGCATATCATCTGGACTGATTCTCTAATATCATAGCAGCCCTTCAATACTGACCCTCTGACCGTGTGGCACTTCCTCAGAACCGATATTCTGACAATGGGGCACTCTCTGAGTTCTGACCCTAATTGATAAAGCACATGCACTCAGCACGTCTTCTGGAAAGGGCGAAAGTGAGGACTGCAGATGCTGGAGATTAGAGTTGAGAGTGTGGTGCTGGAAAAGTACAGCAGGTCAGGCAGCATCCAGGGAGCAGGAAAATCAATATTTCGGGCAAAAGTCCTTCATCAGGAATACGATTTCATCTTCTGGAATGTCAGCCTAAATTGTGGTGCTCAAGTCCTGGAGGTGATTTGTAAGGTCAAGTGAGAGTGCTACCAAGTGAGTCACAGCTGACTTTTCCTGAGGGGATCCCGGCCTATTGGCAGGGTGTCATGGATGGAGACTGGGGTCTGTCTGCTCTCGAAGGGGATCCTTAAAACCAGGACGACAATTGTTTTGGACGGGGCCTCCTAAATGTGCACCTCCACATTCACAAGTAGGGGGAGTTGGCAGGATGAACCTCTGTTTGGATCCAATCAGAGGACTCACAGATGAAGAGCCCTGACAATCCCACTGAGGGAGGTGGACTGAGAGAGTTCAGGGAGAATGGGAATGCCTCAGTATTCTTTGAAATGTGGTCTGAATTGAAAGCTATGAGGACTGAAGCCTTAAGGTGCCTTAGACATGTTTTGGCCATGTGAGTGATCTCTCTCTCTCTCTCTCTCTCTCTCTCTCACACACACACACACACACACATACACACATACACACACACACACACACTCTCTCTCACACACACTCCATTGAACTGGTTGTCAATTCCCGTAGTGGGGGAGGATCTAATTCTGAACCATCACAAATAGTTGCCAAACTTGGTGGGACGGGCAGTGAATCCTATTCCCTTCACATCCCATCTGGGGAAAGCTCTTGGTAAGAGGAATGTGACTAAGTATCATTCCAACAGGGACTGCCCCAATTTTCTGACATTGTTCACAGCCTTCATTCAAGCCAACCATCATGGGGCTGTGAACATTCAGCCCATTGAAACCGGCCACAGAATTCTGGTTCAAATCTTGAGTTGATAAACAGCTGGTACAGTGACTAAAGTGGAACTCAAACAAAATAAACAATACACTAACTGGTGTACATTAGTAATAATGAAAAGGGCAATGGGTGGAAAAAAGCTGTGATCCTTTGAAATAATAAAGTGCATCTGCCCACACAATGCCAGACAATAAGATTGGGTGGTGAGCTTTGTCAAATCATTATAGTTAGTGTGGGCTTTAATTAAAAGCTATGCAGTGCTCTGTTCACCTAATCTTGGAAACCTCAACTGAAACAATCAAGCCTTTCAATTTCTGAACTTCCTGAAGAGGGACAGATCTGACATGTAAGAGTTATAATCTTGGGATAGATCAGTCTTTGATCTATGATAATGAAAACAAAGCATGCAAATATACACAGTTGTTTACCAAGAAAGAAGCTTACCTCTTTTGATGGGCAAGATCTTAAGACTGTGTGGAAGAACCAATTATAAACTGATGCCATATGTGGTATGGTGCAAGAAGCTGCTTCACAGTTAAGAGAGATTATGGTGGATTGAAGCAGTACTTCAAACCTTTGTTGCTGGAGTACATTTGTCTTTAACAGGGCTATCTCCTCAACCACTCGTTTCTCTGCCATAACAACCCCTTTGCAATCCCACTCCCCCCGACCTATTTCAACCACACCATCCGTGCTCGATATGTAGGTATCAGGAGATTTGAAATCAACAATGAGGAGGAAGGAAAGTTTCTGGTTACACTGAGTGTCCCACCAGCACATTTCCATCAAAATGAAGGGGACACTATTCCATTTCATGGAGTAGCTTGATTAAGCAGAGCTGACCGCACTGAAGGCTTCAACTTCAGAAACATAATAATAAATATTTAAATATTTATTTAAACATCCTGCCAACTCATGGGTTAGATATGAAACAACTAAGCAGTAAACCTGCTGATCTCAACTAGGAAACTGGGCCTCTGCATTCTAGGGCAATATCATGGGAAATTAAATGTGCCAGGGAGAATAAAGTAGATATGTCTTTGGACATATTTCTACTTTATCTATATGGGTACACCAACTGTCATCACCTTTGAGAAGATGAACCAACTTCTTGAATTGCTGCAGTCTACATAGTGTATGTACACTCAACATGTAGTATTAGAAGAATGGTGTCTTTGTAAACTGATTAAACCTCATTTTATACAGTGAACTAGAGAATAGGATATTACTGTCAACATGGATGTTCGGATGCCAATAAGTAGTATATGGGTGAGTCATGAATCTCCTCCTGTATTTTACGGGCGGCAACAAATTTTATGCCTTCAACCAGGGCTGGCATCCTGTTAAGCATGGCTGATCGGATGGATAGCAGCCAAGTAATGGGTGGTGCTGAGACAAGGTGTGGTCCAGGGGCCTCATGCAAGCAGGCAAATATATAAAACTAAGGCGAAGCTAGAAGGCTACCGGTCTGGGATCATTGTTGGGGTCACTGAAGCTATCTTCCTTGCTTGTAGTCTTTTAACTACTTCCTAAATACTATACCTACACTGTTCCTAATGGCCTCATGATGGAGGAGGTTAAATCAAAATGGTTTTCTGTACTTGGCAAGATGCGGCGATTCTGTAGATCTGCTGTGGACAGCTCTGCCTAACAGCCAAGGCATACCGGTGTTTTTTACCATTCCTGGCCAAGTTATGTGGTGGAATTATTAGTTTAACACCTTACAGAACACATATTTGTTAATATTTGGGAGTGTGAAGGATGCCAAAGGGAAAAGTAGCAAGCAAACAGCTGCAGGGAGGACACTCCCCTGCAGCACCTACCACACCAGAGACAGCAGCAACAGCAGCCTCTCCTGAACCCCCTGGGGATGTGACAGACTCTCAGGAATTGGCTGCGGCAGTGGAGAGACTTACCTTGAAAGTTGGAGCTGCAATTGAAGAGATCTGTGGGGAGATTCGTGCCCAGGTCCAACCTATTGCATCCATGCTGCAGAAGCATGAGCAGGAGATCCAGGGCCTTGGGGAGTGGCTGGCGGAGGTGGAAGGTTGAAGTAAGGCCTTGGAAGCTGCGATGGAGTCCTCATCCAGTCGAATCCAGGTGCGGGCCTCGCAAGACCATATCGACGACCTTGAAAATCGAGGTCGGAGGATAAATCTCTGAATTGTCGGGCTCTCTGAAGGTGAGGAGGGTAAGCAGCCATTCAGATTCTTTGAAAGTTGGCTGCCGAGGTTCTTAGGCCTTCACATCGAGTCCAGCAGGCTGTAGATTGAAAGGGCTTATTGGGTCACAGTGCACAGGTCAGGTCCAGTGCAGTGTCCCCACTTAGTCCTAGTGCACTTCCACTCATATAAGGACAAGCAAAAAGTCATAGAAGCTTCCAGATCCCTGGGAAAAGATCCGCAGGCACTGCTGTACAAGGGGTCAAAAATCATGTTTTTCCAGAAATTCTCTGCAGCTTTAATTCGAAAGAGGAAGTCCTTCGATGAAGTTAAAAAGAGGCTGAGGAACCTGGGCATCCAGTACTCCATGAGGTACCCCGCAGTGCTCCATTTCAGCCATGAGGACTCAGTTTATACATTTGACTCAGCGGATAAAGCTAAAAACTGTGTAGGTACTTCAAAAAAGATGGATTGGCCTGAGGAATACGGTTAATGTTTGTTCTCTTTTCCTTCTTTCCCCATGTTTTCCTTTCCTTTTTTTATTCCTTTCTTCCTCCCTAATAATTCCTTTTCTTTTGGAAAGGGGGAAAGAAACCTTGGTATAAGTTGTTCTTTTTTTTAATAATTGGTTTTTCTGATGGGAAATTTTGTGGATTTCTTTTGTTGTCTCCCCCCTTTTTTCTTTGTTTGTTCTGTTTCTCTTTTAGTCACAAGTAGGGGTGACATGAAGCCAGGGATGGATGGAGTGCTCATCCTGGCTTTGTCTTTTTTCTGTTGATTTAAGGATCCTCTCCCTGTTGTTTTTTTTCTGGCCTAAGGCTGAAGGCTGGGGCACAGTCCGGGTTTGAAGGAGCTGTGAAGGAAGGGATGGGTAGGGCAGTGCCCCCTAAGGGCAGGGGGAAGAGTCTTCCATACAAGGTTTTATAGTTGATGTTCTTTGTAGTTTTTTGGTAGTAATAGTTGTTTATAGTTATGATACAGTAGTTTTTGTATATATAGTTCTTCGACTCTATGAGTCTTTATTTACTTGTGCTCGGCCCTTTGTAAGCAGGGTTCTCCCCCGAGGGGTTCAAGGGTCTTTGAAAGGGGATATGGCTAAGTGTCTTATTAAATGGTGCACCTGGAACATTAAGGGAAGTCATTCGCCTGTTAAAAGGCAAAAAAGTGCTTTCTAGCCTTATGAGGGAAAGGGTTGATATCGCTTTGTTGCAGGAAACCCATCTTGATGATGGGGAACACCTGAAATTACAACAGGGGGATAATGACAGGGTATTCTCTTCATCCTTTACTAGTAAAAGTAGGGAATTGGTGGTACTTATTCAGAAAAATCTTCCATTCACATTATTAGAGCAGGTGAAAGATGAGCAGGGACAGTTTGTGATATCTAAACCCCTGATACATGGGGAGGAATATGGCATGTTAAATGTCTACTGTCCTCTGGCGCATCCCTCAAATTTTTGATTAGTGCTTTCCCTATGTTGAGTGCTTTTGGAAAACGCCACATTATTATGGGGGGGGGCGGATTTTAATTGTCTTTTGGATTCAACAGTGGACAGGATGCCTTGTGGGCCCCCAACTATTTCTTCACAGGCCAAGCAGATGGTTTTCTTATGCGAGGATTTGGGATTGGTGGATATTTGGAGACGTCTTCACTCTATCAGCTGGGACTTCACCTTTTTTTCAAACCCACATAAATGTCACACAAGGATTGACCTCATTCTGGCTCTCTCGGCCATTCTGGATTTGATTATTGGTTGTAAAATTAGGAATACAGCTATCTCTGATCACACGGTGGTATATTTGGAGGTTAAGGCCAAGAGTGGAGGGCTAGGTTTGCGGCACTGGCATTTGGACCTTTTTCTCCTTAAGGATTCCAAATTTGTGGAATACTTTCTGAAGGAGTTTCAGGAATTCTTGACGATCAACTCAGGCATGGCTAGTAGTCCGTCTATGCTATGGGCGACTGCTAAGGCCTTTGCTCGGGGATTAGCTATTTCCTATACGGATAGCCGGAAATGACAGAAGGAGGAACAGCAGCGTCTACTTGAGACACGGTTGAAAGCCGCCGAGGTGGCACATTTTGCGCAGCCTTCAGTGACTAAGCTACAGTGGACCACAGCCCTCTGGGCTGCTTTGAATTCAATATTGACACAAACACAAACAAAGAACTTGCTTTTACTAGACAAAAGGCTGTTAGAATATGGGGATAAGCCAGGGAAGTATTTAGCATACCTGACTAGTAAAAAGTGTGCTCCCCAATCCATTACTGCAATCAGAGACAGCACCGGGGTCCTTACATATGATACTAAAAAGATTAGCGAGGCTTTTCAGAGCTTTTACTCTGAATTGTATCGGTCTAAAGGTTGTGAGGACAGGCAGGTTGAAATGGAGGCCTTTTTAAAGAACCTGGATCTCCCAGGGGTAACCTTGGAACAGGCCTCTCTCCTTCATGCCCCGTTGACAGTTCAGGAAATACAGGAGGCAGCTAGGCAACTTCAGACTGGAAAAGCGCCTGGCCCTGATGGTCTCCCGGGTGAGCTTTATAAGGAATTTATAGGGTTTCTGTCAGGGCCGTTGTTGGAGATGTCCAATCACTCCTATATGCATGAATGCCTACCACCATCTTTGAAAGAAGCAAATATTTCCTTAATTCTTAAAAAGGGGAAGGTCCCTGAGGATTGTGCCTCATACTGACCCATCTCTCTATTAAATTCTGATTTCAAGGTTCTGTCCAAGATCCTGGCGCTGAGATTGGAAAAGGTGTTGCCCCATATTGTTAAAGAGGACCAGACAGGCTTTATAAGAGTCCATAGGTCCTCTAATAATATTAGATAGTTGCTGAATATGGTCCAGGTTTGTCAGCAACGATCGATTCAGGGGTTGGTGATTTCCTTAGATGCAGAGAATACATTTGACCGGGTGGAATGGCCGTATCTTTTTTATGTCTTAGAATAGTTTGGGTTGGGTGGTTTGTTTGCTAGGTGGGTGGAGGTTTTATATTGCCACCCTCTGGCCACGGTCATCACCATCAGGGTGAAGTCTGGGAATTTTAGGATTGGTCAAGGTAGTCGGCAAGGCTGCCCCCTCTCACCGTTGTTGTTTAGATTGGTGATAGAGCCGCTGGCAGAGGCCATTCGTTAGAATGTCCACATAACCGCTCCAGAAGTGGGATCGAGGGCACACAAAATTACACTGTATACAGATCATGTTCTCTGTTTTTATCGCACCCGATGACCTCCGTGCCCCATTTGATACAATGTATCAATTCATTTGGGACTATTTCAGGATATAAGATTAACCTTGCAAAATCGGAGGCTATAACTTTGGAGAACTTTAAGGATATGCCAGAAGTTGAAGGCAGCCCTAAGTTCCCTTTTAAGTGGTCACGGCAGGGTTCCAATAGCTAGGCATTTTTATTATCCCCAAGTTTGATCTGTTATTTCGGACTAACTTTGCTTACTTACTTGACAATATTAGGCGAGATCTCCAGAGATGGGAGGCTCTTCCAATTTTGTGGCTGGGCCGAATATCTCTCATTAAGATGAATGTTCTTCTTCATTTGCTTTATCCCATGCATATGCTCCCTATAATGTTTCCCAGGTCAATGCTGCAAAAGCCTATGAGATGGTTTGGTTCCTTTGTCTGGCATTGTGGGCTGCCTCTCATCAAAGTTACTACATTGCAGTTGCCTCAAGGAGGGGGAGGAGTTGATTTCCCAGACATCAGGAGGTACCAATTGAGTTCCCTGCTGTCCTTTGACTGTGATTGGGTAGGTAACAATCCAAACTCAATATGGCTGGATATTGAGGCCTGCCAGGCAAAGTGCCCTCTTATTAACCTGTTGTTCATAGATGAGGACAGTTATGGACGACTGCCAAAATCCCATTGTCATCAATACAGTCAAGGCGTAGAGGGCAATGCATCAGAGTGAGGGTTGCTTATCCAAGACTTCGCCACTTACACCTATAGTTGGCATGCCAGGGTTTCGACCAGGGATGATGAACTTAGGGTTCAAACGATGGGCAGCGAGAGGGAGACTTGTTTGAGGGGGGAGGTTATAATGTCTTTTGAGCAACTGAGCAACAAATATAGGCTGCCCAGCAGAGGGATTTCATCCAGAAGAAGACTACGCTTCTCACTAAGCCCTATAAGCCCGATACAGAAAGGTTTTTGCTACGTTCCACAAGCACCCTTTCAGTTAGTGCCATCTATTGCCTGCTGGATGGCAGGGCCTGGCAGGATATTATCTTCGAGTAAAAAATGAGGTCTGCAGATGCTGGAGATCAGAGTTGAAAATGTGTTGCTGGTTAAAGCACAGCAGGTCAGGCAGCATCCAAGGAACAGAAAATTCGACGTTTCGGGCCAGAGACCTTCATCAGGAATGAGGAGAGTGTGCCAGGCAGGCTACCTTTTATCTTAGCCTGCCTGGCACACTCTCCTCATTCCTGATGAAGGACTCTGGCCCGAAATGTCGAATTTCCTGTTCCTTGGATGCTGCCTGACCTGCTGTGCTTTAACCAGCAACACATTTTCAGCTCTGGCAGGATATTAACCGGTTATGTGAAGTCAGCGAGCAAGACTTAGGAGATCTCTTCTGAAACATGGGAAAACATATGAGAGAATGCTTGAAAGATCTCAATCTGTAATAGGACATGCGCTACGCAGTTAAAGGTTCTACACAGGGCTCATCTGGCACTAGACCGTCTGATGAAGTTTAAATAAGGGGCATCTTCAGTGTGCCCCAAATATAAAATACGTGTAGGCAATCTTACCCATTGCTTCTGGACATGCCAGGCTCCATGTTTATTGGAGGGCTGTGGTGGGGGAGATAGAGAGGGTATTGAGGACTGAAGTCAAGTAGACCTGATATCTCTCCTCACAGGTCTACCGAATTTACCATCTTTAGATGGGCATGGGAAGAAACTATTTAATATTCTTGCACACTGTGCACGGAAGAATATTCTGATGAACTGGGTGTCTGAGAACCCGCTGGGCTTGCTGGGATGGCAGAAATTATTTATGGAGCACATTCCCTTGGATTCTTTTACAATCATGGTGCACCACACAACAGACCATTTCTATTAGACATAGCAGCCCTACTTGAGGTATTTGGTGATAGATATATCAGTTATCTTAATTAGGGTGTTTGTTTAACCAGGATGGTTAGGTTTGTCAAGTCCTGGGCCCTGGAGGGGGGGTCTCCTGAGTTAATATGTTTTTCTAAACAATGCTCATGTTCCTTTGTTTGGGAGCTTTGCGCTGAGCATAGCTGTTGTGAATTTTGTGATTTTTTTGGGGTGTATTTTGCTTTTTTTCTGGTCTATTAGTTATTCACTTATTTATTGGTGTTGCTTTGCACAGTGTTAGGGTTTGTTTTGTATTGTAGGGTAGGTTAGTAGTTAGTAGACAGTCATTGTATTGTAATTTGTGTTTTTTTTTCTTTTTATTATACTTATATTTGTTATTGATTGTATGTTTCAATAATTTGATATGTTTGTAAAGTTAAAAAAATTGTTAATATATTTACAAAAATAAATAGTTTTCTGTTATCTAATTGGCCCCATCTGTCTTCCAACCACAGCAGGTGGTATGTGTATGGAATGAGCTGCCACAGGAGGTGGTGGAGGCTGGTACAATTGCAACATTTAAGAGGCATTTGGATGGGTATATGAAGAGGAAGGATTTGGAGCGATATGGGCCGGGTGCTGGCAGGTGGGACTAGATTAGGATTGGGATAGCTGGTTGGCAAGAATGGGTTGGACCGAAGGGTCTGTTTCTATGTTGTACATCTTTTTTTTAGATTAGATTAGACTTACAGTGTGGAAACAGGCCCTTCGGCCCAACAAGTCCACACCGACCCGCCGAAGCGCAACCCACCCATACCCCTACATATACCCCTTACCTAACACTACAGGCAATTTTTTAGCACGGCCAATTCACCTGACCCGCACATCTTTGGACTGTGGGAGGAAACCGGAGCACCCGGAGGAAACCCACGCAGACACGGGGAGAATGTGCAAACTCCACACAGTCAGTCGCCTGAGGCGGGAATTGAACCCAGGTCCCTGGCGCTGTGAGGCAGCAGTGCTAACCACTGTGCCACCGTGCTGCCCACTATGACTCTTTGACTCTACAGGGCCAGATACAATTCAAACTAGAGAGTCAGGAGATATGGGTCTTGTATTTGACAAGATATTACATGCAAATCATTTTAGCCCCATGACATTGCCATGGAAATTCCTTAGGATAGTGCCCTAGGCCAGACATCTTCGCTGATTCATCAATAATGTTTCCTCCATATAAGATCAAAGTAGAGAATATTTCTGATGCTTGAACAATGTTTGGCACCATTTGCAAACCTCAGATGCTGCAGGTGTCCATGTCCACATGAAACAAGAACTGAACAACATTCAGGCATGGTTTGATAAGTGGCAATTAACATCTGTGCCACGTAAGTACCAGGCAAAAACCATACCTAACGAGAGATATTCTAACCATCACTTTTTGAACTTCAATTACATTACCATCATTGAATCACCCAGTCAACATCCTCATTATAATTATTGACCAAACATTTAATCAGGAGAAAGTGAGAACTGCAGATGCTGGAGATTAGAGTCAAAAACTGTAGTGCTGGAAAAGCACAGCGGGTCAGGCAGCATCCAAGGAGCATGAGAGTTAAGTTTTGGGCATAAGCCCTTCATCAGAAATATGCAGGGGGGAAAGGGGACTGAGAGACAAATAGCAGGTGGGGGTGGGTTGGGGCTGGGGAAAGGTATCTGGGAAGGTGATAGGTAGATGCAGTTGGGGGTGATGGGTCAGAATAGAGCAAGGAGCGGATAGGTGGGAAGGAAGATGGAGAGGTAGGACAGTTCAAGAGGGTGGTGTCGAGTTGGAGGTTTGGATGTGGGATGAGGTGGAGGGAGGGGAGATGAAGAAACTGGTGAAATCAACATTGATCCCATGTGGTTGGAGGGTCCCAAGGTGGAAGATAAGGCATTCTTCCTCAGGCATCAGGTGGCTAGGATTTGGTGGTGGAGGAGGCCCGGGACTTGCATGTCCTTGGTGGAGTGAAAGAGGGAGTTGAAATGGTCGGCCACAGGGTGGTGGGGTTGATTGGTGTGTGTGTTCCAGAGATGTTCTCTGAAATGTTCCGTGAGTTGGTGTCCTGTCTCCCCAATGTAGAGGAGACCACATTGAGAATGGACACAGTATATGAGGCGTTTGGATGTGCAGAAAAATCTCTGCAGATATACAAAGAATAAATCAAAGGTTGGGAACTGACATCCCAACTTTCCAACAAATCAAACCTTCTTCAAAAGCCTCTTCAAAACCCAACAATAGTCCTACCTAGAGGGTCAAAAGCATCAGACCCATGGGAACATCATAAAATCACCTCACACTCCATCCCAGTCCTGATCTCCACACCCCAAACTCACCTCCACCAAACAGGGTCCCAGGTACTGATCTCTACTCCTTCCCCCTCTTCCTGAGATCTGACATCTCCCTACCTTTCGACCATGACCCCATGAAACTATCTGTATATGTATATGTGATCTAAAATGCATCATAATGAGCAATAGCTGGTGTCAGCAAATGCAACCTTTAATTTTACTTTCCTCCACTCCCTCTTCTGGTCTGAGTTCCACTAGTCGAGAGGGTGAGAACGCAGCAAGTTCAGAAGCCCACTGTCAGTGTTCACCTCCCCCCAAGTATAGCCTTGGTCAGCTTGTCACTGATATTTGGTTACCCTCCCTCCCCCAACTTTGCTGCCTGTTTTGGTGAGCAAAGTTAAAAATCACACAACACCAGGTTATAGTCCAACAGGTATATTTGGAAGTACTAGCTTTTGGAGCGCTGCTCCTTCATCAGGTAGCCACCTACTAGCTATCTGATGAAGGAGCAGCAGTCTGAAAGCTAGTAATTCCAAATAAATCTGTTGGACTATAACCTGGTGTTGTGTGATTTTTAACTTTGACCACCCCATCATGTTTTGGTAAGGGTATGAAATGTTTCCACATTATTATTGACAATTCATACATAACTAAAAATTGAAAATCCCAAGTGTTGACATTAAGGGCAGTTTTATTTATGGTTTTTCTTCTTGGAAGGATTCACAAATGGTCAAGCCAAAGCTTGAGATAAAATTTTAACTCACTTCAATCCCAATCACATGCAAATAGTTAAAATTGGGCTCATTATTGTGTTTAATGTCTGTCATTCAATAATTAAATAACAGAGCAGAGAGTCAATAGGAAGGCAAAAGTATAATCCAGGGTTCAAATACATCAAGTTAACAGAGATTTTGTGATGTGGAACCTGAATGGATATAACCCTAGTGAGCTACCAGCCTGTAACTGAATCATTTGGCTGTTAATGACCATTTAATGTCATCATAACAGGAGAAAGCAAAGCTCACGTTTTATGATCAACAAAAACAATGAGATTGAATTACTGCTGCATCAATCACTGCTAAATGCTAGCTACTTCAAATTTAATTTGTTAGAATTAACTGATATATAGCAGGCATCATGGACAGTGCAGTAGAAATAAATAAGCCATTATCTAGGTAGCAATATGGATTATTCCATGATATTTGGTATGGGCTCCCACATGACAACAAACAATTAACAGTTTTCTGATTGTAATCTAACATGAAAACAGATGACAGGATATAGAGTCATAGAGTCAAACAGCACAGAAATGGACCCTTCGGTCCAACTTGTCCATGCTGATCTGATTTCCCAAACTGAATCCGTTGTATTTGCTTGCATATGGCCCAGATCACTCTAAATCTTTCCTATCCACATACCTGACCAAATGTCTTTTAAATATTGTAATTATATTCTCCTCTACCACTTCCTCTGGCAGTTCATCCCCATATATGCATCATCCTCTGTATGAAGAAGTTGTCTTTTAGGTCCCTTTTAAATCTTTCCCCTCTCGCTTTTAACCTCTAGTTTTGGACTTCTATACTATTGATTATTGACCTTGGCTATTCACCTTATCTATACCTCTCATGATTTTATAAACCTATATAAAGTCACCCCCTTAGCCTCCTATGCTCCAGGGAAAAAAAATCCCACTTATCCAGCAACTACTTATTACTCAAATCTTCCAATCTGTAACGTCCTCATAAATCCTTTCTGCATCCTTTCCAGTTTAATAACATCCTTCCTACAGCAGGGCGACCAGAATTGTACACAGTACTTCAAAACTGGTCTCACCAATATCTTAACTGCTGCATCTCATCTCCTACACTCTGATGTGAAGGCAAGCATGCCAAATGATTCTTCACCACTTTGTCTGCCTCTGATGCCACTTTCAAGGAACTATGTACCTCAACGTGTTGGTCCATAGTTCCCTGGCTTTTCCTTTGCAGCTTTTCTTAAATAGTGGCACACCATGGCTGTGATGATACAAATATCTCTCTTAGGAGCCCAGCAATCTCTTCCGTAGCTTTCCACAATGTCAGGGATATAATTATCAGATCTCAGGGAAGTATCTATCTGAATGTGTTTTAAGACACCTAGCACCTCCTCTTTTATAATGTGGATCTTTTAAGACATTACTACTTATTCCCCTGTGTTCTCTCGCCTCCATGTCTTTCTCCACAGTAGATACTGATGCGAAATATTTGTTTAGTATCTCACCCATCTCCTGTAGTTCCACACTCAAATGGCCTCGTTGATCTTTAAGAAGGCCTATTCTCTTCCTAGTTACTCTTTTGCCCTAAGTATAGATGTAGAATCTCTTTGGATTCTCCCTAACACTAAAGGCCAAAGCTATCTTTTGTCTCCTTTGTACCTTCCTGATTTCCACCTTCCTTTGAGTTTTTTTTTACATTTTGAGTCCTACAGCACAGAGACAAGCCCTTTGGCCAAACTGGCCTATGCCAACCAAAATGTCCATCAACGCTTACCCCATTTCTCTGCACTTGGCCCATATCCTTTTAAACCTTTTCCATCCATGTGTTTGTCTAAATGCCTTTTAAATGTTGTTAATGTACCGAACTTAACCACTTCTGCTGGCAGCTCACTCCACATGCATATCACACCTCTGTGTAAAAAAAGTTGCCCTCAGGTTCCCTTTTATTCTTTCCCCTCAAACCTTAAACTGATGCCCTTTAGTCCTCGACTCCCCAATACTAGGAAAAAGACTAAGTGCATTCACCCTATCCGTGATTCTCAGGATCTTATACACTTCTATCTCCTACAGTCTGCTACACTCAGAAGAAAAAAGTCTGAGCTTGTCCAACCTCTCCCTATAACTCAGACCCTTGAGACTTGGCTACATTCTTGTAAATTTTTTCTGCACTCTTTCCAGTTTAATAACATCCTTCCTCTAGCAAGGTGACTAAAACTGATCACAATACTCCAAGTACAGCCTCACCAACGTTCTGTACAACTACAACATAACCTCCGAACTTCTATACTCAGTGCCCTGACTGATGAAGTGTACCAAAAGCCTTCTTCACTGCCCTGTCTACCTGTGACTCCAACTTCAGAGAACCGTGCACCTGAACTCCAAGGTCCCTCTGATCCATTACACTCCTGAAGGCCCTAACATTCACCATGATACTCCTACCTTGATTTGACTTTCCAAAATGCAAGGCCTCACACTTATCTATATTAAACTCCCATTTGCCATTTCTCGGCCCACTTCCCCAGGTGATTGAGGTCCTGCTGCAAATTCTAATAATCTTCTTCAGTGTCTATGATACCTCCTATTTTAGTGTCATCTGCAAATATATCATGTCTTGTATTCTCACCCAAATCATTGATATAGATAACAAACAGCAATTGGCCCAGCACTGAACCCTGAGGCACTCAACTAATCACAGGCCTCCAATACCATGAGCATTCTTCTACTATTACCCTTTGCTTCCTATCATCAAGCTAATTTTGTCTCCAATTTACCAGCTTCTTCAGATTCCATGCGATCTAATCTTCCAGAGCAGCCTACCATGTGGAACCTTATCAACGGCCTCACTGAAATCCATATAGACCATGTCTACTGCCCCTGCCTTCATTAACCTTCTTGGTCATTTCATCAGAGAACTCCAACAAATTTGTGAGGCATGATCTCCCACGTACAAAGTCATGCTGACTATTCCTAATCAAATTCTGTCTTTCCAAATGCATGCATATATTATCTCTCAGCATCTTCTCAAGTACCTTACCTACCACAGATGTTATAATTCCCAGGTTTTTCTTTGCATCCCTTCTTGAATAAGAGCACAACATTCACTGCCCTCGAGTCTTCCGGGACCTCACCCCTGGCTAATATTGATGCAAAAATATCAGCCAGGGCCCCTGCAAATTCTTCTGTCACCTCTTATGGTGTTCTTGGAGAGATCTGGTCAGGACTAGGACATTTATCCACCTTCATACATTCTAAGACGTCCAACACCTCTATTGTGATATGAACTGTCCCCACAATATGACCACTAATTTCCTCAAGTTTCCAAGTCTTCATGGCTTTCTCCATGGTAAACACAGAGAACCTCACCCATTTCCTGCAGTTCTTATGTGTACATGTCCCCTTTGGTCCTGAGGGGTCCTATTCTCTCTCAAATTATTCTTTTTCTGTTAATATACTTAAAGAACCTCTTTTGATTCACCCTAATCTTCTCAGTCAAGATTATCTTGTGCCTCCTTTTCACCCTTCTGATTTCCTCCTTCAGTGAACTCCTGTATCCTCTATATCCCTCCAAGGAGTCCCTTGATCCCAGCTGCCTGTACCTGAGCAATACATCCATTTTTATGGTCAAAGTCTCAATATCTCTTATCATCCAGGGTTCCCTATTCCTGTCAACCTTGTCTTTCACCCTCACAGGAACACACAGACCTTGAACTCTAGCAATCTCACTTTTAAAGACCTCCCACTTGCCAGAAGCCCCTTTGCCTGCAAACAAACTACTCCAATTAACCCCCGCAAGCTCCTGTCTTATTTCATCAAAATTCGCCTTGCCCCAATTTAAAACTTGAACCATAACTATTTTAAAATTAATAGAACTATGATCATTGGTCTCAAAGTGCTTCCCCACTATCACCTTCAACACCTGTCCTGCTCTATTTCCCAAGTGTAGGTCAAGTTTTGCTGATTCCAGAGTAGGACCCTTTGCTTGAAGAAATTTCCCTGAACCCACTTAACAAATTCCATCCCATCTAAGTTCTTAACACTCTGGCAGTCCCAGGCACTTTGTTAGGAAAATTAAAATCCCCAACTATGACAACCATATTGCTCCTGCAAGTCTCCCCAATCTTAAGTGTACTCTACTCCCCCTACGCCCCTCAAGAGATTGACTTGATCCCGCCTCTCCATTCCTAACATATGCCTCCTTCCTTTTCATGACCGGAGTCTCAATATTGAATTGAATTGAATTTATTGTCATATATACCGAGGCACAGCGAAAAGCTTTGTCTTGCAAGTAATGGGGATCCAGTGTTCCCTATTCCTACCAGCTTTGCCCTTCACTCCAACAGGAACATACTGTCTCTGAACTCCCGTTATCTCACTTTTGAAAGCATCCCACCTGCCAATCATCTTTTTATCTGCTAACAGCCTACACGAACAATTTTTGACATTTGATCCCAGCAAATAATACCATCAAAATAGGCCTTACTCCAATTTAGAACTTTAAGCAAATTCTCAAAGGGGAGTGTGCGTGGGCTCAGGTTATGGCACAAATTGGTACCAACAACAAAGGTAGAAAAAAGGATGAGGACCTGCAGACTGAATATAGGGAGTTTGGCAGGAAGTTAATAAGCAGAACCTCACAGTAGTAATCGCTGGATTCCTCCCAGTGCTATGTGCTATTGTGAGTAGGAATAGGATGATAGGATAGATAAGTTCGTGGTCAACTGTCAGCCCCCAGGATGTTGATCTAGAGAATTCAATGATGGTAATATTGGAAAACGCAATGCTGATGGTGAGTAGAATCTGTATTAATCATAATAATTAGAAGTTATGCTTTATGTAGCAGGGTAAAAGTTGATCTCTCAGGAGAGTAGGTTTTTGAAAGCAATTTTATGAGATGTTTAATCTTTTAATAATAAAACATAAATTCTATTCCTGTGATCCTCTACAAGTGAATTCTTATTCAAAAGCAAAGAGAGGTGTCAAGTTAAATGGAGATTAATCCAACCAAATTATTCAGAAATTGAAATGACAGTTATAATATATACTGAAACACCTTACAGTTCAACCTGAATCCTACTAATGAGCTCTTATTTGCCATACAATAGCAGAACTGGGCAGCACGGTGGCTCAGTGGTTAGCACTGCTGCTTCACAGCACTAGAGTCCCAGGTTCGATTCCAGCCTAAGGTGACTGCCTGTGTGGAGTTTGCACATTCTCCCTGTGTCTGCGTGGGTTTCCTCCGGGTACTCCACAGTCCAAAGATGTGCAGTTCAGGTGAACTGTCCCATAGCGTTAGGTGCATTAGTCAGAGGGAAAAGGGTCTGGGTGGGTTACTCTTTGGAGGGTCAGTGTGGACTTGTTGGGCCGAAGGGCCTGTTTCCACACTGTAGGGAATCTTGTCTAATCTAAAAACTGGCCAAGGTAGTAAAGCAGACTATAATAAGGGAACAATATCTTTATGGTTTAACCTCAATCAGAGTTTCATTACAAGAGAGGGTGAGCACTGAGAGGGTGCTGCACTACTGGAGGGTCAGCACTGATAGGGTGCTGCACTGTCAGAGAGTCATTACATTCTTCTCAACAGGCAAAATATCAAGGGGGACTGATTGAAACAGACTATGACAGAAAATCTGGCAGAGTCATGCAAGAGTCCGAGGAAGGCTTTCTTGATGTCAGGACTAGCTTGTTAAATTTGTCAATGAAGCTCTGGATGTTGTGAGGAGCTTCTTGATTGGCAACGGTAAGTTGCCCATTGTTGCTCGTTAATGACCTTATAAACTGCAAATCTTGCCTCATTAGTATGTAGCTTTCTATTCTACCATCCACTGCAAGCAAACTAGACACTAACAATTCTCGGCATGGAAGTCAAAGCGGGTATCTGGTAACTCTACTTGTTTGATTCTAAGGATTTCCGTGTTGGACACAGGGACCAACAACTGAAGGCCCACTCCATGAGCACTGACCATATGAACCTCATGTCCAGACATTTGCGTCTGACAACTGCCAGCCTCTACTGGCCCTGATGGCACACCTCTTATCCATACAAAAGGTGCTTCTTTATCGCTGCACTTCAGGATGTATTAGCAACTATTATTGTAATGCTGCAGCAAGGACACTTTGCAGTCAGGGACCCACACGCAGCTTGTGAACTGTTTCCAACTCCATTTCAGGACTCTTTGTTTGCTCTCTTAACATTCATTCAAATTGAGCCCACCCATTCCTAATGTTCATAACCTTCTCGCCCTGCTTTGTCTGTCCTTGCCTGTTTGTACTTTATTCCTCAGTCAGAGATACCAAGCTCACTATACCACTGTATTTGCATGCCATTTAGCACAAGAGACACAATAACCACCACCCCTTGACATTCAACGGTATTTCCTTCACTGAATCCCCCAGTAGGAGAAAGTGAGGAATGCAGATGCTGGAGATCAGAGTTGAGCGCGTGGTGTTGGAAAAGCACAGCAGTAAGTACCTCTCCGCCCCCACCCCACTCCGGCCTATCACCCTCACCTTGACCTCCTTCCACCTATCCCACCTCCATCGCCCCTCCCCCTAGTCCCTCCTCCCTACCTTTTATCTCAGCCTGCTTGGCTCTCTCTCTTATTCCTGATGAAGGGCTTATGCTCGAAACGTCGAATTCTCTATTCCTGAGATGCTGCCTAACCTGCTGTGCTTTGACCAGCAACACATTTGCAGCTAGCAAGTACTTGGGAACTCCAACACCTGTAAGTTTCCCTCCAAGCCACTCACCACCCTGACTTCAAAATATACCGCTGTTCCTTCACAGTCATTGGGTCAAAATCCTGGAATTCCCTCCCTACTCTAATTGTGGGTCAACCCATAGTAAGTGGACTGCAGTGATTCAAAAAGACAGCTCACCACCACCTTCTCAAGGGCAAGTATAGAAGCGCTATCAATGCTGGTCAGCCAGTGACACCCAAGTCTCAGAAATAAATAATGAATAAAAAAAATCACAAAGTTAGGAAGCTTGTCATAGTTGTCAGTGGTCCTCAATCAAATCAAGGGAGACAAGTCTTCAGTCAGGGATCCTGGCGCACTAAGTTAAAGGCAGCCTCCAATACCATTCCAGAGGCTTGGACACGGTCAGGTAATTACTCAGGTCTTTCAGGGTCAAGTCTTCTCCTTGTAAGGGATGAAGAGCCAAATATTGAACAGCCCACTAGCTGGAAGGGGATGCAGCTATTAAAAGAGATCAAAGTGAGTGGCACAGTTGTTACTGTTAGTGGAGGGTTAAAGATGGGGGGGGGGTGCCCCAAGTGAGTGATTGGGCAGAAAACAGGCTATGTAGGGTTGATAGTGTGAGAGTTGGAGAGAGTAAAAGCAACTGAGGGAAGGTATGGCATACAACCGTGAGAGTGATAGAGCATGAGCTTTGATGGGAGGTGAGTACTGTAGAGATAAAACAATTGTGAGGTAACACAATAAAGATGGTGCCACCTACACTGGTGGAGTCAAGCATTCCTACACCACTGTTCATTCCTCCAGATAGCTGACAGTACACTGATATGGGTGGCTCTAGATCCCTGTTCACAAAATAGAATACCAATTTCCTCTTGTCTGCAATGTCTGGAGCAAATATCAGGAGCCGTCCAGGGCAGCTCCAAAATAAGTGCTTGCCTGGGTGTGCGATAGCCAACTTAAAGATGGTGTCAGCACCAGGGGTGCCAGTTCTTTCAAGAATACCCTGGCAGTGGCAGGATAGGGTGAGTGGTAGAATGGTACCAGAATTGTCTGTAGGTAGTTAGTGAGGTGATATCGTAAGACATGGCAAGTAAACTTGCTAGGCCTCATGGACAGAAACCCTCTGGGAATCTTGACAAGATTGACACTTAGCCAAAGAAAAACAGTCAGCCCTACATTAGACATTAAGAAAAGGCCAAGACATAGAGACAAAATTTGGAAACTTCAACCTGATATACACCCTATCTTTGTCCATCAAATCAGCTCCTTCAACACTTAATCCAGTAGCGAAATGAAAAGGGAATCAATAATTTGAAAGATGTACCACGTAGAGGAATCTTATTTGTTCTGCTTCATTCTAATCTTTGTAATAAAGAAATGATTGTGATGTACTGATGCAAACTACCTAGACTATATACATGATATCAGAGCAATTCAGTATCATATGCTTCTTGTTTGCTTTACTTGGGTGTTTCTCTGACTTGCATTGATTAACTTACTTGAGAAAACAATCACTTACATTCAGCAAATATCTACTGATGGACAGGACTGAATCACTGGTGAATTTGACAGAAAATGGCTGAAATCACTGAGTCCAATCACCTGTCTTAAATAACCCAATTTCACTTTGTTAATTAAATCATAGCAGCCAAATGCAGTCATGTTTCTTTTCAGAAACCCAGAGTTCTTGCGTTTCATTTCGCATTTTGTTTAAACTTTTAAATGTTGTTGCATTGCTCCTTAAGTTTAACATTGGTGGGTCCAGTTATACTGTATATTTATAAAAATAGATTGCACAACGCAGGGGGTGAGGAGGGCAAGTTTGGGACCACAATCAAAGTTAGAAAGTAACACTAACACATGAAGTTCAGATGTTATTATACATTAAGAATATTTAGCTCTGATGCAAATCTCCAGTTTTATTGCTTATCAGCCAGGAACACAAACAGGTACTCAAATTCTATGGAAATTGAATTGTTAATTTTTGCATTTCTGTTGCAAGAAGTTGACAAGTAGAGGCCTGTCATTTCCCCAGGATCGAACACAGAATTCCAGGTTCTTCCTGTGTCTTTGGCTAACTCACTTTCAAAAAACAGCTAAGATTAGACTGCAAATCAGGTTTGGTCTCAGTGAATTGTGGTACAGGCTTGGGGGCTAAATCACTTCCTTCTGGTCCAATGAAATAAAGCAACGAGAATAAGGAGTAACTATTTTTAATTTAGAACATTATTGATTTTAGGGAATAGATGGAACACTCAATCATTTAATATTAAAATTTCCAGCAAACATCTGTGGGTCAGGCCCTTCATTCTTTGAAACATTCTTAATATATCAACTTTAAACCAGGTTAAAACAACTCAATGTCCTTCAAAATAGCTTGAGGCAAATGGATCCTGATCATGTGAAGAAGAGATGTGGTAAATAAAAGGTTTACTGTAAGAGCTGAGTTTAAGGTAGATCTTAAAAGAAGAAAGGGAGGGCAGAAATACAGACTGATCTGGAGAGCCTTGGAATTGTTTGGAGATGATAGTGGACAAAGGGTTCAACAGCAGATGTTAGAAGTATTGCAATGTTGTGGGGATGAATAAAGGCAAACTTAGATGGAATTAATAGGAGGCTGGAAGGTCAGTTCAGGGTGAGCAGAATAAGGAGGATCTTAGTTGTTGAATGCAAGCCAAGGAAGTAAATGAAACTGACACTGAAGGTGCTGAGTTTTGAGTGAATAAAATTAGTTTAATCTTCCTAGTTGAGAAGTGATGGTTCATCCAGAACTGGATGTCAGAAAACAACTTTTTTGTGTGTGTGAAGCACATTAACTACATTATGGAAGGTATGAGGCTTTTTCTCAGGGTAGAGGGGAACTAGGGGACACAGGTTCAAGGTGCAGGGTGGGGGAAGTTTAAAAGAGATGTGCAAGGCAGGTTTTTCAAACAAAGGGTGGTGAGTGCCTGGAGCACGCTGCCAGAAAAGAAGCAGACTGATGGAAGCGGATGTAATAGCAGCATTCAAAAAGCAGCTGGATGAATACATGACTAGGAAGGCAGTGAGGGATATGGATCCTCTAAGTGAAGACAGTTTTAGAATGGAAAGGCAAAATGTGTTGGCGCAGGCTTGGAGAGCCTAAGAGCCTGCTCCTGAGCTGTACTGTTCTTTGTACAACACATTCACCAATATCTTACAATGCTAAACGTAATGATTTGATTACATCAAAAGTGGCACTTACCTATTATTAAATAAGACCACAAATTCTTGAAACAAAAGAAGGATAGAATTGAAAAGAGGTAGAGAAAATGAAAAGGTATACAGATCACATCTTGAGAATACTCCAAAATGCTTGAGTTCACTTAGTTATCCCAATCAGTTTCCATGCAGTAAAATCTGGCCATTTAATTTACATTTCTATCAGTTAAAAATTGTACTCGTGGAACGTTTTCATTTTTGAATACATCCACGTTTAAGCTAGCAAGGTGAACGTTTTTGTATGTTCTTCTCAACCCTTCCATTGGGATGTTACAGCTGTTTTGAAGGATGGTAACTCGATCAGAGGAAGCTTAATAGTGGTAAACACAAGCAACCTGATCTACATAAGTTATTTTTACCTTCTTTAGATATGAATTAATGCTTAATAAACTAATAATGGATCATGCAAAAGATGCTTGAGAGCAGTACATACCAAAGGTTCTAATTCCTTGCGGTCTACAAGGTTAAATTCTGTTACAAAGTAATAAAAGTGCTTATAGCACGTATTAACATGTGCCTCTGCTCCCATGGTGCCAAGCCGATCGAAGTGATGAATGTAAACATGGACGAAGACTCGAAAGAGTCGACACAGAATCTTCTTGCAGATCTGAAGGAAGTTCTTGGGAAAGGGGATTCCTGTGGAAAAAGAATGAAAGGAAAAAGAAACAAATGTACAATGAAACATCTGACCTGTTGGGCGATCGTTCACTCTAAATACAATGTGTGTATGTAATACTGAATAAACCCTAAACTCTTCAGTTTACATCCACAGTTAGTTTCTGAGAAGAGGCCACAAATGCATGTGAATGAAGCGAGGGGCACTCCTGTTCCCCCTGGCTCAGAAGGAAACAGATTATTTTTTCTGTTCCTGACCCCCTGATTCTGATAGTTTTGATTTGCTGGGGAAGCCATCAATGCTCCTTGCTGGGCAATTGAGGAAAATTCACTGATTTTCTCACTTGTCTGCAAAATGCAAACCTTGTGCATTTTTCTGCTTCTGTTAATAATTTACAGAGAAGTTCACTTTAAACTCAAAATGTGTAGCATGGGGAGAACGAAAATGCAAAACATTTTACAAAAGTGATTAGTCAACTGATTTTTGAATGAGAACAAGCAAATAGTTTCTTCTCAAGAAAATGGTGTAAATGTTAAAGACAACTTTAATCCTTAATGGGCAACATTGGTCATATAACAGGGTCTCTATAAAAAGATGACCAATGTCACAATAGATTGAGCAAGCACACACAATTCTGAAAAAGTTCCCATTGTCCTATGAAAACTACACTGTGATGGAAGCAGCTGCAAAAGGTACAAGAGTGCTGTGATCTCAATCACTAAGACAAAACACAATCCCTTATATATTTCCACAAAGAGACTGCTCTCCTAGAAGGTTGAACCAACCGGAACCTTTCCAGAGAACTCAACAATGTGAGTCAAGCTCTTAGAATTTCAAAACTCTGACGCATAATTCAATGATAATCCTCTAAGGGTGTGGGGTGCAGCAGTATTACTGAATTGTCCATCATCCGTTGGTAAATAATGAAGGAAACAAGAGACCGAACATAAGCCTTTCAGCAACCTAAAGGGGAAAAAAAAAATCAATATTTGTAAATTACCACTTATTGTGGTTTCTTGGGATAAACTGCAGGGAGTAAGAGACTGTCACCAATCGCATGCAGTGTTCTTTCATGGGATTCTGATCACAGTCTAGTTCTCAGCAACCTGTCAGGCCACAGAAACAATTATGCTTCACTGACAAACTAATTTGCCTAATTTAAGGTTTGTTGCATGACCGCTTGATGACCCTAGCTGCAAGCTCTGTTTCACTTTGTTAATGGTAATTTGTGTCATATTTAGGGTCGTCGTGTCTTTGTCAGCATTAAGGACATTAATTAAATCCATTATGAACAATGGGCATACTTTTTATTTAGATTTAATAGATGTGCCTTATTCAACAATTATATATACTAGTTATTATTTTCTAAGTAATCAATGCTGGATTGACATTTTAAAAAAATACTGGGCACTTCAATAATGATTGGTATCAAGTGACTTTGATTTTAGCCCTACCCTTCGCAACTGGATCCTCAATTTTCTGACCCACAGACTGCAATCAGTTAGGATAAATAACTGCACCTCCTCCACAATAACATTCAACACTGGAACTCCCTAAAAATGTGTCCTCAGTCCCCTGCTGTACACCCACAACTGAGTTGCCAAATTCCAAATGAACACCATCTACAAGTTTGCTGATGACACCACTGGAGTATAATGAATATCTAACAATGATGAGTCAAAATATAGAAGGGAGATAGCAGGCTTGGTGACATGGTGTAATGACAACAACCTCTCTCTCAATGTTGGGAAAACTAAAGAACTGATCATTGACTTCAGAAAGAAGGGAGGAGAACACTCCCCCATCTACATCAACAGAGCACAGATTGAGAGGGTGGAGAGCGTCAAATTCCTTGGAGTGAAGCTAACCGGCAACCTGTCCTGGATTTCCCATGTGGACACGATGGTCAAGAAGGCACAATAATGCCTCTTCTTCCTCAGGCAGCTCAGGAAATGTGGCATGTCCATAAGGACCCTCACCAAGTTCTACAGATGTACCACTAGCAGCATACTGTCTGGGTGCACTACCGCCAGGTACGGCAACAGCTCTGTCCAGGACCGTAATAAACTGCAGAAGGTGGCATGCACAGCCCAGACCATCACAGAAGCCAACCTTCCATCCATGGATTCCATTTACACAGCTCACTGCCATGGAAAGTCTGCCAACATCAACAAAGACCCATCACACCCTGGTAATAATGGCTTACGATCTCATCCATTAGGCAGTACATACCAGAAGCTTGAATGCACGCATTAGCAGCTTCAGGAACAGTTTCTTCCCGGCCATTATTAGACTGATGAGTGGACACTATAGCCTCAAATAATGCTGACCTTGCTAACATTGATCTCACCTAGTGCACACTGTGTGCAATGTAACCTGTGTGCCTCTGTCTAGGTCTATTTTATCAAACATTCTTGCTTACTATCATCTGCCTGTACCGCTAATAAACAAAGCTTTTCACTGTACTTCGTTACATGTTACAATAAATCAATCAATTATTCAGATACCCATCATTTAGAAAGACTAAGTCCATTCAACATCCAACATTTTTGCCACTAAAACAAAATCCTACACTTAATAAAATGTTCCACAAAAGCATATGGAGTTAAAAAGGTTGACAAAGAATTTACAAGCGAGAATCTCCGGCAGAGTTCTGACAGTGACTGTTCAGGCATTTTTGTTGTCCATTTCCTACACATCTGCTCTCCCTCCCTCCCAGGACCATGATAATGTTCATCTTGTCTTCATTTCTGAGCACATCAGCCAGTGCAATCAATGGATGATCCTCTGTCATTTCCACCACTACCAAAAACATATTTACGTTCCCTTACAGCATTCCAAAAGAAATATTCCTTCTCTGACATCCTGATTGACTGTTCAATCACTACCATAAGACGATAAATATGACAGCAGAAATAGGCCATTTGGCCCATTGAGTCTGCCCCATCATTAATCATGGCAGAAACAATTCTCAACACCATTCTCCTGCATTCTTTCCATAACGTTTGATCCCCTAACTAATCAAGAACCTATCCATCTCTATATTAAATACACTCAATGCCTTGGCTTCCACAGCCTTCTAAAGCAAAGAGTTCCACGGATTCACCATCCTCTAGCTGAAGAAATTGCTCCTCATCCTAGTTCTAAAGGGTCATTCCTTTACTTTGAGGCTGTGCCTTCTCTGGTTCTGGTCTCTCCTATTCGTGGAAACATCTTCTCCACATCCACTCTATCTAGGCCTCTCAATATTTTTTAAGTTTCAATTAGATCCCTCTTCATCCTTCAAAATTCCTAATATAGACCCAGCGTCCTCAAGTGCTCCTCGTTGACAAGCACTTAACTCCTGAGATAATTCTTGTGAATATCCTTCAAACCCCTTCCAAGGCCAGCTTATACTTCCTGCAGTACAGGACTCAAAACTGCTCACAATATTCCAAATGTGATCTGCCAAGACTCTTATACAATCCCATTCTTGTATTCCAGCCCTCTCAAAACATTACATTTGCCTTCCTAGTCAGTTCAGGAAATGCATCAGCTCTACTTTTTACCTCCTCCCTTTCCACCATCTCGGCTCCCCAACATTCCTCACAGGTGGAACAGCAATGTTTTTGTACTTCTTTCAATTTATTACACTCTGTTCATTGCTCACAAAGCAGGATCCAGTCACTGGAGAGGTCAAATAAGTCCACAAGCATGACCCTGAGCTTCAATCACTT
Source organism: Hemiscyllium ocellatum (assembly GCF_020745735.1). Taxonomy (NCBI): domain Eukaryota; kingdom Metazoa; phylum Chordata; class Chondrichthyes; order Orectolobiformes; family Hemiscylliidae; genus Hemiscyllium; species Hemiscyllium ocellatum. The sequence continues at coordinate 125,531,439 of NC_083402.1, forward strand.
GTTGCTTGAATTCTCAATTAATTCTCCCTGAATTTCAGTTGCAGTCTGGAACATAAGCCCACTGGAGTCATTGAGACAAATCTGACTTTAAAGGTACATGACACAAAAACCAAAGGACGGCAATAAGCTTTGTCAACCCTAACAATAGAGAATAAGATGGCTGTTTTAGGCATAAAAACATTTACGCAATTAGAAGACTTGACCAAAGTGAATATTTTTAAACAAGTAACAGGCCATAGTTAAGCAGGTAGAACTGAAATATACGTTATAAAGCATTGGAAGCCTAGGTCACTGAAGATGCTGGCTGAGAACCAGGCCTCACCTCAGATTCAGAAAGGGTAAAGGATTTGAAACCTGAAACGGACTAAATTTCTGTTGTGTTATGTCTCATAGTGAATATGTCAGTATACCACATTCATAGTATCTACACCTTATTAAAGCGTATGATCTAAAGGTATAATGGTCTCAAATGCCAGCTTACCCTTGATTATTTAAGGCACAACATGCAACTGAAAATATGTTTTTCTGGTGTAACCTATTAGCTGACTCAGACTCAGTAAGCTCAGGTACTTGGAAATGTCTGAGAAACGTAATGTTTATATATAATAGCTCGCTGTAATATACAAATGTTGGATTCTTTAATACTATGTTATGAGGCTTAACATGAACTGCTGAAGTTTATCTTTTATCTAGTCTTACTAGATGGATTCAAAAACTCTCCTCCAAACAGCCTGAAAGAGAGGAACAAAGGCTTTTAAAAGGCAGAGTTGTAGTCTTCATTACTGATAACTATGAATTAGTTCAGAAAATTCTAAACTTGAATAAATTTGGACATCATACAACTCCCACTAGACCCAGTTCTGAAGAAGGATCACTGGACCAGAAACATTACTTCTGCTTTGGCACTATAAATGCTGTCAGCCCTGCTGAGTTTTTCCAGAAATTTCAGCTTTTGATTCTGATTTTCAGCATCTTCAGTTTTCTTTGCTTTTTTAAAAAAAATTGCCAAGAGTTTACTTAAATATGCTTAGCCTAGAAAAAACGCTTTGATTTCCGAAAGTATTTCCAATGTGTCTGTAAGCATGAAGAAGAGTATGTGGAATGTTTCCTCACAGCCTTTTAAAAATTGCCCGTTTACTTAAAATGGCCAACAAAATCTTGAATTCTTCTAACACAAGGCCAGCTAATAATAAAGGCCCATGATATTCCTCAAATACTGCTCGCACGCAGTTGTACCGGCTATGAATAGACAAACATTGCAATCCTCAGTGCCTATCAGCTGAACAAATTTGGATATAATAACTCCCACCACAAGAGCCAGATATGAAAGAGGTAGATAGAACACAGACTTCTTCAAGAAGTGGAGGAACCTGTGTCGGAGATCTTACAGCACAAGAACATATAAGTACATAGTTTTTATCGTGTAACCTTGCTGCAAGTCTACAGTAGTGAGTAGAGTGGGTTTTTTGTTGATTATGTGTTTTATTGAGATCTGTCTCTTGATTAAATTTAAAAAATATAAACCATAAGTTCAAAGTTAGCCTTGAGCATTGTTTTTTCAAGCAAAAGATAGTGCTATTTTCGGGGTCTGTAGATTGTGATGGAGCAAAGATGGCTGTTAGTAGAATAATATGCTCTTCCTGTCGGATGTGGGAGTTTAGGGAGAGGTTCCATGTTACTGATTATACCTGCAGGAAGTCTCTTTGGTTGTGAATCCTATCAGATCACAAGGATTGGTTGGAGAGACAGTTAGAGTCAATGAGGAATTTACAGGAGGTAGTGGGTGTGATGGTTGGCAGTTACAGGACGGGAGAAAAGCCGCAGATACATTCACTTTAGATGGGTTAACTCCAGGAAAGGTAGGAGGGGTAGGCAGGTAGTGCAGGAGTCTTTTGTGGCAATCCCCATTTCAAACAAGTCTGCTGTTTTGGAAAGTGTAGGGAGTGATGGACTCTCAGGGGAATGTAGCATGAACAGCCAAGTTTCTGGTATCAAGACTGCCTCTCATATAAGGAGGGGAATGTTGAGTTCCAAGCAATCGATTGTGATAGGGGCTCTCTAGTCAGAGGCACAGACAGACATTTCTGTGTCCAGCAGCGAAAAAGGAAAATGGTCTGTAGCCTCCCTGGTACCAGGATCAAGCATATCTCAGAGAGGGTGCAGAATGTCCTAAAAGGGGAGAGGGACCAGCAGGAGGTCATTGTACACATTGGAGCTAACAGTATAGGAAGGGAAAAGTAGGAATATAGAAAGTTAGGCAGGAACTTAAAAAGGGGGTACTTGAGAGTGGTAATATCTGGATTACTCCTGGTGCTATGAGCTAGTGAGGGTGGGCATAGGAGGATAGAGCGGATGAATGCGTGGCTGAGGAGCTGGAGAAGGATTCACATTTTTGGATCACTGGAATCTCTTTGGGTAGAAGTGACATGAGCAAGAAGGACACATTGTACCTTAATTGTAAGGGGACTAATATTCTGGCAGGAAGATTTGCGAGAACTGCTTGGGAGGATTTAAGCTATTAAGGTAGGGGGTGTGGGAGCCAGGGAGATAGTGAGGAAAGATGTCAATCAGAGACTGGTACATTTGGGAGAGGGAGTGAGTCAAACAGGCAGGGGAGGCAGGAGTAAAGCAGAGAACAAGGTAGGACTGATAAATTAAACTGCATTTACTTCAATGCAAAAGACCTAACAGAGAAGTCAGGGCATGGTTAGAAACATGGGATATCTTAGCACTTGCAGAAACATTACTTAGGGATAGACAAGACTAGCACCTTAATGTTCCAGGATAGAATTGCTATAGGAAGGATAAAAAAAAGGGGGGGGGGGGGAAAGAGGGCAAGAGAGAAGGGGGGAGTGCTGTTTTTGATAAGGGATTGTATAACTGCTGTATTAAGGAAGAGTATTCCTAGGAACACATCCAGTGAAGTTATTTGGGTGGAACTGAGAAATGAGAAAGGGATAATCATCTTTTTGGGATTGTATTATAGACTCCCTAATAGATAGAAGGAAATTGAGAAACAAATTTGTCAGGAGATTTCAGTTATATGTAAGAATAATAGGGTGGTTATGGTAGGGATTTTAACTTTCCAAACACAGACTGGGACTGCCATAGTGTTAAGGGATTAGATGGAGAGGAATTTGTTAAGTGTGTACAAGAAAATTTTCTGATTCAATACCTACTGGAGAAGGTGCAAAACTTGACATACTCTTGGGAAATAAGGCAGGGCAGGTGACTGAGATGTCAGTTGGGTAGCACTTTGGGGCCAGCGACCATAATTCTATTAGTTTTAAAATAGTGATGGAAAAGGATAAAGAGGATCTAAAAGTTGAAGTTCTAAATTGGAGGAAGGCCAATTTTGATGGTATTGGACAAGAAGTTTCAAAAACTGATAAGGGGCAGATGTTTGCAGGTAAAGGGACAGCTGGAAAATGGAAGCCTTCAAAAAGTGAGATAATGAGAGTTCACAGACAGTATATTCCTGTAAGGGTGAAAGGAAAGGTTTGTAGGTATAGGGAATGCTGGGTGACTAAGAAATTGAGGTTTTGGTTAAGAACAAAGAAGAAAACGTATGTCAGGTATAGACAGGAGCGATTGAGTGAATCCTTAGAAGAGTATAAAGGCACCAGGAGTATACTTCAGAGGGAAATCAGGAGGGCAAAAAGGGGAATGAGATAGCTTTGGTAAACAGGGTTAAGGAGAATCCAAAGGTTTTTACAAATACATTAAGGACAAAAAGCTAACTAGGGAGAAAATAGTGCCCCTCAAAGATCAGCAAGGCAATCTACATGTGGAGCTGTAAGAGATGGGGAGATACTAAACAAGTATTTTACATCAGTGTTTACTGTGGAGAAGGACATCGAAGATATGGAATGTGGGGAAATAGACAGTAAATCTTGAAAAATGTCCATATTAGAGAGGTGGTGGCACTGGATGTCTTGAAACACATGAAAGTGGATAAATCCCCAGGACCTGATCAGGTGTGTTCTCGAACTCTGTGGGAAGCTAGGGAAGTGATTGCTGGGCCCCTTGCTGAGATAATTGTATCATTGATAGTCACAGGTGAGGTGCCAGAAGATTGGAGGTTGGCTAATGTGGTGCCACTGTTTAAGAAAGGTGGTAAGAACAAGCCTGAGAATTATAGACCGGTGAGACTGACGTCGATGGTGGGCGAGGTGTTGGAGGGAATCCTAAGGGACAGGATTTACCTGTATTTGAAAAAGCAAGGACTGATTAGGGATAGTCAACATGGTTTTGTGCATGGGAAATCATGTCTCACAAACCTGACTGAATTTTCTGAAGAAATAACAAAGAGGATTGATGAGGGCAGAGGAGTAAACATGATTTATATAGACTTCAGTCAGGCATTTGACAAAGTTCCCCATGGGAAGCTGGTTAGCAAGGTTAGATCTCATGGAATACAGGGAGAACAAGCCATTTGGATATAGAACTGGCTCGAGGGTGGCAGTGGAGGGTTGTTTTTCAGACTAGAGGCTTGTGACCTGTGGTGTGCCACAAGGATCGGTGCTGGGTCCACTACTTTTGGTCATTTACATAAATGATTTGGATGTGAAAATAGGAGGTATAGTTAGTAAGTTTGCAGATGACACCAAAATTGGAGGGGTAGGGGGCATCAAAGAAGGTTACCTCAGATTACAACGGGATCTTGCTCAGATGGGCCAATGGGCTGAGGAATGGCAGATGGAGTTTAATTCAGATAAATGTGAGGTCTTGCATTTTTGGAAAGCAAATCAGAGCATGACTTATACATTTAAGAGTAAGGTCTTAGGGAGTGTTGCTGAACAAAGAGACCTTTGAGTGCAGGCTCATAGTTCCTTGAAAGTAGAGTCACATGTAGATAGAATAGTGAAGAAGGCAGTTAGTATGCTTTCCTTTATTGGTCAGTGCATTGAGTATAGGAGTTGGGAGGTGATATTGTAGCTGTACAGGACATTGATTAGGCCACTGTTGGAATACTGTGTGCAATTCTGGTCTCCTTCCTATTGGAAAGATGTTGTGAAACTTGAAAGGATTCAGAAAAAATTTACAAGGATGTTGCCAGGGTTGGAGGATTTGAGCTATACGGAGAGGTGAATAGGCTAAGGCTGTTTTCCCTGGAGTGTCACAGGCTGAGGGGTGACCTTATAGAGGTTTATAAAATCATGAGGGGCATGGACAGGATAAATAGACAAGGTCTCTTCCCTGGAGTGGGGTGGGGGTGGGGATGGGGGGTCCAAAACTAGAGGACAGAGGTTAATGGTGAGAGGGTAAAGATATAATAGGGAGCTAAGGGGCAACTTTTTCATGCAGTGTGTTTATGGAATGAGCTGCCAGAGGAAGTGGTGGAGGCCAGTACAACTGCAACATTTAAAAGGCATCTGGATGGGTATTTGAATAGGAAGGGTTTAGAGGGACATAGGCCAAGTGCTGGCAAATATTAGGTTGGGATATCTGGTCAGCATGGATGGGTTGGACCGAAGGGTGTGTTTCCATGTTATTCATCTCTAAGAAGAGAGAATAGAGGTGACAGGGCAGATCACTCCCTAAATTTATAAAGAAAGGAAATGTAAGGTCTGCATGTTTCAAGTGCAGAGTACCTGAAACATCAAGGAAACTATTGGTTCACCAAAAGATCAACAGAGAAGGTGTAGTCAGAACTCTATCTATCATGCTTAAACAAATGTAGTAGGGATGCAATAAAAATATGTAGAAGTTTCTTGCAAAAATGTATCCTTTTATATAACAAGCACCAATAAGAAAAATAAGCATCTTTAAAGATATAAAGTGTTTTCAACACTACTTGGAAGAAAGGTTGCCAAGGTGCCACCAGAAAACAGGGAAAACATTATAGTGGGAGTGAAAGGGCTTACTGGTACATGTTTAAGGTTCCCCAATAAACATTCCCCTGCAAAGTTAATTGGTCATTTGTGTAGTCATGTTCAGATTTTGTTTTTAAATTTACACATTTTGAATTTACAAGTAATACAACCATGATATCCTTGTCTACTTACAGGAACAGCTGGAAGCTCTTTTCGAGTTAGTTCCAATGAAGCCACTGAACAACAGTTCAGCCAGTCCATGAAAAGACTTGGGAACAATGTCAGGCAACTAAAGATAGAAACTGTTTTCATTGAAGAACATCTGAGAACCAACCTTCTTGAAATTTTACACAGGAAACGTAATAGCCTGCTAAGAAACCTTTGCTTTGCAAGACCCTCTCTTCAATTTCAAAGCATTAACACTGTCTGAGAATGAACCTGATGTGCTTCATAGGAGACTGTAGATTATAACCCAGAGAATGCGTTAACCATAATTTGTACAAGAATCCATAGTATTTTTGTCTGTAACTAATCTTTGTGTGTGAGTGAGTAAATGTGAGATGGGGTGGCTATTACATAGGTGTGAGTGAATTAACAACCTTCTTTATTTTAAACTCACAGAAGCTTGCTGCTGAATTTTTAAAATTGGAATCCATACTTTGTTTGAGAAAAGGAAATGCACACCTTTTATGTACACACTGATTATGGGCAGAAAAGGGAATACATCAATTCTGTCCATAACACGAATGGCTTGAGAACTGTTAGGGAGGGCTGCTCATCCTGAAGCAGAGTTAATTTATATACATGTGCAAACTTTTTTTCTAGAAGTTGGAAGGTAATATGGTTGATTCTCCAAACTAAAAGCAAAACGTTGGGGAAAGAAGTACAAACAAACTCTGCTCTCAAAATACCAGCAGATTACAAAGTGAAAAATTTACTCCACTCAAAATATATGATTTTGGAAACAGATTTTCCTGAGATAGTGGTAATGAGTATGATATTTTCTACCACAGCTGTGAACTTGTGTTTTTCTGTTCATAACTTACAACATGATCTAGATGTTGAACGAGTGATTGACTGAGTTAATACTCTATCAGAAAATGTGAACTAAGGAGAAGAGTGGGCTAAGGTCAACTTGCACTGACCATGTACGTTGGTGAAGAGAACCTTTAAAAGGTATAAAATGTTGTGGGATTGTCAACATAATGAGTATTAGCACTTACTGTGGTTTGAAAGTACTGATATGGCCAGCATCAATCCTTTTTCATTCTTATTCTCTGGAGGTGGGTAATGTTGGCAACATGACATATCTCGCTCATTCCCATTTGCCTGAACATGAGTCTGGGTATTCTCCTTGAAACAGTGTCATTGGTATAGTTCAGAGAATCCAGGATCGTTAAGCAGCTACAATGGAAGAAACAGTGGTGTTGTGTGTCCATGTCAGGATCGTGCATGATTTGGAGTGAAAATTTATGGTGATGCTGAATCATTATGCATAGACATTTCATTGATTCTGTCAATGAAGTGAACTCATCCTTTCAGAATTCTATGATGTTCAGTGGAAAAGAGTTTTTTTCAAAAATCATCATTTTCCAAGATATTCTAAAATATTCAATAGTTTTTTTTCCCCATATTTCTTGTTTCACTCTTCAACTCAGCACACTAACAGAAATTATTTTTTCACAGACTACAAGATAGGACACAGCTACATATTTTATATGATGAAAAGAACTTTGAACATTCCAAGGATTTGTCCTACTGTTATAATCTTCCTGCATTCCACAGCTTGACTTTAGGCATGCAGTAGCAAAACCAATTCTTTTCTTGTCTGGTAAATACTTGCATTTGGGCCAATTTATCAAAATAGTCACATAACTTGAAACCGCAAACTGTGAGCTCATATCTCCATTTTTTTCTCCAAATATTGAGCCATAATTTCTTTCTGTGTAGAGATAGAAGTCGATTTGAAAATAAAGACACAATACCAGAAGATGGAAGCCAATTAAATACTTGGCTGTTCAATCAGCTCGAGGTACTTTAAAATTCTTCAACCTAAATGAGTTCACAGATACTGGTATGAAGGAAAAGGAAAATAAAATGGCAGCCCTTAAAAGCCAATTATGAAATTTCAGCAGATTGGAGGGTGATGTGGGGTGGAAGCAAACATAAAATGCATAAATAACCAGGGTAACATCATGAACATCATGAATTTAGTAGATTTTTGTGCAGAAGGTCATCCATTTTCTACAATGAGCATTTGTATGAAGGTGAACAAATATGTAATATATGTACTTAATCATGCATGTCCTGATGACTAGCACATGACTAAACAACTTTTGCAAGTAAAGGATCTTAAAGGGATTATGTTTATGAAATACCTGAGGATTACTCCAGAATTCAGGCTCATCAATAAGAAAAGCAAATGAATTTTAAAATATGAATCTGAAAACAATTAACACACAATCATATAAAATAGGAGCAAAAGTAAACCATTCAGCCCCTTGAGCCGATCTGCCATTTGACATTTCAAGACCAGGGGGCATAGTTTTAAGGTGAGAGAAAAAAAGATTTAATAAAAATACGGGGGGCAATTTTTTTTACACAGTGGTTCATGTGTGGAATGAACTTCTAGAGGAAGTGGTGGATGCAGATACAATTACAACATTCAAAGGACATTTGGATAAGTACATGAATAAGAAATGTTTGGAGAGATATAGGCCAAGCACAGGCAGGTAGCACTAGTTCAGTTTACTTTAGTTTGGTATTATGGTTGGCATGAATTGGTTGGACCAAAGGGCCTGTTTCCATGCTGTGTGATGCTGAAATCATCTGTTGTCATTTCAAATTCCACATTCCTATCTACCCCAATCATCCTTGATTCCCACACCTAGCAAAAATGTTTTTAATCTGACTTCAAGGTATTCAATGATTCTGCTTCCACTGCCTTCTGAGGCAGAAAGTTCCAAAGATGCTGTACCCTCTAAGTGAAAAAAAACTCATTATCTTTGTTCTGAAAGGGCAACCACAAATTCTAAGACAAGTTTTGGACAACCCTCAACAGGAAAATACATTCACATCCTTGTCAGGACCATTCAGAATATTCTACAATCGATCAAGTCACCTTTCATTCTTCTAAACTCCAATCAAAATAAACCCACGCTGTTCATAAGACAACTTACTCACGCCAGGTATCAATCTACTAAATCTCCTCTTATCTGGCTCCAATGTCATTTACATCATTCCTTAAATAAGTATACTAAAACCACCCACAGTATTTGAAATGTGGTCTCTCCAATGCCATATGCAAATGAAAGATAACATCCTTACTTTTTGTGCAATTCCTCTCACAGTAAAGCATGGCGTCCCATTAGCTTTCTTGATTAAATACTATGAAATGCATACTGACAGTTGTGACTCATGCACTAGAATACTGAAATACCTTTGCTCCTATGTTGCATTTAAGCTGCACAGCACGCCAACTGGCATGTGGATGCATTGACTTTTCATTCTGAAGTCGCTGCCATGCATAGACCTCGGAAGTCCACACAACAGCAGCATTCTCTGTGGGACTCCACCCATCACATTCTACTGATCAGAAAAAGACCTATTTATGCATAATCTTCATTTCTGCAAGAGAAATTTTCTATTCATGCTAATCTGTTAGCCTCTATACAATGAGCTCTTATTTTCTGCAATGTATCATGTAGCCAAATGCTTTCAGCAATACCAATTATAGTATGTCTACGGATTTTCCTTTATCTACAGCATGTTACTTCTTCAAAGAAATCTAATAAATTGATTAAAGGTCCTCAAAACTGTTCCTGATTAATCCTGGTGTTTGTAAATTCACTAAGTTCTCCTCTCTGTGCCACCTCCTGAATTTCTAGAATGCATTTTGTATCCATTTTAGTGAAGGTAAAGCAAAATTTTTGTTAATAAATAAGTGGCGGATGGAAATTATCTATTATGAACTCCCCATTCTCACTCTCTAGAGAAGCAACACTGACTTTTAATTACTCTTTTCTAAATGTCTGTCGAATGCCTTGCTGTCATTTATTATGTTTACAGCTAGCTTCCTCTCACACTAATTCTTTGATACTGCTTAACCGTTTAGTCATCCTCTGCCATTCTTTAAATATGGACATTCATCTGAACTTCCATTGATCTTTGTGCCGTTAAATGATTTTCCTCCAGTTTGATGCTTTCCCTAATCGATGCTGGGTCCTCTATTTGGAATTTTTCTTTATGGTAAGAATGCAGTTATTCTGTATATTCTGATATATCCCCTTAGATATATGCCACTGAGACTCTATTGACCTACTCCTTGCCTAGTATGCCAGTTCTCTGAAGCTAGTTCAGCTTTCACGCACACATAGTTGCCTTCATTTAAATTTAAATACTGGTCTTAGAATCAATCTTGTTCCTTTTTAACTGGATGTAAGATTCAATCATATTATGATGGCTGCTCCCTAGGGGTGCTTTTACTTTGAGATAATTAATTAATCTTGTTACATTATACAACTCCAAGTGCTCTCTGAGCAAAATCTGCTCTCTGGTCGATTCCAGAATGTGCTTCCAAGAAACTAGTTTGAAAACATTCCATCAAGGCTACGACTGCCAAACTTATGTCTCTAGATATATGTAAGTAAATGTCACCTATGATTATTGGAGTTCCTTTATCATAAACACCTGGTATCTCTTTTTGTATACTTCATCCTACATTGTAGCTTTAGTTTACAGAACCTGTAGACCATTGCTGTTAGTAAGTTCCAACTAGTGCTCGTCTCCAACCAAACCAATTCTACATCTTAATCTCCTAACCTCTAATCATTGCATCAAGCCATCCATCTTCATATCATCTTTCATTTAGATACCCCTCAATATTCAGGAACAAATGTCACGTTTTCGTCTTGTTTCTATCAGACCGTATTTATTTACTACAGTGTGTGCTATCGATTTGGTTTCTATTTTATGAATGTTTTTCACATTCAGATTCAGAACCTCTAGTTTTGTCTTTCAGTTATCTTTGTAACACTTAGTCTTGATTCTTGGTGTATTCCTAGGTTCTATTCTTGGTCCCTTCTCTGACCCTCATTTCCAATATTACTATTTCCCTCTCCTAACTTGTATCTATTCTGTGATGTATCATCTTTGATCCACTGCTCCCACTATTTAGCTTAAAACACTCTCTTCATCCCAAGTTATGTCATTTGCTAAAACATAAACAGAGACATAGAACATAGAACAATACAGCACAGAACAGGCCCTTTGGTCCACGATGTTGTGCCAAACATTTGTCCTAGCTTAAGCACCTATCCATGTACCTATCCAAATGCCGCTTAAAGGTCACCAATGATTCTGACTCTGCCACTCCCAAAGGCAGCGCATTCCATGCCCCCACCACTCTCTGTGTAAAGAACCTACCCCTGACATCCCCCCTATACCTTCCACCCTTCACCTTAAATTTATGTCCCCTTCTAACAATCTGTTGTACCTGGGGAAAAAATCTCTGACTGTCTACTTTATCTATTCCCCTGATCATCTTATAAACCACTATCAAGTCACCCCTCATCCTTCGCCATTCCAATGAGAAAAGGCCTAGCACTCTCAACCTACCCTCGTATGACCTATTCTCCATTCCAGGCAACATCCTGGTCAATCTCCTCTGCACCCTCTCCAAAGCTTCCACATCTTTCCTAAAATGAGGCGACCAGAACTGCACACAGTACTCCAAATGTGGCCTTACCAAGGTCCTGTACAGCTGCAACATCATCTCTCGACTCTTGAATTCAATCCCTCTGCTAATGAACGTTAATACACCATAGGCCTTCTTACAAGCTCTATCCACCTGAGTGGCAACTTTCAAAGAGCTATGAACATAGATCCCAAGATCCCTCTGCTCCTCCACCTTACTAAGAACCCCACTGTTAACCCTGTATTTCACATTCTTATTTGTCCTTTCAAAATGGACAACCTCACACTTGACAGGGTTGAACTCCATCTGCCACTCCTCAGCCCAGCTCTGCATCATATCTAAGTCCCTTTGCAGCCGACAACAGCCCTCCTCACTATCCACAACTCCACCAATCTTCGTATCATCTGCAAATTTACTGACCCACCCTTCAACTCCCTCTTCCAAGTCATTAATAAACATTACAAACAGCAGATGACCCAGAACTGATCCCTGCGGAACTCCACTTGTAACTGGGCTCCAGGCTGAAAATTTACTATCTACCAGCACTCTCTGACTTCGACCGGTTAGCCGGTTCTCTATCCAACTGGCCAATGTCCCACTATCCCATGCCTCCTGACTTTCCGCATAAGCCTACCATGGGGAACCTTATCAAATGCCTTACTAAAATCCATGTACACTACATCCACTGCTTTACCCTCATCCACATGCTTGGTCACCTCCTCAAAGAATTCAATAAGACTTGTAAGGCAAGACCTACCCCTCACAAATCCGTGCTAGCTGTCCCTAATCAAGCAGTGTCTTTCCAGATACTCATAAATCCTATCCCTCAGTACCCTTTCCATTACTTTGCCTACCACCGAAGTAAGACTAACTGGCCTGTAATTCCCGGGGTTATCCCTATTCCCTTTTTTGAATAGGGGCACAAGATTCGCCACTCTCCAGTCCCCTGGTACCACCCCCGTTGACAGTGATGATGAAAAGATCATTGCCAACGGCTCTGCAATTTCCTCTCTTGCTTCCCACATAATCCTAGGATATATCCTGTCAGGCCCGGGGGACTTGTCTATCCTCAAGTTTTTCAAAATGCCCAACACATCTTCCTTCCTAACAAGTATCTCCTCTAGCTTACCAGTCTGTTTCATACTCTCCTCTTCAAAAACATGATCCCTCTCATTTGTAAATACTGAAGAAAAGTACTCATTCAAGACCTCTCCTATCTCTTCCGACTCAATACACAGTCTCTCACTACTGTCCTTGATCGGACCTACCCTCGTTCTCGTCATTCTCAATTTTCTCACATACGCATAAAAGGCCTTGGGGTTATCCTTGATCCTACCCGCCAAAGATGTTTCATGCCCTCTCTTAGCTCTCCTAATCCCTTTCTTTGGCTCCCTCCTGGCTATCCTGTATCTCTCCAAAGCTCTGTCTGAACCTTGTTTCCTCAAACTTATGTAAGCCTCCTTCTTCCTCTTTACAAGACATTCAACATCCCTCGTCAACAAAGGTTCCCTCACACGACCATCCCTTTCCTGCCTGACAGGTACATACATATCAAGGACACATCGTATCTGTTCCTTGAAAAAGTTCCACATTTCGATATTACGAGGGGGCATAGCTTTAAATTAAGGGGTGGTAGGTATAGGACTGATGTTAGGGGTATATTCTTTACTCAGCGAGTTGTGAGTTCATGGAATGCCCTGCTAGTAACAGTGGTGGACTCTCCCTCTTTATGGGCATTTAAACGGGCATTGGATAGGCATATGGAGGAAAGTGGGCTAGTGTAGGTTAGGTGGGCTTGGATCGGCGCAACATCGAGGGCCGAAGGGCCTGTACTGCGCTGTATTTTTCTATGTTCTATGTTCTATATTCAACGACATCCTTCCCTGACAGTTCAGTGTACCATAGTTCCAATAGTACAACGCCTCTTTCCTGTCCCATGAACCAGAATAATTTATAAAAATTCTTCCACTAGAAAGCATCTATCTATTCCATGTTCCTTTCACATTATGTAGTTCTGTTGGACATCAATCAATTCATTAAAGTTTTGCTATTGTTTTCTATAGCAATCCAGTATGGAGATACCAGAATGACTAATGTTGTGTTTTTCCTCTCTCGTCTCTTGGAGAGACAATGAGTAGTGGTAATTTCCCAGGCCTAGTAATCCAGAACCCCAGACTGATGTTCTGAATTATGGGTTGAAATGCCACCATGGCAGATGATGAAATTTGAATTCAATGAAAATCTGGCCTAAAAAAGCTAGCCTAATGTGACTACTGTCAATTGTCGTCAAATCCAACTGGTTCACTAATGTCCTTTTACAGGAGGAAATTTGCCATCTTACCTGGTCAGGCTGACATATGAACTCCATACACAACAATGGTTGACTCTGATCTCTAGGCAATAAATGCTGGACCAACCAGTGCACCCACATCCTATGAATAAATAAAAAGTGTTGATCCTTTATTTAACATCTATTCCTGAAAACCTGAATTGGGGAGTGTTTTGTGTAGATTATCATAGCTGTTGTTTAAGACAATCGGTGCAAAAGGATTTATCTACAAGATAAATTCACTCACGTTTATTACAGCCACTGGTGGGTCATCAGTCAGTTTGAGGGAAATTAAGTTTAGGCAAATGGCAGTTTTGTATCTTGTTCAGTCTCTTCATATCTTACCTATCTCTTAGTAATAGCTGGCATGCTTAACTTAATGTAACTTGCATACAGTTATTGAGATATATATTAAGTCTTATTTTGTTTCCCCAGATAAATGCCCCTTTAGCTGAGATTTATTTGTAGTTCATCCAAGAAATAACAGATTAACAAATATTTTGCTCTGCCTTCACAGGATATAAAAAGCATTCCAGAAATAGCAATTCATCCTTCACCACAAACAACCAAAGAGCCTTGAGACTAACATAATTTAAAGGATTGGTGGCAAGATTCCACCTAAGATACCCAAGGCTATTATAAGAATAGCCATACGTTTCTTGTTATAATTCTAGTCTAACAGGATGCAAATAATGCTACACTGAACTGATAGCCCCTTTGGTTGAAGTTGATCAAATAATAAAAAGATTTCTCCCCATGATCTTCACTGTATAGCTGATGCAATCATTACCCATTAGAAACCAGGACTGCATGAAATCATCAGCTCTTTCTACTTTCAATGAACAAAAACAGTACATTTATTGCACAATGTTTATAAGTAGAATTTTGTGGCTCATTGTTTACTATAGAAAAAAAAAATCAACATTCTCACTTCCTTCCAAACAAGTTATTCCAAGAACTGGGATCAAAGGTTGACTCACAAATCACTAACCAGAAACCACCCACTGTATCCAGTCATCCACTTTAATTTTTCAATCCAGTCCTCCTTAGCATTGAAATGCTGAACTAGTGGCTTGCACAGTCACATTCACTGCCCAAGAGGATATTGGAACCCTGGTCAATTTTTTTTTTAAAAAGGAAATCGAATGGACACCTTTAGGAAATATAGTTTCAGGAGTATAGGGAAAGAGGTCTAACTGGATTAGTCTATAGACTTGATAGGCTAAGTGGCTACTTTCTGTGTTGGAATGATCCAATAACTGTAAGTTATGCTAATGTTAACAAGGGGATACAACCTAAATTCAGTGTCATTTGAGTTGGAAATTAGATCAGGTAGCATTTCCTCACATGACAATTACTGAAAATCTGACACTTTCTCCCTGCAAATGGCTGTGGATGCTAAGTAAGTGAAACATTCAAAACTGGGGTCAACAGATTTTTGAGTGACAAATGCAGAGAGGAAAATCAAGCAAATGGAGTTGAGGTACATACCAGCCACCATCCACTTGAATGTTAAATAGACTCCACCTGTGTCTATGAGGTCAAGTTCTTCTCCTCATCCCCGATTAAGATTGTGATGCTCCTCCCTGAGTTCTTGTTATATTACAACTGGCAATAGCTACTGAGCCTAAGTGTAGGGATAAAAGCTCTGCTGTACCCATCCTGTATGATTATTGTGACTAAACGTCAACATCTGGCTTTTCCTTTGTATAAAAAGTGGTTCTTAATCTGTGCTGCAAAGTCCTTCCTTGATTTCATTCAATCTTTCATGTGCTTACTGTATTTACAAGTAGGGCTATACCCGAGATCTTTAATGAGCAATTTTCCTTTCACCCATTTTTCTTTAACCCTGGGAATAAACCCCAGAACAGCATTTAAAACAGAAATAATCAGATGTTCCTCATTGTGTTGGTATTACAAATATGTAGAGTGATTAAGAGGAGGTACCACAGCAATGATGATAGAGTTTACCACCTATTTGCTATATCATTACTATATTTTTGATACTGAGCATAAACTGATCAAATTTATATGAAAAAATATATTTTTAAATCAACCTGTTCAGATATGTTACAACACTTCTTCAACAGCAGGTGAAACTTGAACCCAGACCCTCTAGCACAATGTTGGGCATAGCTGTTGGCCCACAACACATTTAGGGAAATTTATGTTTACGAACTCATATCTACATTAAATCTAAGAATGAAGTTTTGTTTTTTGGAAAAAAAGAAATCAACTTGACATATCTCTATTTATTCTCATTTCTTCTCCTATTTGCTTCAACTGCTAAAGTGAATTGACTATATACGGAGCAGAAAGCAGATGATAATAAATGCGTGGCAGTGGTCACATGACAGTGCGTTGATCAAGTGGTTTAGAGAATTTCCAAGTCATGAAAGTAAGACAATATATTTCCATCCTGCCATTTAAACCTGAGATATGAATGCAGACTTGAAACATGCAGGGGCGTTGCTTTGTTTTAAGATTATATATAGCAACTTCATTGGTTTGTTTTCAGTTCAAAGTCCATGTATTTCTGAAATTTAATTCTCAGTTTAAACAAACACTAAACCTTCTTACTATTGATGCAAAATGACACATGGGCAAAATGTTTAATGCCTAAGAAATGGGTACTGTAAATTTCCCAAGCAATTATTTGCTTCTGGTTGCTGGGAAACATAACCAATGTGTAACAATTAAAGCATGTATTTTGTTTTGTAAACACTGCAATCTTGTAATGACATCTTTGCTCTGTAAAAATTAAAACATTAAGTGAAAATCTCACTCATTTTGCCATGGTGCAAGAAAATGCAGCACTTGACTGTTCAAATGTTTTTGGCAAAGGACATTTTACAATAATGAGCAGAGCTTTGGATTCAGTTAAATACTAGTCTCTCAGCCTCCTGCAAAACGTTATAGATTGAACAAAGTTAATGGTGTGTGCACAAGATCAAAAGAGGAAATAAGTGTAATAGCTATTTAGTGTATTTCATTTTATGTTACTAAAAACATTCGCTTTTGGCTTTAATGTGTCTTTAACAGGCTGGTCTCCAGTCTTGTGTGCCTCATTAATCCTTTCAACTGTTCCACTCAGCCAGTATTCATATAGTGCTAACTGTAAATAGCTAATCTCACAGGGTTTCACTGAGCTTTAAAAAAAATGAGAGGGCAGCAGCTGCATTGTTCCCATTTCAATAAAACTGCTTCTTACAATCAAAAGTACTTCCCTCTTCCTTGTGCCCTCAATGATCTAGCATCATTGAGTCTTAGAGTTATGCAGAGTTTTACACACAGAAAGAAGCCCTTCTGCCCAATGTGTTAGCAGCAATCATCAAATACTTATCTATTCTCGTCCCATTTCAAGTACCTGGCCCAGGCCTTGAATGCTATGGTGCTTCAAGTGTACAACTAAACATTTCTTAAATGTTGAAATTATTCCTGTATCTATCACCCTTGCCAGTTACCCACTACCTACTGGTTGAAAACAGTCTTTCTAAAATTCCCTCTCTTCCTCCTGCCCCTTACCTTAAATCTATGCTCCCTGATTATTTAACCCTGAACCAAGGGGAAAGATTTCTTTTTAGCTACCTCATCTATGCCCCTTTTAAATTTTTATATCTCAAGTTTTCCCCTCAGCCCCTCTGCTGAGGAAAAGAACCCCAGCCTATCTAAACTCTCTTCGCAGCTGCAAAATGCCTGACAAGACAATACAGACTGCTACCGCACACTACCCATTGTCAGCCTCTAGTTGTCCCCATTAGAAGCTATTCATTCCCCCAAACTGACCTTTACCCACCTGTGTCTATGAGGTCAAGTTCTTCTCCTCATCTCTGATTAAGATTGTGATGCTCCTCCTGAGTTCTTGTTATATTACAACTGGCAATAGCTACTGAGCCTAAGTGTATGGATAAAAGCTCTGCTGTACCCATCCTGTATGATTAAACGTCTCTTAGGAGAAAGTGAGGACTGCAGATGCTGGAGAGTCAAGAGACAAAAGGTGTAATGCTGGAAAAGCACAGCAGGTCAGACAGCATCCTAGAAGCAGGACTGTCGACATTTTGGGCATAAGCCATGCCTGATGAAAGGTTTATGCCCAACATGTCGACTCTCCTGCTTCGTGGGTGCTGCCTGACCTGCTGTACTTTTCCAGTGCTACACCTTTCAATAGTCTACCCAACTATTTCTCTCTCTCTTTGGGCTCGATCTACAACTATTGTTTACTCTCCCCCTTTCCTCCCACTCTATCTTCTGTATAAAAACCATCATTTTCCTAGCTAACATCAGTTCTGAAGAAGGATCACTGGACCCAAAACATTACCTAATTACTCTCCGCTGCCAGACCTGCAGGGATTTTTCAGCAATTTCTGTTTTATTTGTGAGCCTAGACCATACCCTGGTGAATCTTCTCTATACCTCCGTATCCACCTCCCTACCAAATTAGTTTAAACCCCACCCACAGCACTAGCAAACCAACTTCTCCCCCATCTCTTCAGCCTATTTTGGCTGCTATCCTTCAGCCTTTTTCATTCTTTAATGTGACCTCAAAATTGTAAAACTCTCTATCATCTCCGATTATCAAATGTATTATTTATTGAAACAAAAACCTTTAGGATATCTAGCCAATCGTTAATATTGTTAAGTAATGTGTACATTAGGGCTTCTTCAATTTAAATTAAATTAAAGCAGCTTCTATACAGAAGATCCTCTAGCCACACTGCCAAAAGCCATTACTGGTTGTGGGTCAGCAAGGGGATTGATGATGGGTACTGGGAAGAAGGCTTGGGTTGCAAACTTTTCAATTTTCTGCCACTTTCAAATATATGTCTGAAGAAAGTGGAGGCTGGAAACAACTCCATCAGTCGTGTTTTCTTTGCAGTAACTGGTGACCTGAAAACCATTTTAAGGCTGTAAAATTTTGTTTAGACAACTCTGTAATCTTGAGAAATCATTTGAGTCTCCCTTATACTTAAGCACAAATGATTCAATTTCAAGAAGATAAAGGGACTTTTTTTGAAGACGATGTTCTTACATGACCTTCAGTTAGTTTGCTTTTCCTCTCTACGTGACATTTAGAAGGATTTACTCAATGCAGGTATGATGTCAGTCACACCACAAAGGTCAAGTTGGTTCTCTTCTTGACTCAATTAGTTCACACAGCATGTAACAAGACATGCACATCTAAAGAAAAGTGTGAATATTAATGTCTAGTTCATCATGAGTTACACACTGGCAGACAGAATGCAATTTGCCTCAATCTCTTGAGTTAGAAAGGACAAAAACTCAACGGCATTTCTACCTGTTTGCTAACCATTTACCTCTTGTTGTAAGTGCATGGGGTGCAGCCTGTACACTGTTTGGTAAGAGCATTGATCCTAACTGTTCTGGTCCCTGTGGAATAATTCAGCAAAGCTCACAGCTGAACAATAGCTGCATGGGCAAAGCAACCCTTGGAAAATCAAACAAAAGAGAATCTTGACCTCCATCAGGTGGAGAATGAAGAAAAGATTGGTAGAACCAATGAGAAAAACAAAAATAAAGCTTAAAATGTTTCAATTCAAGGCATGAAGTGATCACAATTTCCACATATACTTTTACAATTAAACATCTTCAAGATATCATTTATGAGCATTTATTGGGGATAATTGCACAGAGATCAGAAGAAATAATTCCAATTTAGCACCAATATTCTGTATGGTGAATGTTATGTCTCCATTGTTATCGAAAAGATCAATTTACATTGTAAACCTGTGATTCATGGGAACTAGTGGTGGGACAAATTAAAACTAAAAAGTTGAGATTAGCAGTTTTAAGGTGACAAGAGGAAGACATCGTGTTAGCAGGAAATCATTAAGTAGCAAATAATCACCATTACTGGTTAATAGTGGTATACATAATAAGAACGTATTTTTCCATTCACATTAGCTGCAGTTAAAAGTAGATAGTCTGGCAAATAGCAAGGATGATAACTGCAGCCTTGTTGTTAAACTGAACTCAATCCTTACTGTTCCAATAAGATACAGAGATAGAAATTCAAATCATCCCAACAGCAAAATTCATATAGTGTATTGATATTTATTTTTGGGAAGAGAAACTATACCTGTATTAAATTTCTAAATTCAATCCGACTAGAATTACCTCGACTTGGAGGTACTAGTGTTGGACTTGGGTGGACAAAGTTAAAAATCACACAACACCAGGTTATAGTCCAACAGGTTTATTTGGAAGTACAAACTTTCGGAGCACTGCTCCTTCATTAGGTGATTGGAGGAGCAGCACTCCAAAAGCTAGTGCTTCCAAATAAACCTGTTGGACTATAACCTGGTGTTGTGTGATTTTTAACTTAGAATTACCTCAATCACTCTGAAGAAGTATGAGTTATTCTAACAGGACAGTTGCTAACTGTTCACTGTTCAGAATGGCATGGATGAAGAAGTACCCTATTTAACTGCAAGCATACCTTGTGTTAACTGATCTCAGCCAGAACAACATGAATGGTTTACAGACAGCTTTATTAGCTATAGTATAAGATGAGGAGAGAGACAAAACAAAAGTAAGCCACGATTCCCACTACAAAAAAGTTGTCAGGATAGGTTATGAAATATCTTGAGTGAAAAGGGTGCAAGATCAAATTTTAAAATCAACATTAATGCCATTGATAATTTGGTTTTACACAAGCAATATCTACAACAGAGATTCTGTAGCTGTAGTTTTTCTGGACTTCCACAAGGTATCTGATAAGGTGCCATACAAAATACACATGATAAGAGTGCAGTAGGAGTGAGTAAATTTAAAGGAGGAGATTGACAGATTTTTAATCAGTAATGGATTGAAGAATTATGGAAAAACAGGTAGGTAAATGGATTGAAGCTCAGATCTGATAGTTTCAAATGGCAGGGCAAGCTGGAGGAGCTGAATGGCCTACTTCTGCTCCTACTCCTTATGTAATAAATATATTAATACAGCCTGAGAACCTCAAGTTTTCCCTACTTTGGTTAACCTATCGAGAATGAATAATCGGCTGGCAAAGCTGATGGCTGGCCTGTAGCTATTGAAGAATAGCCCAGCATGCATTTCCAGCTTCACGAAAATAAATCAAAACACTTAAACCTGCAGCATGCATATAAAATTGCATTTACAGCACAGCTTAACAGCACTGTTTTGACTTTGATTTAAGACTATTGAAACACACTGGACTATCTTTGTTCTAATGAGTGCAATGGAATTCAATCATAGATTTAAATGCAGCCATCTTCATGTTCATGTTAAGCAATCTTTCCAGAACAATGACGTTAGTAACACAGTTCTCAGAATTGAGCAGTTACACTAACATTGTGGGGCAATTCATTATCCTCTCAAATTATTGACTGAAATTATTATCTCATTAATTGCTGCTCCTCCACTCCCTATTCCTCACAGCTGGTAGCATTAGAATTTAATGCATCAATAGCTAATGCCCTCGGTCATACTTGTGGAATTTACTGGATTAATAACTTTGACATTTCTGTACTAAAACCCACAATCATTCTTGTTTGATAAAAAAGACCTATAGAACATCACAGAGAAAGCCTCAGGGTTAGGAAGCGATCACGTGATTCTTATACTTCAGATGCTATACATCAGTAATCAAAGTGTTTCTGATTCTAATTAGTTCTTAAAGTGTTTTACATCCTTGTAAAAGTTTAGCCACTCCATTCATTTGTATATTACTATAATTTAATCCATGACTAGAATTGTGTCTCCTTGAAAAGTGAAATACAATTTCACTATGAGCATCTTTCACAGTCTTTAAATTTCTGGCTAAGGTTAAAATGAAATCATGATTTCTTAGTTGCAAAATCTTTTTTCTGTGGCTTCATCTACTGAGTGAATATGATATTCAACAGTTCTGTACCTGGCTTACATTCCACCCTTTGACCCACCCAAATTTCCATAGTGGTTATACAGCCCGCATCTCAAGTCACACCTTGGCTACAGAACCCTCCCCTATTTTATCTGTCGCTGTCTTGTCCTTCATGCACTTCATCCTATTGTACGCTACCAACTTAAAATCTTCATTTCCCATTATCATCCCTCCTCATCTTTACTGAGTGTCTCCCCAAAATATCCATTTACCTTTGTTTTTTAACCTATCAAACAATTTCTCAATTTTGTGATTTCAACCTATATATCACATCCTCTGAGATCACTATCATGTGACTTATTTTTGCATTTTTTCCGATGCCTCTATGCCCTCTCATTATAAGGAAAGGTACCTCAAGTGCAGTCTGACAAAGGTTCTAATCAAATTCAAAATAATGTTCCCTTCTAATCTATCCTTGTGGTTAAGGCTCATGCAGTCACAGTGAATACATTCCCAAGGCTGGAGACAGGACTGCTCCGAGTGTTATCTTAGAGGGTGGTCACCTCCATGTTGTGGTACTGGCTGGTCACTTTAAATCACTCCCCTAGGCTTTGTCACAAGCATTCAGAAAAAAACTCATCGAGTTTTTCTAACAAAAAAGGCAACACTGGGTTGCTGCTGAGGTTCTGAGTCTCTCGCTTATGGAGAAAGGCCAGGAACTGCTTTGCCCCATCACTGAGGGGCATTATAGGTAGCGACTTTCTGATTCCAGGCCTTGCAGCAATTCCTTTACACTGAGCCTCCTCCAAGGTGGTGCGCCTTGATGCCATATTTCTTTTGTCAGGTGCACAGACTCCATTACAACATGCGGTTTCTATTTACGGAATGGTCCCGCCCTCAGATCTTTTTCGTGGAATTGCCTATCATTTACTTGGACCTGATCAAAGTCTGGGACACAGTCGGTTCATGCCAGAACACTCTCCCTGCAGGATTGGTAGCTGTAATTAGGGAGAAACAAGTTCCTCCATCAATGTGGTTCCTGCTGGCTAACGGGGGAGGATATGCTGAGCTGATCAGGGTTGGGGATGTGGAGGAGTCGGCTGGATAACGCCAACACAGCTGGCCATGAGGGCATTAACGTCTGGTTTGGTATGCCGTATCAAAGTAAATTGTTTCTGTTTAGAGCCTTTTTGAGGTTTTGAATGCTCCCAAAGTTTTGGTTAGAATTCAGTCCCACGCTCCTGATTGATGGGCATCTTATGCGGGGAGGGGCGGACAAGTGAGACAACCTTCTCCTGGACCTGGCCTGGCCAAGGTGGTCATTGACAGGTCTAGGCTGTGGTCTGTGGAAGGGGATGTTGTTCCTGACTGCCTGCCTCTCTTTTGCAGTTACGTTTGCACTCAGGTGTCTCTGGGAGGGAACATGCAATGCTCACCATTGTGATAGAGACATTTAGAGACGACTGTCCACCTCAGGGGCTGGGTTGCATCATCATCTTGGGTGACATTATTTTAATTGATAAGTCTCTATTTTGTTGGAAATGTTTCCGTTCAACTATTAATTTGTTTTCTTTTGATACACTGACCCTGCAGGGGCTGTTTTAGCTATTTCTGTTTACAAGGGTAGAGGGTCGGTGAAACAACTGGAAGCAGAGAGTAGATATAAACAAGAAATTTTCAAGTTGGCAGACTGAGCTAATAAAGTCCTCAAAGATTAGTGCTGGGGCCTCTGTTATTTGCAATCTATATTTATGATTTAGATAAAAAGAATGAGAGAAATGCATCCAAGTTTACTGATGACGCAACTCTAGTGGGAATGTAAACAGAACACAATGATTGCAAAGAGATAAAGAGAATTTTAAGTGGGAACAAATGAGATTATTCACTCATTGGTAAGAATGGGAAAGGAGGGTGTTTTTTAAAAGGTATGAAACTTTTAAATGTTGATGTGCTACCTGGACCACAGAAAGTCAGAGTGCATGTACAGCAAACAAGCTAGAAGACAAACTGTAGATTTTTATTGCAAAGGAAATTGAGTACAAGAATAAGGACATGTTACTACAATTGTACAGGGTTTTATCAAACCATCGTGGGGGTGCTGTGTGCTTTTTTTGTCTCCATATCTAAGGGGGGGACATATTTGCCTTCGAGGCAGGCCAACAAAGATTCAGATTTGTCTCTGGAATGCTGGATTCTGGGTAAAATAAGATGGAGGATGGGAAAAATTTCTGGCTGTAACAGCTGCTCCTTTTTTGAGGTGTTTTAGGTTCTGGAGGTGATTTCCTCGAATTGCAGGAGCAGCAATTACTGAAAGAGAGAGAGAGAGAGAGAGAACCTGCACAGTTACGGCCTTTGCTGTTTGAATTCATGTATTGCTGGACACTGGAGTGCATCTGGGAAAATTATCAAACACTGAAATTCACAACCGATCTTGGAGGAACTGTTGGGCAAAGTTCACAGTGCAGAATCAGATACGTTAATCGTTGTTTTAAGTGTGGCCTACAGAGAATCTGCAGTTGTAAGTAGAGTAAGTTCTTTCTTGATTATATGTTTTTGGAGATGTGTCTCTTGATTAAACTTAAAATATAAGCCATAACTATTAACTTAACCTGGGGCAGTGTTGTAGAGGAATAAGACGGTGTTATTCTCTGGGTCTGTAGACTGTGAAGAAGCAAAAATGGCCTTTAATAGAGTGATATGTACTTCTTGTCATTGTGGGAGTTTGAAGAGAGTTTAAGGGTTACCGCTTATTATATCTGCCATAAATGCTGCTGACTGCGAATCTGATCAGATCAAATGGATCAGTTGGAGAGACAGTTAGAAGCAATTAGGAATTTGCAACAGCAACAGTATGTGATGAACATAGAACATAGAACATAGAACAATACAGCACAGAACAGGCCCTTCGGCCCACGATGTTGTGCCGAACATCTATCCTAGATTAAGCACCCATCCATGTACCTATCCAATTGCCGCTTAAAGGTCGCCAATGATTCTGACTCTACCACTGCCACGGGCAGCGCATTCCATGCCCCCACCACTCTCTGGGTAAAGAACCCACCCCTGACATCTCCCCTATACCTTCCACCCTTCACCTTAAATTTATGTCCCCTTGTAATACTCTGTTGTACCCGGGGAAAAAGTTTCTGACTGTCTACTCTATCTATTCCCCTGATCATCTTATAAACCTCTATCAAGTCACCCCTCATCCTTCGCCGTTCCAACGAGAAAAGGCCGAGAACTCTCAACCTGTCCTCGTACGACCTATTCTCCATTCCAGGCAACATCCTGGTAAATCTTCTCTGCACCCTCTCCAAAGCTTCCATATCTTTCCTAAAGTGAGGCGACCAGAACTGCACACAGTACGCCAAATGTGGCCTAACCAAAGTCCTGTACAGCTGCAACATCACTTCACGACTCTTGAATTCAATCCCTCTGCTAATGAACGCTAATACACCATAGGCCTTCTTACAAGCTCTATCCACCTGAGTGGCAACTTTCAAAGATCTATGCACATAGACCCCAAGATCTCTCTGTTCCTCCACCTGACTAAGAACTCTACCGTTAACCCTGTATTCCGCATTCTTATTTGTTCTTCCAAAATGGACAACCTCACACTTGGCAGGGTTGAACTCCATCTACCACTCCTCAGCCCAGCTCTGCATCATATCCAAGTCCCTTTGCAGCCGACAACAGCCCTCCTCACTGTCCAAAACTCCAACAATCTTCGTATCATCTGCAAATTTACTGACCCACCCTTTGACTCCCTCATCCAAGTCATTAATAAAAATTACAAACAGCAGAGGACCCAGAACTGATCCCTGTGGAACTCCACTTGTAACTGGGCTCCAGGCTGAATATTTACCATCTACCACCACTCTCTGACTTCGACCAGTTAGCCAGTTTTCAATCCAATTGGCCAAGTTTCCCTCTATCCCATGCCTCCTGACTTTCCGCATAAGCCTACCATGGGGAACCTTATCAAATGCCTTACTAAAATCCATGTACACTACATCCACTGCTCTACCCTCATCCACATGCTTGGTCACCTCCTCAAAGAATTCAATAAGACTTGTAAGGCAAGACCGACCCTTCACAAATCCGTGCTGGCTGTCCCTAATCAAGCAGTGTCTTTCCAGATACTCATAAATCCTATCCCTCAGTACCCTTTCCATTACTTTGCCTACCACAGAAGTAAGACTAACTGGCCTGTAATTCCCGGGGTTATCCCTATTCCCTTTTTTGAACAGGGGCACAACATTCGCTACTCTCCAGTCCCCTGGTACCACCCCCCGTTGACAATGAAGACGAAAAGATCATTGCCAACGGTACTGCAATTTCCTCTCTTGCTTCCCACAAAGCAAGAGAGGAAATTGGATGGCAGTTATAGGAAGGGAGGGAAGTCTCAGATACAGTCACGTAGATGGGTTAACTCCATGAAAGGTAAGAGAGGTAGGCACCTAGTGCAGGAGTCTTTTGTGGATATACCCATTTCAAACAGGTATGCTGTTTTGGAAAATGTACGGGGTGATGGATTCTTAGGGGAATGTAGCACAAACAGCCAAGTTTCCAGTATGGAGACAGGCTCTAATGCAACAAGGGGTACGTCGGGTTCCAAGAGATCAATTGTGTGAGGGAATTCTCTAGTTCGAGGTACAGACAGACATGTCTGTGGCCTGTAACAAAAAAGCAGAATGGTGTGTTGCTTCCCAGGTGCCAGAATCAAGAATATCTCAGAGAGGGTGCAGAATGTTCTCACAGGGGAAAGGGGCCAGCAAGAGGTCATTGTCCACATTGGAACCAACGACATTGGAAGGGAAAAGGTTGAGATTCTGACGTGAGATTACAGAGAGCTAGGCAGAAATGTAAAAAGGAGGTCCTTGAGAGTAGTAATATCAGGATTACTCCTGGTGCTACAAGCTAGTGAGGGCAGGAATAGGAGGATAGAGCAGATGAATGCATGGTTGAGGACCTAGTGTATGGGGGAAGGATTCACATTTTTGGATCATTAGAATCTCTTTTGGGGTAGAAGTAACCTGTACAAGAAGGACGGATTGCACCTAACATGAAAGGAGACTAATATACTGGCAGGGAGATTTGCTAGAGCTGCTCGGGAAGATTTAAACTAGTATGGTGGTGGTGGGGGGGGGACCCAGGGAGATAATGAGGAAAGAGATCAATCTGAGACTTGTACAGTTGAGAACAGAAGCGAGTCAAACAGTCAGGGCAGGCAGGGACAAAGTAGGACAAATAAATTAAACTGCATTTATTTCAATGCAAGGAGCCTAACAGGGAAGGCAGATGAACTCAGGACATGGTTAGGAACGTGGGATTGGGATATCATAGCAATTACGGAAACATGGCTCAGGGATGGGCAGGACTGGCAGCTTAATGTTCCAGGATACAAATGCTACAGGAGGGATAGAAAGGGAGACAAGAAAGGAGGGTGTGTGGCATTTTTGATAAGAGATAGCATAGAACCCCCTAATAGTCAGAGGGAAACTGAGAAACAAACTTGTAAAGAGATCTCAGCTGTCTGTAAGAAAAATATGGTGTTTATGGTAGGGGCTTTTAACTTTCCAAACATAGATTGGGACTGCAATAGTGTGAAGGGCTTAGATGGAAAGGAATTTCTTAAGTGAGTACAAGACAATTTTCTGATTCAGTATGTGGATGTACCTTCTAGAGAAGGTGGTAAACTTGACTTACTCTTGGGAAATAAGGCAGGACAGGTGACTGAGGTGTCAGTGGGGGAGCACTTTGGGGCCAGGGACCATAATTCTATTAGATTTAAAATAATGATGGAAAAGGATAGACCAGATCTAAAAGTTGAAGTTCTAAATTGGAGAAAGGTCAATTTTGACAGTATTAGGTAAGAACTATTGAAAGCTGATTGGGGCAGATGTTCGCAGGTAAAGGGACAGCTGGAAAATGGAAAGCCTTCAGAAATGAGATAACGAAAATCCAGAGAAAGTATATTCCTGATAGGGTGAAAGGAAAGGCTGATAGGTATTGGGAATGCTGGATGACTAAAACAAATTGAGGATTTGGTTAAGAAAAAGAAGGAAGCGTATGTCAGGTATAGACAGGATAGATCGAGTGAATCCTTAGAAGAGTACAAAGGAAATAGGAGTATACTTAAGAGGGAAGTCAGGAAGGCAAAAAGGGGACATGAGATAGTTTTGGCAAATAGAATTAAGGAGAATCCAGAGTTTTAACAAATACATTAAGGACAACAGGGTAACTAGGGAGAGAATTGGGCCCCTCAAAGATCAACAAGGTGGCCTTTGTGTGGAGCCGCAAAAAATGGGGGAGATACTAAATGAGTATTTTGCATCAGTGTTTACTGTGGAAAAGGATATGGAAGATATAGACTGTAGGGAAATAGATGGTGACATCTTACAAAATGTACATATTATAGAGCAGCAAGTGCTGGATAGCTTTAAACACATAAAAGTGGATAAATCCTCAGGACCTGATCAGGTGTACCCTCGAACTCTGTGAGAAGCTGGAGAAGTGATTTCTGTGCCCCTTGCTGAGATATTTGTATCATTGATAGTCACAGGTGAGGTGCCGGAAGAATGGAGGTTGGCTAACATGGTGCCACTGTTTAAGAAGGGTGGTAAGGACAAGCCAGGGAACTATAGACCAGTGAGCCTGACGTTGGTAGTGGGCAAGTAGTTGGAAGGAATGCTGAGGGACAGGATGTATATGTATTTGGAAAGGCAAGGACTGATTAGGGATAGCCCACATGGTTTTTGCGTGGGAAATCATGTCTCACAAACTTGACTGAGTGAGAGGATTGGTGAGGGCAGAGCAGTAGATGTGATCTATATAGACGTCAGTAAGGCGTTTGACAAGGTTCCCCATGGGAGACTGATTAGCAAGGTTAGATCTCACGGAATACAGGGAGAACTAGCCATTTGGATACAGAACTGGCTCAAAGGTAGAAGAGAGAAAGTGGTGGTGGAGTATAGATTTTCAGACTGGAGGCCTGTGACCAGTAGAGTGCCACAGGGATCAGTGCTGGATCCTCTTCTTTTTGTCATTTACATAAATGATTTGGATGCGAGCATAAGAGGTACAGTTAGTAAGTTTGTAGATGACACCAAAATTGGAGGTGTAGTGGACAGTGAAGAGGGTTACCTCAATTTACAACAGGATCTTGACCAGATAGACCAATGGGCTGAGAAGTGGTAGATGGAGTTTAATTCAGATAAATGCGAGGTGCTACATTTTGGGAAAGCAAATTTTAACAGGGCTTATACACTTAATGGTAAGGTCTTAGGAAGTGTTGCTGAACAAAGAGACCTTGGAGTGCAGGTTCATAGCTCCTTGAAAGTGGAGTCACAGGTAGATAGGATAGTGAAGAATGCGTTTGGTATGCTTTTCTTTATTGGTCAGAGTATTGAGTACAAGAGTTGGGATGTCATGTTGTGGCTGTACAGGACATTGGTTAGGCCA
This sequence comes from Hemiscyllium ocellatum, assembly GCF_020745735.1. Lineage (NCBI taxonomy): Eukaryota > Metazoa > Chordata > Chondrichthyes > Orectolobiformes > Hemiscylliidae > Hemiscyllium > Hemiscyllium ocellatum. Next base: position 125,560,583 of record NC_083402.1, read on the forward strand.
CTGTTGGAACATTGCATGCAATTCTAGTCTTCTTCCTATTGGAAAGATGTTGTGAAACTTGAAAGGGTTCAGAAAAGATTTACAAGGATGTTGCCAGGGTTGGAGGATTTGAGCTATTGGGAGAGACTGAAAAGGCTGGGGCTGTTTCCCCTGCAGTGTCAGAGGTTGAGGAGCAACCTTATAGAGGTGTACAAAATTATGAGTGGCGTGGATAGAATACATAGGCAAAGTCTTTTCCTTGGGGTCGGGGAGTCCAGAACTAGAGGGCATAGGTTTAGGGTGAGAGGGGAAAGATATAATAGAGATCTAAGGGGCAACTTTTTCACACAGAGGGTGGTACATGTATGGAATGAGCTGCCAGGTGAAGTGGTAGAGGCTGGTACAATTGCAACATTTAAGAGGCATTTGGATGGGTATATGAATAGGAAGGATTTGGAGGGATATGGGCCGGGTGCTGGCAGGTGGGACTAGATTGGGTTGGGATAGCTGGTCGGCATGGATGGTTGAACCGAAGAGTTTGTTTCCATGTTGTACATCTCTATAACTGTATGACTTTATGACAGGCTGAGCAAAGTGGGCTTATGAGGTGCCATTGTCTCAGTCTTTCTTTTTAAATGAAGGTAGTCTTTTGCAAACTTACATATGATGAAGAATCAAAATATGAGTGTTCTAGTCTGACTCTACAGATTCACTAAGGTTACTTTTTTAAAAAAAATCTTCATGGTGTACATGGATTTAAAAAAAAGTTCTGATACTATTCATTGTTACATGTTACGCAAGGCTGAATTTTTCATAGTTCATAGTAATCCCTTTTCAAAATTTCAGTTTGCAATAAGCAATCTAAATTTACAACAACTTAGTGCTAGGATATTTACTGATACCTCTTCACAGGTTATCTAAGATCTTGCTCTGAGCAAAATTTCAGATTCACACACTAAATTCACACACACTAAATGTAACATCATAATGTTGGATTAATCTGGCGATTTACTTTGCTGAATTCAAAAAAAAAGAAATCATTCCTATTAACACTTTCCATCTCCCTGCAGAGGCTTCAGGTCAATCCATATCCAACAATCTGTTCTGAAAACTATGCTTACACTTTGGCAGATGGAATAAATTATATCACTATAGATAAGACATTCTATAACATTCTAAAACAATCAGGAACAATTGAACTAAAGCAACCCACAGCATTCTAAAACAAGTCAGATCACCCTATTACCCAATGCTAATGTATTCTTTAAAAATTTCCAAACTTTGGATCTACATCCTTGACAAGAAGTTCTTCCTTGGGGCAAACCCTATCTGTGTGCCAAGCTTTTCTGAAATCCATCCTTTATCTTTTGAGATAAAGGCCCTGATTTTGAATTGACGGAGAGTGTCTCCATTGTAGATAAAACGCCAGAAGAAGTTGAGAATTCCAAGTTCCACAACTGGACTTAATACTCTTTATTTTCTTAGGCGTAGAGTTGTTTCCCATTTCCCAGAGGCAGCTGGCCATTTAAATGGATAGCTGCACCAACTGAAATCAGATTTTGGAGTCCCTACTATTTGAAACCTCAAGTATAGAAGTTAGACCAAGTCAGAGCTGGTCTGTTCTCAGTGCATTTCTTTTGAATTTCCAGGTTACCTCTTTGGTACCACTGTAAATATAATACCAGAACATCTTGGAAGAGCTCATGGGTCTTTTCTGATGCATGCGTCCGGTATGCTTTGGAGTGGTGATTAGGGATTTTTGGTGGGGGTCAGGTGTTCTTTGAGAACATTAACTGTGGAGAAAATTGAGCACGAACGCTGCACAAACCTCTTGAAACTGTCCGACTTGTCAAGGCTTGTCAAGAAGTGTAAACGAGTATTAAAATGTTTAATTATGAATTAAAACATTTTCCCCAATACAGTGTAGTATATAATTTAGACATGTAGGTAATAAAACTATACCTTTATCGTATGTGCATGGGTACTTGCGGATACTTAATGAGTTGGCATGGGAAGGTGTGGTGGGTGGGAGTAGGGACTAAGATGGCATTCAGGCATGAGGAGCCATGGGAGACAGGTAAGGGTTACACGGGTGAGATTAAGGGTGTGTGTGAAATTGAAGGGGAGTGAGTGAGGACTGACTGATGAGAGCTGGAGGAATTTATTTATATCTCTCCCTTTTTGGAGAGGTAAGATATCCTCCTCAGTCTGGGACACATTTGGTAATTGTAAGGCATCCTTTGAGGTTGTGAAAAAGGCATACTTATATGTAAAAAGTGCATAAACTCACTGGGACTGGCAAAGTTGTCAAGAAACTATGTAAACAAAATGTGGTGATAAAAGAAAACATAATGCTAGCTATTCCAGAGTGCTTGCTGATATAAACCCATTACAGGATTGGTGCTACATGGCTCATTTCCCAAGCTATTATTTCTCAATAGGGTGGCTGTTGATGGGCAGCTCCAATTGCTTATTGAACAGAAATGTTTGTTGATATAATGGACTATATATCTAAGGTAACTGTTCTTTACAGAAGACTTTGAATGCTTCAGTGAGTAATTTGTCTTCATAAGGGCTTAGATGAAGCAAATTCAATGTATTGATTTTTTGTATCCATAAGAGTCAGATTTTCTTCAGTCAGACCATTCAGAAGCCTATTAGTGCCTGTGGGAATCATTTTAGCTCAGTTGGCTGGATTGTCGGTTTACAGAGCAGTGTGAAGCCAACAGCATGGGTTCAATTCCTATCACTGGTTTGAGGTTACCATGAGGGACTCTTCTTTTCAATGTCTTCTCTCGTCTGAGGTCTGGTGGCCCTCAGGTTAATTCACCACCAATCACTTCTCTCTAATGAGAGACCAGTCCCTAAAGTCTGATAAGACTATGGCAACACAATGCAAAGTGCTGGATAGCAGGCCAATTGGCATGGGGAAGAATGGGAGGAGAGGTGGCATTGAATTGGAATAGGACTATTAAGAGCCAAAGACATGAATGGGGCATATGGGATATGAAGGTCCAAGGTGGGTACAGAGTTGGCATGGATAGTGAGGGCAATAAAGTGATGAGAGCAGGACAGATTACTTTTCAGTTTTAATCTTTATTTTTAAGCTTTGAGCACAATGCTGAAGCCACAAGGGAGGCTTTTTTTCCCAGGTCATCTAACCTGACTTTCAAGTCAGCCAAATACCTTCCAGCTTGAATATTGAGGGATTTGTAAAGATGATATTTCTCCCATTTCTGTTCACCTGGTTTTGCAGCAAAAGTTGAATCCATATTGTTTATAGGTCATTCTGGTATAACGTACGTTTTGTTAACATGAATTTATGCTATAAATGTATTTAATGAATTGGGGACACTGCTTCCAAAGCGTGAAGTGTTCAACCGTGTGTTCGCTGTAATGCAATTACATCGCCAAACCTTTAAGCACTGTATCTAAAGTGCATTTTTTTCTCTAACATGGGTTGCACAAGAATGCAACCATCACGTTATAGAGAAATAACCTGTACACTCAACCAGACCAAGAGGGTAACAAACAGAGGCAAAATTATAGCTCCACCAACTTTCAGAGGCAGGGATGATAAGGGGAAAAAATTCCTTCACTCATTAGATTGTGAATCTTTGAAATTCTCTATCCTGAGAGATGTGGACATTGGCTGAGAGAATTTTGATCTCTCTTGGAATCGAGCAATATGGGGAGGTAAGAAAATGGGGTTAAGGTGTGAGATAATCATGATCAAATTGAACGGCGTGGTAAACTACAGTGGCCATATGGTCTACCTTTGCTCCTATTTCCTACATTCTTCTATTCCCTAAAGCTTCAGTCAGAGAGTGGTGAATCTATGGAATTCATTGCCATAGAAGGCTGTGGAGGTCAGGTCATTGAGTATATTTAAGACTGAGAAAGATGGATTCTTGAGTATCAAGGGGTCAAGGGTTAGAGGGAGAAAGTGGGAGAATGGGGTTGAGAAACTTATCAGCCATGATTGAATGGCAGAGCAGACTCAATGGGCTGATTGGCTAAATTTCTGCTCCAATGTCTTATGGTCATATAAAGATCTGTGGGAGCAAACCAGAGCACACAGAGGAAGCCCATGCAAACACAGGGAGAAAACAGTCAAACGAGGCTGGAATCGAACCCAGGTCCCTGGAGCTGTGAGGCAGCAATGCTAACCACTGAGCAACCGTGCTGCCCCTGGGATGGTTCTGGGATCACCTTTATGATTTTTTTTTACCTTTTCCGCTGCTTGTGCACCATTCTTACAAAATAGAGACGAAATCTGCTGCATACAGTAATCCAAACGTGGTCAAACCTTGATTTTGTACAAACTCAACATAACATTTCAATTTTATCCCTCTAGCAGTGAATTCAGCATTTTTTTTCCTTTGCAATGTTGATAAAGAAGTTGTTGGGAAATCTCTCATAAGATTTACTTGTGCAAGTTGATCCTATTGATAATTCAAAGACAATTTCCAATTTGGCTCAACTAAACCTAGAGAATGGTCAGGGTGCACAGGGACATTTTATCCAATTTAAACCATAATTAAAATGTTTTTGTACAGTTGGTGGCTTCTACTGTAATGATTCACAGTCTTCCTGTTCCTGGTGACACTGCAAGTGCTTCAAATAAGAGGGGCTGCCTGGGAATGGAGTTGGCAGCACTTCTTTAAATATGGATCTGTTACTCACTGGAGAGATTTGACAAAAAGTGTTTTGTTATACATTGAATTTTCCCCTTGCATAACAACTGATACACAAGTATTTTGTGGTCTAGCAACTGCGGAAATGAAAGTCACTACATCAGACACTCGGGATGTGTCTGTTATAATGTTACATTATTTGCAAACAGCTAGAACTGATTGTTATATGGATATTCATCCAGGATGCCACATTTTTCTATTGCACAGAAGCCAGGTTCTGAGCAAATATCAGCTCACCAGCCACTTGGAGAGCTGCAAATACCTTTGATGAAGCTCCAGCATTTTCAACCTCGAGTGTGACCATTTCTAAATTATGGGAACCAGCTGACATATAATAATCACCTTTCCCATGGAAGATGATCTAATCAGTGGCTGGAATTTCAGATATCCTTTTCTGCACCCCTAAATAAATTGCGGTGACAGATAAATTGGATCAATATGAAATCAGATTGCTCACTGTGCTGTCCTTGGAATAGAAAAATAAATCATATTAAATGAAAGCCCCTTTACAGATGTATTTTCAATAAGTGAAGCAGCTAAACTCTTATTGAATACATCTCCTAGTTACCTTGTAAAAGCCATATCAGCAGCAGCCACCAATTTCAATAGCACTGCTCACTCCAATTCTACTTCAATCTCCATGAAACATTTTCTGCTTATATTCCAGATTTTCTCCTATATATGCCAAAGGATCTATATACCGGAACCATTGACTGCTCTTGGATAATTTAACCAAGTGGCCAGTCTTCTCACTGCAGGGAGACAGGTGTGTCATCGGAGAATGAGGTTGTGCAAACTACCACAGTCAAGTTATCCTCATTCACTCGTCTATCAACAAACAACTCTTGAACAGAGTATCACAAAACAATAAAATTTCACTAAGATTATAAAGAAAGATTTTAAATTACTTTATATTTCAGAAATAAGCATACATTTATTAATAATCCTCTGAACAAACATACCAGAATTCAAACCATGTACTAGAAACAGCAAGGATTGTAAACATATTGAGCTGACCTCCTTCCTACAGCAAATCACAGTCATAACTGGGCAGGGAAAAAGCACTTACAGAATCCTTTTTTGTAAACACGTCCAAATCTATCCAACTGACAGTGGATCTCTTATCCCTTCTCCTCACGTCCCTATTGGAGTTGGCAAGTTGAGCCTCTGCTAACATTACAAGGATCAATCTAATCTCATTATTGAAAATGTTCAGGTATTTGAATTATTTACTTAGCAGAGGCAGTTGATAATAAGTCCTGAATCTGTAGATAATTCTAAAGTACATCTTGCACAATGGATAGTTTTTGCTGTTTTAGTCTTCCAGAATACTTATTTTTCAATGCTTGTATTCTACTGAAAAGAAATCCTTACATAGTTCAAAATGCTTCATTTTAAAATTTAAGAACAATACTTAAGTGGTGGCTATTGTGTTCATACACAACAGTGCTTTGTGACACAGCATCATTATTTGAAACAACCTTTTAGCACAGTAGCAACTGGAACGTGCAAAACAGCAAAGGACACAGACCTCCGACATATCATCTTCCCTAATTGTGACTTGGTTTGAATTGGAAGTGAAGTTTCATAAAAGGAGTGAAGGTATGCGTTTTGAAATCCAGAATACCCAACATCATTCCAGTATTATTGGGGTATTGTCAACGGAATGTTTTTTCCCAGATATTTTAGATACAAAAGGGATTCTGAAGGGGCCAAGTTGGAGTATTAAGCTGAAAAGCCAGCTGAGCTAGCATTTAGTGTGACATCCCCATATTGCTAAAAGGATTAAACCTCACGTTTTAACCAGTTTATTAATCAACTAACTGCCATATAAACTTTCTGCCTGTGCTCTTCAATAAGACTACACAGTGTTTTGATGGATCATGATTCACCTAATGCCCCATCTTAACAATGAAAAGTTGTTAACAAATCACTGCAATGGATTACAAAATTATTAGAGAGTAAATGAAATACAATAATATGCTGTTTAGACATTGGATAGGAACTTTGCAGCGTACAGATAAAGACTAATTTTACAGAGTTCACGGAGGCAACTGCAAATTTTAAAGTGTAATTGTATTTGGTCAGTAAATTCCAGGGATTCTGGCAGGAAAATAATTTACAAAATGACTTTTGGAAAGAGATGCTAATCTATCCAATTGAAGCTGGATCCTTAACACTTCTGATTGGTGGAATATTCAAAACACTTTCTGGGCAAGGTTTAAAGCTGCCAGAGTTCTTTGGAGAGGTAGGATACCTCTTAGGAGAGGAAAGGAATCATTTTTGATTTGTCAAGGGAGATTTTGTGAGAGGTAACAAGTACTTTTGGAAAATTAAAGTTTATTTAGGGGAGGTTAGTTGCTGTTTGGGAGTGGTCAAATGCTCTTCCAGGTTGTTAAAAGCAGGCATCAATGTGCATACAAAGTGGCAAAAGCAATTAGACCTGCAAAGCTGCCAAAGCAACTTTCAGTGATTAAACAATTTAAATCTCATGATTTATAAATGTTTGATAATACTGCAGTGTGAAAAATTCAGTCCTTGCAATTTCATTCTGTTGGTCATAGCCTAGCTTTATCACAACTGGGGTGCCTGTTAGACCACAGTACGATTAACAATTCCATGTGTTAATAAAATCTTTGAAATGGGGCTATGATTACAACAAGCCTTTCCTCTGTTCTCCAGCATATGCAGTCCACACTTTCTCCCTATGATTACAAATGCTTGTTTTCATATGGATGTTGAAGGAAGTTAAATGTAGGAAATTGAATTGAACAAAGCTAGCATGGGTTTATGAAAGGCAAATCATGCGTAACTAATAAAGGTTTCCAAGGATGTAGCTATTAGAATAAGGGAAAACGAGTGAAGAGATATTGGGCAAAATTAAAGAACTGGGATAGTAGTTAATATATCGACATGGATTTAGAATTAGTTGACAGTCAGAAAATGGGAATAAATAGATCTTTTTCTGTGTGACAGGCAGTGACAAGTGGAATACCACAAGAATTAGCTTGGACCCCAGCTAATCACAATATATATGGATTAACTGGGTGTGGGAAGCAAAAGCAACATTTCCAGGTTTGCTGGTGACAGAAAACTGGCAGGACTGTGAGTGGTAATGAAAATGCAAGGATGTTTCAATTTAGACAAATTGAGTGGGCTGATGCAGTACAATATGGCTAAATATGAATTTATCAACCTAGATGGGAAAAACAGAATATATTGGGAAATGTAGACACATGAAGTGATCTGAGTATCCTTGCACATCAGTCAATGAAAATAGACAGGTAGATGTGGCAAAAAACGAGGACAGCAAATGGTATATTGGCCTTCGTTGCAAGAGAATTTGAGCTCAGAAGCAAGGATGTCTTACTGCAGTTATACAGGGAGTTGTTGAAATCACACCTGGAGTACTGCATGCAGTTTTGGTCTCCTTAACTTACCATAGACAGCCCAAAGGAGATACACTTGGCTAATATTGAAGATGGCAGAACTCTCTTTTGAGAAGAGATTGGTTTGACTGGGCCTGTATTCACTAGAGATAAGAAGGATGAGAGGGATCTAATTGAAACATACAAAATTCCAACAGGGCTGGACAGGCTAGATGTTCCCTGGATGGCAAGTCACAGTTTCAGAATACGGGTAGAGTATTTACGACTGAGAATAAAAAGAATTCTTCATTCAAAGGATAGTGAACCTGTGGAATTCTCAACCATAGAAGACTGGAGGCCATGTCACTGAATATATTTAATAAAGAGATAGATTTTTTTTATATTCTAAAAGGCATCAAGAGATATCGTAGAAAGCAGGAATATGGCATTGAGGTAAAGGATCAGCTGTGAATTTATTGAATGGCAGAACAGGCTCAAAAGGTTGATTGGCATTCTCCTACTGCTTGTTTCAATGTTGTGACATTTTTATGTTATCAATGTGTTTTTAAATTAGTGAATTCATGAACGTTTTTAAATTAGTGAACCCATGAACGTCATCTTCATGGGTTCTGACATCTGTCTATAGTGGATATTGGGTGAGTTGGCATGGGGGGCAATGGAGGTAGGTGGTGGCATGGATTGGTATTAGTTGACACTAATTTGGCAGAAGACCTTTAAAGAACCATGGACCAGGCCCTTTTGTAGCACATTGGTAGTGATCTTACTCCTGCACCAGAGGCATGGGTTCAGGTCCCACCTTCTTCAGAGGTGTGTATTAACATCTCTGAACAGATTGATATAGGAAAAATTCAAAAGAAAAGAAATAAAGGAATAGATGAGGATGTAAAGTTTGGCATGGATGATGTGCAGGGTTGGTAAGGAGCATGAGGTGACATGGGGTAGCAGAGTTGGGACATGCGGTTTATGTGGGGAACTGAAGGGAAAACTTAACTGTTGCTTTGTTAAGTATTATGTTGTGACAAAGTCCCACAGAAACAAGATAAGACTTACAGGCAACACGATTCTGCACCTGGCATCTTCTGTGGCTGCCTGCATACTCTCTACCCAAGTAGTAGGGGCATGGACTCAATTCCAGTTATCACTCTGTCCCCTAGAATGAATAGTTGACTGACAGATTTGGGCCAATGTGCTGGTAACACAACAACAGCTCACATAGCACAACCATTGTCATTCTCAACATCTATTACTAATTCCACTCTCTGCTTAGTTACCAAATGCCCTCAATTTTCAACTGAAGAGAGAGTTTAAAAAATTGGACATGATTAGGATGTGAACAGTTAGTTCACTGTGCCCAGAGACACTTCTTATTTTTGTACCCAACAAAGAGGCATAAAAGAAGCAATCAAAATTCAGGATGGTCCTGTCAGAAATCTCTCATTGTTTTACCAAGATTTTATGAATCTTGTAGTTAATATCCAATGTTCTCATCTATATGAACACAACCAGCATTTATTTGAAATTAATTCTTTCATTTGCTCACAAAGCACTCAATGTTTATGAAATTTCAGTACTGAGTGCAGCATAGAATTTCAAACAATTCTTAAACCATCAAAAATCGGTGTTTATTGAGTGGATAATCAGCAACTTGTCCTTGAATCATTCATGTTTGACAATGCTGAAATATTACACTTGAAAGATTTCAACTTAGGTTGGGAATGTTTAATTGTTGCAACAGATGAATGAAACATGATAGTTTCGACACAGCAATTGATTTCAAATGTAAGCAAATAGAATCATAGAGCCATAGAGATGTACAGCATGGAAACAGACCCTTCTGTCCAACCCGTCTCTGCTGACCAGATATCTCAACCCAATCTAGTCCCACCCGGCCCATATCCCTCCAAACCCTTCCTAATCATATACCCATCCAAATGCCTCTTAAATGTTGCAACTGTAAAAGCCTCCACAACTGTTGGGAGAGCTTTACCTAGTTATCTCACACATCAGAGAAATATAGGCACAATCCCCTCAATGACTTGTTCCTTTATTTTACAATAATGTCAGTCAGAAAAACAGGGCTGCACCCAGAAACAATAGCTTATTTAACTTAACCTGTTGAATGGAAATGCTATGGGATTATGGGGAACACCAGTTTACCCGTTAGCCAATATTGCTCTTCGATAACTTTAACAAAGAGTAAAATCAGATAAATGAAATATAACCATTCAAGCTAATCTTCAGTTTTTTGATGGTTAGATTAAGTTAAAGTTATTCCCAATATTCTCCTAGTATAACAAGTTTCTTCCCCTGAAGTAAACCACAACTCACCAATGCTTGTCGGGAAGATTTCTTCATTGTTGATTTGAACCTCAATCCAATCCATCAAGAGGCTCATGTACTGAGGAGCTGGAAGGGCAGTGGGTCTTTTGTATTTGTTATCGTCCTGCCATCGATATTCATACTTCTGTCCTCCTGACATGATAGGGCAGCTCCTGTCAGTACAGAACTCACAGATTGTCCCATAAATCAGGTTAATTCGATTAAAGAAGTCCACCACATGAACAGCAATCCAATCATTAAGGTCTTCACCATTGGGTAGTTGAACAGCTCCCTTCAGATCCACTCCTGAGCTTAATGAAGCCTGTGCTTTCTTATGGAGTTCAAACCTCTGAGTACCTGGTTCAAATTTCCTCTTTGGCCGAAAGGTCTTGTCTTTATTGAATACCTGTTTCAGGGCTGTTGACATGGTAGGATATCAGTTGTTTCAAACCGATGCACTCAGAACAGCTACACTTTAGTAATGCTATGTCTATGATTTCTTGGTCCAATATTCGGTGGGTCCTCAGTTTGTTTCAACCTTTTACTTCCACTAGTTCTTTAAGGGAGACAGTTCTTTCCTGTTCGAGAAGTTAGGGTGGGGAGGCAGAGGGAAATAGTTTGAAATAAGTGTTAATAACATTACAAGTTATTTTCAGCACATACTTAAATTTTTGCAACTACTTCATGATTGAGTAGTAATTGTGTTCCTTTTAGACATAAAAACCAGGAGCATCTTCTAAAATAAAAAGAATTGGAACATCGGCTGAAATTTTCAAGACATTGTAATCTTATGCAGCATTCAATGAAATGTAAACAGAAAGCAAACTTGTTAGAACTGACATATCACCTTGAATAATATTTCACTTCAAAAAAAATATGGCTGGAAAGAAAAGACGTGAGCTTATATTGTACCATGCAGACTTCATGATTTAAGGTTTAGGATTTTTAAAAAATGCCTTGATAAACTGATACAAAACATTTGTGTCTAAATCTAATAACAATCTGAATAGTATGTATCGTTGCCAGCTCTTGTACAAGCCACACTTGTTGGTGAAGGTCCAGAAGGCATGCCCAGGTTGTGAGTTTCTGAAATGCTCAAGTCTCAAACTGGTCGACTGAAACTGGATCGGGAAAAGCGAGGAGATGAATATACTTTAATCACATGAATTTGGCCTTTTAAAGTTAACTGAGGATAGAAATAGGCAATGGTCTTGGACATCCAGCAGACCAGGAGCATTCAATAAATCTAGAAAATGAATAAAAGTCAGCTGAAAGGATATCGATTTTACTCTGGATTACTTTTCTTGTAAGTGAAACCATACAGTAATGTGGGTCACCAGTCACTTGGCAAATCGCTTACATGGACAAAACATTGGTATGGCTTTAGCTTGCTTGGCTCTGCTTATGCTATCAACACTGTCAGACTTTGTAACTTTATTCAAGGTAGGCAACTGGTCTCCTTTTATTTAATGAGACCACAATTTCACTTTTGTTGCTGTTGTGAAAGCAGCACATTGTCCTGTGCAGTTGGCAATCTGCACAATTTAGCTATCAGCACACACTAATACCCAAAATGCTCAATGTGTAAATGTTTTGATGCAGTGAGCACAATCCAATTTCAACACAATGCCATTCTTCTCAAGCTGCTGAGTCATGCCATTTCTGAAGCTGAGGCACTGTCTGTCAGGGCACATTGATGCAATTTGAAACCAAAGGATTAGTTGAATCTCAGCTTACATCAATTAGACCGCACTGTAGTTTCCTCATACATTATTGCTCATCAAACAGAAATCAGCAACACATAACCAGCTCTACGTACTACTGAAAAAGTGTTCAAATACAGAACAGAAAATCGCTGTCATGGGTCGGTGGTTTTATAACATGAGTAACGTACATGAGCAAGAACAGATTCTTTTAAAATACACAATTTTTTCTTTCACTTTCCTTGCACACTTCCCTTATTACAAAACAAGTCTTCAAAGCAGGCAACTCAATGGAGTAAAACCAGAAACCACTGGAGAAACTCAGTTCTCGCAGCATCGGTGAAAGGAGAAATGAAGTAACCTCTTTGAAACTCCAAAACTACTTAATGAAATAAATCAATTTAAAGGATAACAAAAGCTCGAATAGTTTTCTGAAAGAGTGACTGATGAAGCATTTCATTTTTTTTCTCTAAATTAGTTTAGGAGAATCATTAAGTAATCATCACTTAACAACAGAATTTAGAAACAGAGCTATTGAGGGTAATGAAAGACCACCAAACTGAAATATTAACATTCCTCTCTCAACAGATGCTGTTTGACCTGTTGAGACTTTCCAACATTTGCTGCTTTAATAAATATTTCAAACATTGGTGACTGTCATCTCTACGTATTTTCCAAACACACCTAATCTGTCAGCCCTCTTACTTTTTCTTTAATGCTATGTTTTCTCCTAAATCCAGGTTTGGCAATATTTAAATCATAGTTCCATCATTTATCTCATCTCTATTTTGGTTAGATAGTAACAGAAGAAGGTCTGTGCAGCAACTTGTCATGTTCAGGAATTAGATATTGAATAAAAATGTTTTTAAAGATATATCAATTCACCTGTATACAGTCAAAAATGTCAGTTCTGTGTTTGCATTTGATACCAGTTATTCTCCTCCAGAACATTGTCCAAAATATACATTGTTATACATAAAATTGTCTCTGTATTCTAGTTTAAAATAATACTGAATTAAAAACAGACAGATACTTTCAGGACTACCTGTGGATAATCTCAAAATAATGGAACCAAGCCTAGTCCACCAGCCATGTCAAAATTTGATCCATGCACTAAACAATGGTCACTTCCTACCAAGTGGCCTGTAAAATCATGTCAGATTAAAAGTGATGGTGGAACTGTCAACCTAATCATTCCTTCCTCACTTGGTGATTCTTGATGTCCTTATACATTTCTGAAGTACTTGAACAGAATAAAGTACTAATTTACTAATTTATTGTCACTTGCATTTTTACAAAAAATACAGTGAGAAGTGTTTAAGTCGCCATACTCAGGTTATTGCTCCTAAAATACAAACATGTTATTTCAAGGGATACACTCTGCATTCTTCAGAACAAATCCAAAGGGTTGCATGGTAAGTGAAGGACTTCACAGCATGTTGTTTTATAAATTCTTTAAAAATGTGGGTTGCTATAAAGTGATTTAACCGCATATCACTAAAGTGGAACGCATTGCTGTTCAATACAAATACAAAGAAAATAACCCATCACCATTTTGCTTTCTCCTTTTGTTGTGACTCTTTAATGCTAAATTGTGCTCTACCATTTGCAATGGGTTCACTTATTTTAAATCCTCTGCTAAGATGACAGGCAAAGTAATTTTAAATTAACACATTGGTTGACGAAAGTCACGCTGTGCTACTTCAACCCACAAGTTTGTGAATTGTCAGCTTTGATCACTAATTTGCTATTCCACACCATTTGGCAGCGATAAAGTGATTCCCACATGTTGAGAAGCAATAGGGGTCCGTGTTTGGGAATTTGGCTTATCTGCCAGCCTCAATGCTGCACAACCTGCATGAGTACTTCAGGCTTCTGATCCTGCTCTGCAGGACAGATTGTTAGCCTGCTGATGAAGAGACATGAACAGAGATGGGGCAAGAACAAAAGCATCAAGGGAGTACCCTGGGGATGTGCAGACTTTATTGATGAACTATTTTACAGTATTTGATGCATTGTCTCTTCACCGTAGCTTCTATGTTTCTATATTCCAACCGACATACACATCAGGTAATTCAACTATGACAGTAATGACAGCCAATGATATTCTGTTCTCACTGAACATGCATTGCCAAAAAGGTTCAGTGATAGCAAGAGTCCTAACCAATGATTTTTCACTTAATTCGAGAATGTTGACATTAACTATAACATCACTGCCAGCCTATCTGTGATCTGCTAATTCAAAATCCTGAAATCAACCTGGGATCTTCTTGGTTCATGTGATTTGAATACTCATTGGGAAAACAGTGAGATATCAAAAAGCTTATTTTATACTGACATCAAAATACACAGGGACTAAATCACAGAAGCAGCCCATTCAATGCAGCGATCCATATCTGTGTTTACACTTCATTTGAGTAAATTGTGTGAATCGTATTATTCCAGTCTGTTCTCCATATTTCTTCAACACTTAAATTTTATGCAATGACTGTTAAGTCATGACAGGTCTGAATGTGACTGGTTCAACTCACCCTACAAAGTCCTATAGCAAACTATAAGACCATAGACCTCATAGCAGAAATTAGGCCATTCAGCCCATCAAGTCTGTTCCGCCATTCAGTCATGGCTGATAAGTTTCTCAAACCCATTATCCTGCTTTTTCCCTGCAACCCTTGATCCCTTTGATACTCAAGAACCTATCTATTTCAGTCATTAATATACTCTATGACCTGGCCTCCATAGCCTTCAGTGGCGATGAATTCCACAGATTCATCACTCTCTGGCAGAAGAGTTTCTCCTTATCTCCATGCTAAAATGTCTTCCCTTTGAAGCTGTGCCCTCAGGTCCTAGTTTCTCATACCAATGGAAACATCTTCCCCACATCTACTCTGTCCAGGCCATTCAATATTCTGTGTGTTTCATTTAGATCACCCCACTGCCTTGCCCATCCCCACCTGCCACTCCCCCCCCCCCACACCCCAGCACAATCCGCCCCCCCCCCCCCCATTCCTTCTAAACACCATCAAGTATAGACCCAGAGTCCTCAAACATACCTCATATATTAAGCTTTTAATTCCTGGGACCACTTTCATGAACCTCCTCTGAACATGCTCCAGGGCCAGTGCATCCATCTTGAGATATGGGGACCAAAACTCTGCACAACACTCCAAGTGTGGTCTGACTAGAGCCCTACAGAGCCTCAGAAGTACATCCCTGCCTTTATAATCAAGTCCTCCCAAAATACTAGCACTCAGTCAAGGCTATTAACAATCACGTGCAAAGTCAGCCTGTGCAATACTTTCAAGCTAGAAGGAGTGTTGACCAAGGATGAAAACTTAGACCCATAGCAATGTAGTTGATTCTTAACTGCCTCTTGAAAGGGCCTAGAGAGCCATCAGTTCAAAGGAATATGCAACAGATGCCAGCCTTGCCAGCAATGCCCACATCCAATGCAACAATAAAGAATTAAAAGAATACACTACATAGCTGATATATCATTTGAATAGATCCTTAAACAGGGTTAAAAGCAAAAATTAATATATTTACACTGATCATTTGGTAAAAGGCATTTTTAATTTGTTAGAGATAATCAATAAAGTGCCAATTATACAAAAAGATTATCTGCCTTGTCATAGAAGTTCAGCTTCAAATGTGAATATGTAGATGAGTTTCAGAACTCATCTTGCAACACTTGAATCATAGAGTCATACAATATGGAAACAGACTCTTCTGTCTAACTTGACCATCCTGACTAAGTTTCCCAAACTAAACGATTCCCATTTACCTGCATTTGGCTCACATCCCTCTCAACCTTTCCTATTCACATACCTGTCCAAATACCTTTTAAATGTTGTAACTGTACTTGTATCTATCACTTCCTCTGGCAGTTCATTCCATATGCAAATGTGAAAATGTTGGCCCTCAGATTCCTTTTAAATCTTTCTCCCCTTACCTTAAAAACATGTCCTCTAGTTTTGAACTCCCCCCACCCTAGGGAAAAGACCTTTGCTATTTATCTTATCTATGCATTTCAAGATTTTATAAACCTCTTTAAGGCCACCCTTCAACCTCCTATGCTCCAGTGAATAAAGCCTACCCAACCTTTCCCCATAACTCAATCCTTCAGTCCTGGTAACATCCGTGCAAATATTTTCTGCACCCTTTCCAATTTAATAATATTCTTCCTATAGCACCACCTCTGCACAAAACTAATACCAATTTATTAGCACCAAAGTGAGGACTTTGCTAACCCCCCAGATTTCTCTCCTTACTTGAATAAGCACAAAGTATATTTTCCCAGCTGGCTTGTCTTTTGAGTTTCTTTTGAGTTCTACCCAGGTGAAAAGCTCAAAGACAAAGAGCTCTATAAGTTATGAGAGTTATCTTTAGAATGACACCTATATATTTTCCTAATCAACCTATTTACAGATGTTAATACACAGTCCTGGAGCAGGTGTTGAACTTGAACACTAGCCTCTGGGACTTGTGGTAGGGACACTACAACTGCAGCACAACAGCCACTTAAGATTACTTCTACAAATATCTGCCTCATCCAGTACAGCTGTGCCGCCTGAACTTTATATGAGACAGCAGTTCTATCTCAGGCAGTTCTGTTGTAAGGACTTTGTTTAAGGGCTTTTGTGATACAGTGGTATTTTCCATACCTCAGAACCAGGAGAATCATGTTCAAATTCCACCTGCTCCAGAACTGTGTACTACACATCTCTGAACATGCCATTAGGAAAATATCTGTAAGGGTTTTGCTGTGGAGCTGCCAAGTCAGGTTCCTTGGTTCCACCAATATCAGGTAGTTGACAAAGCAAGTCATAAGTAAGACCATTCAGTCTACCTAGCCTGTGCTAATGCTAACTTCCCAATGGAGCTATATCATTATACTTTTCTTTCATTGCATTCTAATAAATTCAAGCATTTATCTAATTCTCTCAAGATTGAATTGAAATGTCAGAAACATATTCTTCTGTGCATAATACAATGAATAGAGTCTAAAAGGACACATCTCTTTCTTCAACTTTTGGAAATGAAGTAGTAAAATTTTAAACTACAGTTGAGTATTCTTTTCTTGACTACACTGTACAGAGTCAAATTCAATAACAGCAAGTACAGGAAATAGAGTAAATGAATTTTTCAGATCAGCCCCTTCTTCAGAAGTTGGCACCCTGTTGATTGAATGTGAAAGTTTAATGACTTAAACAGCAACAAAGTAGACAGTTACTGGTCCAGCCAATCTGATCAGAAGATTCATAACACTGTCAGAGTCTGGATGTCACCTTACTGGGTAACATCTTCAGTGAGCCTCCAAATGAAGTATTGGTGGTGTGGCCCGTTTTCTATTTATGTGTTTGGGCAATAAATAGAAAGCAGATTATACCACCAATGCTTCATCCAGAGGCTCACTGAATATATTACCTCGTATGGTGACAAATTATCTGAAAATGAACCTCAGCAAGCAAACCTACATCCAGAACCTCAGCCAGGCTACTCCAGACTTGCTAAATGTCAGGATCATTATTATCTGGTCATGATTACACTGCTTTTTGTAGACGATTACTGTATAAACATCTTTTGTTGTGTTTCCTACATTGCAATAGTGTCTACACTTCTCTACCAGCTCTCCAAATGAGCATATTGATGTAGTTCCATTCTGCTGCCTTTTCTCCACACCATTGCATATTGTTTCTCTTCAAATAATCATACAATACCTTCTGAAATGCCTCAATTGAACCTTCCCGCATAACGCTTCCGGGTGTTGCATTCTAGATACAGACCATGTGTGTGAAAAAGGTTTCTCAGAATACAGTTACTTCTTTTGTAAATCCTAACAGCACTATGCCAAACATAATCCACTGTCTTATCTGAATGACAGCACATTGCTCCCTCAGAACCACAAATGAAGCTTTAACCTGGATTCAGTACTCAGATTTCTGAAGTGGGATGCGATTCTGCTCCATCTGCTGTAATGGCAAAAGTGTCACTCACTGAGCCACAGTTGACACCTTAACACAGTTAACTCTCTTCATTTTTAAAGAATGCCTTTTCTTCAGGTTATTAGTAATGTCTTCCCTTGTCCTTTAAATATACCTGTGTAAAGGCACTTTAAATCTATATCTGCTCATGCTGTATCCTTTTATAAGTGGGAACATTTTCTTTCTCTCTACTCTATTCAGACCCTTTCTTATTTTCTAGCACACACGCTTTAGTGTCATGCTAAACTGTATCCGGTGTAAGGATCAACTGACACTGAAGGTCATATTCACATCTTGGCCATCAGTGGCCATAATACTCAGGCTGACTTCCCATCTTCTATGCCCTATAAACTTTATGTCATCCAAAACTGTCTTCTGTATCCTTTTCCACAGCAAGTTCTGCTATTACCTCTGATTGTGATGACTTGCATTGGCTCTGAGAAATTAAAATTCTTATGCTCTTCTTTATACCCCTTTTTCACCTTGTCATTCCCTGACTCTGTTTAACCATCTCTAGTAATACAAGGGATTCTTACCAAATAAAGTTTTGATTCAGCATGGTACAGCTTTTTGTCACTATCTTTTAAGATCAGGGGCATTATCCAAGATATTCTAGCCAATACCTAGCCCTGAAACAACATCTATAAAAACATATAATCTGGTCATGATCACATTGTTAATCACATTCATATTCAAAAATTGTTGGTGGAATACTTAGCTATCGAATATATTCAGGACAGAGATCAATAGATTTCTAGATCTTAAAGCTATCAATGGAAAAGGGGACAGTGTGGAAAAGTGACATTAAGGTTGAAGATCACCCATGTTCTAGTTTAATGATTGAGCAGTCTCAATGGGTAGATGGTTGCAGCTTCTCCTATTCTATGCTCCTAATAATGAATGTCTTTTTTTGATACCTAGCTGAAAATGTGTTGCTGGAAAAGCGCAGCAGGTCAGACAGCATTCAAGGAGCAGGAGAATCGACATTACGGGCATGAGCCCTTCTTCAAGGCTCAGTCCCAAAACGTTGACTCGCCTGCTCCTTGGATGCTGCCCGACCTGCTGCGCTTTTCCAGCAACACATTTTCAGCTCCGATCTCCAGCATCTGCAGTCCTCACTTTCTCCTTTGATACGTACCCAATCAAAGCAGAAAAAAGAACAGATGCACCAATCCACAAATGCAACATGATAAATGCCAAACTGTCCCACTAATTTGGGTTGAATTATATACATTTTTGCCCATGACACGAGGGAGAATTCTTCAAAAGTAGCAGCTTTGAGCTTTTGTGTGAATTTGTAAAGGTATCCACAACTTCACTTGAAGGCAATAGGTCATCTTCATATCCTAACAGCACTATGCCAAACATAATCCACTGTCTTATCTGAATGACAGCACATTGCTCCCTCAGAACCACAAATGAAGCTTTAACCTGGATTCAGTACTCAGATTTCTGAAGTGGGATGTGATTCTGCTCCATCTGCTGTAATGGCAAAAGTGTCACTCACTGAGCCACAGTTGACACCTTAACACAGTTAACTCTCTTCATTTTTAAAGAATGCCTTTTCTTCAGGTTATTAGTAATGTCTTCCCTTGTCCTTTAAATATGTCTGTGTAAAGGCACTTTTAAACATTGAACACAGTGCATTAGATGCAAGAGATAAAAACAGAGATGCCAGTAATAGAGTCATACAGTCATACAGTTATAGAGATGTACAGCACGGAAACAGACCTTTCGGTCCAACTCATCCATGCTGACCAGATATCACAACCCAATTTAGTCCCACTTGCCAGCACCTGGCCCATATCCCTCCAAACCCTTCCTATTCATATACCCACCCAGATGCCTCTTAAAATGTTGCAATTGTACCAGCCTCCACCACTTTGTCTGGCAGCTCATTCCATACACGTACCACCCTCTGTGTGAAAAAGGTCTCTTTTATATCTTTCCCCTCTCACCCTAAATCTATGCCCTCTAGTTCTGGACTCCCCCATCCCAGGAAAAGACTTTGTCTATTTATTCTATCCATGCCCCTCATGATTTTATGAACCTCTATTAGGTCACTCCTCAGCCTTCGACACTACAGGAAAAACAGTCCCAGCCTGTTCAACCTCTCCCTAAATTAATACTCAGTAAATCTGACAACATCTGTTGGGAGATAAGAAAAAGTTTATATTTCCATCTGACCATAAAATGTAGGAGCAGAAGTAGGCTATTCAACCCATTAAGTCTGCTCCACCATTTACTGAGGTCATGTCTGATCTGATTATCCTCAGCTTCACTTCCTGCCGTTTCCACATGACTCTTGATTCCCTTGCTGATTAAAAATCTGTCTATCTCACTCATGAATATTTTTAACAACCCAGCTTTTACAGCCTCCACAGATTAATTATGCTCTAAGAAAATAAATTTCTCCTCATATCTATCTTAACTCGGTGACTCTGACATTATACTCTGTGGTCCGAGACTCTCCTACCTATGAAAATAATCTCTATGTATTTACCCTATCAAGTTCCTAAGAATCTTATATATCTCAAAGGTTGCCTATATTCTAAATGCCAATGTATACAGGCCCATCAAACTATTCAAACTCTTCTCATAAGAAAATCCCTCCAAACCTGAGATCAAACTTCTTTTCATTGCCTCCAATGTCTTTCCTTTGATAAAGAGAGTAACACAGTACATAGTATTCCAGGTGTAGTCTAACTAGTGCATTGTATAGTTTAAATGTGGCTACCCTATTTTTGTGCTCCATTCTCTTCAGAATTAAGGTCAACATTCCATTTGCCTTCCCTATTGCCTGTTGAGCCTGCACACTTCTATTTTTTGTGATTTGTGTACAAGGACTCCCAAATCCCTCTGTTCTGTAGACCTCAAGCTGATGAACTAACAGAAGGTGAATAAATTTGACATGTCAGCTTCATTTTTTACTCTCCGCAGATGCTGCCAAACCTGCTGAGTATTTCCAGCATTTGTTGTTTTCATTTTGAAATTCTGGCATCTGAAGAATTTTGCTTATGTACATAAATCTACTTTTTGTTTTTGATGATAATGATGAAAGCCCTTATGCTGTTTGAGCCAGGTTGACACACCTAGATGGCAGGAGATAGAGTGACTGACTACTGCATTGTTCCAAAGCTCTGGTTATACAAACTGATACTTAATTTCTACTTTCATAGTATTGCTGCATATAAGGAAATTTAGATCCAATTAATTTCAGTAAGTGCAATGCTAAGTAAATTGGCCCAGTCCATAAGTTATTGCATTCTAAATTAATCAATGTGTTGATTTGTACCAGTAGACGGGTTTGGCATCATAACAAATCCCAGAATGAACAATACTGGGCCAAGAATTACATATATTATGTAAAGACAATGGTTTTGGAACAGAAATGTGGTGCAATGACTTAAAGTTCACATAAATTTGCTAACAAATGGGCACAAACTTTTGATTTTAATGCACATTTTGTTCTAGACCTGTTTTCGAGTTGGCAAACTCCATCATTAAGATGGATGGGAAGCACAGACTGACAGTGAAAACAGGAACACTCTGGCACTTACTGTGTCTAAATTCTTTCTGACTAATTTTTGTTTTAACATATCTTTGGCAATATTTTCAATTCCATTCTCCAATGGTGAGTCCAAATAAAAGTTCCATGATGCAATATTGTTTTTGTTGAAGGATTACAAATAACTTCAGAAATAAATGGTATTTTTGTAGACAATTTACTAGGTTTCTGAGGTTATGGTAACCTAAAAATAAATGGTAGTTGCAGTTTCTTTGTTTTTTAAGGTTTAACACTATTTGCTACATTTAAATGAAATTATTTGAGAGTTGAGTGCATTTCATGACATGACGCATAGCTTTAGCAGTGAAACAAAACATTGTCTTTAAGTGAGGACACCCCGTATAATAGTCTGGAATAGTCATTTAGAACTTCATACTACTTAGTCTCAGAATAAGTCCTAAGGTGTGCTCATGGTGGAGACTGGGAGAGTTGGCACTGGGGATGTAAGAGAAAGGCTACAGGGGAATACATAGATTGGCACTGGTTGGCACTACATTAGAATCGGCCTATGAAGAGCCATGAGATGGCCACAGGAGCATTGCTTGGCATGAATTTGAATGATCTTAAAAGGTTGAGCACAGGGCAACAAGGTGGCATGATTTGCTTTGATGGGTACAGAGACTATGAGAGGGTGGATGGGGTGCTGGGGAGATGTGTTATGTTTTATTCTGTCTTTTAAACATTTGGAAACAGCACTGAAGCTCTGAGGCAGTTCTACCACCAGTCTGCTTCTGCATTAGTCTGTGGTTGTCCAGTCCAACTCACTAGAAATACTAATCTCCTCGGGGACTTGCCCCCAATTTGAGTAGGCTAA
The DNA here is from genome assembly GCF_020745735.1 of Hemiscyllium ocellatum. NCBI lineage: Eukaryota > Metazoa > Chordata > Chondrichthyes > Orectolobiformes > Hemiscylliidae > Hemiscyllium > Hemiscyllium ocellatum. The sequence goes on from NC_083402.1 coordinate 125,583,036, forward strand.
GCTGGAAATTAGAATCATAGAATCCCTACAGTGTGGAATCAGGCCATTCGACCCATGGAGTAAACACTAACCCTCTGAAGAGTATCCCACTCAAGTCAAACCCACTACCCTATCCCTGTAACCCTGCATTTCCATGGCCAATTCACCAAGTCTGCACATCCTTGGATACTATGGGCAATTTTCCATGGGTTAATCCATCTAACCTGCACATCTTTAGACTGTGGGAGGAAATCAGAACACCCAAGGAAACCCAGGCAAACACAGGGAGAATGTGCAAACTCCACACAGTCAGCCAATTTTCTTGACATTGTGCATTGCTCATGTGTACAAATATTCATGCCTAAGACACACAAAGCTCTCATACTCTCCCATACTTCTGGAAGCTTCCCAGTCTGTTTTACACTGGAGCCCCACTGTCGTACAATCTGTAATGGTGCGGAACTTAGGATAATGTGAATATGTCATGGATCCTAAAATTTTATTCTGCAACTGTGGCCACAAAGCTACCCCAGCTAAAAGCATAACCAAGCACTTCAAAGAAGAATAATTAAATAAGCTATTTATTAATTTGATTGTTGGTAAAGAACACCCACTTTATTTAGGAGCACCATGACAAGAATTGTAGCAATATGCATAAACAATGGGTCTCAAATGCGTCTGAGCACGAGGCACAAGCCATGAAATCATATTGTCTTGCTATGACATGCGTGGACCAAGAGAACTGCATTACAAATAAATGTATTCTAAATTTGGAAAGGACACTTGATAATTCATTGCTTTAGCTCAAAATAAGGGGTGACATTTTAGCTGAGAAATAATACAGCTGATTCGACAGATCTCATGATGCAGTGGGTAGTATCTCTGTTTCTGTGACAGAAACTCTGTGTTTGAGTGCTACAGTTTTGATGTTGCTTCACACAAAACTAGAGCTTAGAAACAGGAACGGGTCATTCAGCCCATCAGGCCTGCTCCGCCATTCTATAAGATCATGCCTGATTTGATTGTGGCTTCAACTCTACTTTCTTGGCTTCCCATGATATCCTTTTGCTCCCTTCTTCATCAAGAATCTACCTACTTACTGCCTTGCTGCAAACTGTGGAAGCGATTTTCACAGACTCAGGACTCGCAACATTTCTCCTTATCTCCATTTTCAATGGGTGACACCTCATTTTTAAATTGTCTTCCATAGTTCTAGTCTCTCCCACAAAGGAAAACATCTTTTCAGCAGCCACTATTCAAGTACCCCTCAGAATCTTACATCTTCCCATGAATACACCTGTCTTTTTCTGAACTCCATTGGATGCAAATCAAACCTGTTCAACCTTTCCTCGTAAGATAATCTCCCCTCCTCCACTTATTCCAAGGAATCAATCAAGTGAACCTTCTCTGAACTACTTCTAATGCAATTCTGTATTTTCTTAAGAAAGAGTCCGAAAGTGTGCACAGTACTTAAGATGTGGATCCAATACCTTGTACAACTGTAGAAAAACATCTCAAATTTTATATGTATTCCTCTTACAATAAACATCAACATCCCTTTGTATTCCAAATCACCTGCTATATCTACATACTTGTGTGATTCATCTACAGGTGACCCATATCCCTGTGTACCTCAGAGTTCTGCAATCTCTTCATTTAAATAACACATTGCGTTTCTATTCTTGCTGTCCAAGTGGACAAGTTTACATTTTCTCACAAGATACTCCCATAATGATTTATTATTTAGTACTTTACAATGGTGGGTAAGTTTGGTCGCTTATTGGTGGGTAAGTTTGGTCGCTTATTTAATAGTCTCTCGGAAGACTTCGCGACGACTGGTGGGTAAGTTTGGTCGCTTATTTAATAGTCTCTCGGAAGACTTCGCGACGACTGGTGGGTAAGTTTGGTCGCTTATTTAATAGTTGTAAATTTAAAGTTTTCCTTTTAAAAAAAAGCGGTAGCAGACCCGGAAGGCGCGCTAGGTTACCTGGGTAAGGTTTTTTTTTCTCCCCTTATTTAAAGGCGGGCTCCGAGTTTTAGGCCTCAGTCTCTCGGAAGACTTCGCGACGACTGGTGGGTAAGTTTGGTCGCTTATTTAATAGTTGTAAATTTAAAGTTTTCCTTTTAAAAAAAAGCGGTAGCAGACCCGGAAGGCGCGCTAGGTTACCTGGGTAAGGTTTTTTTTCTCCCCTTATTTAAAGGCGTAGGCGAGTCACCCGAGGCACTCCACGAGTAGTGCCTCCCACCCTTCCACCTCCTCTAACCTAATAATAAGACCAATTGTGACTAGCGGGTAAGTGCTGCATTTTCCTTGTTTGTTTCTTTAGATTTAGTTGGTTTTTGTTGTTTTTTTTTAAGGAAAGCTTACTTTTAGAGGGATGGCAGTGCAGAGAGGGCAATGTTCCTCTTGCAACATGTATGAGGTGAAGGAAGCCATTAGCGTCCCTGCTGAGTACACTTGCAAGAAGTGCACCCATCTCCAGCTCCTCCAAACCCGTGTTAGGGAACTGGAGCTGGAGTTGGATGAACTGCGGATCATTCGGGAGGCAGAGGAGGTCATAGATCGGAGCTTTAGGCAAGTAGTTACTACGAAAGTTCAAGATAGATGGGTGACAGTGAGGGGGAGTGGGAGGAGGAAGCCAGTGCAGGGACCCCCTGCGGTCATTCCCCTCAAGAACAAGTATACCGTTTTGGATACTTGTGGGGGGGATGACTTACCAGGGGCAAGCAACGAGGTTCAGGCCTCTGGCACGGAGCCTGGCCCCGTTGCTCAGAAGGGTAGGGTGGAGAAAGGTAGAGCAATAGTTCTTGGGGACTCGATAGTGAGGGGTACAGACAGACGGTTTTGTGGGGGCGACAGGGACTCACGTTTGGTATGTTGCCTCCCAGGTGCAAGGGTACGTGATGTCGCTGATCGTGTTTTCCGGGTCCTTAAGGGGGAGGGGGAGCAGCCCCAGATCGTGGTCCACGTTGGCACCAACGATATAGGTAGGAAGAAGGGTGAGGATGTCAGACAGGCTTACAGGGAGCTAGGTTGGAAGCTCAGAGTTAGAACAAACAGAGTTGTAGTCTCTGGTTTGTTACCCGTGCCACGTGATAGAGAGTCAAGGAATAGGGAGAGAGAGCAGTTAAATGCGTGGCTACAGGGATGGTGCAGGAGGGAGGGATTCCGGTTTCTGGACAACTGGGGTCCTTTCTGGGGAAGGTGGGACCTCTATAAAAAGGATGGGCTACACCTGAACCTGAGGGGCACCAGTGTCCTTGGGGGGAGGTTTGCTAGTGCTCTTTGGGAGGGTTTAAACTAACTCCGCGGGGGCATGGGAACCAGGACTGTAGCTTTAGGGTACAGGACCTTGAGTGTAGGGAGGTTAGGAATAATGCAGCGATCTCTAAGGAGGGTGCCTGTAACCAGAAAGGAGGATTGAAGTGTGTATACTTCAATGCCAGAAGTATAAGGAATAAGGTAGGTGAACTTGCAGCGTGGGTTGGTACCTGGGACTTCGATGTTGTGGCCATTACAGAGACGTGGGTAGAACAGGGACAAGAATGGCTGTTGCACGTTCCAGGGTTCAAATGTTTTAGTAGGATCAGACATGGGGGTAAAAAAGGGGGAGGCGTGGCATTACTTGTCAAAGACAGTATCACAGCAGTGGAATGGACGATGGAAGAGGACTTGCCATCTGAGGTAGTTTGGGCTGAGGTTAGAAATAGGAAAGGTGAGGTCACCCTGTTAGGTGTTTTCTACAGGCCTCCTAATAGTCCTAGAGAAGTAGAGGATAATATTGCGAGGATGATTCAGGAAAAGAGTGAAGGTAGCAGGGTGGTTGTTATGGGGGACTTTAACTTCCCAGATATTGACTGGGAGAGCTATAGCTCGAGTTCATTAGATGGGTCGGTGTTTGTACAATGTGTGCAGGAGGGTTTCCTGACACAATATGTCGACAGGCCAACAAGAGAGGAGGCTATATTGGATTTGGTTCTAGGTAATGAACCAGGCCAGGTGTTAGACTTGGAGGTAGGTGAGCACTTCGGGGACAGTGACCACAACTCGGTGACTTTTACTTTAGTGATGGAGAGGGATAATCGTGCGCCGCAGGGCAAGAGCTATAGCTGGGGGCAGGGAAATTATGATGCAGTGAGGCATGACTTAGGTTGTGTGGATTGGAAAAACAGGCTTCAAGAGAAGAACACTAATGAGATGTGGGGATTGTTCAAGGAGCAGCTACTGCGTGTCCTCGATAGGTATGTACCAGTCAGGCATGGTGTAAAGGGCCTTGTGAGGCAGCCGTGGTTTAGTAAGGAATTGGAGTCCCTTGTGAAAGGGAAGAAGGCGGCATATGTAAAGATGAGGCGTGAAGGTTCAGTAGGGGCGATTGAGAGTTATAAGGTAGCCAGGAAGGAGCTAAAGAGGGAGCTAAGAAAAGCGAGAAGGGGACATGAAAAGTCTTTAGCTGGTAGGATTAGGGAAAACCCAAAGGCTTTCTATAGGTATGTCAAGAATAAAAGGATGACTAGGGTAGGTATCGGTCCAGTCAAGGATAGTAGTGGGAAGTTGTGTGTGGAGGCGGAGGAGATTGGAGAGACATTAAATCAGTACTTTTCATCAGTATTCACTCAGGAACAGGACACTGTTGCTGATGTGAATATGGAATCACAAATAATTAGAATGGATGCCCTGGAAATATGCAGGGAAGAGGTTTTGGGAATATTGGAAAGGATGAATATAGATAAGTCTCCTGGGCCTGATGGCATTTACCCCAGGATCCTATGGGAAGCTAGGGAGGAGATAGCAGAGCCATTGGCCTGGATTTTTATGTCGTCATTGTCAACGGGAATAGTACCAGAGGACTGGAGGATAGCGAATGTGGTCCCATTGTTCAAGAAAGGGAGTAGGGATAGCCCTAGTAACTATAGGCCAGTGAGTCTGACTTCAGTGGTGGGCAAAGTCTTAGAGAGAATGGTAAGGGATAAGATTTATGAACATCTGGGTAGGAATAACGTGATCAGGGATAGCCAGCATGGTTTTGTGAAGGGCAGGTCATGCCTCACAAACCTTATTGAGTTCTTTGAGAAGGTGACTAAGGAAGTGGATGAGGGTAAAGCAGTAGATGTTGTGTATATGGATTTTAGTAAGGCGTTCGATAAGGTTCCCCATGGTAGGCTAATGCTAAAACTTCAGAGGTATGGCATTGAGGATACATTAGAGGTTTGGATTAGGAATTGGCTGGCTGGAAGGAGACAGAGGGTAGTAGTTGATGGATTATGTTCATCTTGGAGCGCAGTTACTAGCGGTGTACCACAAGGATCTGTTTTGGGACCATTGCTTTTTGTTATCTTTATAAATGATCTAGAGGAAGGACTTGAAAGCTGGGTAAGCAAGTTTGCGGATGACACGAAAGTCGGTGGAGTTGTGGATAGTGAGGAAGGAAGTGGTAGGTTACAGCGGGATATAGATAAGTTGCAGAGCTGGGCGGAAATGTGGCAAATGGAATTCAATGTAGCTAAGTGCGAAGTCGTTCACTTTGGTAGGAATAACAAGATGATGGATTACTGGGCTAATGGTAGGCTACTTGGTAGTGTGGATGAGCAGAGGGATCTTGGTGTCTATGTACACAGATCTCTGAAAGTTGCCACCCAGGTAAATAGTGCTGTGAGGAAGGCATATGGTGTACTGGGCTTTATTGGCAGAGGAAGTGAGTTCCGGAGTCCTGAGGTCATGTTGCAGTTGTATAAGACTCTGGTGAGGCCTCATCTGGAGTATTGTGTGCAGTTTTGGTCGCCATACTATAGGAAGGATGTGGAAGCTTTAGAACGAGTGCAGAGGAGGTTTACCAGGATGTTGCCTGGAATGGTAGGAAGATCGTATGAGGAAAGGCTGAGGCACTTGGGGCTGTTCTCATTGGAGAAGAGAAGGTTTAGGGGAGATCTGATAGAAGTGTATAAGATGATTAGGGGTTTAGATAGGGTAGATACTAAGAACCTTTTACCGCTAATGGAGTCAGGTGTTACTAGGGGACATAGCTTTAAATTAAGGGGTGGTAGGTATAGGACAGATGTTAGGGGTAGTTTCTTCACACAGCGGGTTGTGAGTTCATGGAATGCCCTGCCCGTATCAGTGGTGAACTCTCCTTCTTTATGTTCATTTAAGCGGGCATTGGATAGGCATTTGGAAGTTATTGGGCTAGTATAGGTTAGGTAGGACTCGGTCGGCGCAACATCGAGGGCCGAAGGGCCTGTACTGCGCTGTATCCTTCTATGTTCTATGTTCTATGTTCTAATATCTCAGCATAGCTTCTCGAACATATATACTATTGATTGTATCTACACTGGCCCTACAGTGGAAGCCATTGCAAACTGCTCCACCTTTCTCACAGGCTCCTGCAAGTTCCAATGTGTTTTAGATCACATTCTGCAACATTTCTATGATGCCCGGAATCCACAGCAATACACAGATCAAATGATTAAATGTTGCAGAATTCACAGGAATACACGGAGTGAAGAATCAAATGGCTCTCTGCCCTGGGCTGATAGAACCACACATCTTCTGCATCCCTAAATTATGTTAATGCTATTGTATATAAGAGGTGCAGCTCTAGTTAAAGCTTTGCAGGAGGAAGACTTCAAAAAGGTCTAATCACTTCCATCAAATTCTCTCTAGCAATTAGATTTTCACTGAAAGCAGAATTTTAACAGCATGATTGATCTGCTCTATCATCCCCGCCAAGTGAGTACAAGAGAACGGGGTGGGGGGGGGAGATAAACACAATATCATAGCACTAAGTGCCAATACTGAGCGCTCTTTGTAGTCCTGCTTTTACAAATGCAAATAGAAACTTTAACTGCTGTAATCATCTTTAAAGGCACACTAAAGAACTTCCTGCAGATGCCTGAATTCTTACAAATAATGGAAACCTCTTTCAAAATATCAGATTAGTGATGGCACTGGGTCAGATTTCATTTGGAAACTCATTCCAAGGAATTAATACAAACAGGGAACCTAAAATTAAAATTAAAAATCTAATACTTTAAGTGTATAAATTGCTAACACATTACTCATTTTAAATCACCTGAAAGCTAAAAATACTCCAGTAAAAATCCCTTTCTTAATGAAACAAAACCAGAACTGAGGAAGAGTTATTTGATCTAAAACATTAACTCTGATTCTTGCCACAAACGCTGCCAGATCTGCTGAGCTTTTCCAGCAATTTTTGTTTATGGTTCTGATTTACAGCATCTGCATTTTTTTTTCAGTTTTTACACTTTCTTATTGTGCTTTTACAACCTATATTGGACTGACTTCTGAATGAAGGTGTTCAAAGACAATAGTTCACTGATGTGTTCAAGATGTGGAAATCAGCTCCTCTCCAGGAAACAACTGTCAATATCAACGCTTTGGAGATGCCAGTGTTGGACTGGGGTGTACAAAGTTAAAAATCACACAACACCAGGTTATAGTCCAACAGGTTTAATTGGAAGCACACTCGCTTCCAGACTGTAAGTGTTTATTTTTATAGTGATTTATCAGAAACCAGCTTGATTTACAGACTTGGCGCTCTATTAGGCAGGAATACTCCAGAAAAGTTGGAGTTGAGGATCAAGTAGGATTCGTAGGTAATGGATATAGAGATGAGAAGTCAATATCAACAACTGCCAATACTGGTGGATGTTGGGCACACCAGGCCACAGAAGTGACTTACATGGACTACGTTTGCCTCTGCAGTGAAATAAAGAAGAAAGCCATGTTTGAATCTCACAGTCAGCCTTACTGATTGCTGTTGCAACATAGAAGAGTTTGGCTAAACAGCAATACTGATGAAAGTTTAATTTTTAAAACAATGACACTTATTTTTTAAATGACAAATCAATACAGTTGTATACGTAGCATACTGTGTTTTATAAACTCTGCTGTATTGTAAATGGGTCAGATTTCACCCTATGGTCATTCCTACTCAAAGTCACCTTGCAATACAAGATAGATATGCATCATTTTCAAACAAAAACATAAAATGCTGGAATACACTGCAAGGCACTAACATATGACACTGAACAAATTGCTTAATGATGCGAATCACTGGCTGTTATATAATGGCTGGCTAAATTTAAACACTTCTATTTTTTCCAGCCCTCTCCTCTATTATCTCTCTTGTCAATCTGAGGTTTTGGTCTCTCAGGTGACAGCTACCCTACATTTCCAAAGAGCTGTTGGGTCTCTGTGTGGTTTGTCAGCAGATTGATTATTCAATAATAATTTAAAGTTATGATCAACTAACTGCCCCACATTCCAGCCCCAGACCTGCCATTCATATCTTCTAAGTGTGTGGATTCTTTAGCAGGTTATGTGTTATGGTGCATGTAAGGGTGGTCATCACATGGCCCAACATGAAGCATCTGATTGAGTTAAGTTAGATTAGATTCGATTCCCAACAGTGTGGAAACAGGCCCTTTGGCCCAATAAGTCCATACTAACCCTCCTAACAGTAACCCACCCAGACCCCCATTTCCCTCTGACTAAAGCACCTAACACTATCAGCAATTAAGCACAGCCAATTTACCTAACGTGCACATCTTTGGAGTGTGGGACGAAACCAGAGCACCCAGAGGAAACCCACACAAACATGGGGAGAATGTGCAAACTCCACACAGACAGTCACCCAAGGCTGGAATCGAACCCAGGTCCCTGCTACTGTGAGGCAGCAGTGCTAACCACTGAGCCACTGTGCCGCCCTTATTACTATTACTATTTGCAGGTTGTAGGAAAAGGTTCTACATTTTGACAAAGATTTCTGGGATGACCTAGCCTCAGTTCTTGCTCCGCAAAACACTAGTTTTCTCTCCCAATAAATCCTCATGATGTCAACATAATGGGTGGTGCTAATTGCAGTCAAGTATTAACCCTTTCTCAGCCTTCTGAACCCACATTCAACTGAAAACATTCAGTTTAAAGCTTAAAGAATGATCCAAAATTTCTTCAACATGTTTTATTTATCTATTATTTCTATAATAAGTTATTATTGTTAATTCTGAATTCATCCTGCAGATTGAAATATACTGAATGTTGTGACACCTGTGAACTGACCAACCTCACTGGTATCGATGATACACACTAGAAACCTTTGAAGGAAATTTCTTAGCTGATATTGAGCGTTTGTTTGTGCACCAAATGAGAGAAAATTTCCCCAAACAATGTACATTTCATCATGAGGAGAAAAGAGAGTATATCCATGTTCCCAAGTATGATAATGGTCCCTGCCATTTACAGGGAGTGGGGCTGTCAGAACAACAGAACAAATTGAGATCTGGAAACCCAAAAACCATTGTGTTTTAATTCCAGACTGTAAGTGTTTATTTTTATAATGATTTATCAGAAACCAGCTTGATTTACAGACTTGGCGCTCTATTAGGCAGGAATACTCCAGAAAAGTTGGAGTTGAGGATCAAGTGTGTATATAGGCAGTGGATATAGAGATGAGAATAGGTAAGTAGAGCATGATTATGTAATGGATTTGGTTGACCATGGTATTGGGTAAGAAACCAGCATAATAAGGGAGGTTTGGGGTGGTAGTAGTCAATGATGGGAGGAGGGGCAGATATGTGTCAATGATTGTTCAGGTGCTCTGGTTTCCTCCCACAATCCTATGATGTGCAGGTTAGGTGAATTGGCCATGCTAAATTACCCATAGTGTTTGGTACATTAATCAGGGGTAAACATGGGGAATGAGTCTGGGTGGGTTACTCTTTGGAGGGTTGGTGTGAACTTGTTGGGCTGAAGGGCCTGTTTCCATACTTTAGGGAATCTAATCTACTCTAATATAATCCACTGATAGTTGCAAATTGTCAGGAGGAAATTATGGAGTTGGGGTGAGGAGCATGTGTAAGTCTTTGTATTGATCAAAAGGAGACATGTCTGCTTCCATTGGTCCACAGTGCTGCAAATGGACTTACCAAATGGTTCTAGCCCATCTTACATTTTACATACCAGCTGAAAAACCTCTGTGAAAAAGGAAACACACAAGATGCTCCTGAAATGAATCAGTTCCTCCCTCTCAAACCATCGCCCAGTCTAGAATCACAAAAGTTGTTATTGCACAAAAGGAAGCCATTTGGCCCATCAAATGCATAGCAGCGCTACAAATGTGTATCACGACAGGGCTGTTCTGCTTTTCCATACACCTTTGTATTATTGTTTGCAATTGTTGTCAAATTCCCATCCTTTGGTTCTGAAAACAACAAATGCTGGAAATCACAGCGGGTCAAGTAGCATCCATGGAGAGAGAACAAGCTAATGTTTAAAATCTAGATGATACTTCATCAGAGCAGTCACTTATATTAGCAGTCCCTCTCCTTTGCAAAGTTTATTCAGATTTTCTTGTCCTGTTTCCTTCATTTTAATGTGCTACATTTAGCTCCCTTTTATAATCAAACTCAAACTCCCCTCCTTCCTTCTGTTCAAGCCAGTTCAAACTGTTGCAAAGTTATCACTTCACTAATCCAACCCATCAGTTCCTGCTAGCACTCATTTCACCCCTGCTCCAACTCACCAATTCAAGCTTTAGTATTCTTGCCTCAATCTCAATTTACTACTTCTTTCTTCCTCCTCTTAGAGTCATAGAGTCATAGAGATGTACTGCATGGAAACAGACCCTTCAGTCCAACCTGTCCATGCCGACCAGATATCCCAATGCAATCTAGTCCCACCTGCCAGCACCCGGCCCATATCCCTCCAAACTCTTCCTATTCATATACCCATTCAAATGCCTCTTAAATGTTGCAATTGTACCAGTCTCCACCACTTCCTCTGGCAGCTCATTCCATACACGTACCACCCTCTGTGTGAAAAAGTTGCCCCTTAGGTCTCTTTTATATCTTTCCCCACTCACCCTAAACCTATGCCCTCTAGTTCTGGACTCCCCGACCCCAGGGACAAGACTTTGTCTATTTATCCTATCCATGCCCCTCATAATTTTGTAAACCTCTATAAGGTCTCCCCTCAGCCTCCGACGCTCCAGGGAAAACAGCCCCAGCCTGTTCAGCCTCTCCCTATAGCTCAAATTCTCTAACCCTGGCAACATCCCTGTAATCTTTTCTGAACCCTTTCAAGTTTCACAACATCTTTCCGATAGAAAGGAGGCCAGAATTGCATGCAATATTCCAACAGTGGCCTAACCAATGTCCTGTACAGACGCAATATGACCTCCCAACTCCTGTACTCAATACTCTGACCAATAAAGGAAAGCATACCAAACGCCTTCTTCAATATCCTACCTACCTGAGACTCCACTTTCAAGGAGCTATGAACCTGCACTCCAAGGTGTCTTTATTCAGCAACAATCCCTAGGACCTTACCATTAAGCGTATAAGTCCTGCTAAGATTTGCTTTCCCAAAAAGCAGCACCTCGCATTTACCTGAATTAAACTCCATCTGCCACTTCTCAGGCCATTGGCCCATCTGGTCCAGATCCTGTTGTAATCTGAGGTAACCCTCTTTGCTGTCCACTATTTCCTTTTTCATCATCATAATTCTGATTATTGTTAGAAATGGATGTGGTGTTCAGGGGAGAATTCAGTATTCTTTTGTGCAATAGTTGACCAGGATTAGATGCATTCAGAGCTCTGGTAGTTAATGCAGAATCTTCAGGTTTAGATTAGATTAGATTACTTACAGTGTGGAAACAGGCTCTTCAGCCCAACAAGTCCACACCGACCCGACGAAGCGCAACCCACCCAGACCCATTCCCCTACATTTCACCCCTTCACCTAACACTACAGGCAATTTCGCATGGCCAATTCACCTCACCTGCACATTTTTGGACTGTGGGAGGAAACTGGAGCACCCGGAGGAAACCCACGCAGACACGGGGAGAATATGCAAACTCCCCCTGAGGCGGGAATTGAACCCGGGTCTCTGGCGCTGTGAGGCAACAGTGCTAACCACTGTGCCACTGTGTTCCCGAAATGCTAAAGGCCACTTTATATGCCACTTGGTTTTACATAATTTGAAATAATTTGATTGGAGACAACTAAACCATTAGCTTAGTGTTATAACGAAACCTATACATTCATTGCGTCGCACAATCCTATCCCCTTTGTTTTATGTTCAAAACTGTGCAGAGAAACAGACTGCAAATGAATATTGTGTTGACTTCCCTCACTCCTGTGTTACAGGGCAATACTCTCAAGTCACCGTGTTATAAAAACAAAGCAAAGAAGGACCAAAAAGAGGACAAATATTCTCATCTGTACTTAATTATATGGGTATCAGTGAACATTACTTCTTAAGCCCATTTGAGAGACCAATAGCAAAAGTAAACTATCCTCCTTGTTTACTTTGGATTGCAACAGTTCTCAGTTCCAAGAAAAAGAAATAAAGGTAGTCTTCTTCCATCAAACAGTAACCAAGAACTTGATGGTTTTAGAACAGACCGCTGGAAACTTCCAGTTTATTATTGGGTAGATTTCTTCCAATTGCACTTGTAATGAACTATAGTCTTTTGTACATAACTAACATCAAAGCTCATCCCTGAATATCGCTCGACACACTATATGCCAGAGTCCTGTGGAAAATGGCACCACAGGCGGCAAACAATGGTACAACATACTTTAACATTAAAATTGCAGGTGTTTAATCTAAACAATGATAACAAACTTTGCCTGTAACCTCAGCTGCTTGTAAAAAGTCTTCTTGCACCATTCAGTGAAGAGCACAGTAGTCATTTCAGTCCATCTCAGAAACTTTAAAACCTTACAGATGCACTCTCCATTGAATTCACTTGACATTCTGGTCAATATTTATCTCTCACCATCGCTAAAGCAAACAATCTGTTGATTATTCTATTAGTGTTTGCAGTACCTTGCTGTGCACCAATTGGTTACTTGGTTACAACATTACAACAACAACTACTACACCTCAAAAGCATTTAAGTGATTTGGAAATGGGTTAGGATGGCCTGAAGTCCTATATAAATTCAGGACTGTCACTTTTTTTCGTTAGTTATTCCTCTTGTTGCAGCAACATGCATAACATTTCTCTGAAGCACCTTCACACTGGATCTTAAGTAATCAAGTGGGAGTAACAGGTTACACCTAATTTGAACTTTATCCAACAAGAGTACTGGATATAATTCCAAAGGCTTACAAAATCTGTCCAGGAGGATTGTGGCATGAAATGCAGCAGGAACCAATTGATTGCAGACCTCATATCTCTGACAGTCTTCAACTGTGTCCTATTTCATGACATTCACTGTGTCCCATAAAAATCAGTTTTCTTTTTAATGTTGATTATGCCTGCCACATATCACCAACTTTTGCTGTCACATCGCTCCCCGCCCCCGCCGCTCACCAAATGCCATGTACACATTTCTAACTTCCATGATTTTATAGTTAATTTCTATTCATTTGTTTAATTCTTCCTGTCTGATTGGACTCTTCTAACGCTGCAAAGTGGAAATTCCAAAGTTGCTGAGTTCTGCAATCTTTGTGCTGATGGAGAGCACATCTGTGAAATATTAAGTTTTCCGCCGAGCGGGTGAAATTACTGCACTGCTCAACTTTAAAGCTTGCGACCTTAACACCGGAAATGAGTTGAAAATGTCTTAAGGAAATGGAACTGTTTTAGTCCAAGAATGTCCCTTGGAGTCCTGTGGCTACAAAGAAAATTGAGCGGTTGACTTTCTTTCAAAATCCCAAGTGATCAGTTTTATTTTCTCATTGAAGCAGCATGATAAATTACTAAAACTAAAACTGCCTCACAGTTCAGGTAGTCAAGATCCAGAGTGTAAAATACAGCCAGAAAATGTTTAAAGGACTCTGAACTGATATTTTGTTCCATCCAAGTGTCAAGTGCTATTCACCCCCAAATATTGACATGGTTCCCATTTCCCCAATGCAGCAAATGTTGTACAGAGGTCCATATAGAATCAATAGAATTTGAGAGGTCACACACAAACTAGTTCACATGTTTCTGACCAAACTGGCTTGTTGATTGCTACACTTATAGTTAGTGAGCAGTGATATGAGGTGAAGATCACCAACATCGATGAAGGCCTCACTGACATTTCATTTTCTCACATTTCTATGAATCATGCTCAGTAGTTCTCACACTGCAGCAACTTGTAAAGACTTCTTAGACAGCATCTTCCAAACCTGCAACTGCCAACACATAGAAGATCAAGAACATTAGGTGCATTGGAACACCACCCCATGGAAGGTACTCTTCAAGCCACACACACCATTCTGTCTTGGAATTATATCATCTTCCCTTCACTGTTGCCAAGTCAAAATTCTGGAGTTACTGCTCTCATAGACTGTGGATGTACATACACTGAATTTTGAAGAAAGCAGTTCACCATTGTTACATGATGTAGTTGTGACGAAAAGTTCAAGGTGTGAAAAAACACGTTGATGAAGGTACAGCAGTGGATGTAGTGAAAATTGATTTTAGCAGGCATTTGATAAGGTTTCCCCATAGTAGGCACATTCAGAAAAGGAAGGAGGCATGGGATAAAGGGAAATGTCTGTCTGGATGCAGAATTGGCTGGCCCATAGAAGACAGTGGGTGGTTGGTAAATGGAAAGTATTCAGCCTGGAGCTCGCTGATCAGTGGTGTTCCACAGGGATCAGCTCCGGAACCGCTGCTCTTTTTATAAATGAGTTGGATGAGGAAGTAGAAGGGTGGATCAGTAAGTTTGCTGATGACATGAAGGTTGATCGAGTTGTGGATAGTGTGGAAGGCTGTTGCAGGTTGCAATGAGACATTGACAGGATGCAGAACTGGACTGAGAAGTGGCAGATGGAGTTCAACCTGGAAAAGTGTCAAAAGTGTCAAGTCATTCACTCTGGAAGGTTGAATCTGAATGCAGAACTTAGAGTTAAAGGCAGGATTCTTGGCCATATGGAGGAACAGAGGGATCTTGGAGTCCATGTCCATGCATCCCTCCAAGTTGCCACCCAGGTCGATAGGTTGTTAAGAAGGAGCATAGTACGTTGGCTTTCATTAGTATGGAGACTGAATTTACAGTTATGCTGTAGCTGTAGAGAGTGCTGGTCAGACCACAATTGGAATATTGTGTTCAGATCTGCTTGCATCATTAAAGGAATGAAGTGGAAGCTTCAGGGAGGCTTCAGAGAAGATTTACCAGGATGCTGCCTGGACTGGGAGGGCATGTCTTATGAAGGAAGGTTGAGGGGGTTAGGGCTTTTCTCATTGGATTGAGGAAGGACAAAAGGTGACTTGATAGAGGTGTAGAAGATGATAAGAGGGATAAATAGAGTGAAAAGCCAGAGGCTTTTTCCCATGGCGGTAATGTCTGTTGTAAGGAAGCACAATTTTAAGGTAACTGGAGGAAGGTTTGGAGGTATGTCAGAGGTATGTTCTTTACTCAGAGAGTGGTGGGTGTGTGAAATGCACTGCCAGCAGTGGTAGGAGAGTCAGATACATCAGGGACACTTAAGCAACTCTTGAATAGGCACATGGAAGATAGTAAAATGAAGGGTATGTAGGTTAGTCTGATCTTAGAGTAGAATAAAAGGTTGGCACAACATCAAAGGCAGAAGGGCCTGTACTGTGCTGTACTGTTTTTCCTGATGAAGGGCTTATGCTCGAAACGTCGAATTCTCTATTCCTGAGATGCTGCCTAACCTGCTGTGCTTTGACCAGCAACACATTTGCAGCTGTACTGTTTTGTGTTCTATTTTGTCTATCAAAGATACTAGGCTTTGTAAGGGTTTATGCTGAGGAATGCATTAAGTACTGCCCAATATGATTATGCCATATGGACTTGGGCTAGACAACCAGCTTTGAATCTCAGATGAGATAGATCTACGATCTAGGATTCATCGTGGAACTCCTACTAGCCACATTCCTTGGTCAAGAAGCAAGGTGAGCCTATACCAGACCTTTGCACAATTTCCCAACATGAAAGTAATCTTTTCAAAATGGTACAAAACTAATCATAAAGATGAAATTAGTGCCTACTTAAATTCAGTGACAAAGGAAATGCATATGTTGCAGGATATTAGAACATGAACACATTTCTCTGGAAAGACCTAAAACAAGTAGATGCTTGCGGTTCTTACAAGAGAAGCTTAGCACTCCATCATGTTATTGTGGAGGCGTACTGAATTAGAACTTCCTTTTTCCTTCCAAGCGTGCAAGCCAGAAATCATCCAAGGACATGTTTACACATGCTGTACTAGCTAGCTGCAGAGAAGGAGCTCAGAGTAGATCATACTCCTTGTATGGTATTTGGTGTGTTAGTGGCCAATATAGAGGAAAGGTTTAGGAAATTTTACTCTAATAGTGGCAGTTCAGTGATATGGTTCATTGAAGCACCAAAGTGCAGTACCATACCATGGTAGTGAAGCAACAAGGTGAGACATTGAGGAGGGAGGAGATGAAAGGGCAAGTTTACATCTTTTGTGATTGCATGGGAAGGAGCCATGGGAGAATGACAAAGTATTGGGAGAGATGAAGGAGTGGATCAGGGTGTTGTGAAGAGAATGGTGACTGCTGACAGTAGAAGGGAGGGAAAGGTGTGTTTGGTGGTGGTTTCCGGCTGTACGCAGTGGAAATGTCAGAGAATGATCCTTTGAGTACGAAGACTATGGGATGGAAAGTGAAAACAAGAACATCACTATCATTAGTTGAGGTGGGGGTGAGGTGTGAGGGTAGAGGTGCAGGAAATGTGTTGGACATGGACTCTGTTAACCACAGTTGGGGATGAATCTTTGATTGACGAAAATGAGGATACGTCAAATGCAGCCCAATGGAAGATGACATCATCTGAACACATGAGGGAGATGGAGAAATTTGGAGAATGGAATGGGGTCCTTCCAGGAAGCAAAATGTGAGGTGGTGTAGTTGAGGTAACCATAGGAGACAGTGGGTTTGTAATAGATATTGGTGGATAGCCTATCTCCAGAAATGGAAACAATGAAGTCAACAAAGGGAAGGGAAGAGTCAATGATGCATTTGCTGCTCATTCCTAAATTGCCTCAAAAAGTTGGCAGCAGGCCACTTCGTCAACAACTCAAGTGGCTTCCCCATTTCAAAGGACAGCTGCAAGTCAGCCACATTAAGCCTGAAGTTAAATGTAGACCAGACCATGTAAAGACAGACTTCTCTCAAGGGCTTTAGTGAACCAGTGGGGATTCCGACAACAAGTCCCATTGTCTCACGGTCACTATTATTCAGACTAGTCTTTGTATCCAGATTTGTTTAATTCACTGAATTCAAATTCCTGCTGTGCTGAGATTTAAATCATTTTTTCTAAGATTGTTAGCCCAGGCCTCTGGATTAAAAGTCCAGTAATATAACCATTACGTGACGATTTCTATTTCACTAATTACTGATATACGGCTCAGAGAGATGAACTAAGGATAAAAGAACTTAAGCAATATTAAACCAGTGAGTGAGTCAAAGTGAGTAAGTTTTAAGTACATTAATGTTAGTTTGGAATATAAATTATCAGCATCAGGCTTCAGTCTAATTGCATAAAAGAAGAAAGAACATAGTGTACTGCTTTGTTATGAACCCATAAAAATCCCCTCAATTCAGTTGCCAAAAATTATCTCACCTTATCATCCACCTACTTTCAATATTCTTTTACTGCCAAACATAAGCATATATCAGCCTTACTGCTTGCTATCTTTCCTTTTTTGAGACAAGATTTTCTTTCTATCAGCCCTGCTGGTTAAGAATCAAGAAGCAAACATTGGTCTTTCAATTAAGTATCCCATTTTCCAATGTTTTATAGCAGACATGCACAATGACGAGGAAGTGGTGTACCTTTGGGTTAACAATATGGTATTGTTTAAATAGATAAGAAGGATCTCAGCTGGATGAGTTAATATTAATGGCCAGAAACTTCACAGGTTCACACTGTCAGCACAAATAAACATGCCCATTAATACGCATTGCTCAAACATCTTCACTTAAGAGCACACACAAAAAATGTTAGTGACTGATGGAGTAACAAGTGGTGAACTGGAGTTGGCAGGTTACTACTTTGATTTTCACAATGGGAATCACCATAACTAGTTTCAGTGCCATGGGTGGAAGAATGGGAAACTGCACATGAATGAGGTGGAATAATATGACAATGAAGATGTCAATGTATGCTCATGCATACAAATAGACCCTCGCTGCTCAATAGTGAGAATTTCCTCTTGTCGTTGAACACTTAGTTGGAAGAGGGGACATTTTAGTCTCAAGGCCAAAACCATAAGGCTATAAGACACAGAAGCTGAATTAAGCCATTTGGCCCATTAGTCTGCTTCTCCATTTGAACATGGCTGATATGAAACTCCTCACTGCTGATTTCACATGATTCTCCCAACTTTCTTATGGTGCCCATATTGCTCAGAACTTGTGAAGATTCCATTCAAAATATTTGTTCAAAACAAATATAATGTTATTATTTTAAAAAAGTGAGAGAAGAAAATCTGAAAATTATAAACCTGCTTGTGTGCAATCTGTTATGGGGAGCTTATGGGAATTTATAACTGAAGATAAAGTGACTGAGTGCTAAAAGAAACTTGAGCTGATTGAAGTGAATCAAAGTTGATTTACGTGAGGTAGGTCATATGTAACAAACCACATTATCAAAAGGGTGTGGATGCTTTGGAGAGGGTGCAGAGGAGGGTCACCAGGTTGTTGCCTGGTCTGGAGGGTGCTAGTGATGAAAAGAGATCGAGCAGATTTTCATTAGAAACATGGAAGTTGAGGGGGAACCTGATTGAAGTCTACAAAGTCATAAGAGGTATTGAAAGGGCAGATAGCAGGAAGCCTTTTCCCAGAGTGGAGGACTCAATTGTTAGGGGAGATATGCGTGGAAAGTTTTTTAAGCAGAGGGTAGCCGGTGCCTGAAACATGTTGCCAGCAGAGGTGGTAGAGGCGATCGCGATAGCATCATTTAAGATGTATCTAGACAGATGCATGAATGGGCAGGGAGCAGTGGGACACAGATCCTTAGAAAATAGACGACAGGTTTAGACAGAGGATCTGAATCATCGCAGGCTTGGAGGGTTGAATGGCCTGTTCCTGTGTTATAATTTTTTTGCTCTTTTACTAGATATATACAGGATTTAACCAAGGTAGTAAAGAGGGTATGTCTGTGGATGCAACTTATAGGGATTTCCAGAAGGTATTTGATGAGGTCTATCTTTTACTCTCTACTTCTTGACCACACTTTCTTCCTCTAAGATACTTCTTAAAACCAGCATTATCACCCAAGTTTTTGGTATTATTTAGTATCTCCTTATGTGGTTCAATGTTATTCTCTGTTTTGGAGTCCTCCACGGAAACATCTTGGAATATTTATTACATCAGAAATACGTTATACATGTAAGTAAATAGTCTTTCTCATCATACATACAAGATTGCTAATGAAATGAAAACTTATAGAATTGAAAGCTAATTACTGATCACATTAGGAAAACGGACAATGGGTCTGTAAACATTTAGATGGAAGTGATCTGAGTATTCAACAAGGAGCGTTTCTGCAGTCTCAACTATTCACTCTATTTGATAATGCATTAGATAACCAATAGAGAACGTAGAACCGAGACTTCTGAATATCACAGATTCGTGGTATGGAAAGTAGTGTAGTCAGGAGCTAGTCCTGTATTTCTTTCTTGTTTGGATAATATGGTTCAGAATTTGCATCCAATTTTTTTTCAGAAAAAGTGTCTGAAAATGAGTCATGTTCTTGTGTTGTGTTTTAAAATTAAATTGAACTGATACTTGGGTTAACAACCATATGTTGCAGACCGAGGCTACAGTGTATCTTAAAAGCTTGTGAAGCAGTTTGTGAAACACAAATCCTCAAATAAAACTTCAAATTGCAACAATAATGGTCCATCCACTTAACTTTGAACTAGGCAAAGAAGATTTACTTTGGCAGTCAGAACTCAAGCATCCTAAGCACATGGTCAGCATGGCAGAGTTCGTTTTAGATGATCACAGCCTTGATATTCATGCTGTTGGCTCCTTCAAGGATGCTGATGTAAGTATGTCTGTGTCCCAGCTGACGTGGAGAATTCATCTCAAACAGCATTGATGGTACTTCTCCAGGTCCTTCAGGTGACGTCTATACATAGTCCAAGTTTCTGGGCCACACAGAAGAGTTGGAAAGCCAACTACCTTATGCATGACCATCTTAGTATTGGCACAGATGTCGCAGTCATCAAAGATACTCATCCTTCACTGTCAAAAAGCGGCACTCATAGATTGATGCAGTGTCATACTGATCTTACAGGTACTTCTTCTATAATGCTATAATTGAACTCATATGCAAACTAGTGTTAGAGAAAAATCATGCTTTAGAAACAGCGCTTAAAGTGCTGGTGATGTAATCACATTACAGCCAACACACAGTTTAAAAGTTTGCTCTTTAGAAAAAGGTCCCCAATTCATCAATTGCTTTATAGTGAATTTGTGTCAATGAAACTCACTTTATAGCAGAACGGCTTGTACCTATTCCAGTATATTATGTATAAGTTATTGTTCAGATGCTGACTAATCAATGGTCAATCTGTGATTGCAAATAATTTTACATGAACAATTTGTTTCCATGACAAAAGCACGAAGTCTCTTTCCTCATCTACCGTCCTGAGTCCATGTGGCAACTTCCTTGCAAAGTATTTTTCTCTTAACATCTTTACAAGTTCAAGATATACGAGATCAAAATATTTTAAAGCTTCACATGGTTTCTATGGCTGTATTGAAGCCATGAATAAGTATACATTTGGTTTTATTTTGTATTGTTCATGAGGTCTGGACATTGTTGACAAGTGTAAAATTTTTCCCTATTCTACTCTCAGTTCAGTAAACAAGTTAAAGAATCTTACATAATATCATATAGCTAGAAGAATGTAAATAGTACTAAGTTCTGCAACATTAAACAGGACAGAATTCCAGTTTTTCATCTGTGCTGTTGCTAAGTTTCAATCTCCAGCAATTGATTTGTTGCAGTAATTTATTGACATACATAATATTTGGTTAAAATATGTGCACCATGAATGCTGTTGCTATGGAGAGAAAGAGCTTGTAATGCTTGTTTTCTTCACATTTCCTAAACTTCCTGCTGTGCTCAGAAATCAGTTTTGACTCAGTTGGTGTCCAAGCTTCCAACAGTCCCAGATGGGCACACAATGTGGAGCAAATTGTAGAAAAACATGCCATAGCTCATTTGATAAAAGGTTAAATTGTTTGAGTATTTTGTATCTTAAGTACACTGTCCAATGTGATTTTTTAAGAACAACATTTTGGAAAACTCACTTGCTATTGCATCCAATTGTTACTGCAGTTTTGAACATATCACAGTTCATGTGGAGAGTGATTGCATGTATGCTGGACTACACCAATACATCTGCATATGAGACACTCCTAATTTAGAGATTATTAGTATTCGTAATTACACTACAATCAAGCCTTGCAACATTTAGTGATCATCACAGCTGGTTTTCTTCCTTTGCTGTCCACTGCAATCAGAAGACTCTTCAGTAAATATGCTACTGTGCCAACTTTTGCATAGTTTGTTTATGTTTTTCTTTCCTTCTTTTAATTTAGAACTCCAAAACGTGTTGCTATACTTTGCAATCCTGACAGAATGCTTGCAATACAAAAAAAAACACTTCGTAAACTGGCAGAGTGCCAGCCAACATTAGATGCTGATGTTGCAAGGTCAGACAGCCTTAAGACCACAAGACACTGGAACAGGATTAGACCATTCAGCCCCACAACTCTGCTCCACTGCTCAGTAGGAATATGGCTAATCTGACATTCATCACATCCACTTTCCTGCCCTTTCTCTGTAATTTTGATTCCCCTACAGTTCAAGAATCTATCTATCTCAGCCTTAAATAGATATACAGTTCTCTGTGGCAAATACTTTCATAACCCTCTGAGAGAAGAAATTCCTCCTCATCTCAATCTTAAATTGCCATCTCTTTATTCTGAGATTATTGTTATGAAGATGTAGAGGGTACCTTTAAGGGAATTGAAAAGCTGGCAAAACTGCCTGACACAGCAGTTCTGAGCAAGTTAACAATGTAACACATGGTCATCCCAACTAGAGTAGCTGGGTTGTCATGAGACAAAAACAAATTCAAATTTGGCCAATCAGTTTAAATTATGTCCCAAGATACTAAAATCCAATCGCATTTGAATTTAGTATTATGATAAAATTAAAACCAAGGAAATGATCTGGTGTTTTGGAGTATCAAATCAGACATTTTGAACACTTAGACAGAGAACTGCCACAGAGACTGCTAGCTCAAGAGCTCTGAGAAATACCTGTCTAGGGAAGGAGTTTGCACGGCCGTACATCAAAACTGACCTGGAGAGAAGCCACAGAGGAAAATCCACAGAGGCAACTTGGCAAAGCTGGCTGGCTTTGAAACGGAATTTTCTTTTGTAAATCTTAATCGGGATTTTTCTTTAATAGGACTAGTATCGTAGAGTGGGGGGTAAACGATAGCTTTAAGAGAAAGGAGTTGTTAAACAGATGTTGGTTTTAATATTTCTGTTGGATTTCAAGAATAAAGTTGTTAATTCTTATTTTAAATATTGACCTCTGGGATAGCTATTTGTCTCTCGAATTTTAACAGATTACAGCCTGAGGTGAATCTTTTCTGTGTTGCTGGTTTAAAGTAGCAGAGGGGTATACCCAGTTTGTAACACAATGGCCTTGGTCCTAGACTCTCCCATGAGGGGAATCATCATCCTCACAGTATTTACACTTTTAGAAACCTATTGTTCCAAGGAAATCATCTCTCATTCTTCTAAACTTTAGTGAGCAGAGTTCCAATCTATTTAGGCTTTGCTCATAAAATGCTCTGAACTGCCTCCTTTGAAATGATTTCTTTCATATTACAGAGGAGGAAGTGCTGGATGTCTTGAAACGGGTAAAGGTGGATAATTCCCCAGGACCTTATCAGGTATAACCTAGAACTCTGTGGGAAGCTAGAGAAGTGATTGCTGGGCCTCTTGCTGAGATATTTTATCATCGGTAGTCACAGGTGAGGTGCCGGAAGACTGGAGGTTGGCTAACGTTTAAGTAGGGTGGTAAGACAAGCCAGGGAACTATAGACCAGTGAGCTTGATGTCAGTGGTGGGCAAGTTGTTGGAGGGAATCCTGAGGGACATGATGTACATGTATTTAGAAAGGCAAGGACTGATTCGGGATAGTCAACATGGCTTTATGCATGGGAAATCATGTCTCACAAACTTGATTGAGTTTTTTGAGGAAGTAACAAAGAGGATTGATGAGGGCAGAGGAGTAAATGTGATCCATATGGACTTCAGTAAGGGGTGCGACAAGGTTCCCCATGAGAGATTGATTAGCAAGGTTAGATCTCACGGAATACAAAGAGAACTAGCCATTGGCTACAGGACTGGCTCAAAGGTGGTGGTGGTGGTGGTGGTGGAGGACTGTTTTTAAGACTGGAGGACTGTGACCAGTGGACTGCCACAAGGATTGGTGCTGGGTCCTCTACTTTTTGTTATTTACATAAATGGTTTGAATGCGAGCATAAGAGGTACAGTTAGTAAGTTTGCAGATGACACCAAAATTGGAGGTGTAGCGGACAGCGAAGAGGCTTACGTCAGATGACAACAGGATCTTGACCAGATGAGCCAATGGGCTGAGAAGTGGAAGATGGAGTTTAATTCAGATAAATGTGAGATGCTCCATTTTGGGAAAGCAAATCTTAGCAGGACTTATACACTTAATGGTAATGTCCTAGGGAGTGTTACTGAACAAAGAGACCTTGGAGTGCAGGTTCATAGCTCCTTGAAAGTGGAGTCTCAGGTAGATAGGATAGTGAAGAAGGCATTTGATATGCTTTCCTTTATTGGTCAGAGTATTGAGTACAGGAGTTGGGGGGTCATGACTGCGGCTGTACAGGACATTGATTAGGCCACTGTTGGAATATTGCATGCAATTCTGGTCTCCTTCCTATCGAAAAGATGTTGTGAAACTTGAAAGCATTCAGAAAAGATTTACAAGGATGTTGCCAGGGTTGGAGGATTTGAGCTATAGGGAGAATCTGAACAGGCTGGGGCTGTTTTCCCTGGAGCGTCAGAGGCTGTGAGGGGTGACCTTATAGAGGTTTACAAAATTATGAGGGGCATGGATAGGGTAAATAGGCAATGTCTTTTCCCTGGGGTCAGGGAATCCAGAACTAGAGGGCATAACTTTAGGGTGAGGGGGGAAAGATATAAAAGAGACCTAAGAGGCAACTTTTTCATGCAGAGGGTGGTACGTGTATGGAATGAGCTGCCAGAGGAAGTGGTGGAGGCTGGTACAATTGCAACATTTAAGCGGCTTTTGGATGGGTATATGAATAGGAAGAGTTTGGAGGGATATGGGCCAAGTGCTTGTAGGTGGGATTAGATTGGGTTGGGTTATCTGGTTGGCATGGACGGGTTGGACCGAAGGATCTGTTTCCATGCTGTACATCTCTATGACTCTATGACTCTATCTTTCCTCAAATAAGGGAACCAAAACTACTCACTGTACTCCAGATGTGATCTCAACAGCACCTTGTACAGTTGCAGTAAGACTTCCCTACTCTAATACCCCAGCCCCTTTGAAGTAAAGGCCAACATTCTATTCGCTTTCCTGATTACCCACCACATCTGCAAGTTAGCTTACTATGTTTTGCTTATAAATACAATCAAGTCTCTCTGTGTTCCAGTTTTCTGCAGTTTTTCTTCATTTAAATAATACTCTGTTTTTTTGTTCTCTCTTCCAAAATAAACAATTTCATACTTCCTCCACTTGTCAACTGCTGGCCCAATTACTCAACCTATCAATACCACTCTGTTATTGTTTCCCTCTCGCAACTTGCTGATGTTTGAGACACCTGCAAATTTGGCTACAGCACATTTGCTTCCTTGGTCCAAGTCATTAATATATATTGCAAACAGTTGTGGTCCCATCACTGATCCCTGTGGAAACCCCATTGGTTACAAATGCCAAGCTGAAAAAGAACCCTTTATCACCATTCACAGCTTTCTGCCCATTAGGAGGGAGGTGGGTTCTTGTTATGCATAGGAATCAAGGGTTTATTAGAAATACTCAGGAATGTGGAATTCAAGGAAACAGATAATTTCCTGATTGAATGACAGAAAAAGCTCAAGAGGCCAAAAGGACTCTTCTGCTCCTTTTTCCTATGTTCATAAATGATTCATTTTGAAGGAATATGGATCACCTAGAATATGAACATTACTGTGCAAGCACTTACTGCAATATCATTGAAGCAAGTGTGAAAGTGTAACTATTTGCCAATATTGCTTTACTGATATTGACAACAACTTCAGAAATCTGCAGAAGCACGAAAATGTAGTCTCCAGATGATGGGGTGCCAAGGCTCCCTATGACTGTAATCAATGGAAATCATTGAACTGAATTTCCATGCTTCTTCTCTTCATCTCAGTGCAAAAGCCCTTGCAAAAAATGACACAGCATACCATTCTCATAATTACTTCTAAACAGTTTTATTGGCCTTATTTACATAGTTAATTATAAACAAATGAATGAAACATTGGAAGCCTAACCCAACAGAGGGAACAAAGACTGTTAACGTAGTATCACATTTATATTTAGAGGGCCATCATTATCAAAATACCAGCAGACTATTTTAGTCAATATTTTAATCTGTCAGCAGGTATTTTGAAGTTCCTCTGATAAATGTATCAAGCACCAAAATACATTTCTTTTAGTGGTCAGTCTGAACAGGCAACATCTTGTAATTTCTGAATTTAATTTTGGGTAATACTGGACTGATCTTTTAATTGGTTGATCCATCTTGATATCCTCCAGTGGTCCCCCGCATCACAGAATCCAGTCTTCAGTCATTCGATTCACTCATCGTGATATCAAAAAATAGCTGGAGGCACTGGATAATGCCAAGGCTACAGGCTCTGATACCATTGCAGTAATAGTACTGAAGACTTGTGCTTCAGAACTTGCTGCTCCTATAGTCAAGCTAAAACACTGGCATCTGTACAACAATATGAAAAATTACCCAGGTATAATCTGTACATAAAAGCAGGATAAATCCAACTACCAGCCAATTACTGTCACACCAGCCTACTCTCGATCATCAGTGAAATGATGGAAGGTGTCATCAACAATGCTATCAAGCAGCACCTGCTCATCAATAATCTGCTCAGTTTGTGCTCTGCCAGGACTATTCAGCTCCTGACCTTATTACAGCCTTGGTTCAAACATGGACAGAAGAAGTGAATTCCAGCTGTGAGGTGACAGTAATAATCCTTGACATAAAAGCAGCATTCAGCTGAGTATGGCATCAAGGACCTCGAGCAAAACTGGATTCAATGGGAACCAAGTGACAAACTCATCACTGATTCAAATCATACACGGCATATAAGAAGGTTGTTGTGTTTTCAGCAGTCGGTCATCTCAGCTCCAGGACCTCTCTGTAGGATTTCCCCAGTGTACCCTTGGTACACTCTTCTTCAGCTGCTTCCTCAATGACCTTCCCTCCATAAGGTCTTTCCCTCCATCATAAGGTCAGAACTGGGGATGACTGGACAGTGCTCTGCCCAGTTCATAGCTCCTCAGATACTGAATCATTCCATGTTCAAATGCAACAAGATCTGGACAATATCCAAAAGCTTGAGTTGGCAAGAGGCAAGGAACATTTGCAAGACATGAATGTTGAACACTGACCGTCTCCAATAAGAGACAATCTAACCATCACTCCTTGGCATTCAATGGTGTTACCATCACCGAAACTCCCAATATCAACATCTTTCAGGGTTACCACTGATCAGAAATTCAGCTAGACTTGCCACATAAACACAAAGGTTACAAGAGCAGATCAGAGACTAGGAATACTGCAGCGAGTAACTCATCTTCTGACTTCCCAACAGACTTCTTCTGTTCATTGTCAAGGCACAAGTCAGGAGTAGATTGGAGTATTTCACATTTGATTGAATGGTGCTGCTCCAACAACATTCAAGGAGCTTGACACTTTCCAGGACAAAGCAGCCCATTTTAATGGCTACACATTCACAAACATTCACACCCTGCACCACCAGCACCCAACAGTGTATACTACCTACAAGATGCTGCAGAAATTCACCAAAGATACTCAGATAGCACCTTCCAAACCCATAAACACTTCCAGCTAGAAGGACAAAGGCACCATATACACAGGAACACTGCCATCTGTAAGTTCCCCTACAAGCCATTCACCACCCTGAACTTGGAAATATTTCATTGTCCCTTAACTGTCGTTGGGTCAAAATCCCGGAATTCCCTCCTTAAGGGCATTATGAGTCAACCTGCAGCAAGTGGACTGCAGCAGTTCAAGAAGGCAGCTCACCACCACCTTCTCAAAGGCAACTCGGGATGGGCAATAAATGTTGGCCAGTCAGCAACACCCACATTCTACAAATTAATGAAAGAAAGTAGAACTAAATGTGAAATGGCTTTCACCCTTTCCTCATCAACTCACAACTTTTAGTTCACTTTACTTTTCTTATTATGTCTCCAACAACCTAGAATTTTTAACCAATATATCTACAGTCGGTTCTGCGATAACAGGCATTTCTACAGTGCGAATTAGTTATAATGCAATTGAAGAATTTAGACCATTACTGGTAGAGTGCAAACTTTCCTCACCTGTATTGGCAATAACACAATTCTGGTCCCAGTGGTTTAAATGATGCTGTGATTATGCAATTTTCTTATAACATGCAATTGTACGGGAACCATGCCCTGAGTTCCTCTTCCTTCCCTGTTAGGCCTCTTGTACTGAAATAAATGCAGTTTAATTTATCAGTCCTACCTTGTTCTCTGCTTTGTCCCTGCCTGTCCTGACTGTTTGGCTTGTCTCTTTTCTCAACTGTACCAGTCTCAGATTGATCTCTCTTCTCACTATCCTCCTGGGTCCCAACCCCCACTTTACGAGTTTAAATCCTCCCAAGCAGCTCTACCAAATCTCCATGCCAATATATTAATCCTCTTCCAATTTAGGTGCAATCCGTCCTTCCTGTACAGGTTACTTCTGTCCCAGGAGTGATTCTAACAATCCAAAAATGTGAATCCTTCCCCCATACACCAGCTCCTCAATCACACATTCATCCGTGCTTTCTCCTATTCCTACCCTCACTAGATTGTAGCACTGGGAGTAATCCAGATATTACTATTCTCGAGGACCTCCTTTTCAAATTCCTGCCTAACTCTCTGTACTTTCCCTTCAGAGTCTCAACATTTTCCCTTCCTATGTCATTGGTTCCAATATGTACAGTGACCTCCTGTTGGTCCCTGTCCCTTTGAAAACATTCTGCACCCTCTCTGAGACATCCTTGATCCTGGTACCAGGGAGGCAATACACCATTTTCATTTTTCGCTGCTGGCCACAGAAACGTCTGTCTGTGCCTCAGGTTAGAAAGTCCCCTAACACAATTGATCTTTTGGAACCCGAAGAACCCCTCATTGCATTAGAGCCAGTCTTGATACCAGAAACTTGGCTGTTTGTGCTACATTGCTCTGAGAATCCATCACCCCCTACATTTTCCAAGCCTACGTTTTTCAGTCAATCATCTCAAGAGAAATAGGATGTAAACAGCAAAGATGCTGTATTGTTGCATTATGTTGAGTTCAAGGCATTCACATTTTTCATTTTGTTGAATGCTTGTACGCTGAATACATTCTCAACACTGACATCTGAACTTTTCACATCCCCTAAGTCACCAGCAAAGGGTTGGGGAAAATCCCCAGCTCTGCAAAGTCAAGTGTTCCAGACAGTCAGATTTTCATTTGGTTGAGAAGGGAAAATGGACTTGGGCCATCAACTTGGAGAGAGTTTAGAGGCAGCTACAGGAGCTGACAGAGTTAGCTTCTGAAAAGCCAGTCTTCATCACTTTGTTCTAGCTTTAACAAAATAGTAACAGACCTCCAGTCCTTACCTCCCACATGTTTCCAAATTCCCACACATGGCCAATCATGTTATCTCATGCTGTCCACCCAGTCCTCATGACATTTCATACCTCTCATGCCAACTTATGCCCATCTACCATGTCTGTGGCTGTCATTCCCTTCATGTTAACCCATGCCCTTGTTCTCATTCCCATGGCCCTTTATAGTCCTTGTACTAACCCATGCCAACTATCCACCTGGGCCTTCATACTCTCCATGTCAATCTCTACACCTTTATAACTATCCCTTCTGCACTTTACATCCCCTTTTGCAACTTATGCCAACTCTTGCTAAACATGCTCCCTATCCACCGTTTAATCTTGCACCATCCATACTAACTTATCCAGGATCCACCAAGGGCAGGTCTCAGGACCTATGCTGAGATAAAACAAAATAAAGCTATGTGTCTACTGCAGATTTAAATTTTACATTTTTAAAAACTCATTCATGAAAACCATTCACTACATCTCAATTCTTTCATTTACATAATCTCTTACCAAATCAAAGATTTCATTCAAATATTTAATCCCATTTTCAAAAAAAAACAAATTTGTATTCACGGTGCCAGACTGAAGACTTTATAAATACTTGAAGATGGCAATTAACCAGTGAACTGTGAGAATAATAGGTTATGAAATCAGTCTGGCCATTCCTGTAATAAAGTACACAGGGTTGTGTCACCAAACAGAGTTTGGTGCAAACAGTTTTTGTAAATTGTAGCATGTTATTTTTCAAATTTAAAGGACCGGAGATTTAAATGCCTTGATATTTGATCATTCCCCTTGACAGCCCCAATCAGCTTCATTGTTCCAATAAGTTTCTTCACATTTTGCACACGCTCATATCTACTTCTAATGATCCCAAAGTGTTTTTGACTCCCCCTTTCTGAAAATACACTTTACCTTTTCTAAAAATGCCCTAAACCTATTCAAAAAGGTCCCTACCTCCCCAAAAATCACCAGCCACTTTAACCTTCTCCTGAAAGATCAAAAGCCCACAGGTTTTGTTTTAGATACCCCATTATAAAAATTGAATCTGGTTGAAGGCAACTGTACTTTAACATGTGCATCTGTGAATCACAGATACGTAAGCATGACCTGCCCTGTTCTGTGCTGCATTACAACTAAGCCAGAGACCATCTCTACCTTTATAAGAATCTGGGCCATAAATTACCAAAATAAGACTGAATTCAAATTGATGAAGCTACTTCAGTTTTCATCCATCCAGCATTCACAAATTCATCAGTGAATATGGATAAAATAATGGTGCTGTTTAAGTTTATTTAAGGAGTTGATGAGGTGGGTGGAGAGAAAGGAATGGAGGGCTATGACTCAGGGCAGCCAGAAGGGATTAGTTTAATTTGGCATTCGGCACAACATCGTTTTATGTTCAAAATTATTTCCTCTGATGGAAGTGAATCCAGAAAAAGGGGAAGAAACTGAAAATTAGAGCTAGGTTCTCTAGGGCTGAGGTCAGGAAATACCTCTCTATACAGAGGGTAGTGGAAAATTGAAACTCTCTCCCTCCCAACAATGTTGAGGCTATAGGAGAAGGGTGCCCTGACGGTCATCTGAAAATGTCAAAACTAAGACTGATGATGGATTTTTGGTATTCAAGGGCATCACAAGTTATAGAGTCAGGATGAGTATATGAGTTACAATACATATCAGCCATGAATATCACCATCTCATTGCATCAGCATATCATCAGTCTCTGGGTAAAAAAAATTCTAGTGAATGCCCTATCTAATTTCTTGGTGAATACTGTATATTAATAGCTTATAATTTTGATCTTCCCACATGTGGATACCATTTCTCTGTGTCAGTTCTATCAAAGTTCTTAAATTTTTTAAAGACTTCTGGTAGGTGACTGATACATCTTCTCCTGATACAAGGGTTGTGAGGTAATACCTATCCTCTTTGTTTTGCACCATCACCAATGCCTTATAACCTGTTTATAATATGGAAACCAGAGTCATACACAGTACTCCAAGCATGGTCTAATCAAAGCTTGATACAAGTTCAACACAACTTCTCTTCTTTCCAATGTATGGTTCATTTCCTTCTTGGTTTACAGATCTGTCTGCTCCTTTTAATAATTTATGCAGTTGTATCAAAATGTTCTGAGATTGATTACACTCCCTATTTTGGAGTCTTCTCTAAACTTAAAATGAATGGTTTTTTATTACAAAGTCTGAATTGTTCAGCTAATTTGCAATCAGTCATCCTAGCACTCACCCTTGCAGAAGTCAACTTGATGCCTTCTGCCACTCTAGACAACTATTCATCACTTCTACTCCCTGCTTTCTGTTTAACAGCCAGCTAGGAATCCATTCTGCTGCTTGTTCCAAGAAGCCTGGATCTTATCCATTAGTCTAATGCATCTTGTCTATCATACCTGCAATCCCACAATTCCCGTGCGTCTCTCACACGTGTGTTCTTTTCTTCACAATCTATTTTTCATCTTGCTCCCTTTGGAGGGATAATGTGACAGTCTGAGAAATAATTAGTCTCTGCCTGACTTTAGTGTAGGGGACAGAACAGTGAGCAAGTATCTGATGATATGCTCCAGGAATGGGAATGTGGCATGTGCTTATAGATCAGACAGAGCAAAACAGAAGAATTAAATTACAGAAAGCAACTGCATGACTGTTAAATAACAGTGACATACATTTCAAATTGCTCACACAATGCAATATCTGTTGGTGGAAAGACATCATCTTCTTTGCTTACAGAATAATGTCAATGAGGGTGATTGTCTAGTGGGGTTATAAGCATAACATTGCTGAAACCTTTCTCTAAAAATAATCTGATCTTCATGGCATCCAGAATTCAAAAGCAAAGACAATACAGAGAATTAGATTTAGTCAAATCACAAAATATTACCATGTTGTTTCTATAGTTACTGGTTATAGAGGAATATCACAAGCAAACTACGATTGAACTGAGAGCATATGTTAGCCATGATCTTGTTCTTTCAACTCATCCCATAACCATTTAGAGTATTTTAATAAAAATTATGGAATTGCCACAGACTGATGGACCAAATGACCCCATTTTGTGCTGCAATGACAACTAAACATTACAGTAATAAGTGGAGACAATTATATTTTCATAGGGTTAAATGAAGTAAAGTAAGGGCAGCTCACATGGGGCATGAGTATTGAAGTTGACCAGATAGGTCACTCTCTATTCTGTAAAATCCAATCTAAGTCATTCCTGACCTTTTTACCAGAATAGAATAAAAATAGAATTCCAATTAATCAGGTTATTATCAATATATGTTTTTAGATCCCTTCCATTAAAGTTCAAAGTTAATCTTCAGAGAAATCATGTTCGGGGATGAGATTAGTTTAAAATAACTTGTCACCACTAGCTGAGACAAGGGAGTGCACACTCAGGAACACAGCTTCATGGCCAGCTGCCATCACTGGCCCCACCTGAGCATGCGCCAATGCCCATCTTAACCTACAGATGGGGAGGTGGATCACTGCTTCTTGCCACAATGATGAAGGTTAAGGGGAGTTGGGGGGAACAGGTGCAGCATGGTCTCCCAGCTCAAGGAAGGGCCCCTCCCCTGGAGCAGCAGCTCGAGAGGACCAGTTGGCAAGGTAGTGGTAGAGTAGGATGATCGCGATGGAGAAAACTTACTCTATAGACACCCCCGGGATGGGAAGTAACCACATCATCAGTCCCTGTTTCCACTTCTACCTTCCAAACTCCCCCATCCTCAGCCTAGTGACATCAGTGGTGTAACAGCAGGCAGACACCTGTGGCCTGTCACAGCAAGTTGGCATGATCAGCTGGATCCAATAAATGCATGGGACCATTTTTGGATAATCACTCTATAATCTTCATAAGTTTTTATTTACAAGGACACATGTTACAAACATACCTATCCACCACAACTTCAGTCAGCCACTAAACATGGGAGATAAGTGAATCCCCGGTTAACATCCACCCTCTAAATACAGTTAAACACACACTCATACAATTAACAATTCCATCCACAGAGAGCCATTGTCCCTGTGCAGCACTTGTTTGCATGCCAGGACAGAATTTATTTATAAAATGACAAAAACAATTCCTTTTAAAAGGCATGTCCAAAGTAGTGGAATGTTATAACTTACCACCTTGGTTTCTAGGAATACAGATGACTACACCTTCAACAACAGAACTGATGAACTGCAGCAGTGCTATATTGATCCCGTAAACTTTATTCAGAAGCCAACAGCTGTTTATCAGAAATTTTCAGGGAGTTTCTTTCAGGAGCTCAGTCTGCTGAGGACCTCGTGGTTATCATATATTTCCTTTGAAACATATTCTTGAATCCAAATGATGAAAGGGCCTGCTGTAAACTATTTGAACAGTTGGCCACATATCCTTCACTCAAGCAGGAAATTATCAAGATGTTTTTATATTGAGTAAAACAAATTTGGAAATCAGAAATCCATCTGAACAGCCAAGGCATGCAGAACAAGTCACCATCGTTTATGACTTTCTACTTTTGTAAACATTTACATGAAGATAAAAGTCCCATTTGTGTTGGTAATCTTTTAAGTAAACACTGCAATAATAAGTGTTTGAGGGAAGTTTGATGACTTGTACTTAACCACTGAAAATTTGCCCTCCACCAAGATTAAGAACATTCAGCAGATTCTCTACTGTTGCAAAGTATAAAGTAGTTTACAATCTTTTTGAAAGAGATCAAAGATGGTTTTACTCATATTTTATCAATTCTGCATAGTTTGAAACTTTGTGTAAATGAGATTTAACATGCTACCCACTAACACCTGACTGTTTGATTGATTTCCCTTTTCTTCTGATGGTATCACAGCCACAATGACTGATTTGCCAGCTGATTTGCCAGCTAAATGCATTTACTCTTTTTCCCAGCAATTTTCCAGCTCTCCGTCATCATCCCTTTCCTTCCCTCTGCCCGTGTTGTTTTGATTTAAATCAGCAAAAGCGTGACTTCCAAATCCTTTGTGAGAGTTGATTATGGGCCCTCTAAATGGCCAAACATCAGACAGCGTTTCCAGGCGAGGGAGTGACCCTGGTGCCTTCTTTCCCTTTGACAGAATATTCAAAGTCTGATGGGATTCAATTACTCTGTAAATCTTTTGAGTTTATGACCTCAGCCAGTAAAAGTATTACTTCCACCTTCAAAATGCAATGAACCCACAGAATAAAAACAGAGGAGAGGAGAACAACAAAAACTACATAACAAATCACATTCAGAAATGTTACTCAATGCAACACAAACCAAAAAAAAATTCCCTGGTTTCAATAAATAATATATAGCTAAAATAAATGATCTTCTTTCATGTCTGGTTGACCTGAATAGAATGATATTCCAAAGATGCCAAGTTCCGAAGAAGAGTTATAGGACTCAAAACTTTAACTCTGTCTCTCTGTCCACAGTAGCTGCCAGTTTTGTTGAGTTTCTCCAGCACTCTATTTTTATTTCAGTTCATCATGCAGGATAGTGCGCATTAAAAGCCATATATTTGTCATATGAGGTCGTGTCAGCTCTGGTTCAGGTTCTGGCATTGTCACCTGTGAGTTATAAGGGGGTTCACGACCCAATCCAAGGCTCGAGCACGAAAAATCAGGGTTGACACTCAAGTTTAATATTGAGTGACCAGAGTCTTGTCGAAGGGGACATTAAATTAGACCATATCTGCTTGCTTAGCAGATTTAAGCAGTCTCATGCAAAGAATTTGAAGAAGAGCAGTGGAGTTATTCCTGGTGTCTTGGCCAATATATATCCCTCAATCCATATCACAAAAGCAGATTATCTGGGAGCTCTCACATTGCTCTTTGTGGGCATTTGCTGAGTCTAAATTAGACGTTGTGTTTCCAATAGTTATAGTTCAAGAAGTACTTCAGTGGCTGTAAAGTGATTTGAGATGTCTGCTGGATATGAAAAGTGCTGTATAAATGCAAAGCCATCAGAGATTCAAGTTTGTGCATCATTTCCAAGGTAATAATGAGACTAGAAGGCATGAAAAGATTGGCATTTTGACTTTAAAATATGCAAATACAGCAGTAAACAGAGGCAGCACATATGAGTAGTAAATCCCTTAGGTAGGAGTGGGAGGGGTTGCTCCCAGAAATGCTTTACTATTTCATTTACAAATAGGATTTTGCAAAACAGTATCAAAACGTCTTTAATTAAACCAATCACAAAAATGTACATTACTCGAAAATATTTTCCTTTTCAATTCTCTGTCCTGAAGGCGAATCCAACACATAGTGCTACAACTCTATCATAGGTAAGGCAAGGAGGCCAGTCCAAAATCCACTCCAGCTGAAATGGGAATCAAACACCATGCTTAGATTAGATTAGGTTAGTTACAGTGTAGAAACAGGCCCTTCAGCCCAACAAGTCCACACCGACCCGCCAAAGCGCAACCCACCTAGACCCATTCCCCTACATTTACCCCTCCACCTAACACTGCAGGCAATTTAGCATGGCCAATTCACCCAACCTGCACATTTTTGGACTGTGGGAGGAAACCGGAGCACCCGGAGGAAACCCAAGCAGACACAGAGAGAATGTGCAAACTCCACAGTCAATCACCTGAGGCTGTTGGCACCAAACTGATCAACGCCAGCCATCCAACCAACTGAGTAGCTGATCCCTCAAGGAGTCTTTTGCTGAGGTAACGTACTTTTCTTACACGAGTACTGTAAAGTAGAATTCTGAAAAATCAACAGCAAAGGCTCCAATTTTCTTTTTCCTCACGTGGTTGACCGGTAATGTCACCTGTTCTTAACTCTTGGCCCTTAAATATGGTAGCAAGGTAAATTTATTGATGTCTAAGTAGTCTTGGCTGCAATTTGCTATGACTGAAAAACAGATAATTTTCTGTGGGACTGAAATTAAGCCTGAATCATTCAGAATTAGGCTGACCATATGTTCACTAGTGTTCACTGAAGTGCTACAAAACAATTGGGAACAGTTTTTTTTTGCAACCTCCTTGTCAAAAAAGCAAAATGACTTGGAGCAAAATATTCGACCAACAAAAATTGTATAAATAATCTTGTGTGGCTGTCAAATGACAATAAAATCCTAGTGAAGTGTTTGTTGGAGTTATATCTAACACAAAGGATATTGGTCCTGGTTGTTGGAAGGCAATCATTTCAGTCCCACACTATCTCTGCATAAGTTCCTCAGGATAATATCCTAGGTTCAACTATCTTTAGCTGCTTCATGAATGACTTTCTGTCCATCACAAGGTCAAACACAAGGATATTCACTGATAATTGAACAATGTTCAGCACTATTTGCAACTCCTCACACACTCAGAGAAATAGCGTTATAGAGATACACAGCATGGAAACAAACCCTTCGGTTCACCTGATATCCTATCTAAATCCAGTGCTATTTGCTTGCATTTGGCCCATATCCCCCCAAACTATTACTATTCATGTACCCTTCCAGATGCCTTTTCAAATGTTGTAATTGTACCAGCCTCCACCACTTCCTCTGGAAGCTCATTTCATACATGCACCACCCTCTGCCTGAAAAAGATGTCCCTTAAATCCTTTTTATATCTTGCCGATTCAACTTAAACCTATGCCCCCTAGGTTTGGACTTCCCCACCCCAGTGAGAAGACCTTCTCTATTTATTCTATCCATGTCCCTCTTCACTTTATAAACATCTATGAGGTCACCCCTCAGCCTCCAACGCTCCAGGGAAAACAGCCCCAGCCTACTCAGCCTGTCCCTAAAGCTCAAATCCTCCAACCCTGGCAACATCCTTGTAAATCTTTTCTGAACCCTTTCAAGTTTCACAACATCCTTCCTATAGCACAGAGGCCAGAATTGAACACAGTAATACAAAAGTGGCGTAACCAATGCCCTATACAGCCACAACATGACCGCCCAACTCCTGTACTCAATGCACTATCCTATCTCCCTGTCTCTTCACTTTCAAGGAACTGTGAATCTGCACTCCAAGGTCACACAATCCACATTGTTATGGACCAGACCAAACCCCCTCAAAATGTATTAAGAAGACAGCCTACACCCTAACTTATTCTTATTTTAAAGGTAATGCGTTACGTTCCAGATAAAATTCAATTGGTCAAACTACTTGACTTCAAGCAAAATACAGTCAAGATTAGTATGGTGCTGGAAAAGCACAGCAGGTCAGGAGGCATCTGAGAAGCAGGAAAATCGAGCATCAGGATGAAGGGCTTTTGCCCAAATCGTTGATTTTCCTGCTCCTCAGATGCTGCCTCACCTGCCATGCTTTTCCAGCACCACTTTAATCTTGACTCTAATCTCCAGCATCTGGTGTGCTCATTTCTGCGTTCAAGCAAAGTACACTCTATTTTCACACTACAGTTAAAATACAGACAAAATAAAAAATAAAGGAATTAGCTTAACTGCAACTCTATCGAAACACTTGACAATATATTTTTATTAACTGCTACTAATTAAGTTCCAATATAGTAACATCCCATAAACACAGACTTGGCAATGGCAAATCCATTAAAATAGATTATCTCATATACAATTCCAGCAACAAGAGAAACCAAGCTTTTAGTTGTAACAGGGAGATGAATAAGAGTTTCCACATCGTGCTTCAGGACACTAGCAACTGCTGAAAGCTAAAACTAAAAATCTTGGTTCTATGGGAGCTTAACCTCACCCATTCAGGCTGCTTCTAGTATTCCATTTTTTAAAAAACAACCAAAGCCTCATAAGCCATTGAACATTCTGTTTGGTAACTCTGTCTCAACTTTTCTTCATTAAAAAAAAAGACAAGATATATCTCTTCAAGCCATAACATCATCATAATGTCCATATTTAGTAAGATTTGGACAACATCCAAGCTTGCCTAATCATGACAAGTGACAATTGACCACAGAAGTACTAGGAAATGACCATCTCCAAGAGAATAGAATCTAACCATAAATAACAATAATAACATCAACAATAAAATGGCTTGACCATTGGTGAATCCCCATTATCAACATGTGGCATGTTACCATTGACCAGAAACTAAACAAGCGATATAAATGTGGTGCCGACAAGACCAAATCAGAGACTAGGAATATTGTGGCAAGTAACTCACCTCTTGTCTCCCAATGCCTGCCTACCTTCTATAAGGCACAAGTCAGGATATACCATTTGCTTGAATGAGCTCCTCCAAGAAACAATAAACTCAGAAGCATCTAATACAATGTAGCCCAATTGTTTGGCACCCTAAGAACTTAGACCTGAATTTTCGCCACGGTAAAGAAGTCATGGCAAGAATGAAGAAACTGTTTAAAAGTATAAGGCCCACCCTTGAATATAACAGACAAGTTGAGAAGGAGAAATGGAGTCAGACCAGCATTTGTGCATGTACATTCATGGAGGCAGCTGGTCATTTAAGAGTCTTCAGCTATCCGCAGTGAAGTGGGGTTTTAGTAGCCTTGGAGTATGAAATCTGAAATGTGCAGGGAAGATCTTGTCAGAGCAGTTCTGAATTTTACTTTGTGGATTTGTTTTAACTACCTAGAGTAGTCTTTTGGAGATGTAAGGAAGCCCTTAGTACCTGGTCCAAGTATACCTTTGGAAAAGGTAAGGTGCTCTTTGTTAGAAGTTAGATTCCATTTGGGATTGGTCAGCTGACCTTTGGGAGGTAAAGCACACTTTGGAATTATTAAAACGTGTGTGTGAAAAGGCAAAACCCCACTGGTGTCAAAGTGACTCAAACTGTCAATAGACATGTCAAAATCAACTGTCAAAACTTTCAGAAGCATTGTTGAAGGAAGTTGTCAAGAGGATATGTTCAAAGTGTCAATGGGGTCTCCTGGAAAGAGTTCAGAGTGTGGTGCTGGAAAAGCACAGCAGGCCAGGCAGCATCCGAGGAGCAGGAGAATCGAAGTTTCAGGTATAAGCCGTTCATCAGGAATGGGGCTTTTGGGTCTGGGCTGAGAGATAAATGGGAGGGACGTGGGGTTGTTGGGAGGGTAGCTGGGAAAGTGATAAGTGGACGAAGGTGAAGGAGAAGGTGATAGGTCAGAGGGGGCAGTGATTGACCAGTCTGGAGGGCGATGCCGAGTTGGAGGCTTAGGACAGGAATAATGTGAGGGGAGGGGAAATGAAGAAGCTGTTGAAATGTACATTTATCCCGTGTAGTTGCAGGGACCCAAGGCGGAATATGAGGCGTTCCTCCTCCAGGCGTTGGGTGGTAACGGTTTGGCGGTGGAGGACACCCATATCCTTGAGGGAATAGGAGGGGGAGTTGAAGTATTCCAGCCACAGGGCGGTGGGTTTGGTGGGTGCAGGTATCCCAGAGATGTTCTCTGAAACGATCTGCAAGGTGGCGTCTTGTCTCCCTGATGTAGAAGAAACCATACTGGGAGCCCCCATTCTCCTCTACATCGGGGAGACAGGATGGCCTCTTGCAGATCTTTTCAAAGAACATCTCTGGGACACCAAACCCACTGCCCTGTGGCTGAACACTTCAACTCGCCCTCCCACTCTGTCAGGGGCATGCAGATCCTTGGCCTCTTCCACCACCAAACGGTTACCATCCAACGCCTGGAGGAGGAACGCCTCATATTCTGCCTTGGGTCCCTGCAACCACACGGGATAAATGTGGATTTCAACAGCTTCCTCATTTCCCCTCCCCAAAAATATCCCAGTCCCAAGCTTCCAACTCAGCACTGCCCTCCAAACCCATCCATCATTCCCCCCCGACCTATCACCTTCTCCCTTACCTTCATCCACCTATCACTTTCCCAGCTACCTTCCCCCAACCCCAGCCTCCTCCCATTTATCTCTCAGCCCCAACCCTGATGAAGGACTTATGCCCAAAATGTCGAATCTCCTGCTCTTCAAATGCTGCCTGACCTGCTGTGCTTTTCCACACTCTCAGTTCTGGTCTCCAGCATCTGCAGTTCTTACTTTGTCCTCTTAGAGAGAGTTGTATTGTGTGTGAAGAAGACTTGTCAAAAGATGTGGTCAAGAGGGCCTGTCAAAAGTAAACTTAAAAGGGAGCTGACAATCTGTTAAGGTAGTTAAAAGTCTTGCCCTTTTGGTAAAAAAATACTGGAGATTTTTCAAAATATTATTGTTTGTTACTTCACTCTGGCTGTTGATTTAAGCCTCAATGTTTCCATTAATGGATTATCAGAAATATGATTGATTTCATAACCATCCGTTATCACACTAGACTAACTATTATCTCTCAGTTTGATTGACCATTAGGAATAATTATACACTCTTTCATGTGTGACTGTAAATTCCAAGCTTATTGTTCATATAATCCTGACAGTATGCAAGCAGGCCATTCAGCCCATTGAGTCCACACCAATCCTCTGAAGAGTATCCCACCCAGAACCACCCCACTACCCTTTCCTGTAACCCTGCATTTTCCCATAGCCAATCCACCTAACATGTACATCTTTGGACTGTGAGAGAAACACCCAGAAGAAACCCATGCAGACACAGAGAGAATGTGTAAATTCCACTCAGTCACCCTAGGGTGGAATTGAATCTGGGTGCCTGGCACTGTGAGACAGCTGTGCTAACCACTGATACAGTGCTGCCCATTTAAATAAAATGCTTGCTCTTATAAGGCTTTATTTAGTTGATGAATTGCAAATTTTGTATTTTTGCTTATGAAGTAGTGTTTTTTTCAATATTGTGCAGTCTGTAATAGATGCTTACAAATTTATTGTAAGACAGATTTTAATCTTATTTCACCCCTGCATAGGTCTAAATGAGTAAGTGTAATGTGGGGTTGGGTAAACCATTGTATGTGGGGGGTTGCACTAATTGCCCTAACTAGGAAAGAAAACTATCAAGGGCCATGAGGGTGGTTAGAAGGGCAAGGTTTGACATTTAGGAGATATGAGGAGCTATGCGTTGGCATGAATGAGGTATGGGGACAGTCTGGGGAGGAGAAATGAGGGGCAAGGGCTGGAGAGATGTTCTGAGTTTTATGCATTTTTGTTTAGTTTCCACTCAGCTCACTTATACAACCAGCAGCCCCTGCACTCGTTCGATGGTTGCCAGACAGGATTATTAGAAAACCCCTCCACCTCAATATGAAAAATCGAACCTTCAGGGCTACTTTATCCAGGGTCAGGTTCATGGATCTTGAAAATGACCTGACCCAGGAATGAATAACTAGGTTTTACAATGCATTCAGCTGGTTGTTTCATACTGTAGTGTAAAACAAGCTAGCTGTTTGCTTTCATTTGTATTTAATGAAGTACAATGACTGATCGGGTATTCCTTGTGGTTTTGCTATAAATGCACAGTTGAATAATACATTAGTACCAGCTTTGCAACCAATATGATCACAATTAATTAATAACCTAGAAATGTTCATCCCACTGGCAGCAAAGCAATGGAGTCAGCCATTCACACGGGCTAAGCCTCAGACTTTGTTAGCCATCTTTGATGTTGCTGAAGTGAAGTTAACTGAATCAAAGTGATTGATACTCCTGTGTTGTTTTTACACTTCAGTTGTCAGTCGCAATGTCAGTGACCTGCCCCCTTGGGGTCAGGGAATGTGGGAGGACAGAAGTTCCAGCAAAACACTTCTTATATAATTCAAAAGACAGGTCAACAGGTTCTGTCCAACACCGCTGACCTTCTGCACAATACTAGAATCCAACATTTGAAGGGAACGAACTGAACATAAACACAAGTGATATTTCAAAATGTTTTCTCCAATTTTACAGACCCTGTGGAGACAAGCAAGCCAGGAAACTTGAGATAGCCACTCCAGGACCTAATCCTGCTTTCTATAACTTTCTGGGTGCTAGGATAGTGCTAGGGTAAGCCACTTGCTGCACAGAATCAGGCAGCTAATTAGGGACCATTTTGTGTTGGCATTAATATTTGCCCAAAGCCCAGCCCACTCCACTGTGAGCAGAGTCAGCTGGTACATCAGCAACAGGTTCATTCCTTTCAAATCTCCACCCTTCCTGGAGATATGGTGATCTTCAGGCCGCAGATCTTCCAACCCATCCACAATGATGGCATGACAGCTAGGCCCATTCACTGTAACCTTTAATTGTAACTTTCTACCCTAAGGCTGCCACTTGGTCTCCCTGCTACTTCGACAAAGCCCATCTCGCCTTGTGGTACTGCCTGCCTCTCAAGGCTCAGCTACGCTGACTGGCCATTCAACCTGCTCAGCCTGCTGTTCCTAATTGGATGGGATCCCTAGAGGGGATTTATTAGCTGTTTATTATTCCTGGTTATTCCCTGTTTATTAGCTGCTTGCTGTGGGTGGGATGTGATGGGCCTGTTCTGTGTTGTCAGGCGTTCAGTGCCCAATTAAAAGAACTGGCATCGGGAAGCTGAAGGAGTGTCCTATGAAGAGCCACTTCCTTGCGCTTGCTGCTAACCCTCCTCCCCAATCTTCTTCAATGTCCATCCCACTCTCATTCAAGTACAGCCTAAAGTTGTTCGTTTTTCCTGGGCCTTTGGTGGGTGCAGGCAGTTAGCACCACTGTATGCATGCTGCCAGCCTCAGATTGGCTGGCAACTCTTACGGAACCATTCTTAGGGTCCTTTTTCCTGGGAAGGGTAAATTCTGATCGCTTAAGTGCTTCTTTAATCCTTAATAAATAATAACTAAACAATGTGTTACAGGTCTCCTGATTAATCTCCAGCCTGCAGGTGAGACTCCAATTGCCCAGATTAAATATCATGTCTAGTCTGTTCTACTGCCCACTGGAAAACTCAGCCTTTTGGTTTTGACAATTCTGAAAATACAATTTTACCAACATGTATAGTACCAGATAAGACTCCCATTTATCTCCTATTGAAATATCATTCAATACAACTTTTGGTGCAGTAAATGTCAACAAAATGTGACAAATTTGTTGAAATCAATAACGAATTTTGTTAATAAAACAACACCACATTTTTGTGTTCACTGATAAATAGATTTGACTTAATCCACATCTTTCGGTACATTTTGAAAATTCACAAGCAAACATTAACAATAACCAAACTGACGTAAATTTGACTGCATTGACTCTGAGTACCAAGTGGTAAACTGAAGCCAGACCAAGCTGAGATTGCAATAATATTCCATTCAATAAGACATCAGCAAGATGTGATAAAGTCAAATATTTTATAGCGTTCAAAGCAACATTAGAGGGACTCTGGCTGTACAATATAGGAATGCATTAAGTGCGAGGTCACAGCTTCCTCTGTTTTACACTCATTTTCCTGACACATTCTCTGTATTATTCTCTTTTCCAAAGGGTGTTGGAAAACAGTGGACTCTCAGCCATCTGTCAGTGATATTCTTGAATCGCTGGCTAGGAATTGCACAATAGTGAAATGCATCATCAAACTGTTCCATCTTGTGGGTGATTAATCAAACCAGCTGAACTCTGCCTACTGGTTGACATGTTTAATCACCATCCAAAGTGACTCACAACCTGAGATAGTAAAAGGATGGAGTGCTTGTTTATACTGTTACGCAGCATCCAATCTGGCCAACAGTGGTGCTCCAATAATTCTTCCACCAACACAAATGCCAAAACATTCAGAATGTGCCAAAGATGCAAAAATTGAACACTAACAAAGTGCAATAAGTGATAAAACAGCAGATTTCCACTTGATTGCACTGGCTTACAGCTGTCACTACTGATAAATCAGGCTATTGGAAAGAGCAGCAATAACTACCCCCTCTTCTCACACGTCGGAACAATATTCTTTTAAACAGAAAAGAAAAGCCTGTTGATCTTTTGTCCTCAGACGGGACTGCATAAGAACTTTCTAGGTGAAAGTGAAGACTGCAGATGCTGGAGATCAGAGCTGAAAAATGTGTTGCTGGAAAAGCGCAGCAGGTCAGGCAGCATCCAAAGAACAGGAGAATCGACGTTTCAGGAATCCTGAAGAAGGGCTCATGCCCGAAACGTCGATTCTCCTGCTCCTTGGATGCTGCCCTGACCTGCTGCGCTTTTTCAGCAATACATTTTCAGCTCTGCATAAGAACTTTACCATGGCTGCAGTGCTTACTCAAATCGGGGAAAAATAAACACGCTTATCTTGTTGATATTACATCGGATACACACTCTTGTTTGCTTAATGATAGGTGAATCCTGATCTACAAATATTAACAGTAAGAACTGAACGAAACTTTAATTTCAACACAGCAGCGTTTACATAGTAAAAGTCCCAACACATTTCACAGAAATGTTATCCAGCAGTCAAAACTGTGCCTGGAGAACAAAAACTTGACCAAAGAGATTAATGCTTAAGGAGCAGCTTAAAGGAGAAGGGAGTTGTGGAGAGGGTGAAGCAGTTGAGGGAGGGAGTTCCACAGGTTAGCACTCATACAGCTGGCAACACAACTGCTAATAGCACAGCAAAGAAAAATGGGGCTGTGAAAGAGGCCAAAACTGGAAGAAAGGTAGAGAGCCTGGAGAGTTGTAGAAATGTTGCTGATTACATGGATATGGAAGGGTGAGGACTAAGGGTGAATTGAGACCTAAGAAAAGAATTTGACAAGAAGCATTTTACTTATGTGGTGCCTTATATTA
Source organism: Hemiscyllium ocellatum (assembly GCF_020745735.1). Lineage (NCBI taxonomy): Eukaryota > Metazoa > Chordata > Chondrichthyes > Orectolobiformes > Hemiscylliidae > Hemiscyllium > Hemiscyllium ocellatum. The sequence goes on from NC_083402.1 coordinate 125,627,494, forward strand.
TTTGTAGGAATAATATATGTCCTTGCAAAAATAATGTAATGCACATTCAGTTCTTGAATATTTAGAATGCAGCCCTTTGTAGATTATATGGAAACAAATGAATAGTTTTGTCTGAACTCCAAAACGATTGTCCACAAATTTCTCAATCCATCCAGTAGTTTGAAACAGCCAGCTCTGCTCAAAAAAAGGAATAGAAATCATTGAGGATAAGAAATTGAATAGGTGACTGCCCTGGACATTTATGGCAAAGTTGAGAACTGCAGATGCTGGAGATTAGAGTCAAGAGCATGGTGCTGGAAAAGCACAGCAGGTCAGGCAGCATCCAAGAAGCAGCAGAGTCGACATTTCGGGCAAAAGCCCTTAATCAGGAAGGAGGCTGGGAGTCTTGGTGGGTGGAGAGATAAATGGGAGGGGGTGGGGTTGGGGGAAAGGTCGCTGAGAGTGCAATGGAGGTGGGGATAAAGGTGATAGGTTGGAGAGGAGGGTGGTGCAGACAGGTAGGAAAGAAGATGAACGTATGGGACTGGTCATGAGGACGGTGCTGAGCTGCAAGGTGGGGTAAGGTGGGGGGAGGTAAAATGAGGAAACGGGTGAAGTCCACATTGATGCCATGGGATTGGAGGGTCCTGAGGCGGAAGATGAGGTGTCCTTCATCCAGACATCAGGTGGTAAGAGAGTGGCGATGGTGGAGGCCCAGGACCTGCATGTCCTCAGCAGAGTGGGAGGGGGAGTTGAAGTGTTCAACCACGGGCATTGGGGTTGGTTGGTGCGGGTGTCCGGGAGATGTTCTCCGAAGCGCTCTGCAAGTAGGCAGCCTGTCTCCCCAATGTAGAACAGACTGCGTTGGGAGCAACGGGTACAGTAAATGACATGTGTGGAAGTGCAGGTGAAACTTTGATGGATGTGGAAGGCTCCTTTGGGGCCTTGGACAGAGGTGAGGGGGAGGTGTGGGCACAGGTTTTGCAATTCCTGTGATGGCAGGGCAATGTGCCATGAGGGGAGGGTGGGTTGTTTGGGGGGGGGGGGGCGCATGGCATAGACCTGACAAGGTAGTTGTGGAGGGAACGGTCTTTACGGAAAGCGGAAAAGGGTGGGAAGGGAACTATATATCTGATGGTGGGGTCTGTTCGTAGATGACAGAAATGGTGGAGGATGATGCGATGTATACGGAGATTGGTGGGGAGGAAGATGAGGATGGGGGGTTCTGTCCTTGTTACGGTTGGAGCGGTGGTGTTCGAGGGCAGAGCTGCATAAAGTCGATGAGATGCGCTGGAGGACATCAACCACCACGTGGAAGGGGAAATTGCAGTCTTTAAAGAAGGAGGCCATCTGGTGTTTATTGTGGTGGAACTGGTCCCCCTGGGTGCAGATGTGGCAGAGGCGGAGGAATTGGGAATAATGAATAGTATGTTTGCAGAAGGCAGGGGTGGGAGGAGGTGTAACCCAGGTAGCTGTGGGAGTCCAGTAGGTTTGAAGAAAATGTCAGTGTTGGATCTGTCACTGTTAATGGAGATGGAGAGATCCAGGAAGGGGAGAGAGGTGTCAGAGATGGTCCAGGTGAATTTCAGGTCAGGTTGGTATGTGTTTTTGAAGTTGATGAGCTGATGATGCAGTCACCAACGTAGTGGAGGAAAACGTGGGTAGTGGTGCCAGTGTAACTATGGAAGATAGGTTGTTCCACGTAGCCAACAAAGAGACAGACATAGCTGGGGCCCATGCGGGTGCCCATTGCTACCGCTTTCATCTAGAGGAAGTGGGAGGATTTGAAGGAGAAATGGTTGAGGGTGAGGACCAATACAGCCAAACGAATAAGAGCGTCAGTGGAAGGGTACTGGTGGGGACATACCCAGACCACACACAACTTCATCACCTCAGGAGATCTCCCACCCACAGCTTCTAACCTCATAGTTCAGGAACCCCGCACCACCTGGTTCTAGCTCCTACCCAAGATCCACAAGCCTGACCATCCTGGCTGACCCATCGTCACGGCCTGCTCTTGCCCCACTAAATTCATCTGAACATACCTCAATATTGTCCTATCCCCCACTGGTCCAGGAACTCCACACATATGTTCGGGACACCCCCAACGCCCTCCACCTCCTCCAAGACCTTTGTTTTCTAGGCCCCCAATACCTCATCTTCACCCTGGACATCCAGTCCCTATACACCATCATTTGCCAGGACCAGTGCCTCCAAGCATTCTGTTTCTTCCTCTCCAGACGTTCCCACCACTGACACTCTCACCCCACCCTCCCCTCCTGGCACCTTCCCCTGCCCCAGCAGGAATTGCAAAACTGTGCCCACTTCTTCCCCCCTCACCTCCGTCCAAGGCCCCAAAACAGCCTTCCACATCATCAAAGTTTCACCTGTACTTCCACACATGTCATTTACTGTATCTGTTGCTCCCGAAGTGGTCTCCTCTACATTGAAGAGACAGGACACCTACTAACAGAGTGCTTCAGAGAACATCTCCGGGACACCCGCACCAACCAACCCCAACGCTGTGGCCGAACAATTCAACCCCCCCCCACTCTGCCGAGGACGTGCATCCTGGGACTGCTCCATCACCACTCCCTTACCACTTAACACCTGGAGGAAGAACCACCTCATCTTCTGCCTCGGGACCCTCCAATCCCATGGCATCATTGTGGATTTTACCTGTTTCCTCATTTCCCCTCCCCCCACAGTTCCAATCTTCTAGCACTGTCCTGATGACCTGCCCATATGTTCATCTTCCTTCTCACCTATCTGCACCACCCTCCCCTCCAACCTATCACCTTTACCCCCACTCCATCCACCTATTGCACTCTCAGCTACCTTCCCCCAGCCCCACCCCTTCCCATTTATCTCTCCAGCCACCAAGGCACCCAGCCTCATTCCTGATGAAGGGCTTTTGCCCGAAACATTGATTTTCCTGCTCCTTGGATGCTGCCTGACCTGCTGTGCTTTTGCAGCACCACATCTTGACCCTGGATATTTGTTCCTGCTTTAATCTTATCGACAACTGAGAACTCCATTCAATAGAGAACAATGTGTTAGTATCTGGCTCTGTCTTGGACAAAAGAGGTTGAGAGGCATACCTCAGCCCAGCTGACATCAATGTTCTTCTTTCTGTTCTCCTCTACATGGGTTGTCATACAGAAGTGCATGAGAAGAACTCATGGTGTAAGTATTGCATTGTAGGTAATGACAGTCGTTGAAAATGGGCCTCTAGTTGCAACTGTACAGTACCCATTTTTCAAACACCAACCAGCTTACCAATCCTAACCCCTAATGCTGGAGAAAAGGTTTCCATCAGTCCTGGACTACATTGTTCCAGACAGTTGGCCCTAATCCCAAACTTCAGCTCCTGACTCCACCCCTCAAGCCTGGACCTACTTATCTGAACTGCAATTTTGCATTCCTCATTACTGGCTGTGTGGCATGATAGATCCATTACAATATCACTTGAGACCCAACATTGGCAGTAATTTGGCCTGAATCTGCAGATAGAGGGAATACAGTTGCACATCCTTCATTCCACAATCTCAATCCAAAATGGCATGCAACGTTTTTAGGTCATAATGTGTTATCCTTTTTGCATGCGAGGACTGTATTGGAAGTAGTTTTATAATCAAAGTTTTGCAACTAAATGATAGCTGTTTTGCTTTTTTGTCAGGTGATTAATTCTTATTATAAATAAAATACATTTACCAGTTTAGAACCAGTTATGCAACACCTCACAGACAGCCTGGCTGTTTTCAAACCTTTGTTCGGCCATTCTTGAACTCCAGTGGTAATGTTCCTACCCTTGTACCAGAAAACTGGGTTCAAGAACCATCTGCTTCAGAGGTGGGTAACAACATCTCTGAACAGTTGATTAGAAAAATAGGTGAAAAGTAGTATACCAATTCAGAGATGAATCACATGGTCCATATATTCCACCTCTGGGTGACTGTCGGCGTGGAGTTTGTACACTCTCCCCGTGTCTGCATGGTTTTCCTCTGGATGCTCTGGTTTCCTCTCACAATGCAAACATGTGCGAGTTTGGTGGATTGGCCATGTTAAATTGCCCATTGTTTCCACGGATGGGCAGCCTAGGTGGGTTAGCAATAGGGAATGCAGGGTTACTGGAATAGGGTGGGTCTGGGTGGAGTGCTCTTTGGAGGATCTGTGTAGACTCGATGGGCCAAATGACCTGTAGGGATTCTATGATTCCATAAAATGCTTGGAGAACTCAAATCTATTTTCTTGAATGAGTTAAAATAACAAAATTGCTCCTTGGGCAAAGTTACATTCTTTAATATTCTGCTTGTAAGGTCACACTTGAAGTCTGAGGCAACAAGGGCGTACTGAAGGGATTGAGGTCTTACACGGAACAAAAGAAATCTGGTGAGGCACTGAAAATAATAGGTGTACAGGAAAGTACCAGAAAATGAATTTCCCATTGACACAGATACGTATCTACTAATTACGTTTTTATGATTGTAGTATAGCAAATAACTTTTACTCATTCTCCAAGCAGGAAAAGAAAAAACTCTGCTGAAGGTAACAAGGTTAACAAGAACAATTATCAATGTGATGATCATATCAACCATTTACAAAGTATGATGAGCACGAAAGAGATAGACAACTGATTGTAATTCAATTAGAAAAAGGAAGAGAGCAATTTCATAATATTCTGAGAAAACAAAAAAGCAAGTCAACAAGAACGAGAATATAGGCTTAATATGCTTGAAATGTAACCTGCCATTTCACATGGGACCTCCAAGGAAATAAGCGCACAATACCTGACAAGCATATTTACAAGATAAGTTGAGAATGGTTGACATAGATGATGGATGGGTCTGTTTGAGTCAAATACTTTCGCTTGACAAATGAATTTTTACAGGGCTTGTTGCTGGGCTGGTGTTCCAACATTTTCACAAGTGATCTGGAAGAGAGTATCAAGAAATGAACTCAACGTCAGCATTTATCATAAAAATGACAAGTGTGTTTCAGAAGAGAAGAGGTAGGGGAGATGTTAAAAGAGAATTTTGATCAAATGGGGATGTGGCCATGCACATTACATACAAAGAGAAATAGGCAGCAAATGAAAGGAAGTCAGTCTGCCATTATCCTATAACTCCTGTACACTGGCCAGGCCCCTTCATGGTGGTGTGTGCTGTTTCGTAACCCACATGGCAAAAAAAGAAGTTGTGGCAAACTTATAAAATGTTATTAAGATAAAGATGCCGAAGAATAAATGAAATGAGAATAGATTTCATGACTTGAGCTTCTAGAGTAAGGAGTACTAGAGGTATTCAAAGTATCACAGCTTTGAAAATGCAAATCAATCACTTTAGGAAGTACAAGATGTTTAAGTGAGAGGATATGAGTTGACGTGAAGTTGAGGTACATTCAGCTAACCAAGAAAAGCTGATGAAACCAGAAGTTTAGATATTTTCAAGGCAAAAAATGACAAGTGCCTTGAAAAGAGACACATTTTTGTGCTCAGACAAACAGGAATGCAGAGAAAATGAACCTCTAGCTTACACTTGATATTCTTAATGTTTCTATGTTATTTATAGCAGTTCTAGTAAAAGAAAGTTCAAGTGCAAAGTGTGGTGATGCAGTAATGAATAATGTAGATAGACCAGGTCTAATTCTCACCTAATCTATGTCATAGTTGAAGATTTCAGACACTGTGTTAAGGATGCTACAACTTGCTTCAGCACTGATAGCCCCCTTTTCAAATGGGCAGGCAACTCTCACTTATGAGACTCGGCAATACAACCCCATTCATCAAGGACAAACGTAAGGCCATCAGATTGACAGGTTTTTGATGACTGGAATAACAGCTATCAAGTGTCACCACTTTTAGAAGGAAGGAAATAAAATTTGGGTTTTTTTATATTCAGGATAGGTGGACACCTCTTCTCAGGTCTTCCTAGCTCTGTAGAACAGCTATTAGGAAATGTGTAAGTTTGACCCTAATTGACTCATCCTCTTATATTTTTATTGCAAGGAAACACCTTGAAATTAACTAGTAGTGTCTCCTGGTATTGGGTATTAACAGTGCAAAGAACCATAGCCCAAACCCACAACTTTGGCACAGTATATTAAGAATACTAACTAATTAAGACTTCTGTTTTACCACTTCTTTCAAACAAAAGTCAGAGTTTATAGTTCAGGAAATTTAGTAAGGTTCGAAAGTAATTTATTTATATTGCTGTAAATGAAAATGTTTAAAAACAAAAATAAACTTGATTAAACATACAGTTTTCAGGGGTTAATCCAAAATTTATATTGAATGAACAGTTAAACAAACTGTGTGCTTGTTGTTAAAATCTCAAACCAGATCCTCTTCATTAACCCCCTTGAGGGACAGTTTGTAGTTAAACTGCAAATGGAGTTCCTTTTAATTCAATCCAGACAATGTAAGCAATCAAGCTGATACAGGGCAGCCTTGTTCACCTGACAATACCTTTGTGCTATCTTATTCTCATATTTTGGGCTAAGAAGAGAAGTTTCCTTTCAACCATAATTTCTTGCTACCAATATTGCCCTGTAAACAGTGATTACTTGAAAATACTCTCAATGAGGCCCATGAGAATTGTCAAGCAAGCCAGAATGGAATATGCACAGAAGTCTTACTGAAACCTAATGTAATTCAAAACTGTTAAAGTCAAACCACAGTTTACTACAGGAAGTGCATGTTTAGATTTGGCACAAACACTGCATTCACGTAATTCTTACATGATAAAAATACTCCCACTGTATGCAAAATGAAATATTCCAGTAAAAAATGAAAAGGAAGTATAGATGAAAGGATCAATATGAGTGAAAATTTCCTGTTAACTTCTCCATTTTTTTACACTATGCAAATCTGATAGTTTCCAATAATGGGAAAGTGCATGAGTCTATGTGCACCAAAGGCAGTTCCTTTAGGTTTTTGTAAGGAACAACACAAACTATCTTATCACTTACTTATTAGACTGCTGAGAGTCACATTTTACAAGATTACAAGAGAAGCTTTAAAATTGTAGTTTACTGATATTACAGCAGGTAAACTTATTAATGTGGAAGAGGATGGACAAGTTCGGAACTCAGTGTTCTTATTTGTCTTTGCTAAGTTGTTTTATAAAGCAGATATTTCCTTCATAATTGGTGAACAATCCAAATAACTCCCTTTAACTGACTTTACAATGAAATTGCTTTAATCCATTCTGATCTTGAATAAAAAGTGGACACTGAATGATTGCCCTCTACCGTCACGTGGGGTGCACAGACTTCAAAAGCACAGCAATCAGTCAAACACACTCTGTGTATACCCTGTACATCTTTGTCCTGTGGATGATGGCTTTAGGAGGCCATCTGGGATATTCTTTTGCCAGCTTTTAATGCAAGGGATCCACTTGACTTCTTGCACTGTTAAGCAGTCTGCAGGAGAAATGGACAGCGGGTCCTAAGTTACCAACAGGCCCTGCGGATGATGCCAGGAGATAGCGACACTCTCTTTCTCCACAGGGGAGATGCTGTAGTCTCCATTTTCGGTGAATGCGGCTCCAGTCAGGAGTGGGACTTAATCTATTTCTAACTTAATTTATAGTCTTGAACACTAATGGGCAGAATCTTCCAAGGCCCTGAATAATGTGGGCTATGGTGAGAAATTTGGAAGAATTGTATGAGATGTCAACCAAAGTCTTTCCTGTTGTCAAGATTGGCAGGTCGCACTTTCCAACCAAATCCCAGATGTCGAAGTGAGATTCTCACTAGTGAGCGGCGAGAAGCCAATTAACGGGGATTATTATTCATTATCATTCTCATTACTACCTATTCTCACCTAATAAATACACAATTTCCTAGATTTCCACCTGTCAAACAGAAACGAGACAACAGCTCCCAACATTAAATTCAAAGCGGATATCTGATGATTCTAGTTATTGCCTGTTCCTCTAAACCACCATCTTGGACATCCAAAAGCAGCATTTCAGGTTAAACTCCAAGGCCTTCCATATCCTACCTTCATGGACATTGAGATCCAACCCAAACCAACTTCACTGCATCATCATGGCACATTTCCAATCCACTTACAATTTGCTTTGGCACTTTAATGCTGTGCTTTTGGAGTGCAGTGGCACCTCTCATTGGAATGCTGTGGCAAGGATGCTTTGTGCACACAGTGACATGCACCAAGCTCATGGGCTGGACCAGCCTGCAGCTCAGGGCTGTTCACTTTGCACTGACCTGGACGTGCACAGCATCCCAACTTTGCCTTGCCTTTTTGGCACCCTGTCCCCTCAGCCATTCCTTAAAGGCTCACAGTACTTCTATTTTGCCTGCTTCCTTGTACAGACACAGGCCACTTGTCATCGTTCTCTGGTCTCAACAGTCAAAGGAGTTGAACATATTGCTATTCACCAAATTGCCAGGTCTGTGCAATGACTGTCAAGGGATAGTGAGATGAAATCAAGAATACCTGTTGTATTCAGGATATGAGTTAATTAAGGCTGTAGATTAGAGGCAGCAACTGGAACACTGAGAGGACAAGTCTGGTAAAGGGCGAATCCATGATCTCGTTTCCTAAATGCATCCTACAAAAGGAAAATGGCTGTGACTGCACCTGGAGTGGGAAGAGTCAGTGATTCTTTTCTAAGCAACAATGCTGGCTCCATTTCTGAGCAATGGGAAGCTCTTCAAGGAGCAATCGCATCAATCATGCATTTTCAGAGAACAGCTCAGAGTAATTTGCAATCAACATCATATATGTGAAATGTATGCAGTGTACAAGTGTATTGGATGCAGATACTGATTACGAGCAAACTTAGCCTTGCAGACTGAAGATAGGCATTGCTGTGTGAGGTCGAACACATCCCAGGTGACCTTAAAAGAGGCACCAATGGGCCACAAAACACAGAGCTGACACAGTACCTTTACAATAAAGTGGCAGTGAACTGATTCCCTCTCAAGTTGACCTATAAGCACAATGTAACACACTCTTTTATGCAAAGATTTCTTTTGTGATTGATGTGGAGCACTTACAAAGTCCTACTGTCCCTTTGTAATGTGACTGATGATATGTTCATCGGAATATGACCCAATGTCAAAGTTCTATGTAGACTCATTCCATGTCCTTCGTTGTAGGAAAGCTCCATATCCCAACATATGGAGCAGCATGCGAATCATCATTTGTGAGTTATGCCAATGCTGACTGCTCATGTTACTAAGGGGCCACTCTTTTGATTATGTCTGACCCCACAGGTTCATTGGAAGGATGTCTCTTTATCCTGCCTTGGCAGGTATTGTCATTGCAGTTACCGCAATGCAGCAAAATCACAGAGAAATGGAAGAGGCACAGATCACCAGCAAGCCCGGGACCAGCAGTAATCTCTAGCAAGGTCAAGCAGCCTGTGCTGAAGAGATTTCTGTTGAAGGACCCGTCAGGATGTGCAGGAGGGTCAGAGTTTACCATCCTCATGGCTATTTCCTCTGGATAAGTGAGGCAGAGTGTCAGTGCTGACTGAGGGTCTCACAGAATGCAGTCATTGAACTATGCCAGGTGCTGCAGCAGGACTGCAGCCTGAAGGGGTAATGGTCATTCCATTTGCATGGCCATTATGGTGATAGCTGCATTGGACTTTTATGCAACTGGCTTCTTCTAAGCAGCCACTACAAACCTATGTGGGATCTCTCAATCAATGCCAACAATGCCATTTTGTGCCAGATCAGAGTGTTTCATATCATTTGCCCACCTCAATATACAGGCTGCAGTCAAGCAGTAGGACTTCCAAATACAGCTGGCTTCCAGCAGACGCAGAATGCAACAAACAACACACACATCATGCTGAGAGGGCTATGTCATAATGTAGCTGAGTTCATCAAGACAAAAGATTTCCATTCCATCAGTGCGCAAATAATCTGTGATCAGCAGTACCATATCTTAGATATTTGTGCCTGGTACTGTGGGATCTAGCAAGGTGCCCATATTCTTGAAATCCTTTGTGTTCCTGTTGCACTTGAAGGTTCAGATGCCTTACTGGAATAGTTACTCAGAGACAAGGGCTACCGTCTAGAAACATGGCTACTGACTGTGTTATGCAACCCCTTAACTGAGGCTAAGCCTAGATACAATGGAGCCTATTTTTGACTAAGGCCTTGATTAGCCTCCTCCGTTTTAAGGAAAGCTTCAGATGCCTGAATTAGTCTGGCACAGGCTTGTAGTTCAGTCAAGGGAAGAGTGTATTACATTGTCCTAGTATGCTGTATTACTCTGCATAAATCCTGCACAAATGGAACAGGCAAAAAGAGAAGATGATAATGAGTTCGGAGATGGAATCAATCTTTCTCCCCTGTGGATGAGGACATTGAGCAGGAAGTACATCATCTTTTGCATGACAAAGCATAGACATCAGCACTACAGGCCAGACAGGATATAACTGACACCTAGTTCCAGTTGATGACAGCTGGGTGCAGTGATCAACCAGTGAGTGTAAAATTGTTGATATCCAACATGCAAGCGGTTTGTTTCTGTTCCAAGACACAAATACAGCTTCTGATTATTTGATTTCTGTTCACTTTTAGGAAGGTGAAGGAAGGTGAATATTTGGAGAAGTGGCCTAACCAATATCCTGCACAGCCGCAACATGACCTCCCAACTCCTGTGCTCAATACTCTGACCAATAAAGGAAAGCATACCAAATGCCTTCTTCACTATCCTATCTACCTGTGACTCCTCTTTCAAGGAGCTATGAACCTGCACTCCAAGGTCTCTTTGTTCAGCAACACTCCCTAGGACTTTACCATTAAGTGTATACGTCCTGCTAAGATTTGATTTCCCAAAATACAACACCTTGCATTTATCCAAATTCAACTCCATCTGCCATTCCTCAGCCCATTGGCCCATCTGATCAAGATCCTGTTGTAATCTGAAATAACCTTCTTCGCTGTCCATTACAACTCCAATTTTGGTGTTATCTGCAAACTTATTAATGATACCTCTTATGCTCATATCCAAATCATTTATATAACTGATGAAAAGTAGTGCACCCAGCACTGATCCTTATGGCATTCCACTGGTCACAGGCATCCATCTGAAAAGCAACGCTCCACCATCACCCTCTGTCTTCTACCTTCGAGCCAGTTCTGTATCCATTGGCTAGCTCTCCCATGAAATCTAACCTTGCTAACCAGTCTCCTATGGGAAACCTTGTCAAACGCCTTACTGAAGTCCATATAGATCACATCAACTGCTCTGCCCTCATCAATCCTTTGTTACTTCTTCAAAAAACTCAATCAAGTTGTGGGCGCACAAGAATTTGAAGGTGCACCTGATAAGATCCTGGGGATTTATCCACTTTCATGCATTTCAAGACATCCAGCACTTCCTCCTCTGTAATATGGACATTTTTCAACATGTCACCATCTATTTCCCTACATTCTATATCTTCCATGGCCTTCTCCACAATAAACACTGATATAAAATACTCGTTTAATATCTCCCCCAACTCCTGCGGCTCCACACAAAGGTCGCCTTGCTGATCTTTGAGGGGAGAAAGTGAGGTCTGCAGATGCTGGAGATCAGAGCTGAAAATGTGTTGCTGGAAAAGCACAGCAGGTCAGGCAGCATCCAAGGAATAGGAAATTCGACGTTTCGGGCATAAGTCCTTCTTCAGGAATCCTGAAGAAGGGCTTATGCCCGAAACATCGAATTTCCTGTTCCTTGGATGCTGTCTGACCTGATCTTTGAGGGGCCCTATTCTCTTCCTCGATACCCTTTTGTCCTTAATGTATTTGTAAAAATGCTTTGGATTCTCCTTAACTCTACTTGCCAAAGCTATCTAATGTCCCCTTTTTGCCCTCCTGATTTCCCTCTTAAGTATACTCCTACTGCTTTAGTACTCTTCTAAGGATTCACTCGATCTCTCCTGTCTATACCTGAAATATGTTTCATTCTTTCTCTAAACCAAAACCTCAATTTCTCGAGTCAACCAGCATTCCCTATACCTACCAGCCTTTCCTTTCACCCTGACAGGAATATACTGTCTCTGGACGTTCATTATCTCATTTCTGAAGGCTTCCCATTTTCCAGCCATCCCTTTAACCTGCGAAAATCTGTCTCCAATCAGCTTTTGAAAGTTCTTGCACAATACTGTCAAAATTAGCTTTCCTCTAATTTAGAACTTTAACTTTTAGATCTGGTGTAACCTTTTCCATTACTATATTAAAATTAATAGAATTATGGTCATTGGCCCCAAAGTGCTCCCCCACTGACACATCAGTCACCGGCCCTGCCTTATTTCCCAAGAGCAGGTCAAGTTTTGAACCTTCTCTAGTAGGTACATTCACGTACTGAATCAGAAAATCTTCTTGAACACACTTAACAAATTCCTCTCTATCTAAACCCTTAACAGTATAGCAGTCCCAGTCTATGTTTGGAAAGTTAAAATCCCCTACCAGAACCACCCTATTATTCTTACAGGTGGCTGAGATCTCCTTACAAGTTTGTTTCTCAATTTCCCTCTGACTATTAGGGGGTCTATAATACAATCCCAATAAGGGATCATCCCTTTCTTATTTCTCAGTTCCATCCAAATAACTTCCCTGGATGTATTTCCAGGAATATCTGATCTCAATCCAGCTGTAATGCTATCCCTTATCAAAAATGCCGCTCCCCCTCCTCTCTTGCCTCCCTTTCTGTCCTTTCTGTAGCATTTGTATCCTGGAACATTAAGCTGTCAGTCCTGTCCATCCCTGAGCCATGTTTCTGTAATTGCTATGATATCCCAATCCTATGTTCCTAACCATGCCCTGAGTTTATCTGCCTTCCCTGTTCGGCCTCTTGCATTGAAATAAATGCAGTTAAATTTATCAGTCCTACCTTGTTCTCTGCTTTGCTCTTGCCTGACCTGACTGTTTGACTTGCTTCTTTTCTCAACTGTACCAGTCTCAGATTGTTCACTTTCCTCACTATCTACCTGGGTTTCACCCCCCCCCAAACAACTTTAGTAGTTTAAATCCTCCCGAGCAGCTCTAGCAAATCTCCCTGCCAGTATATTTGTTCCCATCCAATTCAGGTGCAATCCGTCCTTCTTATACAGGTCACTTCTATGCAAAACAGCTTCCAATCATCCAAAAATGTGAATCCTTCTCCCATACACCAGCTACTCAGCCATGCATTCATCTGCTCTATCATCCTATTCCTCCTCTCGCTAGCTCGTAGCACCGGGAGTAATCCAGATACTACTACACTTGAGGACCACTTTTTTAAATTCCTGCCTAACTTTCTCTGTATTCTCCCTTCAGAGTCTCACTCTTTTCTCTTCCTATGTCACTGATTCCATTGTGTACCATGACCTCCTACTGGGCGCTCTCCCCGTTGAGAACATTCTGCACCCTGTCTGAGACATCCTTAATCCTGGCACCAGGGCAGCAACACATCATTCTGATTTTTCACTGCTGGCCACACAGTCTGTGAGAGTCTCCTATCACAACTGATTGCTTGGAAGCTGATGTACCCCTCATGTCATTAGAGTCAATCTCGATATCAGAAACTTGGCTGTTCATGCTACATTCCCCTAAGAATCCATCACCCCCTACATTTTATAAAACAACAGACTTGTTTGAAATGGGGATAGCCCCATATAGCCAACTACTCCTGCACTACATGCCTACCTCTCTTACCTTTCCTGGAGTTAACCCGTCTATGTGACTGCATCTGCCTTCCTATAACTGCCATCCATCACACCCTCTTACTCTTGTAAATTCCCCATTGCCTCTAATTGTTGCTCCAACTGATCCACTTGATCTGATAGGATTTGCAACCAATGGCATTTATTGCAGATATAATCCTCAGAAACACTTATACTCTCCCTAACTCCCACATCCAACAAGAAGAGCAAATCACTCTACCAAGGGCCATTTTTGCTTCGTTCATTCTACAGACGCGGAAAATAGCACTGTCTTATTCCTCTGCAAAACACTGCTCCAGGATAACTTAATACTTATGGCTTATATTTTTATGTTTAGTCAAGAGACATAACTTAATAAAACATATAATCAAGAAAAACTCTACTCACTATTGTAGATTTACAGCAAGACTATACTTAAAATTATTCACTTATCTGTTTCTGTAATGTGACCTGTCCCAAACAGGTTCCCTGAAGATCAGTTGTGAATTTCACTGTTTGTTAATTTTCCTGGAAGCACTCCGATGTCCAGCGATACATGAATTCAACAGTAAAGACAGTAACTGTGTAGATTCACTTCTGTGTCAGTTAGCAATGTGGGTTTCTCTCCCTCTCTCTCTCTCTCTCTCTCTCTCCCTCCCTCCTGTACTGACCTGACCTTGTGCTGCCTTTTTTGTCTGTCCTTCTCCCTTTTAAAAGTGCCGTTGTTTTGACTTTTTTTTCTCCGAAGTTCCAAAACAATGCAACAGCATATAAAACAGTCATTGCTGCTCCTAAAATTCGAGGAAATCACCTCCAACACCTAAATTACCTAAAAAAAAATGAGCAGCCTGTTACAGTCAGAAAGTTTTCTCATCCTCCATCTTGGATTAACCAGAATGTTGATTTGCAGCTACTGGCTACTAAACTGATGATGAAGGGCAATTCTGGACTGCCAGGATTGACCAGTGCATGGCTGGGGGTCAAGGATGGCACGAGCATCAGGGATTCAGGGAAATCCCATGATATCTTGACAGTGGTCAGTACTTCTGCCTGTTGGAAATAGGAGCATTGGATAAGATGAGAAGGGCACCACAGGGGCAGAGCAGATAACTACTGAGACGCGTCTGTGATGACTGGCCATGCTTAGTGGATAGAAACCCTCCAACAAACATAGAACACCAAAACAGCAACAAAGAATACTTCTAAAGTTAAATTATTCAGTATATGCACTTGCAGAGTTCCTTAACTGGCTTAACGTTCTGCACAATGAAAAGTAATTCAGTAGCTGACAGGCAGATTGGTACACTTTCAAGGCTCCTTGAAAAAAGACAGCTTGGCTTAAATGCAAAAACTCTTGGCAGGGACTCTAATGAATAAAATGGAAAAATATTTTATATTTGCTCGACAGATTAAAAAAAGCCTCCTCAAAAATGTAAAATTCAGGTAGTTTTAACCCCATATTAATGTCATATTGTTAAATTTTGTAAAAAAAAAGTTTACTTTTTAAACTTTTAAGAAATAATGCAGTAAAAATAGACATGAAGTTGAAAAATTACCAGAGCTAGAAATAGAAAACGTTACTATTGGAAAAAAATACTGTAAAAAGAAGATACTGAAAATTAAAGTAGCCTGGTCACAAAGACTAGATTGTTTACACTGAAGAAGTTTGCAAAGTGAATTGCAGAAGAATTATACAAGCTCGCAGTAAATCACGTGGAGAACTGTGCCTGGGAAATGAAAAGTTGCAAATGTGACACTACCTTCAAAAAGTAAAGAGAAACAAGGACAAAGCAGAAAACTATAACCCAGTTAGTTTTACTTCAATTATTGATTAAGAATTTATGAACAGATTAAGTTACCAAGCACTTTAAAGAACACAGTGAATGAAGAGCTGTGATTTTTAAAGGAAGGTTACTGAAAAATACCTTGACACAAAAATAGCTTTTTACCACAACTATAATTGATGGAGAATCCATAGTAAGATTAGAAGAGGTGCTTGAAACAAGACAATGCAGATGCAAACTTGCTGGGTTGAAGAAAAGGCTAGTCAACCACAGTTTACTGGTAGCCTTTCAACATAAATTTGCTTGAGCAACAAAATAAAATAAGAATGAAGCATGAAAAGTAACTATTGATTCCATTTTTGAACTGCTGTAGTATTCACTAATTAAGTATCATGAAAGGATGAAGTATGCAACAGCTCAGAAAGACAACAAAATAAGGCACATTGCATTGAGATACCAGACAGTTGCCTTTGATTGGTTGAATAGCCACAGGCATTCACCTTAAAATATTAAAATGAAATTCCACTAAAACTTACTTTTAAATAGCTTTACATAATAGAATTACCAGCACCTCTTATTTCTTGGACTTAAATATACTTCCCATCTCCAGCACAATGAAATATTTTCACAAGCTGTGGATGTGCCAGATTAAATTCAAGACTTTTGTTGGATCGACTTGTTGGATAAATATACCACACCATTACTCACGGAAAATGTAATCAATCATTCATTCATGTGAGCTGTTAAACACAGCAGTATGTATTAAAACTGTAGAATACCAAGAAGTTAAAGTAGCTACTGGATAAAGTAAAAATATTTCACCAACTCAATGCTTCTCTCGACTGTAAAATCAAATGCTAACCAATAAGCATTTGGCCTCAATAATTATACTTCACTATAATGTAACTGAACTTAGGGATTCATAAACTAAGTGCAGGACACAGGTCAAGCCAGGTTTGAGTTTGGTGGATAAATGAACTGAGGAGTTGAGAACGCAAGAAAGACAGTTTTCAAAGCACAGTAAGGAGTAGGGAGGTGGGAGAGGGAAAAACAGTAATTGAAGTGCAGCACATTAACAGCTGTTATGGGCAATGACCTGAGGTCATGAAAATACCACATAAAAGCAAATCTTCTTTTTAAAACTGTGTTCCAATGTTTCTTCCATTAGTTCGTGGGAATAGGGTACCCTTGAGTGCCTTTCAGTACACATTCAAATAGGAACAAAGGAGGCTGTTATGTATGTAGTGGGTGTGTGTTGTCTTTTTAAGAGAGTGGATCAGATGACCCAGAGGTGGGAGCTAAAGGTGGCAGTCCACCTCATTCTAATGATCCACAGACATAATAGAGGCTACTTGGACCATCAAGCCTGGCCTGACATTCAATAAGATCACTACTGATCTGATTGTGGCTTCAACTCCGCCCTCCTGTCTGCCTCTCATGATCTTGCTGTGTTCTTGCAGTCTCCTGCTTGTCTCCCATGATCCTTGACTTCTTTGTAGATCAAAAATTTGCAACCATCTGAGAGAAGAAATTCCTCTTCATCTCTGTCCTACTTTGGGAAACGCCTTATTTTGATGGGAAGATGACAAAAGATCAGTTATAATGGGGGATAATGTTCTGTTTGCACTTGAAATGGGAATAGTGGGGGGTAGCTGGAACTGCTTAAATTAAAAAGTTTCCACTAGTAAGAGAGACAAGGGCCCAAGGACACAGCATCAGAGTGAAAGGATGACCTTTTAGAACTGAAATGAGGAGAAATTTCTTCAGCCAGACGCTGGTTAATCTGTGGACATCATTGCTGCAGAGGACTGTGGAGGCCAAGTTATTGAGTATATTTAAGAAGAGATAGATGGGTTCTAAATCAGTAAAGAAATCAATGGTTACAGGGAAAAAGCAGGAGAACGGATTTGAAAAACATATCCGGCATGACTGAATGGCGCAGCAGACTCAATGGCAGAGCTGACTCAATGGCCTAATTCTGCTCTGATTTGTTATGGCCTTATGGTCTCATGCCTTCCATGAAGTCAGTCAGGTGTAACAAGGCCTGTCTTGCCAGTATACATCTTTATATGCACAGATAATGTCACAACGTTAGTGTGTGATGAAATCACCTTTTGTGGCCCATGCGCACAACATCACCAGCCCTCTCATTCCATCCTCCTACACCAATATCTGAAACATTCAGGAAGTGTCAAGAGATCACTCTGGTGCCACTCTGGTCCTAATGTCAATACTGATCAAAACATGAAATTCCTGGTCTAATTCTATTTTCCAACATTTTCGTATTTTAAGGCTATGTCAATTCTATTTACATCAGTTATACATAGTTAGCAAGCCCAAAGACATCGTGCCAAAGGCTGAACTGTGCTAGGCATTTCTCTAAATTCTGATCTCAGTTCCAAAGGGTCATCCCTTCATTCTGAGGCTATGTCTTCAGGTTCTGGTCTGTCCTACTGGTGGAAACATCTTCTCCACATTCACTCTATCCAGGCCGCTCAGTATTCTGTAAGTATCAAGGAAATTCCCCCTCATTCTCCCAAACTCCACTGAGTACCGACCCAGAATCCTCAATCACTTTCTCATAAGATTTGTCCTTCATTCCTGGGATCATTCTGGTGTCCTTACCCTTAGTAAAGGAGACATATGATACACTTTCCTTTGTTGGGTGGGAAACTAAATGCAGTAGTGGGATTGTAATGTAAACTATATGAGACACAGGTTAGCCTGCTGTTGGAGCCTTGTGCAGAGTACAGGTCAAATCACAGGAATATTATAATTGCTGTAGAGACAGTACAGAGAGGATTTGGGCTCTTGTGGTGCAATAGTGGTATCCCTACCTGTGCACCAGGAGTCCTGGCTTCAAGTTCCACCTGAAATAGAGACATATAATAACATCTCTGAGCAGCTTGATTACAAAGCACCTACAGGAGATTTACAAGAGTATTGCCAGAGCTTGAAAACTACAGCTGTGAGGACAAGATTTGATTTGGCTGAATTTGTTTTCCTTAAAACACAGGCCTTAATTGAAGTGTATAAAGTAATGAGGGGCTTGGATAGAGTGGATAGGGAAGGCTTGTTTCCCCTAGCTGAAAGATCAGTTACCGGGGATGTATATTTAAGGTGATTAGTTGAAAGATTAAAGGCACATGAGGAAAACCCTTTTCACTCAGAGGCAGGTGGGTGCCTGGGGATCCCTGCTCAGTTTAGTAGTCGAGATAAAAACTTTCAACTCATTTAAAATGAATCTAGATTTGCATCTGAAATGCTGCAAGGTTACATACCAGATGCTGCTCAGTGGGACTAGAACGAACAGCTGGTTTATTTAGCTTCTGCAGACATAATGGGCTGGATTGCTTCTTCCCTCTACATTCTACAGCTCCATTCTATCCATTTTCTAGACCAAACCTGACAAGTGCTAAACTGCTTTCAATATATGAAGAAAGTTCTGTAAAGTCTTGTAAATGCAGATTCAATGTACAGTTAAGATAAATAGAATCAGAAATGCTGGAAATTCCCAGCAAATCAGGTGGCATCTGTGGAGAGATACAAAGTTAATACAGTGACTTGTCTATTAGTAATTGCAGTGCAATGAATGTAATGAACAGCTAGTTTACTTAGCTTGTGCAGCTGATAATTTTCATTTTTATTTATTCACTCATTGTAAAATCTCAGGTTCAAAGAACAAATAATTACATACTACATTGATCAGGAATAGTCTTCATAGTCCCTGCTCTACAGCTATAAAGTCTACATTGGAACCAACATCAGCTGATATGATTTGTTATTTTTCCCTCAATGCAACAGTTGTATTGAAGGCAACACCCAGAAGTTTGTTTCTGCCATGTCAATGTACAACAGCAACATCTTTGTAACAAGCAGCTGCTGCTCTGTCACTTGGCAGTGATGTAGAACTGCAATGTTGAATTTCTGCTTGTGTGAGCTTGTTACATTAACTTTCAGTTATTGATGTTAAATGCACCTTTAATGCTTATTTGCTAACTTAAAGACACCAACATAGCTGTTGCAAGAAATTATTTGCAACATAGCACATCCCAGGGTGAGCCTCTAGCTGCCTTCAAACTTTATCTGTTTTAAGAGTGGTAGATCTCAGTGTATTATCACCTATTTTTATAGCAGCTAATGGTACTTGGCATTTAACAATGAATACTCCTATCATGGGTATAACAGGTATTACATCCAAATGCCAACATTTTCTATTGGATCTTCCAACAGAATCTATTGCCAGAAATTTATTTTGGCATTGCCCTAACTTGAAGATTAGTGCAATAGTAATTATGGTCTTAAAAGAAAATGGAATCACTTATTGATTTCCATGCTTAAATCTATTAGCAAATTGTTTAAATTAAAAGCATTAACAGAAAGACCTGCTTGAATGCCAACCCGGAATTGGCAAATATAATTAATGAAGTTTTTTTTCTCAACTAAATTGCAACACCTATCATTTAGTGCTGTAATATAAACTGTACTTTCTATATCTCACATTAGGGGCAACTTTTAAAGAAATTGCTCCAGATGATTTGATTATTTTATCATTGTACAAACAGTAATGTGATAATGACCAGATCATTTGTTTTAGCATTGGGGAGAACTCAGTACACTTTTTAGATTAGATTAGATTACTTACAGTGTGGAAACAGGCCCTTCGGCCCAACAAGTCCACACCGACTCGCCAAAGCGCAACCCACCCATACCCCTACATTTATTCCTGCACCTAACACTACGGGAAATTTAGCATGGCGAATTCACCTGACCTGCACATCTTTGGACTATGGGAGGAAACCAGAGCACCCAGAGGAAACCCACGTAGTCACGGGGAGAATGTGCAAACTCCACACAGTAAGTCACCTGAGGCAGGAATTGAACCCGGGTCTCTGGCGCTGTGAGGCAGCAGTGCTAACCACTGTGCCACCGTGCCGCCCACTTCATTGAAATAGAGCCATGGGATCTCTTAGATACACCACAGAGGGCAAATGAGACTTCAATTTAATATCTCTTCCAAATGACAGGCACCCCATCCTCAATATTGCAACTGAATGTCATCCTTAATTTTGCGCTCAAGTTTCTCCAGTGGGACTGGAACCCGCAATTTGACTCAGAGGTGGGAGCACTGCCTACTCTGTCACAGTTACACCTTCATTATGTATGCATTAGACTTTGTTTATGTAGTGCAATTATGTCAGCTAAATTGGTTTCGAAGGACCAGGAGTCACGTGTCATAGTAGGAGTACTCATAGTTATGAGAGAGTGGAGCTAGTTTGGCTTTTGGGAAAGTCTTCACTTCCTAGAAAACAGTGGGTCTCTGATACAGGCTGCTGCATTGAGTGATGTATGCTAATTCCCTGGATTTCATCCTGTAAGAGTTAGAGCTGTTTTGATCTGGAACAGAGATCCATTCTGCAGTGAATTCAGAATCAGGTGGTCATGTTTTGATCTGTTTAGGGGATCAGAGAAGAATTTCTGTATTCCTTCTCCCCCAAGTTGTCCTGGACTTTTAACATCTAGTTTATCTGGCTTGCCCAGGGAATTACATGACTGCAGGCAAATGAGGAATGTATGTATTATGATGCATAAGGCACCAAAGATGTGAAACAGAATGCATGGACCAGTCAGTCTTTTCTATTCATTTTCGTATGGTTGTGAGATCCATTATAGAAAAAAGAATTATCTACACTTGATATGTAGTCAGTGCTGTAACATAGGAAACATTTTGGTTACTAATTTTGGTAGCTAATTTGGTTACTCAGATAGTTTTCAGACAAGACTAGTCAGGACATCAAGGATAACTTCACCTACAATTCTTCAAAATTGTGCCTTGAGACCTTCACCATCCATCCAATAGATAGGACCTCAGTTTAACATCGCAGAAAGACAATTCCCCAACGATGCAAAACTTCCTCTGTACTGCATAAACGTGTCAGCCTGATTTTTGTGCTCATGTCTTGGACTAGGACTTGAACCCAGAGTTTTGTGACTTAGAGGTATCAAGTTACAACTGACTCTCAATGCATTCTTTGTAAACAGGTACTGAAATGTCTTAGCTCTATAATAATTCACCACTACTAAGAACCCAACAAAATGAATGAAGGTTTCAAAAGACACTTCAGAACACATCACAGCAAAATGTGACAATGCAATTGTATTTGATTTACAACCAAAAAATGAAACTACAACAGCTATCATCTGCTTTAAGCCAGGAAAATTTATGCATTCTTCCTCCACAGGTCAGTGTAGCCCAGAGGTGTAGTCAAACACATTGCAATTTCTTTGAGGCTGCCGCATCATCTTTCACCTCAGGTTACAGAAGTGACTTTTATTACACATTCATGAAAGAAAGATACATTTCATGACATGGATCAGCAAGCTCCCTATAATTTCAGAACCTCATTCTTTTGACCATCACTGCCCTCAGCTACAATAGTACTTTACAAAAATTTCATGCCTCATCCATCAGATCAATAAGGAGATATCACAAAAGCCATCAAAAAAATCTTTATTCACAATGGCTCCTGGCCAAATTCTACAGACTATCAGTCTCCTTCCTCTGTTCTCAGAACAGGGATGATTAACAACCTGCCAACCCCTTCAAAAGGCAATACACCTGCTGCTTCTGACTTCCCAAAATCTAAATTAGCTCATGCAATTTTAAAACTGAAACAATCCGAAGGCAAAATTAAAAGGTGAAAAACCAAGAACACCAATTCAGATTGCTCTAAAATTTCAACTTTTTCTCCCCGCTTGAGAAAGCCACCTCCACATCATGGCCCTAATTTGAGCTCAGTGCCGAGGGTGAGATGGGTTAAGGGCAGTTTCAAGTTTCTGACATTATCGCTTGTTTAATCAAAGAGGTGTGTTTCTGTTCTTTTGCTCAGCAAGTTCAAGTTAGTGGCTGTACTTCCCTCAGGGAGGGGAATATCAGAATGGAAGGAAATGGGCGCCTGATTTCTACTCATGTTCATTGCCTGGCTTCTGAAAAATGTATGCCTCTTACATCTGAGAAGGGAGCACAAAGAGATGGCAGAGTAATTAAACAACAATTTTTGTTCTGTCTTCTCAGAAGAAAATGCAAATAAATTGCCAGAGGTGCCAGTCTTTTGAAGCAAGATTCTCTTAAAGCAAGAGTTTTTTGGGAAAGAGGAATAAAATTAAAATTATTACTAAAAAAAAGTGCTCAAGAAATGTAAGGGATTGAAAACTGATAAAGTCCTGGTAATGAATATGTCAGGGCACTAAAAGAGGTGGCGATGGAAATACTGGATGCGTTTATTGTCATCTTTCAAAGTTCTGTAAATTCTGGAACAATCCCAGCAGGTTAGAGGATGGCAAATTCAAAGTGTATGGGACTAGTGGTAATATATTGGCATGGTTGCAGAACTGGTTAGCAGAGAAGAAACAGAGAGCAGGAATAAATAGGTTGCTCTCAGAGTGGAAGGTAGTTTCAAGGGGAATACCACATGGATCAGTGCCTAGATTCCAGCTATTCACAATATAAACTGATGATTTGAATCGCATCTTTTTTCTAGTTTTGTTTCCTGGCTGTACAGGTCATATTCAATCATGAAATCACATAATATTTAATAATTAAAATTTCTGGAGTTAACACTACAAGACCAGTGTTGGCACAAAATGATTTTGGATTTACACCAACTTTGAAACAATAATGTGAATTGGGAGCCAGGCCCTAGTGGCAGCAATTTGAGATTTATTTGATAACACATGGAGTGTAAAGCTAATGTAATTTTGGACTTGGTTTACAAACTGCACAGCAGTCTATTAAACACAAGCATATTCTATCTGCACTGAGAACATCTAAAGCTCCTTCCTAGAAACATGGACATTGTTAAGTGTTTTAAAGAGGGCTCTTTCCATTTGTCTCTGAGCAAGCACATAGTTCACTCCAAGACAGGCATAATAATCCAAGCCAGTTAATGTAAATGTGATTCTAACTGTCTGGAAGCTGAAACACAGTCTCGCATAAATGCACACTTAAAGCTCTGCTGCTTCAATTGAAATTAATGCAAACATTAAAGACAGGAAAGCAAAATATTGCAGATGCTGGAAATCTGAAATCAAAACAGAAAATGCTGGAAATATTCAGCAGATCTGGTACCCTCTGTGGAAAGAGTGAAAAAGAGAGTTATTGTTTCAAGTTCCAGCCCTTCCACCAGAGTTGGAACACATTCGAGATGCGGCAGGTTTTAAGCAAATGAAATAGGTAGGGGAAGGGAAGGAAAAAGAACAAAATAAAAAGTAGGCAATTGGGAGGGAAAGAGGGGAGTGTAAATGTCAAAAATGTTTGACATGCAGGAGTAAAGGGACATGAAAAGAAGTGAAGGAGGTATCGATGGTAGGATGATAAAAAACTGCCATCCAAATGCAGAAACAAGAGAAAAAATATAGTTAAATTAAAACCTTCAAATAAATCAAAACAAAATGGCAACAAATATTGCTACTGAAAATGCTGTTAATGAGTTTGTTAAACATTAGAATACCACAAAGATTCAGTAAACACATTTTTCAATATCATAAAAGGGTTTAGGAAAAATCTCCCAAAATATGATGGTACTTTTTAAACTTTTTTTTGCAAATTTTTCAACTGTTTCTGACTCTGAAGTAACGTAGTGACCTGGAGAAATACACATAGAACTATAATACTGGCTAGACACTTTTGAAAAATGATAGCTTTTGTGGTTATAGGAAAATCACAATAGTGTTTATTTCTTTCTGGGTCAAATTCGATTTCAGTTTAAATCACTGGTTTATCACATGTCATGCATACACAATTACAGTTCTGTGAGTAATGGAATTAATCACATCCTTTCATATTATTTGTTATATAATATTTAAAAGAATGATGATAATAACATAACAAATCAAGCTGGAGTAGGTCATGTGGATTTTGAACTTGCTGCATCATTCAAAACAAACATGGCTGATCTAATTAAACACCTCCCCACATTATCCTGATAAGCCTGTTTTTCTTAGTATTCTAAATGCTAGAATTCACTGTCTTGAATGTATCAATGACTGAGTATCCACAACTCTCTGAAAAGCGATTGACCACCCATTGTCAACTGAGATACCAGAAACAACAACAGCAAATTCAGTCTTGTGGACTCTCCACAATCCTTCTTGCCAACATCTGAGGCTTAGTTCTCAAAATTGAGAAAGCCATCTCACAGAATTGTCAAGTAACAGCCTGACATAATCACACTCACACATTTGTACCTTACAGACACTGTCCCAGGCGCCATCAACACCATTCCTGGGTATGTCCCATCCCACCCGCATAACAGATCCAGCAGAGATGGCACCATAATGGTGATACAATCAAATGTGAATTACATTGGGAGGCTTCAATATTGAATCTGGACCCCATGAAGTTTCAAGGTGTCAGGTCAAATCAGTGGCTAAAGAAAAATCCACTCCCAACTCCCAAATTTGGGAGTGGATTTTTCTTTACTTCTCCAGTACTTCTCCATATTGAGTGCCACTTGGTGGAAGCACTGAGAGTTGTGAGGGTGCAGAATTTGTGCTGGGTGTGGATTTCAATGTCATCACCAAGAGTGGCTCTACAGTATCACTACTGATCAAGTTGAATGTCAATGGTCCAGGACATCACGGAGGAATTCCTCAGGCTAGAGTCCTATGCCCAAACATGTCCAAATGGAGCAAAATTCAGACAATATCCAGGCTTTGGTTGACGAGTGGCAAGCAACAGTTGTGCCACACAAGTGCTAGACAATGACCATCACTAACAAGAGAATCTAAAGACTATCCTTTGAAATTTAATGGAGTTAGCATCACTGAATCTCCCACTATCAACATCAATGACCAGAACCTGAACTAGACTAGACATGTGAACACTGTAGATGTAGGAGCTGGTAAAAAGGCTAGGAACTCTGCATGGCGTAACTCATTTATTGACACTCCAAAGTCCACCCACCATCTATAAAGCACAAGTCAGGAGTGTCATGGAAATTTCTCCACTTTTCTTGATGAATGCAGCTCCAATGATACCCAAAATGCTTGGCACCCTCCAGAAGAAAGCAGCTCACTTAATTTGCACAACATCAACAAATACTTCCTCACTCCCTCTACCATCAATGCGCCATAGCAGCAGTGTGTACCAACTATAAGGTACACTTTAGAAACTGACTAAATCTCCTTAAACAGCACTTACCATGACCATAACCACTATCATTTGGAAATACAGAGGAGCAGATACAAGGGAAAAAAATAACCATTTGCAAGTTCCACTCCAAATCTCTCACTCCTGACTTGGAAACCTATTGCTGTTCCTTAAGTGTCACTGGGTCAAAATCCTAAACTCCTTCCTTCCAGCACTGTGGGTGTTCATTAGTCTGCAGCATCAAAGGCTGCAGCAATTCAAATAGACAGTTCACCACTACCTTTTCAAGGGGAACTGGGGAAGGGTAATGTCTGCTGAACCAGTCTGTGAACATCTTGAGTGAATATAAAGACATTCTCTCACAGCATATTTACATCCTTATTACTACCTACTTTGCCACCTAACTTTATATTGTCAAGCTGCCCCAATCATGTTAACATTTTCTCAATGTCCTATTGTCACGTCGCTAATATCAGCCGTTGTAAAATGTCTTTCAAGAATGGAAATAGTGATATAATTATAACATTCTGATGTCCCTTGACTATCTAGGTAATTTTTAAATTAGTTTAATGTCTGTTTTTTTCCTGTCTCTCTTCCTCCCCCACCTCAAAAGGAGTGATTCATGTTGGGGTATAACCCAATAGACACATGAAATGATCGGCAGCTAAGACTATACACATACCAGTTGCAGAGTGGTCATCAGAAGGCAATCAGAAAGCAACATTCTTTCAGATTTCTGTGCACCCAGCCACATAGCAAACCTCCTTGTTAAGCCACAGGCACATTAAGCCATTAGTGCTGACCCCTCTGCTACACAAGCTGACTTCAGCTAGTAGCATGAACTGAAATTAAGTATGGTTTTCCACTGGACCATATTAGACTCATTTTTAATTAAAAATGTCAACCATGAAAATATTAAAATTACTTTATGGTTTATGGGGTGCAAAATAAAATAAGCTACAAATGTCAGCTTTGTTGAATCAGTCACATCTTGCCTTTAAATCAGAAAGTGATAGTTCAAGCACTGATCCAAGCTTTTAATCACATAATCTAACCATCGCAATGCACCACTGAGAAAGAGAGTGGTGCCATTGTTTGAATGAGATATTAATAAAATATTCCATGGCACTATTCCAAGTACAACTGGGGATGCTACCAGTATCACTTCAATCACCACAACAAAAACAGATCAAATGTTTTTTTCAATCTTCTTCTAAGTTTATGAACTCTTACAAGTGATTATACAATAGTAACTGCACTTTGAAAAGTTACTCATTAATATGACACACTTTGGAAGATGCTTTATAAATTCAAATTCTTTTTTGTACGTTCTTAATGTGGCCATGAAAATGTTGCCACTGCCATCTGGGTTTTCTGACAATATGTTTGAAGCAACTAGTAGCTGAGCATATGCAGAATAAAAGTGCCCAAAATTTGACTCGAAGCTGAAAGCCAGAGAAAGATCAGCCAGGATATAAAAAGGACACATCCTCTCCATCTCTCTCTCGTGTGCTTACCAGTGTTTTAAACATTTGAGCAGTGCAAAAGACAAACAGAGAGAAGAGTTTCCCTGGAGCTGATCTTAAATAACTACTCCATAACACATACACCTCAAACAAAACCATTTAGAAACCAACTGCAATTTTCTGATACAATCCTAAAGAAACCCCAGTGGTTCAAGGGGCAGAGGAACCTTGGATGAACCTGGAAATACATTCCCTACTGAAGACCAGGCGTGCAGCATTCAAGTCAGATGACCCAGAGCTGAACAGAAAATCTATATATGATCTCCACAAAGCCATCAGGGATGCCAACAGGGAGTACCGGACAAAGTTAGAGGCCCAAACCAACTGTACAGGATCCCGCCATCTGAGGCAAGGCCTAAACAACATTACAGGATACAATATGAAGGAGAGCAAGATAGTGGACAAAGACACATTCCTCCCTGATGCACTCAATGCTTTCTGTGCTCGGTTCAAGCAGAATGCCAGCAGCAGTATGTCACCTGCCTTAACATCCCCAGTCACACCAGTGCTCACTGTCAGCACCCAAGGAAAGCTGCGGGCCTGGACAGAGTTTCTGGCTGAGCACATGGATTCTGTGAGAACCAGCTGGTGGAGGTATTCACTGATATCTTCAACCTCACCCTCCTACAAGCCATTGACCCCATCCACTTCAAGATGACCACCATCATCCCAATATCAAAGAAAATATATGCAACGTGCCTTAAGGACTACCACCCAGTGGCTCTGAACTCCATTGTCATGAAGGGTTTTGAGTGGCAGTTCATGGTCCACATCAACTTTAGTCTCCCAGCTGCCTCAATCCACTACAATTTGTCTATTAATGTAGCAGGTCCTCAGCAGACACCATTTCCCTAGCCCTGCCCTCATCCCTGGATCACCTGGTCAAGGACACCTATATCAGACTCCTGCTCATCAAGTACAGCTCCGCCTTCAACAACATATTCCCTCCAAACTGATCTCAAAACTCTCATACCTAGGTCTCAACTCCACCCTCTGCAACTGGATCCTCAGCTTTCTGACCTACAGAGCACAATCAGTGAAGATAGGCGACTACACCTTCTCTACGATAACACTCAGCAACCAGAGCCTCCCAAGGATATGTTCTCAGCCCCCTATTATACTCCCTGTATACCCATGACTGTGTTGCCAAATTTCAAATGATCGCCAGCTACAAGTTTGCTGATGATGCCACCTGGTAGGTCAGATATCAAACAACGATGATGTCAGATACAGGAAGGAGATAGAAGGCTTGGTGACAAGGTGCAGTGATAACAACCCCTCTCTCATCATCGGCCAAACTAATGAACTGTTCATTGACTTCAGAAAGAATAGAGGATAACATGACCCCATTACAGCAACAGAGCTGAGGCTGAGAGGGTTGAGAGCGTGAAGTTCCAAGGAGTGACAATAATCGACAACCTGTCATGTACCTTCCACCTTCTGGTATAATGCGCCAATTCCATTCTTGAGCAATTTCGCAATGCACAACAGCCACATCATTTAAACTAATCGGGTCAGAATCGCATTATAACCAATAAAGGTGATGAAAGTTTGTATTCTATAAATAATGGTCGAAATTCAATTGCATAAAAGCCAATTCACATTGAAGAAACACACATTATAGCAGAACCAACTGTAGCTGCGACGGTGAAGAAGGAGCAGTAATGCCTCTTCTTCCTCAGGCAGCTCAGGAAATTTGGCATGTCCATACGGACCCTCACCAACTTTAACTCTCTGGGTACCTAACAGTCTGGTATGGTAACTAATCTGCCCAGGACCATAAGAAACTACAAACGTTTGTGTGCACAGCCCAGACCATCATGGAAGCCACCTTTCCATTCATGGACTCCATTGATACAGTTTGGTACTGTAGAATGCCAACATGAAAGACTCATCCCATCCCAGTAATGCTCTCTTACAACCTCTTCCATCAGGCAGAAGCTTGAACATGCACCAACAGATTCAAGAACAGCTACATCCCTGCCACTGTTAGACTGATGAGTGGACTGTCTAATGTCAAATAATGCTGATTGCTAATGCTGACCTTGCCTAGCGCATGCCCTGGGCTATGTAACCTGTATGCCTCTGTCCCAGTTTGATGATCAGTATTTCCTTGCTGACTATGTTAAAAATTATATAACATCAGATTATAGTACAACAGATTTATTAAAAGTACAAGCTTTCGACGCACTGCTCCTTCATCAGGTAGCAAGTAGGGCAGAATCATAGAGCACAGAATTTACAGTAAAAGCTCAAAATATCATACAACTGAGGCGATGTATTAAAAAAAAACTTAGATTGCTGTTAAGTATTTAATCTTTACGTCCTGCCACACTAACTATTTGATGAAGGAGCAGCACTCCGAAAGCTTGTCCTTTCAAATAAACCTGTGAACTATGACCTGGTGTTGTGATTTTTAAGTTTGTCCACCCCAGTGGAACACATGCACCTCCACAACTTTCTTACTATGAACAGCCAGAACTGCTCATAAACAAAGCTTTTCATTGTACTTAGGCACACGTGACAATAAATCAAATCAAATGCTGTTAGAAAGGGAGTCTAGGAGTTTGACTCCAGACACAATGAAAGAACAATAATGTAGTTCCATGTTAGAATGGTGCATAGCTTGGATAGGAATTTGCAAGTGGTGGTGTTCCTGTGTGTCTGTTACCTAGTACTTTTTTGTAGTAAAGATTGCAGTTCTGGAAGGTAATAACAAAAAGGCAGAACCGAATATTGCAAAAATGCTCTCTCCTGATTGCTGTCTAGTAACTTCTAGCTATCCCTTATTCCCAATTCCTTCACCTCTATGACATCTGCTCCCAGGAGGACCAGTTCCACCACAGAACACGTCAGATGGCCTCCTTCTTGAAAGACTGCCATTTCCCCTCCCACGTGGTTGCTTATGCTCTCCAGCGCATCTCATTGACTAACCGCACCTCTGCCCTCGAATCCCACTCTTTCAACCGCAAGAAGGACAGAACCTCCCTGGTCCTCAACTTCCATCCCACCAACCTCCGTACACATCACAATACCCTCTGTCATTTCTGCCACCTACAAATGGACCCCACCACCAGAGATATATTTCCCCCCCCACCCCTATCCGCTTTCCGTAAAAAATGTTCCCTCCGCAACTATCTCATCAGGTTCACATCCCCAACAACCCACTCTCCCCTTCCGGTTCCTTCCCCTGCCACCGCAGGAACTGCAAAACCTGCACCCACACCTCCCCCCTCACCTCTGTCCAAGGCCCCAAATGAACCTTCCACATCTATCAAAGTTTCATCTGCACTTCCACACATGCCATTTACTGTATCTGTTGCTCCCAATGCGGTCTGTTCTACATTGGGGAGAAAGGACGCCTACTTGCAGAGCGTTTCTGAGGACATCCCCGGGACACCCGCACCAACCAACCCCACTGCCCCATGGCCGAATACTTCAACACCCCCTCCCACTCCGACGAGAACATACAGGTACTGGGCCTCCTCCATCACTACTCCCTTTCCAACCGACGCCTGGAGGAAGAATGCTTCATCTTCCACTTCGGGACCCTCCAACCCCACAGCATTTCACTAGTTTTCTCATTTCCCCTCCCTCCACCTTACCCCAGTTTCAACCTTCCAGCTCAGCACTGCCCTCATGACCTGTCCTACCTGTCCATCTTCCTTCCCATCTATCCGCTCCACCCTCCCCTCCAACTTATCACCATTACCCCACCTCCACCCAGCACTGTCAGCTACCTTCCCCCAGCCTCATCCCACTCCCATTTATCTCACCGCCCCCGAAGCTCTCAGCCCCATTCCTGATGAAGGGTTTTTGCCCGAAACGTCGATTCTCCTGCTCTTCCGATGCTGCCTGACTTGCTGTGCTTTTCCAGCACCACACTCTGCATCTGCAGTCCTCACTTCCGCCTTGCTATAAAGTAAGACAAGTGACCCCACATCCAGAGATGTCCCTGTGTCTGAACTGTCCGTCATATACATCAACGCATGGTGACTGTCAAATATAATGATAGCTCGCACTCAGGCAACGTTTCTACATAACACAAATGTGAGGAGGGACAGTAGATCAATAATACGAAGCGACTGATTGGATTAACGTTCCCACAGAAACTCGCAAACGGGTCGGAGGGTGAGGGTTTAGAAACGGGTCAGAATTTCCATCTGCCGTCAGAAAGGCCAGAATCACAAGGCGATAGTCACGGCAGCTGGCAAGCTGCCAGCCCGTCTAATGAAGAACAATCTATTCAGTAATTGCCTCAATCTCTCAAAAATCATATCCTCCAAAGTGATTCACTGACCCTCCCCCCCCCCCCCGATTAATCGTATCAGGTTAAATTTTAATCTAAATCTGTGCGACAATGTTGCTCTTTCAACAAATCAAAGGCAAAACAATGTTAGATCCAGCCAACACTTAATGCCCTGTGTTGTTTTAGCCTCTATAGTACAATGGGGAGTCTGCTGAGGCGTTCATTCTGCATCATCGTGGCTACTACTCCTTCGGTTTGCAAAAGACAAATATCACAGAGCGAGTGCGTTAGTACCTCTCACATGTGGCGTTCAACAGGAACCAAAACTTCCTGCTTTGGGAGGAACTGAAGTGCAGTGGTTTATAATTTCCGAACAACACAAATCGGATTATTGCAAATAAAAGCAGCCGCGCACCACAATCAACACGCACTAGCTTCTTACCTCCTCTTAGGTGAGACAGACCGGGACTAATGAACCAACAAAGATAAAGGAGCGACAATTCCTGAGGTCTTGCATAACCCACAAAACCGAAACGCTCTGCTCAGTTGATCCGCATCCCGTTGCTCCGGGGGTTGGGCTGAGTTCAATGCCCCTTAAAGTGTAAGATAAACGGTTGTGAGAAACAGACAATGCTTTCAGGAGACGGGCGCGGTTTCCAAAAGCAGGCGTGGGTGCCCAGTCTCTGCATGTGCCCGCCTTCCACTTTTCAGGCAGAATGAGCAACAAACCGAGTCCACAAAATCCAACAGCAGCATTTCAGTACATGTGCCAGTGTGAAGGCACCGCCATCCAGTACAGGTCCGCCCCGCCTCCCTCTCTCTCTCTCTCTCAGACTCCTGGCATAATTGTCTGCTTATTGGCAAACACTGGCGAGATATTTATGAGACTTTTAATGTACTGCGATACAAAGAATCAAATTCGGCGGTTATCCACGAGGGAACGCCTTTTTATTTTGACCATCGTTTGATACTGGAGGAGTGTGGATTCCACAATGTAGCCTGGCTTTGACTGAAGTCAGCCAGGAACTCAAAACAACAGCACACCTGCTCCGGAGAGACTGCAAAATGACTAGGGGGGTTTGACATTGGTTTCCAAGACTGTAACTAGAGGGCTTTGGTTCAAGATCATCTGTCAGAGACAAATGGGAGGTGAGGAAAATGTTTGCATATGCAAAAAGTTCTTAGGACGTGGAAAGCTTCCTCAGAATCAGGGTTGGAGTCAAAATGTCGAACAGAGAAGTAAATGAATATTGGATAAGTCATTTAAAGAAGGGGGTAACGGGTAAGATTCTCTTTCAGAAAACCGACACTGGAACCAGAAGCCAAATGGGCCATTGTCAGGGAGCAGAGTGATGCTAGCTGACCGTCACTGCATTTGTTCACATTGCTGTGCTTTCGTTACGTAAACAGAGCATGATTATATCAGTGTATTCACAGAGTGTTCCAACTCTGTTGCCACTTTTCTACAATATGGGAAATGAATTAGTTACATTTCTGCCTCCAAGTATTCTGGAGCCTCCTTTAGG
The DNA here is from genome assembly GCF_020745735.1 of Hemiscyllium ocellatum. Taxonomy (NCBI): domain Eukaryota; kingdom Metazoa; phylum Chordata; class Chondrichthyes; order Orectolobiformes; family Hemiscylliidae; genus Hemiscyllium; species Hemiscyllium ocellatum. Next base: position 125,660,357 of record NC_083402.1, read on the forward strand.
ACAAGGGAGAAATTACACCGGAGTGCCCCCACACACCCAAAAGCCACATCACAGCATAGATCATTTACAAATTAAAAATAGCATCGTCGCTGCTTTTGGTTTCTTTGAAGCTGCAGCATTCATGGAAAGGCCCTCAGCCGCAGTCAGTTCCTGGGCATCTTGGAGCTGCTTCTCCCTGTTTTGCATCGACAATGAAAAATATAATAGTTTTCCAACTAGCGTTACCGAGTAATTGTACCCACGAACAGTATGTTGACAAAATCAATTTCTGGACAAGGAAAAACGCCCTCAATGTAGGCAATCACTGAAAAAGTTCAAAACCAATAAAGATGTAAAGAAAGACAGGAACAAATGAAACAATTGCCTTCCAATTCTGTATTCATTTTGTTGTCAAGATGCAGAGCAATCCGTATCCACAAGCATCAAGTGTTATTTGTGTATGGAAGCTAACATCACAAATTAATCAGAGAGATCAGCTTGGAAACTGCAAGCCCTGCAACCTCACATCATGGCCACAGATTTTCTGTTTGTATGTCATGTGGCTACTGAAAATCTTCAAAATAATCCAACATTCTCAAACAATAAAAATAGAATTAAATTTATTCAGCCAAAATGAATCAGCAGTTCATCACTTTTATTTAATGCTCCATTTTGAATGATAAAACATCTCCTTGGTGAGAAAAATGTTTTCACTTCAATAGAATGTAGCCATATCTGTGATGAATGTGTCAAAATGCTTCACTTACTTTGGAGTAACAATGACTGGTGTTAGGCAGTCAACCATGGCAATCATTCTACCTTGGCAACATGTAACCAACAGCAATAAAATGTACACAATTTTGCTTGGAGCATTGGTGAAGATGTAAATTTTGAATTATATTGCAGAAAATAGAGATGACAAGCTGTGCAAGCATCAGCAGGTATTGAATTATTGCATTGTATTTAGAAGAAAAAAAACAGGATTTTAAAACAATGTGCACTTATTTATTTAAGAATCAGCCAAAACAGGCAATGAATATTGAGATACTGAAAATCATGAGCAAAGTAAAAAGGAAAGACAGAAAGTTTTTATTTATGCAATATTTTAATGTGGCTCTCAAAACAACAAATAAGCTTGAAGTGAAATGACTGGGATGTAGATAAATATGTCATCAAATTTATTCACATGCCGAAACTAACAAAACAAATGATAAGTTGATCTGTTTTTGGTGGTGTCAGTTGGGGGAGGGATGTTAGTCAGGACATTAGCTAAGCTTTGTAGCATGGGACCTTCACATGCTCTTGCACCAAAGGAATACAAAGAGTTAGGGTTTTGTGATGGAATGGAACAGGACTGGCAAATTATGATATGCAAAACTGCACACAGCAATGGCAGAGAGGGTCAACTCAGTCTCCACTCTGGGGAAGGGGGTGCCAGCTGGGGAGAAGGAAAAACATTACTGGTGTGTGAACACATACTGATCTGGCAGTGAGTAACTTATCCCTAGCTTTTATTCCATCCTATATTCATCTCAGATACCTACCATGAGGTAAAGAACAGTAACAGACTAATTGTGGTCAAACATTCCACAGAGCACATTCAAATGACATATACAGTCAAGATAGATCCCATAGATTTCTCTGAAACCTCTGAGGCTACAATTCTAAACCTATTCAAAGGATATGATTGCAGACAGCTAGCTTCATTTATCTAACACTGTGCCTGCATTTTTACAAGCTCAAATATTTCTCTGCTGTACCAAGTTAATGTTTCTATGGGTTTCTTTTACCACACTCTCCAGTACCAAATAGCTATTAGAACTTCAATGAGCTGCCCAAAGCCACCCACAACAATTTTGCTATATGGAGATATTCTCTTCGGTTGCTCTTTTCTCTGACAAAAGTTGTGTGAGAATGTTGGATTATTTTGAAGATTTTCAGTCCCACATGACATACAAACAGAAAATCTGTGGCCATGGTGAGAAGTTGCAGGGTTTTCAGTTTCCAAGCTGAGCTCTCTGGTTAATTTGCGACGTTAGTTTTCAAAAACAAAAAATACTTGATGCTTGTGGATACTGATTGCTCTATATCTTCACCACATAATGAATACAGGATTGGAAGACAAAAGTTTAACATTCTGTCACCTTCTCAGCTCCTCACGACTTTTCCAGAACCCTGACTGCCTGTAGATTCTGATCAGTGGTGCTGGAAGAGTACAGCAGTTCAGGTAGCAGATTGTCAACAATAGCATCTTTACATCCAGTGTCTCTTCCACTGTTATGACCAAAAAGGCAGAGATAGCAACCCACTGGTTAAATGTATCCAACCAACTGCCTAAAACTGTTTTAAGTTACGCTTGAACTATTTAGACTGACCTATTGGAAATTTGTATCAAAGTCTACACTTGTTTCTATGCAGGATGAAATGTAGCAACCATTGCAACAGCCTGTATCTATGTTAAGATTTTAATTATAGCTGCCAGCTTCAGAACGTGCAGAGACAGGAAAGTGCATTTAAGAATAAAATAAAAATATTTTCCCTTACAAAATAAACTATTTCCCTCTGTACAGTATGCCCCTATTTTAAAATTATGCTTACTAGCTATAATTTTTGAATTATGAAACAAACTACATTGCCATTCCAGCTGGGCGGTGATATAGACTGTTATTCTGGATGTTACCTGGTAACCACATGACATTGAGATCAGCTGCTGATTTGGTTGATGATGCTTGTGATTTTTTTTTACTTGAGCAGGAAACACTAAGATATAGATAAATCTTGCAAATAATTAGTTTTAATAAGACAATTTTATAACAACATCTACAACAAGTTCCATTCAATTTTGTTGGAGTCATATTTAGCATGAAGCAAGATGGTTATGCTTTTTTTAAGACCAAACATCTTAAGCCTAAAGACATCACTGTACTTCTTCAGAGTAGTGTGCTAGGCCCAACCATCTTCAGCTTTTAATTAATTACTTTCACTCCATTACAAGGTCAGTGGTACGGATGTGTGCTGATGATTGCACAACATTCAGCATCATTTGCAACTGCTCAGATACTGAAGCAGTCCATACTCATATACAGCTAGATCTGGACAAAATTTGGGATTGGACAGCTACAAAGCAACAATTGTACCAGACAAGTGCAAGGCTCTGGCAATCCCCAGTAAGTAAAGGTAAGTTTATTTACCTCCCTTTGACAAATCAGTGGCATAACTGTCATTGAAACCATTATCAGTAACATCACAGTGATCACCATTGACCAGAAACTGAATTGAACCAGTCATATAAATGCTGTAGCTGCAAAATCAGGCCTGCTGCTATATTGCTGCAAGCAATTCATCTTCTGACTCCCTAAAGACTGTCTACCACGCCATTCTGGAATGTGGTGGAAAAAATCGTCTGGATGTGTGCAGCTTCAACAACATTCAGGAAGCTCAATATCATCCAGAACAAAGTAACCCACTAGATTGCATCCCAAACACCAACTTCAACATTCACTCACTCCACCATCATAATGACAGCAGTGTACACCATCTGCAAGGTGAATTGGAGACACTTGTCAAGGTTTTTTCTACAGCAGCTTCTAACACATGCAAGGGCAGCAGATGAGTGGAAACATCACCAACTTCATGTTCTCCTTTGAATTACAAACCACCTTAACTTGGAAATACAGCATCACTCCTTTATCGTTGTTGGGTTAAAATCCAGGAAGTCCCTCCTTACCAGTACATATATGTACTGCAAATACTGAAATAGGTCAATTAGGTAATTCCCACTATCATCTTCTCAAGGGCAATTAAAGATTAACAAAAATACTGGCTTAGTCAGTCATGACCACAAGTTTATTTTAATCACAGGAAAATGCCCAAAGGAAGAGAAAGTCTGGTTAACATCAACCAAATTCCAGATGGTCTCATTAAATATGAAACTAAAGATATGGCTAATATAATTTTCCAATTATGTAGCATTGACCATTACACACACAGACAAACAATTAAATTGTTTATCAAAATTTTGAAAAGTTAATTAAATGTTAAAAGAACAAGAATATCTGGATGGTGAGTTATATTACCTTTTCAGTTGTGTTTACATTTGGAGATATCATACTGAAGCTCAGCAGGGCATTGGGCAGGTGTCTGGAACATTACATTCATTTCTAGGGCACAAGAGACATATACAAACATTCACAGCTCTGCTTTTGATCTGATCATTGGTATTTTCATATTGAATATCATACAACATTTGGGAATATAAGAAAATGTTATATGACCTATATAGCATGACCTACATAGCATAGGGTGGCATGGTCACTCAGTGGTTAGCACTGCTGCCTCACAGCATCAGGTACCTGGGTTCAATTCCTGCATTGGGTGACTGTCTGTGTGGAGTTCCCACGTTCTCTCCCTGTCTCTGTGGGTTTCCTCCAGATGCTCCAGTTTTGTCCCAAATTCCAAAGATGTGCTGGTCAGGTGAATTGGCTATGCTAAATTGCCCATAGGTGTGTTAGTCAGGGGTAAATGTAAGGGACTGGGTCTGGGTAGGTTACTCTTTGGACGGTTGGTGTGGACTTGTTGGGCCAAAGGGCATGTTTCCATACTGTAATGAACCTAATCTAAACTAAATATTTATTTCCATGTTAAACCATTACTCCAATTGACTCTACTGCACAACAAGGGGTATAATATTTGTAATGTTCTCCATTGATGAAAGCCCTGGAGAAGCAATGTAGTTGATAGTCTCCCACCACAATTACAAAAGCAGATTAGGAGAAGCCTCTCAGAGGTTGTATAGTACCAAAGATCTCTGCAAAGCCTTTTTGCTATGCTCACATTCCACAATCCTGCCAGAATACCTCTGAGTATAAGCAAGCAGAGACATTGCTCCTGGTGATCTTATGGAATTTGGACATATACATTATGCTTTTCTCTCAGTCAAGAAGCAGGTCCTTTAGATGGAGCCACACAATTCTTATCCTTCACCAAGTGAGTTAGAATGAACTAATGTGATATAAATATCTAATGAATGAGTGAAGTTATTCCAGTAATAAGGAAAGAGCTACAAAAGTGGCATTAGGATGTTCTTTTATGCAGGTATAATCTAGAATATAGTGCAATAAATAACTCTACAAGAAGCCTACCACTACTGTGATGGGCCTTAAGGTCTCATACAGTCTGATATGATTCTATGAATTTTGGACTTCATAAAAATATGAGAAACATCAATTCACCCTGAAGACAGGCACATGGACAGGACAAGAACGAATTGTCTGAAATAATTGTTCAAAGCTATTTGCTGACCTTGGCTGGAGCATCTTGGAGACAATCCTTCAATCCCCAGACCAGTGGTCAGAATTATAAGACCAGAAGTCTTGGGCTCTTGGGGCTGAGAAAGGAGGCAAAGAGGGTTGTTTGCATTTATGACAGTTAAATAAATTGAATCGAAAAAGCTCAGTATTACTTACTGCTAAACAGTAATTACAGAACCAGAATGCTTTAGAGCAAATCCAGAAAATGGCAAAGTCTGGATTAAGCTCTTCTCCACAAAATGTCTCCAGCTGGGAAAGCATCTATCTGGGATATTCCCAGACACTGAAAACTGTGAGCAGAGGATGCAAGGGAAAGTGAAGGCTGCATTATATGCCCGATAGTTCAATATGAAAAATAAGATGTGCAGTGACCGTTACCTTTTTTCTCCGGATAGCTGTCCTAATGGCAAGAGGCCATTTCATAAATACATATAAAACACTCATCTTGTAACCAATTCTTAGATAGATGTCTGTCTCAGATTCAGGATGTATCTGGCCATTGCTCAGATGCGCACTTGTACTGTCTCTGATCCTCGACTCACCTTCACTCAGTGGAATGTAGAGGGGAATCGCAACACGGGCGGTGTTCTGGTCGATATAGCGCGTTCCCTGTAACAACTTACATTGGTCTTTTCAATTTATAAGATCATCTGACGTTCCCTTTCACCATCACATGGGAAGATGAAGCTCCACTCCCCTTCTCCACTAATTCGCTCCGGAGACAGAGAATATGGACGGACACAAGTTTAAAACCCTCGACACAAGCTCTGAACTTGCGAAGTGACTTATGTTCCGGGAAACTGAAATAAACTGAGGGGGAGAGTAACGTGACCAGCTGAGCTCCACAACAGACACCTACAGGAAGTGAGTGAGACATCATCGCACTCCATGGGAACAATAACTGTACCAAAACAGAAATGATAGAAAACATGTGGCAGGCAGACCATACAAAATAAACAAGTTCAGTTTGAGTTGGCTCAGGACTCGAACTGTCACACTCAGATCGGTTCAGCGATTAGTAAGTAAAATTAAATTATTGTGGGTTTCGCTGAGTGACTTGTCTCTCCGGACAAGACCCAATTGTCTTGAGCTGAGTGACTTGCTCAGGTCTTTCAGAGAACAGTTGAGAGGCAACCACATTGCTGTGAGTCTGGAGTCACATGCAGGCCAGACCTGGTAAGGATGGCAGATTTCCCATGCAGAAATGAACTAAATGGGTTCAACAACAATCGATGATTGCTTTCATGACCATCCTTACCATAACAAGACTTTTTTTATAGGTACATAAGTCACAATCTTATAGTGGTCTCAGTGTTTGGTCTAGGGCGAGATATCTTATATATAAAGACACATCTCGAGATAATCTCTCTCCATCTTTTACGCTATTCACAAGTAGCATGGCAAAACTGTCACTAGGCAGTGGAGAGATGCCAATTGATGGTTATTATTGCTTGTTAAACACCTTGTTAAGGCCACAAGGCACTCTGATTAATATTCAGACTCCTATCTTATCAAACTTGTGACACAAGATATATGTCAGGAAAACCCAACCAGGAATCGGGAGATTATAGCTTAAAGATTCAGCTTGTTGCTTGCTCCAAATCACCTCAGTAGTACACACCAGGCAACAACATATCAGGGCATGAAGCAAGTCACCATGTGTATGTACTCCTCCTTCATGTACAGTGGCATCCAGAACCAGTCTACCATCATACTATTCAGACTCACATTGCTAGATTCACCACAACTAGCATTAAAAGGCTGTATCAAGGATAATTTATACACAGGGGGAAGTACCCAGCTCACAGACTGGACCAGGCTGCATCAAAGGGATGCTCACTTGCCCTCTCAGCATTCATTCACTTATCACCTACTCACATGCTCATGGTAACTGTGCCTTGTCTTGTCTTGCCAAGTCAAAAAACACAGACACACAAACAGGCAACTTGCATTGTTTTCAAGCTGTCCTCAACTTAGAGGCAGCATATGTGGCTACATCAATCTCTCACCTGCTCCATATGCCAGGACACTATGCAACAAATATACTTAATGTGTGTTAAGCAGGCGGCCATGTACTCAACTCTTGGAAGGTAGCCTTCACTGAAGTCCACGGAGGCAACAATGGACTTCAGGTTCTGGCACAGTAAGTCAAAGGCATCAGCCATGGTCAGACTTCTGGTCAGAGTGGTCACAGTGAGAAAGCCTATGTCTCTAAAGTCCCAGGACCAGATCATGGTTAGTCCATTGCCTCTGTGGTACCAAATCCAGAGAATAGGGCTAAAGCGTTAGGGAAATACATGGATTCATAGGAAAAGGTCAGAGATCTGCATTTGGCCTGAATGGAGTTTTCTGCTCATGTCAGTCAAGAGATCAGATTACAGTCAATCCATTGGATCTTTACAAAGAGATTAAGGGCCAAATGGGTCTCAAGTAGTTGTAGCTGTATTAAGGAGACTCAGCGGTTTAGTCATTAGGACTAGGAGTGACAGACTCTGGACATGAGCGCAGCACAAGGGACAGAAAGGACATGCAAGGGGGGGATATGATGAACCATTATTGTGAAGAGTGAATTGTGGGAGGGGCTTTGCCCAAGGGCAAGAGCACCCTGACTTCAAAACAGGTGGGGGTAGATGCAGTGTAAGATCAAAACAGGCATGGTCACTTCATATTCCAGGGTCAGGTGGCACAACCTCTTCTGGCAATTCTCCAGGAAGAGGACTCCTCTTGTACTATCCTTCAGTCCCTGTTGGAAAAACATTTTATCCTTTTCCGCTTCTCTGCCATGTTCCGATTCTGTCATCAATGAGCAGGGCAGCTTCTGAATGTTAGTGCGAATCCAGGTGCACAACAGACTTTTAAAAAATGTCATGGATGCAAGGCATGCATCCTTGAAAGAACTTCTTGAGTGCATCCAAGGCAGATATCCACCAAATGGCAAGTAGTTCAGGGAATGGCATGTGGTAAGATGGGGTGAAAATCAGAAAGAAGAAAGTGAGGACTGCAGATGCTGGATATCAGAGTCAAGAATGTGGTACTGGAAAAGCACAGCAGGTTGGGCAGCATCCAAGGAGCAGGGGAATCGACGTTTAGGGCAATAGCCCTTCATCAGCCTCATTCCTGATGAAGAGCTTATGCTCAAAACATTGATTCTCCTGCTCCTCGGATCTTGCTTGACCTGCTGTGCTTTTCCAGCACCACACTTTCGACTGAAAATCAGAAAGGAGAGACACCATAAGGATATGGTAATTAATTAATGAAGCAAGTTTCCTAAGATAGGGCAAGAGAATTTGCTAGGCCTCATATTGAGAAACACTCCAAAAACTTTGCATCATTCAGACTTAGGGGGAAAAAAATGTAGGTTTCGATCCATAGTAATAGTCACATCTTCTGATGCCTCTGAGCACTTCATATGACTGCATCAAGGTCCCACCAAAAATTGTGGAAGTGTTGATGATAACTTCTAATCAGAAAATGTACTCTTGATGTTGGTCAGAATTTGATTTTCCTGATTTTCCAGTGCACTACCCCAGTGAGTCATGGTAACTGCAGAATTCCAACTCATTGTGTTAGGAGGTTTCTGAGCTAGTTCTGCTAACTCATTTAGTCAATACAGTCAGTATAAGATCATTAAGCAAGTCATCAGTGGCCCAGATTTCTCCATTAAGTGTTTTTTTTCCCCATTCATACCTATCTCATTGTACATTACTAAGACATTACAAAGACATCTCATAACAAAGAAATTACAGTCTTTTTAAGAATAACAGGACAGCAGACACCTGGAAGCATGTCCAACTGCAAGTTCCCCTCTTAAGTCACATACCATTCTAACTGGGAACTATATTGCTGTTCCATCACTGTCATGGTGTTGAATTTCTGGAGTGACTTACCTATCCGTACTTCACAGCACTATTGGGTGTATTGTAGCAGATGGAATTCAATGGTACAAGGCTGCAGCTTACCATCATCTTTGCAAGAGCATTTAGGAGCTGGTAATGCACAAAGCTCACAATGATGAGTTTCTTCCAATCCTATCATGCATTAAGTGCTTTCTTCAATCATCATTTTATCTTTGAATTCACACCTTTTGTCCATAAGCTCACGTTCCAGGTCTTCCAGCTCTGAAGGAGTTCTGTGTTATTGGAACTGCCACCTTGGATGAGATGTTGAATATTTTTCAGGTAGGCATTCAAGCTGTGTAGCACTGTTCAAAACATTTTTCCTCAACATTGCAAGAGGCATTTTAATTGATCATTTATTGTCTTTGATATTTGTTAAATCCTACTGTGTGCCAGTGGCTTCATTGCATACTTCTAGGACAAGAATGACAAGTACTTAAAAAGTAGATATGAAATAATTATGGGACTTATTGATGAAATAATAAACTTGCTATACTGACATACTTCTGTTTTTTGGTGCAAGGTAGTTCAGGCCAGATGAGAAGCATCTTTCAAAGGAAGGCATTAACACAACAATGTAATTCAAAGATAGGCTACTTAAATATATGTATTCCTGATGAGGTGCTTATGTCCGAAACATCAATTCTCCTCGAATGGTGCCTGACCTGCTGTGCTTTTCCAGCACCACACTTTTCGCTACTTAAATATAAATGTCATAATTAACTATCAATAATGGAGTATTGATATTATTTTTTCAACAAGCAAATGTTTCACACGTGGATAATAAAACAGGTGAAAGGCTTATCTCCAAAATGTCGACTTTTCCACTCCTCAAATGCTACCTGATCTGCTGTGTTTTTTCCAGTGCCATACATTTCAACAATAAAATAGGTGAGACAATTATTGGGGAGATGGAAAATATGCACTAATAACTAAGAAATCTAATCTAGAAATGGTCTATCAGTGGGAAGTCAAGGCTTTTTGAGCTATGTCCTTTACCCATGTCCCAATCCCCTTTGAGCCTTTCACTCGAGCAAATAATGAGGTATTGATATTACCATGCTTTGGTTGAACTACACAAATTTTGAAGAATATGAATTTTGGACATCAAGCAGTCAATATGTTTTGACAAACACTACACCATCAGTGAATGATGGGAAGCCACACACTGGACAGCCACAGAATAGTTTTTCTAAATCATGCAGTACAAAAACCAACTGCATGATGGAATATTTTTAAGATGCATTATTGCAATGCTAGTTCACTGGCTGCATTGTCCTATTTCATGACTGAACTTCTAAGGTGCAATGTTCAGGCCAAACAATGTAGAGCACAAAAGATAGTTGGATCCATGTAAGACAGCGGGTAATGGGAAGGAAGGAGGTGGAAACAACAAGATAGAGAGGTGGGAAGAGAAAGGAGCAGAAAACATGAAAGGAATAAGAAATGGAAATTGAAGTATGGGCAGCATGATGGAAGATTTGGAAGTAAGAGTATGGAGGTATGCAGAAACCTCCTAACCCAAGGAGCTGGAATTCTGCAGTTGTCATGACTCACCAGGGTAGCACACTGGAAATCAAGTCCTGTTATTCCCAGAGTCATCAATAAAGTTTTTAAAATCCCCAAACTACCTGATTTTCAGACCCAGATTGATAAAGAGTTCAGACAAGAATTCTGTCCTGATCAAGAATCCCTATTTATGACAAGTAATTAGATTCCAGCTACAGGTAACAGTTAAGTAAACTCTACAAATTAAAATTTTAAACCCCAGATAAACCTCCCCTTGCACATTCAAACAAGGGGGAGAACCAGATGGGCACAGGGAAACTGGAAAACCAGTTCTGTAGTCTTTGTCACAAAATGCATTGGTCTGGTTTCTTGCTGATCCAAAGATTTCTTTTCAGCCTTCTTTTGCTTGCACTGGTTTGCAAGAGGCAGAAGATGTCTGCTTCACTTATGACAGTTCTCTGACTTATCCGCTATGTGACAAACTGCAGCATCTGCTGAAAGAAGAATAAAATGGTTTTCTCAGGTTTAGAGTGATTTACAGGAGAGAACTGTGAGAGAGATTTTGGCTGCTGAAGACCTGCCAGCTTTTGTTTTGGCATGACAAAGCTTGTTGCTGTCTTATTTCACAGCCCAGCTACCTAACAAGCAATCACATGCTTGTTGGTAACCAAAGAATTCTTGCTCACTGATAACTGAATGCCAGTCACACCAATAAGCTTCACTTGTAAACAATCCTTTGACCCGAGTTTGTCACCCCATCATTGGAACCCACAGCTACCCAAACAGGGTTCACAAAAGACAGCCTACATTCAAAAGGTGGGACCTATAGTGTTTACTCCTGAGATCAAATGTCTCTTCCTTCTTGCTACAAGATGCCATGATCTCCAAGGCCAAGGTCATACACACTTTCAGTTTCCCTGGTTTTACCCTATCTATGGAAGATGTTTTGTCCCTGAGGTTCCTTTCAGAATCCTCAGTGTGGGCCTTGCTCCCATTTGAATAGTGTGGAAGTCCACTGGAGGTAGTATGAATTTATTATTTCTGAAATTGATAGCATTCGTTGACAATCCACTGAAGTAGCAAAAGATGTAAAATGGAAAAAAATTGGACTATTGTACTGTGATGCTTGCGTGCTATTTAGTTGAATTGGTGAATATAAACATTGCTGATTCATTTTAGAAAATTTGCAAAGGAGTAGTTAAGTTTCAGTGCAGCGTCCTACTAAACAAATGGATATCGAGATCCACAGTGGCTTCAGCCTCAAAACCTCCCTGCAGCTCTTCCTGCCTAATTACGTTAGAGCTTGGGATAGGCACCCTATTATCACAAGTACAATCATGACTGTGTCGTGAATAACTACACACAGGAAATCATTATTTAATAAGACTACATAGCTCAGGGCAGTGAAATATGCACCACTGAGGCAACTTGGGCAATTGTCTTAGTAATCTTTTCCTGTTATGTATTTTAAAAGGGAATGAAGATGAGCAATTGCACAAAAACTAGAATGTGAAACCTTACATTCCATGAATATTAAGTATTAAAATTTAACTTTTAAAATATATATTTATGATGTTACAAATTATAATAAGAAATAAAAATAATTGCACAATCACACACATATATTTTTGCAGAACGAAGGAGACTGGTGGTGGTTAAAAAGACCTTACCAACGTTTCAAGTTCATAGCTGCAAAACTCAGATGACTGTTAGAAAGAAAGAAAAACACTGAATTAGAGAAGAGAAGGGAAAAACAATGTTTATGTTTAACAATTTGAAAGAGTAGGATCTGTATGGAAGAAACTTTCATTGGCAAATTCAAGAACGTGAGAATCATTTTTTTGCAAAAGCAAATTAGAAGTATCAGGAACAGAATTGGATATGTGTTGATTTTTAAAATTGTCCAGATGGGTCAGATTTGGGTTAACCAGTGCTGTAAATCCGTTCTACTTAGTAAGATAATTCAACTTTTTTACACAAATAATCTCTTGTGTATTCTCAACCTTAATCACATTAACATCAGTGGCAGAACTTCAGCTGCCTGGGTTCTAAGCTCTGAAGTTCATTCCTTAAATCTCTGCCTCCATAGCTTGCATTCCTCCTTTCAGTCTGAAATTAGTACCCTACCTTTTCATCATCTGTCTTGGCTATAATTCAGAGTTTGTTAGATAATTGCTTGTGTGAAACACCATGGGATATTTTACTACATTAAATGCAAGTTATTGATATTGTGATAAATGAACAATGTTACTTAATTATGTGTTGCCAAAATGTGCTGAGAAAATCAATTTAGTTGGCATTTACCTACTTTTCCATTGCAAACTGGCTGTTGTGCTCTCCACATTATTACACTTCCAAAATAGTTTATTGATTGTAAAACACTTTGAGATATTCTGAGAACATGGAAAACATTATATAAACCGGAGTGCTGTTTCTTTTCTTTCTACAGATGGTGGTATTTTACAGCATCTATCAACTGGGAATCTATGAGAAAAAAACCTCAAAGAACTGTAAATGCAGGAAATCAGAAAAAAATCAGAAATTGCTGGAGAAGTTCAGCAGGTCTGACAACATCTGTGGAGAGAAAGCAGAGTTTCGGGTTCAGTGACCCTTCTGCAGAACTGTTCTTCAGAATACTGATACTGCCTGAACTGCTGAATGTTTCCAACAATTTTTGATTTAAGAATCTTCGAGACATAGCCAGGGATATCCTAAAAAGGGACCTAGACTTCTGAAAAATGAAAGAAAATCTAAAGAGAACAGGAAAGTGAAATAAAATGCTTCCCCAGAAGTGCAGTACTTTCACAAAAATCCTAGAGAAAGAACATGCTGACTGGATGAAAGGAAGAAGACAGGATAGAAAAGTTAGAGGAAATAAATAATTTACAGCTGTCAGACTGAAACAAAAGTGACAGCATATCTAAAAGCAAATTATAGTTAAATACAGATGTAGTAAATTATCAGCTGGTAGCATTATTCTGATTCCTTTTTCTCTGTTTTTTTGAGAGCACTGTCTCCTTTGCACACTCATTGAAGTAGCATCAGCCCAACAGTAGTATAAAAAGGTGAAGAAGTTACTGTATTAAAAGCTAAGAGTTCCTTCAACTTAAATGCGATATTTTGAAACTTCAGTGTTCATATAATGCATATTAAGTTCTTTCCCAACACATAAGTGATTTTGATATTTAAAGGGAAACCATCATTGCAAGTCACAAAGTAGCAACCATTCTGAAGCTGCAGGTTAAGGACTGACACATTGCTAAGTAATAAAATGCGCAGCAAATTCTATTGAGACAGCCATCATGAGATAATTCCCAATATTTTTACATGTGACAGGATGATGTTGCAGTCGAAAAAAATGTTCACGTTATAATCACTTAACATGTTAGGAATTGAAAGGATTCAAAATTGTCTTGAAGGTAGGAGACAGCGTAGTGGTAGAGGGCTGCTTTTCAGACTGAACACCTGTGATGTGCCACAAGGATCGATGCTGAATCCCCTGATTGCCATCATTTATATAAATGATTTTGGTGTGAATAGAGGATATATGTTTATCAAGTTTACAGATGATTCCAAAATATGGTATAGTGGACAGTGAAGAATCTTATCTCAGAGTACAATGGGACTTTGATCAGATGGGCCAAAGGGCTGAGGAGTGGCAGATGGAGTTTAATTTAGATAAAGGTGAGGTGTTGCATTTTTATACGACAAACCACAGCAGGACATATACAGTTAACGATAGGGTCCTGGGAAGCGTTGCAGATCAAAGAGAACAAGGGATCCAGGTGTATAGTTCCTTGAAAGTGGGGTTGTAGGTAGATAGGGTAGTGAAGAAGGTATTTAGCATGCCTACCTTCATTAGTCAGAACATTGAGTATAGAAGTTGGAACATCATGTTGCGGCTCTAAGGACCAGGTTCCTTTCTGAAGAAAAGATGTTGTTAAACTTGAGAGGGTGCAAAAAAGAGTTACAAGGATGTTGCCAGGATTGGAGGGTTTGAGCTATAGGGAGAGGCTGAATATGCTGGGACTTCTTTCCCTGAGCATTAGAGGCTGAAGGGTGACCTCATGGAAGTTTATAAAATCATAAGGGGCATGGATAGTGTGAATTGCCAGTGTCTTTTTCCCAGGGTAGGAGAGTCCAGAACTAGAGGTCATATATTTAAGGTAAGAGGGAAAAGATTTAAAAGGGACATAAGGGGTAAGTTTTTTACGCTGACAGTTGTGCATGTATGGAACGAGCTGACAGCGAAACTAGTGGAGGTGGGTACAATTACAACATTTAAAAGGCATCTGGATGGGTATATGGATAGGGGGGGTTGAGAGGGGTTTGAGCCAAATGCTGGCAATTGGGACTAGGTCAGATTGGGATGTCTGGTTGGTGCGAACAAGTTAAACCAAAGGGATACTTAAATTCAAAGGAAACTGTATTTCTCTAGCAACTTTTGTGAACTCAGGATATCATGAGTATTTTACAGCCAATATCAAACACTTGAAGTATAACCTCTGTGGCTTGTAGAAAATATGACTGCCTGTCTACACACAGCAAGTTCCCATCAACAGCACTACGGTAACAATCAAATAATTTGTTTTAGTGAAAACAAATGCTGTGGATGCTGAAAATGTGAAGTTAAAGAAAAATTACTGAAGAAAAAATGCTGGAAGCTTATGTGGAGACAGAAACTGAGTTAACGTTTTGAGTATGTTGTGGGACAGATCATCAGCCTCAAAGTCAGAGTCAGGGTTTAATGACAGAGTTTATTGTACAAGGAAATACTGGAGCTCTGGGAAGAGAACAACACCAACAGCACAATGGTTAACTACAATACTTCTCTCAACCTGGAGCACATGCCAAGATGCTTTTATATATTTTGTGATATAATCAGTGATGAGGTTATTGCCTCTGTAACATTCATGCAGTCATTGTCAGTTCCAGTGCAGCATTTTGTTAATTTCAATGCAATCATCATCAGTTTCAGCTCAGACATTGTCAGTTTCAATGTCTGCGTGGAAGACGTAATAAGACATAAGACATAGGAGTGGAAGTAAGGCCATTCGGCCCATCGAGTCCACTCTGCTTCACATAATGGGCGCTAATCGCTCTTCCTGAGAAGGACAATTACTGCAGTCTTGGCTATTAACACTGTCTCAAACAGTTAGCATTTCTATCAAAGGTGTTGGCTAGACCCAGACATTTCGGCAGGCAGTATACTCTACTCTTGTGTATTCTTTCCCCCACCTGCCTTAAAGTGATGAACAAGGTTGTGAGTGCATTGTGCTGGCATTCTAGTGGCCCCAGGCAGTGTCTGTGTTTGCTCTGCTGTCTCCCTCCATATGTCCAGCGGCCATCCTGTGTGTCACGTGGCCAACCGATGGCTTAGTGACCATCTTGGGTGTCCATGTGCCTAGTGTCACCCTACCCCTGCCATCTCCTACTTCACACCCACCCTTTGTGTCAAGGAGGCAACTTTGGAGATCTCCCTCAGACCACACAATTTACATGTAGAGATGGGTCATCTCTTGGAGCTATTCCTCCTGAGGGGCACTATGGAGTGCCAATTTTGTTGGGGGCTGTTCCGTGGTGAAACTCGTTGCTGGTACAGTTCTTGTCAGTAGCACCTTACAGCAGAGCTTTAAACACCCGAGGACCACACAGAATACCAGCATAATTGTAATGAGTAGAACTATCCTGTGTGCCAAATACGTCCTCAAGATTTACTTATCAACCAACTTAGCCAGCTGTCTGTATTTGTGACTCCCTGTTGAAAATTATCTTGCTGGTCTCAGATATTCTTGATGGCTTCTGTAATGTTATAGGAGGCATCAATACCACCAATAATTGTACAAACTCCCCTTTGCTGTGATAATTGATAATCCATCGTGTAACATGTCTTCTGTGTGTAGAGACTGAGTTCAGCCAGCTCAGTATTAATTCCAGAGCTTTCGAGGTATTATTGCCTAAGCTAGTTAGGCAACATACAAGGTAATTTTGTTTTTTAGCGCTGATGACCCTTGCTGTGCTCCCGCCCCCCCCCCCCAAAGATAGAGATCCCAAGAATACATATCCCAATAAGAGGACCTGCCAGTCAGCACAGAACTCCTGACTGATGGAGCAGGTCACTATACTTCTACGAACATGTGCCCCGTTGGGGCATGGTACAGTAAGGGGTGCAATTGTCCCTGCCGTGAACAGGTTTGAGAGGTGTGGGGTGTCTGTCGCATAAGTCCCCTTAAATAAAAAAAAACAAATTCCTTTGCTGCTCAGTAACATACATTGTCCTGTCATTCGTCTGTCTGTCCATCGATGTCACCCCTGATCCCCTGTGTGCCCCTCCCAGCTGGTAAGTGTTGAACGGGTATGTCCATGTTGTAGAGCTGACATGGGCGCCATTGCACTGACCACATATGAACTGTCTGCCCACGGTCACATTCAAGCACGCCTGCTCACTGCAGGTGCAGGTAAACTGTCCCCTGGTGACCATACAGTGCTGATAAGTGCTCTGTATCTGGATGCATGAGTCATTTTTGGGAACCAGGGCATAAATGCATCCCCATTCCTGTCCTGTGAAACACAGTGGGTAATTACCAGGTTTTAAATGGGTCTTCCCTTCCCTAGGCCAGGGGGCCCAGCCCCAAGGGCCGGTGGTCCAGCCCAGCTGCACATATCTACCCTGGAGTCACCACTTGTATTTCCCTATCTGCCCTTTACACTGTGCTCCCGAGGTGTCTACTGTTTATAGGTTGCAAGGGATCCACACCAGGGTAGCCACAAATAAGGATTCATCTGATCGCGCCAGGGGTAGCAGACAGTTTGGTTCCCATGTATACTTAGGTGGGTTTTATAGAAGAGGCTATTCTCAAATCCTGACATGATCCCAACAGTCGTGACACTTAAACACAGTGAAATACATACAGGTATATACATTTTGCAGTTAAAATAAAGTTATCAGTCAAAGTCTTTGTTTTCATCAGGAAGTGCAGTTGTGCTTCAGTATGGTTTGTTCTGTTGTGTTTTCGGTACTCCCCCTGGGATGATCGTCCTGTTCGCTGCTCCTGTTTGCATCTGGGGAATGGTCAATGACATTAGTTTGGTCACAGGCATCTTTAAACGGTTTCAGTTGGTTCCGGTGCTTCATGTGCCTTTTCCTTTAATGTCTATGCAGGCACAGGTGTATGGCCCATTCCATTTTGGGGCATAGCCTGGTTTGTAAGGTAATGCTCTCACTAGGACACAGTTTCCTGCTGCTGGGACCTCGGGGAAGATTTCGAGTTCCCCTGCCTTGTCATTTTGTCCTGTTTATCAATTACAGATTTACGTATCCCTTTCAATTGGGCACTTAATTCTATCACATACTGCCAAATTTTCTCTTTCCATGGACTCACATCAGTGCCACCTGTGATTATTGTCTCTGGCAATTGCATTGCTCGCCCAGTCACTAATTCATGTGGCGTTAGCCCAGTTGCCTGATTTGTGGTGGCTCTTAATCTCATTAGTATAGTTGGCAGCACTTCGGCCCATGTTCTGCCTGAGGTTTGCATAGCCTTAGCTAAAGTATTTTTGAGCGTTCTATTCATTCTCTCTACCATCCTGAACTCTGGGGATGATAGGGAATGTGAAATTTTTGTCTAATGCGGAGTAATTGGCAGACAGTCTTCATGACTTGCCTGTAAAATGTGTCCCTTGGTCAGAATCAATCTGGAGGGATACTCCCCAACCTCAGGATTACCTCCTCGGGATTTCTGCAGTTCCGCGGTGTTCTGGGTAGTGTTTGGGGATGCACCATGCTTTTCCCAGCACACTGCTACTAGGTGTCCTATTCTGTAGCAGTGGCTGCAGTATTTTACATTGTTCCCTGCTTTATTCCCTGCTCTATTCCCTATTCTGGTAGGCTGCTTTGTCAGGTCATGCCTTTATTGCAGAAGCTTCTGCATCCTGCACCCCACTAGTTCATTCGACTAGGTCATCATAATCCTGGGACATTACTTTCCCATTTTCAGAATGGCTTGGTGGGCACTAGAGAGCCCATGAACGCCTGGTCCCCCTGACCAGGGTTTGCTTGCCCTGATCATTCCTGATAGATCCTAAATAATCCTTCCCCTTTACATTACACAGTGATCGTGATCTTGCTTTAGTTTGTGGCAGCATTTCCTAGCACCCCCTGGATTTCTTCTTTAAAGTCAGTGAAGGGGACCTGCTGGGCATCTATCTCTGCTGTGACAGCAATGGCATGTGTCCACCACCCTCCCCTAAAGAATCAGGCTGCTATGGTGTTGGATCCGCCAGCTTCCTGCCTCCACTTGTCCACTGGGCAAACTGCCCAGACCAGTCTCTCAGGTGTAGTTGGTGCCCTACCCATACACTATCCTGGTGTTTGCGCTCCGGGGCTGTAATTTGCCCTGAGAGGCCATAATTTGCTGCCTGTCCCCTGGGGTGAAGTGTTTGTAATTCGCTTTGGGCTGTGAGTCTGATCCTCCTCTGGTAACAGGCACGAAGTTGTACTCTTGCACGGTTCGTCCAACAGAGGAAGCATTTCTGCTGGACGATTTCGTGGGAGGGGAGTGAGTCATTCTCCCTTTCCTCTTGTACTTTTTCTAATCTTTGTTCTAGCTCCTTTATCCTATCCTCTAGCTCCTCAGTTCGTTCTTGGCCTTTTCTCCATCTGCCAGTGGAGGCACCTACTTGTTCAATTAGCCTGCTAATTGGTATATTAACATTTCCCCTATCTTTTTAGTTTTATTTCATTTTTGTTTACCTATCGACACTCTCTGTTGTGCTAATGTCTGAGATGGATCTCAACCACTTTCCTTCATTTGCTCTGTCAACCCTTGTCTGTCTGCTTTGCATTTCTCAATAAGGGAACCTGCAGTATCCCCCTTAAAACTTTGATCTGCCATTGTGTATCCCGGATACCACAAACAGTGAAATGTTCCTAACCCAGTGGGGACTTCTCTACCCCCTGGCCAATAATACTGTCCCAGCACCGTCCATATGGCCGTAGCAGCCTCCTAGCAAGGTGTGCTGTCTATTAGTGTGACTTCTCTACCCTCCCGGCCACCACTATTAACAGTACCTACCGGTCGTCTGAGAATGCTGGCTCAGTAGGGTGTGCACTCTACTGGACTCCTCTACCTTCCCGCCCACCTGTCCTGACCCAACACCTCCTAATAGGTCCAGAAACCTACCTCCAGCCTGGTGTGTGTTCTACCGGTGGGAGTTTTTACCCTCCAGCCACTGCCACTATTCAAGCTCTGTGGACACACTATGGACATACAGGGTATAACGGTTACTCACAGTGTCCACGCTCCCCACCGTGGTAACTTGCGCTCCGCTGAGGTTTGGCTCTTGGTCAGAGTGATCAGCTCCTCTTCCTCACCACATTGGAAATTGCAAGTACAAACAGCCCCTAACTTTTAACTA
This sequence comes from Hemiscyllium ocellatum, assembly GCF_020745735.1. Lineage (NCBI taxonomy): Eukaryota > Metazoa > Chordata > Chondrichthyes > Orectolobiformes > Hemiscylliidae > Hemiscyllium > Hemiscyllium ocellatum. The sequence continues at coordinate 125,680,467 of NC_083402.1, forward strand.
AAACACTAACTGGACTTTGCGTTGTTTGCCCCTATTGAGTCCAATGTTACCTGACTTTGCCACTTGTGCTTCACAACTCCTAGTGCCCTTAGCACCTCAATTCCCACTTCAAATCCCAAGCTTCGTGTGGGGGAGATGTGGGGCTACCCCTCTTAACAACCGGTTTAGGGCAGGGCTTTTGAGTAAGGCATTACCTTGTCTTCTGGCTGTTTCAGCACAAGCAGTAGGTTCTTACAGCAGTTAATACAGTTAACATTTATTCTCCACAGACATGCACTGATTTTTTTTTAACTCGGTACTGTAGCAAATCCAACATTACAATCGGTATACCTTTTAAGCTGTGTCCTTGGCCCAGTCTGACTCTTACCGTTTGCAGGTACAAATTTGTTCTTACTCCGGTTCCCCCCCCCCCCCCGAACGTGGCCTTCGACCAGGGAACCAGTAATAAGAACCCTGCTTGCAGCTCCAATTGTTATGGGGAAAATCACCAGTCTCGGAGTCAGAGTCGGGCTTCAATGACAGAGTTTATTTTACAAGGAAATACCGGAGCTCCGGGAGAGAGAGCCACCAACAGCACAGTGGTCAGCTGCGATTCTTCTCTCAACCCGGGGCACATGTCAAATACTTTTATACATCTTGTGATGCAATAGGTCAGGGATGAGATTATTGTCTCTGTAACATAGTTTGTTTGTGGCGAACATTGCAGACAGAATCGTTGATAGGTTCGATGCAGTCATTGTCAGTTCCAGCACAGCCTTTGTTAATTCCAGTGTGATCATTGTCAGTTTCAGTGATTGCGGCGAAGTCCATTGCTCTAGTAATGGACACTAATAACTCTTCCTGAGAAGGACAATTACTGCAGCCCTGACTATTAGCACTCTGCATTGAGCCCGTATCAAGCTGTTTCTACCAAAGGTGTTGGCTGGACCCTGACACTTCGGGGGGCAGTGTACGTTACTCATGTGTACTTTCTCCCCCACCCACCTTAAACTAATCAACTACGTTGTGAGTGCATTGTACTGGCATTCTGGTAGCCCCAAGCAATGTCTGTGTTTGCTCTGCTATCTCTCTCCATATTGTGGTCTCTCCATATTGTATGACAGGAAAAAATATCAGCCTGAAAAAGTTACTCGCAATAGTCATTTGTGAATTAGATTAAGCATTTCTGGCATTCATGTTGTTAATTGGGAAACTTGACATGTTCAGTTCTGCTCTCAAAGACTGGGCCCAGTGTGTGGACAGAATGCATTTTTTTTTCTCTGACAGATCAGTTTGATTAGATTAGATTACTTACAGTGTGGAAACAGGCCCTTCGGCCCAACAAGTCCACACTGACCCGCCGAAGCGCAACCCACCCATACCCCTACATTTACCCCTTACCTAACACTACGGGCAATTTAGCATGGCCAATTCACCTGACCCGCACATCTTTGGAGTGTGGGAGGAAACCGGAGCACCCGGAGGAAACCCACGCAGACACGGGGAGAACGTGCAAACTCCATACAGTCGCCTGAGTCAGGAATTGAACCCAGGTCTCTGTTGCTGTGAGGCAGCAGTGCTAACCACTGTGCCACCATGCTTCCGTTTGGGGCAGATGAAAGGCAATAAGTAATTCTCCTGACCACTTGTGGACCTGCAGCTTTTTCAGTTATTAGGAATCTAACTTTTCCTGAGGCACCAGATACTAAAACCTTTTAAGAGTTGATGGATTTAGTTAAGGAATCTTATGAACCCAACCCTCCTCTGATTCTGAGATGGTGTTGGTTTTACTTGGCTGTTCAAGAACCAGGGGAATCTGTGTCAGGACTTTTGACGAGATAAAGGTGACTGGCAGAGGCATGTGACTTTACATGATGGGAAGAGACTGTTTGGCATGTGTCATTAATGATGTGACCATGCCTACAAGCTGAAGCCCAGCTGAATTTCAAACAGACATTACAACTGGCTTTGTCATTACAAAATGAGGCAAGTGGAGCATATGAGTTATAGGGTATATCGATGGAAGTGGACATCCTCACTAAGCCAACTGATTTTGTGGAACATCACTTGTATGAAGGCAATTATATTGTCTCACTCAGCATATTTCCTGAACAGAGGGACTCTAGGTCAGCCCACAGCAAAGTCTCAACAAAAAGCCAAGCTTCGGACAAATGATTAAAATTTTCTTCAGGATCTGGGCTGGCAAGCCATTGTAGTTGCTGCCAGTATGCGTACTTGAGACAGCAAAACAGTGCCACCAAACCTGAATTTAGTAAGAGAACTCATAGGCCAGTATCCAGGACAGTGCACACCCTAGAAAGCCTAACTAGATCTGGTTTGGAACAATTAAACTACTTAGCAACATCCAAGTCAGAGTTGATAAAGCATGGTGCTGGAAAAAGCACAGCATTTGGGTGGCACGGTGGCTCAGTGGTTAGCACTGCTGCCTCACAGTGCAATGGGACCCAGGTTTGATTCCTGCCTTGGATGACTGCCTGTGTGGAATTTGTGGATTCTCCCCGTGCCTGTGTGGGTTTCCTCTGGGTGCTCTGGTTTCTTCCCAGAGTCCAAAGATGTGCAGATTAGGTGAGCTGGCCATGCGAAATTGTCCACAGCGTTCAGGGATGAGTAAGTTAGGTGCATTAGTCAGAGGTAAATGTAGAGTAATAGGGTTGGGGGAATGGGTCTGGGTGGGTTACTTTTCAGAGGCTTGTTTCTACACCGTAACAATGCTATGAAGGTCAGGCAGCATCTGAAGAGGAGGAGAGTGAATGTTTTGGGCAGGACCCTTCTTTAGAATTGGGGAGGGGGAAGGGTGCTGAGAGATAGGGGTGTTGGGCTAGGGCACAGGTCAGTGGGATGGCGATAGGCGGACAAAGTAGGAGGTAATGGTGATCGGTTGGTGGGAAGTGTGGAGCAGATAGGTGGGAAGGAAGATGGACAGGTAGGTCCAGTCAAGAGGGTGGATCTGAGTTGGAGGGTTGGATCTGGGATAGGGTGGTGGGAAAGGGAGATCTGGAAACTGGTGAATTCAATGTTTAAGCCATGTGGTTGTAGGCTCCAAAGGCAGAAGATGAGGTATCCTTTCTCCAGTTTGCAGGTGGCCTTGTGTAGGCAGTGGAGGAGGCTCAGAATGGATATGTCCTCAGGGGAGTGGGAGGGGGAGTTGAATTGGATGGCCACAGGAAGGTGGGGTTCATTGCTGCGCAAGGACGAGAGATGACCCCTGAACTGTTCCAAAAGTTTGCGCTTGGTCTGACTGATGTAGAGGAAACCATATCAAGAGCACCAGATGTAATTACTAAGGTCGGAGGATGTACAAGTAAATCTCTGCTAAATTTGGAATGACCTTTTGGGCCCTTGGACTGAGGTGAGGGGGGAGGTGTAGGCACAGGTTTTATATTTCTTATGGTGACAGGGGAAAGTGCTCGGTATGGAGGGGGTTAGGGGGGAGTGTGGACCTAACTAGGGAGTTGCGGAGGGAACAGTCCCTACAGACTGCAGATAGGGCAGGGAAGGGAATATATTTTTGGTGGTGGGGTCTGACTGCAGGTGGTGGAAGTGGCAGAGGATGATGCGCTGGATGTGGAGATTGGTAGGGTGGGATATGAGGATCGGGGGATTCTATCCTTGTTGGGGTTGGGGGGAGTGTGGTTCAAGGAAAGAGGTGCGAAAAATGGAGGAGATGCGGTTGAGGGCGCCATTGATCACAGGGGAGTGAAAATTGTGGTCCTTGAAGGAAGGTGGGATGTCCTGGAGTGGAAGACTTCAAACTATGTTAAATCTGATTTTCCTGGACTTGGGGGTAGGGGAGAAAGATGATATGGCATCTGGAATGGCAATGCCAAACAAAAGACCCCTCTAAGCAAAAGAGACAGTTTACGTCAGGGGATGAAGTTTGATGCTGAAACCACAGAAATGGCCCTGCATGGGTAAGAGACATAATCAATGCGAGGTACTGTGACATACAAAGTTCAGGTAAGTGAGGTGGACTGAACAAGCACATGGACCACATGAAAGCCACAAACTCACAAATGGGCCGGAGCAAAGCATACCCACCCCCTCAGGACAGCCAGAAAGGCCTGTTGGAACCTATGGGTTGTCCTACTCCATCTAGTGTTGAAGAAACCTTGGAGTCTGAGATGGACATGGTGGATATTGCAGCCTCAATGCCTTTACCACCTGCAGAAGAGGATGAGTTTGTTCCAAAATGCTCCAGGCACAAGAGGCAGGCTATAGTATAGTGAATGCTGCCCGTATCAGAGGCTGAATTGGAGGAACTGGGCCCAATGTGAAAACACCTCAGCTGAAGCTATGAGAGAAAGAACTGGCCTACGTCCATGACTTAGATGGGGAAAGATGTGGTGTTTATAACAAGGTCAGCCAGGCAGATCACACAGAATATGCGTTCTATTATTGGGGCTGTTAACCTGGTCCAATTGGGGAGCCCTAGCTAACTGCCCTCCCCTTCACTGTTTGATCACACAGCATTGCCCTTTTTGATGTGAAGGGCACTGCTTGTCACAGGCCACTTGGGTGTTTTCCTACTTTTTCTGGTGGTGGAAATTGAATAAAGATTTGTACACCTTGTGTCTCTCACTGTGTCTCACACCTGCACAGAAAAAAAAAAGAAAAAAAAACAAGAATGTTTCCCTGCCCTCCCCTTCACTGTTTGATCACACAGCATTGCCTTTTGTGAAGGGCACTGCTTGTCACTGGCCACCCGGGTGTTTTCCTATCTTCCTGGTGGTGGAAATTGAATAAAGATTTGTACACTTTGTGTTTTTCACTGTGTCTCACACCTGCACACACACACACACACCATGGGTGCTGGGGAAAACATAAGCACTAAAGAAGAAATTTAAAAAAAGAAAAAATAAATAAACAGGAGTGTTTTGATGTGAAGGGCATTGCTTGCCACTGGCCACTCGGGTGTTTCCTTTAAAAAAAATAGAAAAATAAAAAGAAAAAAAAACAGGGAAGGCCTGTGACCAGCAGTGTTCCACGGGAAGGAAAAAAAAACAAAAATAAACAAGAATGTTTCCCTGCCCTCCCCTTCATTGTTTGATCACACAGCATTGCCTTTTGTGAAGGGCACTGCTTGTCACTGAGGTAAAAACAGTGACTGCAGATGCTGGAAACCAGATTCTGAATTAATGGTGCTGGAAGAACACAGCAGTTCAGGCAGCATCCAAAGTGCAGCAAAATTGGCATTTCGGGCAAAAGCCCTTCATCAGGAATAAAGACAGTGAGCCTGAAGCTTGGAGAGATAAACTAGAGGAGAGTGGGGGTGGGGAGAAGCATGGAGAGATAAGCTAGAGGAGGATGGGGGTGGGGAGAATGGCCACTTGGGTGTTTTCCTATTTTCCTGGTGGTGGAAATTGAATAAAGATTCGTGCACCTTGAGTCTCTCACTGTGCCTCACACCTACACACACACAATATGGGTGCTGGGGAAAAAAAAGAGAAAAAAAAACAGGGGTGTAAAAGAAAAAAAAAGAAAAAAATAAATAAACAGGAGTGTTTCGTCACTGGCCACTCGGGTGTTTCCTTTCTTCCTGGTGGTGGAAATTGAATAAAGATTCGTACACCTTGTGTCTCTCATTAAAAAAAAATTTAAATTAAAAAAGTAAAAAATAAACAAGAATGTTCTAACTCAACTTTGATTTAATCCCTGCCCTCCCCTTCACTGTTTGATCACACAGCATTGCCTTTTGATGTGAAGGGCACTCCTTGTCACTGATCGCTTGTGTGTTTTCTTCCTGGTGGTGGAAACTGAATAAAGATTCGTGCACCTTGTGTCTTTCACTGTGTCTCACACCTGCATACACACACAACATGGGTGCTGGGGAAAAAATAAGCACTAGCTGAAAATGTGTTGCTGGAAAAGCGCAGCAGGTTAGGCAGCATCCAAGGAACAGGAGATTCGACGTTTCGGGCATAAGCCCTTCTTCAGGAATGAGGAAAGTGTGTCCAGCAGGCTAAGATAAAAGGTGGGGAGGAGGGATTGGGGGAGGGGCGATGGAGATGCGATAGGTGGAAGGAGGTCAAGGTGAGGGTGATAGGCTGGAGTGGGGTGGGGGTGGCGAGGTCAGGAAGAAGATTGCAGGTTAGGAAGGCGGTGCTGAGTTCGAGGGATTTGACTGAGACAAGGTGGGCGGTGGGGAAATGAGAAAACTGGAGGAAATGAGGAAACTGAACTCAGATTTCTCCAGTTTCCTCATTTCCCCTCCCCCCACCTTGTCTCAGTCAAATCCCTTGAACTCAGCACCGCCTTCCTAACCTGCAATCTTCTTCCTGACTCTCCGCTCCCACCCCACTCCAGCCTATCACCCTCACCTTGACCTCCTTCCACCTATCGCATCTCCATCGCCCCTCCCCCAAGTCCCTCCTCCCTACCTTTTATCTTAGCCTGCTGGACACACTTTTCTCATTCCTGAAGAAGGGCTTATGCCCGAAACGTCGAATCTCCTGTTCCTTGGATGCTGCCTGACCTGCTGCGCTTTTCCAGCAACACATTTTCAGCTCTGATCTCCAGCATCTGCAGACCTCACTTTCTCCCTAAAAAATAAGCACTACCACAGTTAGGCGGTAGTGTGGGGGTTAAAAAAAAGAACAGAAGTGTCAGGCATGCTGACAAAAAAAAGTAGGAGTGTTAGACATCCTATTCACTTTGAGAGCTGGCTCTGAGAGAGTTGATTCAATGTCAAGGACTCTCCACTTTTAACAAAAAATGGGAAAAAAAACAGGAATGTCACATGGGTGCAGGGGAAAAATAAGCACAGAAAAAGAAAAGAACAGGAGTGTCAGACATTCTGTTCACTCTGAGAACTGGCTCTGAGGAAGTTACATCAGTGTCAAGCACTCTCAGCGTATAAATGAGGGGTGATTTGGTGCCAGGATATTAGCCTCTGTGGAGTTATTTCTTCAAAGTGCGTCACCTCACACTTTTCAGGGTGACATTCTATTTACCACTGATCTGAAAAAAAGGGGTGTCACATGGGTGACACGGGACAATAAGCATTGCCGCTATAAGGCAGTAGTTCGGGGAAAATAAACAAGCATGTTCCAACTCTATTTTGATTTAATCCCTGCCCTCCCCTTCACTGTTTGATCACACAGCATTGCCCTTTGATGTGAAGGGCACTGCTTGTCACTGGCCACTTGGGTGTTTCTTTTCTTCCTGGTGGTGGAAATCGAATCAAGATTTGTACAACTTGTGTCTTTCACTGTGTCCCACACCTGCCCACACACAAAAGAAGAAAGAAAAAGTAAACAGGAATGTCAGACATTCTGTTCATTCTTGAGACGTGGCTCTGAGGAAGCCGGACCAGCATCAAATACTATGTGCGTGCAAATAAAGGGTAACTTGGTGATTGGATCCCAACCTCTGTGGAGTTATTTCAGGAAGATTAGAGGGAAAGAAAATTAAAAGTAAGCCAAACAGGAAAATAGCCTAAACAAATCCCCTGTGGAGAAAGATGAAGTGTCTTACTGTGATGAATACAAGTAATTGATGAACCACATTTTTAAAAAAGGGTGATTAGAGAGACAAAGAGAGATCTTGGAAAATGCATAGTTTATCAGAAAAAATAATTTCAATGTCACAGCAGCAAGAGTGTAGTCATTGAAATAGATTTTAACACTGGCAATTGTTTAGTTATGTGCAATAGCTGACATTTAAGTTTTTTTAACTTTGCCGGTAGTAAAGGTTAAGCCAATGCCAAGTTTCCAATTTCTTCTCAAGTGCCTGCTACGAGCTACTGCTGAGTGGAAATAAAAGTAAGAAGAGTTATAAACTGGCTGCAGATTTGGTATCACTTATTTAACACTACCATGTAAAGTCAAGACCAATCCTGATATATCTGCTTGTTAACTAAAAGGATTAATCTATGGCTTGAAAAAAAAATTGATTACTATGTGGGAAAGAAAATGTTGGTTACAAGACAAAAAACAACATTTTGGCACAATTAGATCCTGAACTTTTTATTAATTCAAGATTAGCTAGTCATACCCTCATCCCTTAATGGAAATTATCTCTGTGTTAGCCATGTATAATTGGAATGGTGGTAATGAAATTCTAGTGTGCACAGGAATACAATAAAACACCCTATTAATATTGATGCTAGCAACATAAGTAAGGTGACCGTGTCACCTTCACTACAGTCCTTATTAATGGACTATAAAAGGACTCATCTGCAGAGGTTGATTGGGTCCATAAGACAATGATGTGGGAGATTAGCAGTAAAATAAGAAGCAGCAAAATATCTTCCAAAGCAGTATTAGAGTATACAATATGAGAGATTTTGGTGAGCATTTCAGTATATTGATGGTTATTAATTCTGCATGATCACTCATAATTATAGGCACCACATGGACATAAATATTGGATTATTGCAAGTCCTTATGAAATATAGATTCCTATGAACATATTTTAAATTCTTGTGGCAGATCTGGCTTCAACAGAGGGAAAGAAAATGGCCTTCACTTGTCAGTTTTTTTTGTGTCAATATGTGAGTCATTAGATTAGATTACTTACAGTGTGGAAACAGGCCCTTCGGCCCAACAAGTCCACACCGACCCGCTAAAGCGTAACCCACCAGACCCATTCCCCTACATTTACCCTTTCACCTAACACAATGGGCAATTTAGCATGGCCAAGTCACCTAACCTGCACATTTTTGGACTCCACACAGAGAGTCAACTGAGGTGGGAATTGAACCCAGGTCCCTGGCGCTGTGAGGCAGCAATGCTAATCACTGTGCCACTGTGCCGCCCATAACTGTCTCACCGTGCTGCCCAGTCATGATGACCATTAGTTCAAAACATTTCTGCCGTTGGAATAATTCATATAAATCAAAACTGCTACTAGGTAACATGATCAGAAGCTCGAATGGAGATGATGTATCATGCTGTGTTTTCAAATAGGAAGAAAACAGATAACCATAAGCAATCACCAATCTACTGCTCAGACTACAGTATACCAAAACATGGGGTAGAATGTTCCCTTCCTCGTGTGGCATGAGTAATGGTATATATGATAACAAAATGGATTGAGAAAAAGTTTCCAGATTTGGTCCTCAAGCTTTAGATTGTAACTTCAGAATCTCACCCTTCACTGGCCACTGCCTTACCTTCATATACTTGCATTTTATTAATGTTCCAGTTTTCCTCATGTGTATTGAGGTTACAATTCTTTTCTCCTTCACTGAGAAACTACATGGTGCAAATACCCAACAGGTAAAAGAGAACAAGTACCCAGCAGCTGCAACTCACAGAATATATGTCCTGGCCATCATGCTCCCACTTCTTCTATGCAACATCCCTGCATGCTGTATGGTCATCCTCATTGATCCTTCATCTATTGCAGCATTAGTAAGCCACGAGCCTTACCATATCTTGGGCTAATTAAGTCATGATTTTAGACCCTCAGCATACTTTTTACCTGATAGACATCTATAACTTGCATGCTTCTTTCACTTTGTACACAGGAACAGTCATGCAGCTCATGCATCATTATCATGACAGGCGCCTGAAACCTCTTTGTTTGCTTCCTAAGCACATATTACCTTTAACACTGAGGGTGAGATCTTGCTAGGCTCTGTGTGATGTGGATTATGGTGAGATAAATGGTAGAATGTTTGGCAAGGCATATCACGATGCTGAGATCATCTAACTTTTTTTAAGCAGCATGGCGAGATTCCTGCTCAGCAGCAGTGAGTTCCCAATTGATGCTCATTATTGCTTTGTAAATACCTTGCCAACAGCCCAACTTACAATGGGTTATGATCTCACCAAATTTCCCATGCAAACCAGCTGTCGAGAAAATTCGACGAGGAAACAGGAGCAGGTTTTTGACAGGTTCAACTTGCTATTTGCTTCAAATGTCTGACATGTCAGACACTGGATAGTAATATCCCAGACACACTCCATGGGCACAGGCCACATACGATCCATACCCATGGACATTGGCATCCAACTTGTGACAGCCTATGGATCCTCATGTCACATGTCTGATCCATTTACAGGATGCTCCTGGACTTCAATGATGCTGTCCTTGCAACTATCATTGTAATGCTGCAGCAAAAACACTTTATGACACACACCCAGCTCAATGACTGGACCACATTGCATCTCTGGGCTCTTCATGTGATGTCATTTCACTCACTAATTCTGACTCTACCTGGATGCTTGCAGAATCCCTGTCTTGCATTTTCTTTCCTTGTCTCTTTAGCTAGAGGCACTAGGTTCATGTTACTACAATCTTACCTTGCCATTTAGCATAGACGTGAAGCCAGGGAGTTGGCTAAATTTGTCAGCAGGGCTCAGTCTAATCAAATGGGCTAGCCTTTGCTCAGGGAATCTTGGTGCAATAAACAAAAGGCATCCTCTGATACTAGTGCAGTCCATGCTCAGATCCATTGCTGATAAGGGGTGAAGATCAAAATGGTGGGTAGCAAATCACCCATCTTGACTCTTTCTGCCCTGTTATGAACTGTTTTGCTCCTAAAATGAAAGAAAGACTGCTCGTACGGAAGCTGAAAGTTGGTGACATGGCTCTTGGCATTGATATAAGTGAGGAGGCTTCGTTGAGAAAGTGAGTCATGTAGAGTGAATGGTGTCACAGGCTGGGGTGGGTGAGTGCAAATGAGGATGATGTTGTATGCATTAGCAATAGTGGTAGAGCTTGAGCCTTGGTGGGAAGTGGGAAACAGTGGCAGAGATAGAGTGTAAGGAATCAGAGAGAAGATGGTGGCACGTACCCTGGCAGATTGAAGACATTCACATTCTCCCTACAGTACTGAGCATTCCTCCAGGTGGCTGAGACTACTCTAACCTTCATGGCAACCTCAGACCAGGGTGGCATGGTCTGGCACTGTGGCCTCCATTGCAGGTCCTGGGGAAAGAGAATGTCTTGCCTCTGCATCAACAGTGTCAGCTTTGTCGGGGGTAAATGTCATGAACCATGCAGGGCAGCCCCTGAAGTGACAATGCTTGGCCAGATACACAACATTTGGTGTTGGTGCAGGAGATGCAGTTGAATTTTGGAATCCAGGTGACTGGTGAGTTGCTCCAGGAACAGCGTGTGACAGAAGTCAGATGTGATATTTGCTATAAAGGCACGAATGTCAATTAATTCAGAGAGTTTGGTAAGATACAATGAAAAAAAGCATTTGACATTGTGGCCAGAATCACTAGCGGAATTCACACTTTGTTCAAAAAGTACAAGGTTCAGATCTGAGTTACGGTATGTCTGCCTTTGCAGTTTAGCTTGTCATTAATGCACAGGAAAAGACCAGCAGCTTGACACCAGACCTAAGTCAATCTTATCAGTCAACTAGGCAGTGGGTATGTCATGTGGCACTGTGCCATAGAAACTTCAGATCTTCAGGTCTGCAGTTGCATGCAGCAAACACTGCATATGTCTCAAACAAATGGCCATTTGTTAAAATAAAAGATGATGAGTCCTTAGTGGAGTAAGGTGCAACCATAGTCAGTCAAGTGATGCTGTCACAATATGTCAGGAGCAATATTGAATTATACTGCAGGGAGTTGGCCACAGTCTTGCAGGTCAAACGAAAGCAGTGTCAGCATTTCAGGCATGTCAGGCAGAGTACTGTTGAGTCTTTAATACATTGATGGCCAGTTCTTCCTGTAATGAGACACGGGCAAAGAATAAATATGATAGAAGCTGATGCAAGTGCAGTTAGTGGTCATGCAACAGCCAGAAAGGTGGCGAAGTGTACTCAGTGAGTAAATAGGAAGTATAGATGACATGAAGGGCTAGTAGTTTGGAAGGATGAGATAAGTGTGAGTCATTGACTGGACATGGTGCATGCAACAGTGATATAAGCCTTAATGAAATTCATATACAGTGGCAGAATTAGAATGAGGTGGTGCTTGAAAGTGTGAGATGGCAGAGAGAAGATGGTGGCATTACTTTTGTGGAGCTCAGTAGATTATTAATGTTCTTGAAGCATTGCTGGGTATCCCTACTGAGTCAGGAAGCAGCACTGGCTCTTGTTGCAATTCCTGTCCTAACTGTCTGTCTGATGACATGGCCTCCTTTGGCAGTCGGCAGAGAAGAAAGGACTGACCTTTCCTCCACCATCCATCCAAAGCAACTCCAGATCTCTGTCCTGGAAGCAGGGAGCTTTTCCTCTGACACATGTTTAGAGTCAGTCATCACTGTATGAGAGGTAGTCCTGTTTTGCCGCATGTTATGATGGCAAATCTTAACACTACATCACCAACAAATATATAGAACTTCTAATTACAGTACATGATTTTTAAAAAGTGGCCATACACCCAAGAATGACTGTGACTATGGATTCTGAACAATGTAACCCAGTGACTGTTTGGAAGACCTTAGCCTTCAGGAAGATCCTTGAATGCTATACTTTATGGGTCCCATGGAAGCTTCAAACAGAAGGATTTCAAAAGGTAGAAGTGCAAGGCAAACTTCAGACTGTGGACATGTGTTTAAAGATAAGTCCATGTTTATCCTTTCTGGAATATGCAATAAAGAAGTTTAAAACCCACCTGAAACCCTGACCTTGTCTGTTAATGTACTAATGTGCTCATGTGAACTAGTGTCTTGTGAAGGTTAGAGCTTGAGGACAACATTTGAAGACACCTGTTCTGTGGATAAAATGAAAGATGCTTTCTTTCTCTCTCTCTATCTCTCTCCCCCCCTATGAGTGCTGCAGGCTAGACATCATCAAAAGGAAACAGGGCAAAAGAATTTTTGCTCACATCTCAAAGCCAACTGTTCATCCATCAATATCAGTACTATTAGTATTGCCCAATGTAAAGGCCATAACATGTCAGCGTCTATTATTCACAGAACCAAGAGACTGATTCACATATCAAATTTGTTTATCATTTTTTAACTTTCGTCATTCTTGGATCCACCGTTCATTTTTAATCTGTGTCCACGTGTGTTAAATTTTTACTTCTTCTGATGTTGAGTGACCAATAACTGCATTCTTTCTCTAATTAAAGAAGACTGGTGTACAGTTGGGCCTTAAATATTGTGCCAATCGCACATAAGATTGTAAGTGCCAGAAATGGCAAACACATTTGCCTCGCTTGCTTCATGATTCCCCAAGAAATGTGTCCAGTAACTCATTTGCATAATTAATGAGGCAAAAAGCAAACATACGAGAAAAAAACTTTGTTCTCAGCTATGGGGAAACTCACTTGTCACCATACTTTAGGTGCAATTGGGAAACTTCAGCCCAGAGAATTTAAAAATATCAAGCAGTATTTCACAAAGAAGATGATGATTACATTTGCTGATATTGCTTTGTATCAAAACATATAATGCTCAAAGGAATCTCAGTTCTTTCTGAATTTTGTAAATTTAATATTTGCAAAATTGTACCTAAACATTTGACGTGACTTTCGTTTTTGAATTATTCTGAAACTTCTGATTTGAAGTAAAATGCAGCATATTAAAATCATGGCATCAAACCCATATCATAATGAAAGAATATTGATCCATTCATTAATTACAGGAAAAGATGAGTTTTGTTATGATAGTTTGGGGTGGCACAATGACAAGCACTGCTGCCTCACAGCACCAGAGACCTGGGTTCAATTCCCACCTCAGGTGATTGACTGTGTGGAGTTTGCGCATTCTCCCCGTATCTGCGTGGGTTTCCTTCGGGTGCTCTGGTTTCCTCCCACAGTTCAAAAACGTGCAGGTTAGGTGAATTGGCCATGCTAAATTGTCTGCAGTGTTAGGTGCAGGGGTAAATGTAGGGGAATGGATCTGGGTGGGTTGTGCTTTGGTGGGTCGGTGTGGACTTGTTGGGCCGAAGGGCCTGTTTCCACACTGTAAAGTAATCTAAAAAAAAACTGAATGGAATTTACATGATGATATATTTTTAGTGTCATAAATATTAATACATCATAAGTAATAGTTGTTCCACCTAATATGTATTCTTCATTTAATAATCAAATTGCTGTTTTTTTGGAACTTGCTAGCAGAATTTGGCGACCATGTTCCCTACATTGTCACAATGACTACAGTTTCAAAATCCTTTATTACCTATATTGGGGCTTTGGGATAACCAGAGGCCATAAAAGATGGCTTGCAAGCACATTTTGTGCCAGGACAGCAGTTTTTAGGGCACATTTTACTGTTATTACTGTAGTGTTATTTGCGTACCTTTACATGAATTAAAGAGTTGCATTATTAATTAATTCTGATAAAAGTACTTTTGCATTTATATAGTGCAAGTAAAATGAATAATTGATCAAATAAGGCTGATATAATGCAAATTCACAAAAGAGGGATTGCTTCAAATTTAGAAATTTCTGGGATAATTCAGATCTTGCTTTATACTAATCAAATAAACTGCTTCTCCATGATTTTTAAAAATAGTTATGTCAGGGCAATTTCACAACATGGATACTTTTGGATTCAAATTTAGTTAAAATTTGGTTCCTCTCTTCATATAATTGCTTCTCTGCTTACTTATCTCTATGCTTGCCCCAACATCTTTATCTTTCTCCTTCATTGAATTGATTACTATTCAGGCAGTGAAGACAAAATTCAATCTCAACCCACCGTCCCATCCTGGCACCTTCCCCTGCCACTGCAGGAATTGCAAAACCTGTACCCACACCTCCTCCCTCATCTCCATCTAAGGCCCTAAAGGAGCCTTCCACATCCACCAATATCATTTATTATATCCGTTGCTCCTAATGCGGTCTCCTCTACACTGGGCAGACTGGACGCCTCCTAGCAGAGCGCTTTAGGGAACATCTCTGGGACACCCGCTCCAATCAACCACACCGTCCTGTGGCCCAACATTTCAACTCCCTCTCCCACTCAGCCGAGGACATGGAAGTCCTGGGCCTCTTTCACCGCTGCTCCCTCACCACCAGATGCCTGGAGGAAAAACGCCTCATCTTCCTCCTCGGAACACTTCAACCCCAGGGCATTAAAGTGGACTTCAAAAGTTTCCTCACTTCCCCTTCCCCCACCTCATCCCAGTTCCAAACTTCCAGCTCAGCACTGTCCCTACGACTTGTCCTACCTGCCTATCTTCTTCTCCACCTATCCACTCCACCCTCCCTCCCCCCACCGACCTATCACCTTCATCCCCTCCCCCACTCACCTATTGTACTTAAACTGATCCAGGTAAACTACCCTCCTCTCACTTATCTCTCCACCCTTCAGGCTCTTTGCCTGCATTCCTGATGAAGGGCTTTTGCCCGAAACATTGATTTTACTGTTCCTCGGATGGTGCCTGAACTGCTGTGCTTTTCCAGCACCACTCTAATCTAGAATCTGGTTTCCAGCATCTGCAGTCCTTGTTTTTACCTCATAAGTCTTGTTCAGCCATGTGTTACATGTTTATAATGAAATGCATTTTTGAAAATGGTACTTCATTAAGGACAGAGGCGTGTACTTTTTTAAGATTTCTGTGTCTTTAAAATCTGTTGATTGCAATGAGAAAGAGCTTTTAAAGACAGGGATTTACCAGGATGGCTGTATTAGTTAACAGCAGGAAATTTGATCTCTATTGTGAATTCTGTTTATGTGGCTGTGGGTAGCTGCAATGTCCAGATAGCCAAGAGCTGTGGAATTCTTTACAGGTGAAGTTAATTGGTTCTCAGCTAACTAAGTGGGTTAGAACTGGGAAAAAGTTACAGAGACGCACACACAGTAAAAAAAAACAGAAGACTGCAGGAGAAATCACACCTTGGCAGATTGTGAAATTTGAATACAATAAAATTGGAATTATAAAAGCTTGTATAATGGTGACCATATAACCATTGCCAATTGTTGGAAAAGCTATCTGATTCACTAATATTCTTTAGGGAAGGAAATCTGTTGTTCTTCTCAGCCTGTATAGACCGCAGGCCCATAGAAATACAATTGATTCTTAACTGCCCTCTGAAATAGACTAGAGAACCAATCAGTTTATTGGCAATTAGGGTTGGATAACAAATACTGGCCTTGCCAGTGACACCCACATCCCATTTAAAAGTTAAATAACTCTGATTTGACCAATTTATCTTTACCTACTCTGTAATCTGTACTTACATATGTACAATCTCCAAAAGTACTTTTGTGTGAAAAAGGGTGCTTTTTTTTATTAGTTTACCTGGATCAGTTTAAGTACAATAAAGCTAACCTTATTTTGTTAAACACAAGAAAAACTGGTCTATTGTATTTTTTATAATCTCACTGTGTACATTAATGTGTAATCATGTACTAATGCTCTAGTGGATGCATTGAATTGACAAGTACATTCTTTTCAAACAAAAAAAACCTATTGTGGTCATTGAAGATAGACAAATGATGGGAATTATTCAATTTCTCTTCTCCTTAATATGACAATATATTTATTTTATGTTATTAACAATTGTTTGTTATTTCTCAACTGACGGCACTTTGAGTCAACAATATTCTGAGTATTAAAACTCCTCGTAAATAAGAGACTATTTCATTTCATGTGCAGGGAACAAAAGAAAGTGAACCGCCAAAGAGAACTCAAAGCCAAAGTTTTGTCTGAAACAATTGGCTCCTTGCTTGATTTTTCCTCAGTAAGATGTCCAATTTCAGGCAGTCTAATGGGGAAAATATAGCTAGTAAGGCTTATTTACGAGGAGTTAATGCAATGTGTATTGTGCACCCCCACCTCCAGCAATGCACTGCAACAGACTCGCAACAAGAAATAAAAAATTCTGAACTAATCCATACGTCTCCCTAAATTTTCATGAAAATACTTGATTCCACAATTACCAAAGCTAATCTTTGGCAAAAAAGATAGCTTTGCAGAAGGGGAAATTTTGTTACTATTCATGTCTTCAAAATTGCCACGTACATTATATGAAAAGTTCTGCCATATATATTAATTTATCTTTTCAGTCCAGGAGGGCGTAGGCCGCTTTGCATTTCCACTGTTTTCCTTTTCTTTAATTATTCATATTTCTGAAATTCACAACTGTTTTATTTTTGTGTTTTGCCCTGTTTTCTTTGTAATTTCTCTGCAGCCATACAGCTAGAAACAAATCTTACTTTTATCTGGCAGTTATACTCTAGATTAAAGCTTCCAAGTTTATAATGATACAAACTTTGTGTGAAATTCAGTCATTGTAAATCAGTTGATTAGTTGAAACCAAAACAGTGCCAGAGATTTGTTTATAAGAACTAAAAATACATTTGAAATTTGGAAATGGTAGTTGTTATGCAACTCACAGTTTTTACAATATATCACACCATTTTGAATTCTTCATTACACTTGACATGTGTTGAAAGTCTGGTTTCCTGAATCCTTTCTTAATGATTTTTATCATTGTACCTTTATATGAGGAATTTTTGCTTGAGGCTGCTAACTTTGCTAAATGTCATTGTCAATTATGTCCCCTTTTCTCTTGAAGCCAATAATTGAAGCTCACTGAGCAAGAGACCCTCTTCACCCTCCATAAGACCATAAGACCATAATATATAGGAGTGGAAGTAAGGTCATTCGGCCCATCGAGTCCACTCTGCCATTCAATCATGGCTGATGGGCATTTCAACTCCACTTACCCGCATTCTCCCCATAGCCCTTAATTCCTCGAGACATCAAGAATCTACCAATCTCTGCCTTGAAGACATTTAGCATCCCGGCTTCCACTGCACTCTGCGACAATGAATTCCACAGGCCCACCACTCTCTGGCCCACCACTCCAGGTGGACCTTCTGCAGGTTGTTAAAGCTTTTCTTGTTAGTTCCTCTCAAATCACATGTCCTACATGTTTTCAGAGTTTTGTTCGTGGTTGTCCATAATTTGTCATGTACAATCTTAACTTCGGTCTGATTTGTGATGACCAAGAAAATTCATTTTGCGCTTTAGTTTTAGTCAGTTCATTGTAATTCTCCATTTGGCCTGATACTATGTTGCAATTTGACACATGGATTAGCTCAGTATACTTGGAATGGACATGGATATGTATTTTTCATGGTGAAACTCCCAAGGTGGAGTTATAAATACCTAAGCAATGAATCTATATCAGACATCGATTGAAGTACTCTGTGAAGATTTCAGCATTTCATGTCAGAAATGTTGCTCACACTATACAATTAGATTAGATTACTTACAGTGTGGAAACAGGCCCTTCGGCCCAACAAGTCCACACCGACCCGCCGAAGCGCAACCCACCCATACCTCCACATTTACCCCTTACCTAACACTACGGGCAATTTAGCATGGCCAATTCACCTGACCCACACATCTTTGTGACTGTGGGAGGAAACCTGAGAACCCAGAGGAAACCCACGCAGACACGGGGAGAATGTGCAAATTCCACACAGACAGTCGCCCAAGGCTCAAATCAAACCAAGGTTCCTGGTGCTGTGAGCCATAGTGCTGCCTTATTTAGAGAATTTGATGATATTAACTATAGAAGAAAAACAAAAAGAAAATTTGCAATGAATATATATGTGATGATATGCTTTTAATGTTGTTTATGTAAAATTAGATGTGTATTTACTGGCATGGAGAAAGCAACGCAAGTCTAATAAATGTATTATTTAAAAAATCAAAGATTACAACTTAACCATGCATCAAGATTCCATTCTTGAGGATGAAATTTCCTATATTTTGGCAAAGTGTCAATTTCAGCAAGTTTCTTGGTGGGTTTCCCTCTGAGAATCGTGGTAACTTTTGTTATGCAACTCAGAACTATGCGACTGTCAATTATGCATCACACCTCCACATTGCCACTCTCACATAATATTGCAGTCAGCAGCAGTGGAAGTGTTTTCAGATGCCAGGGTCTTACGGCATTCATGCTGCAGGCACCAAGATTTAAAACTCAGATTGCACAATTCCAAATGCTGGATCAGTGGTGATGGAAGAGCACAGCAGTTCAGGCAGCATCCAACGAGCAGTGAAATCGACGTTTCGGGTAAAAGCCCTTCATCAAGGGCTTTTGCCCGATACGTCAATTTCACTGCTCGTTGGATGCTGCCTGAACTGCTGTGTTCTTCCAGCACCACTGATCCAGAATCTGGTTTCCAGCATCTGCCGTCATTGCTTTTACCTACCTAATTCCAAATGCTGCCAGCCTGGTCAGGTTCGGTCCACAGTCCAGAAGAATGTGGAGCAATGCACTCAGAAAGTTACTGACCTTCTGTATTCCAAAAGCTCTGAGGATAAGGCCATGGTCAGTCATCAGCTCAGATAGCATTTCATATGCATTCAAAGTTTGGGAGAAGATTTGTAGCTTGGGTGCTCATTGTTGTGGTTCTGTTCACCAAGCTGGAAATTTGTGTTGCACATCAATAAGCACATTGACCTGGACTCAATATAACAGCCACTGCAGCGGACAGCTGGAACTGACAACCGGAAGCGGCAGATACAAATCACTATAAATGCCGGAGGAAACAATACAGAAGCGCTTCACAGGAGGCTCCCAAGCATTGAGGATGTCACCTAGACAGGAGACGAAACATCTGCAACACAAATTCCCAGCTCAGCAAACAGAACCACAACAACTTCATTACGAAGTCTAGTATAGAGTTTAGATCAGCGTATATTCAGTTATTCTTTAACAAGATATGGGTGTCACTGGTTAGGCCAATATTTGTGCCCCATCCTTAATTGTCTTGTGAGGGTGGTAGTGAGCTGTCATCTTAAATTGCTGCACTCCATGTGATTTAAGTGCATCCACATGCTATTAGGAAATGTGTTTCCAAGAAGTGATGTTAATACAGTGACAGTGAAGAAATGGTGATATAGTTTCAAATCAGGGTGATGAGTAGCTTGGAGGGGACCTGGCATAGATTATTGGGTTGGTAGTTGCTGATGAATAACCCTTGATAGTTAATTCTGTGTAACTTGCGAATGGTACTGCCACTGTGTAATAGTGGTGGAGGGATTGAAGTTTGAAGATGGTTGGTGGAATGCCAATCAAATGAATTGCTTTGACATGGATGATGTCAAGCTTCTCTCATATTGTTACACTCATCCAAGCAAGTGGAAATTCTTCAATCACCCTCCTGATTTGTGCCTTCTACCTGGTGGACTTAGTATAGATGCTTCGGGGATTTATTCACCTCTGAATTCCAAATCTCTGCCCTGATCTTGTAGTTGCACTATTTATATGGGACATCCAGTTCAGTTCTGGTCAATGATAACCCACAGGATGTTGATTGTGGGGATCTTGATAAAGTAATGAATGTGAAGAAGAGATGATTACATTCTCTTTTGCTGGAGATGGTCATTACTTGGCATTTGTGTAATGTGAATGTTACTTATTTCTTATTATTCAAAGCTTGAAAATGTTGTCCAGGTCTTACTGCATATAAACACAGACTGCTTCAGTATCTGAGAAGTCTCATGAACTGAGCATTGTGCAACCATCAGCAAATATTCACTTTGGATCTTCTGATGAAGGTAAGATCATGAAACAGCTAAAGATGATGAGCCTCAGCCATTACCTGAGATAACTAATGTAGATATATCCTTGGATTGAGATGATTGACCTCCACAACCACAACCAAATTCCTTTGAGCTTGATAAGACTCTAATGAGTTGTGAGTCTTGCCTATAGACAAACCAGAGATAACAAACAATCTGGTTACCAGCTTCCCAGTGGTCACAGATGATGATCTCAATGGAACATGGAAGAGACCAGCTCCAACATGACAGAGGGAAATACAGGGTAGAGGATATTTCATGTTGCAGAACACTGAAAGAGATAGTGGAAGTTCAGCTGCTACAGTTGTAGCCTTTCTATGGACAGGTCAGCATTGTGCAACCATCAACAAATATTCTTCCCCTTTATGAAGGATAAGACAACAGTCCCAGACAAATCCAAGGATTCACCACAAATGTTTCAGATGGATATCAGACACTTTGCAAAGCAGAAGTCCTCCAACATTTTTGTTTGAAGTCCTCCAACATTACCTTACTTGCATTTTGGGTGTTTGCATATGCAGACTTCATCTTAGAGCTAAACACTTGAGCTTTTATGAGTGACTAACAAATTCACTGAATTGAACTGATTAGTCTAAGTTTGGTGAATGGGAAATGTACCAGCTGATAGTCCTCTGTGATATCATGAAAGGATTGAGTCTATTGCTTCAGGTACAGATGAATGATTATTTAATTCAAGGTAGCATGCCAAACAATCACATCAGCTTAGATGGCAACTTAGTGTACATGCCCAGTTGGTTTTAAGAATGTGAGATGGCCTTGGTTATACTGTCTGTTTAATTCATGAAATAATAGAAAGGAGCATATGATCTCCTTCAAATTGTGCACGATGATAAGTCAATATTGCTTGGTCATTATGTGTTCTGCAATCCTTACTTGAATCCAGCTGGAACCCAGGAGCAGCTGCAGATAGACTTACAGCATCTCAAACTTACTTATTTAGAGATCTTTGAGAAACAGAAAGAAAAACTAAGGCAGAAAATGGTGAAACTCAGCAGTGTGGCAGCATCTGTAGGGAGAAAGCAGAGTTAACTTTTCAAGTCTGGAGACTCCTCATCAGAACTGAAAGCAACTCGGAAAACATAGTGTTTATGCTGAAGATGAGGTTGGTTTAGGGCAGGGTGTGGGGGATAGGTGAGTGGAATAGGTGGCGATGGAGCCCAGAGAGACAGAAAGATTTAAGAGGGGTAGGTAAGCAAAGTGATTATTGACAATAGGTCAAGACAAGAGAAGCTGAATAAGTAATAATGAGAGCTGGGTGTAGGAGAGAATGAAGAGTCTGTGCTAAAGACAATTCTGTCATGACAGGACCAGATGTCGGTTGGATAGAAAATGTGGGAGGATGGAATCAGGCTCTAAAGTTATTGAACATGATATTGAGTCCTAGAGGCTGCAGGGTCCCCAGATGGAAAATGAAATGAGTTGCGTTGAGGCTCATTCTCATCTTATTTCAACACAGCCTATCAATTTTCTCTTACTCTGAAGTCTCATTATCACTTATTAAGCTTCTCTTCTGTCCTGGCCTATTATCATTTATTGCCATGTTTGCCTACATCTTTCATATCTCTTTCTCTGTAGGATATCCACTCACCTCTTTCCCCACCACTATTCCACCATCCCACCTGCCCCTCCCTCCTCCCCCCTCCACCCCAATTAGAGGAGGAAAAAAGTCTGTTATCTACCAAATAGTTGTGGGAGCTCTTTCATTGAAACAGAATCCCTACAGTGCAGAAAGATACCATTCAGCCAATCAAGACTGCATGGACCCTCTGAAGAGCATGCCACCACAGCCACCCTGTCTCTGTCACCCTGCTTTTACAATGGTTAATCCATTTAGCCTGCACAACTATAGACACTACAGGGCAATTTAGCATGGCCAATCTGCACATTTTTGGATTGGGGGAGGAAACCAAAGCACAAGGCATAAACCTACACAGACACAGGGAGAACTTGCAAACTCCACACAGAGAGTCATCTAAGGCTGGAGTCAAATCCAGGACCTTGTTGCTGTGAGGCAACTGTGCTAACCACTGTGCTACCATTCTGCTCTTGATCAAAGAAGCAAGACCTGTAGAGATTTAAGAAGACTGGAAGATTTGTCTGGTGTGGCTGGAAGAGGGAGTTGCCAAATTGGGTCTTGTTGCTAGGAATTGGTTCAAGAATTCTTGGGAGACTGAGGTAAATGACTTCCAACAGACACTGGTTATTATAGATCAGAGAAGAGGGAAGAAATGAGCCCAGTGGGAATCAGTTGGACTGGTTTTTGTAAAGAATATAATTCTGTGAAGAATGTGGTATAATGTATAAAAGCACTGTAGGGTTTTCACTCATGTTAGAAAGTTATAGATCTAAGCCATTGATGAAAGAAAACCTTTCCCTTGTATGTAATGTTGATTGACTATGAAGATACACAACTCATTCATTTTTATAAAATCAGCTTGTTTAAATCAACTTCTGTGGCAGGTGAGACTTGAGATTTCAGATCTAGAAGTAGGGAGATGACTACAATGCCCCAAGGATCCCTTTCATGTTATACATATATTTTTAACCAACATATTTTGACAAAGCAGGTGTGACGTGAACCTGGACCTTCTGCCTCAGGGGGATGAACAAATATTTTCAAATAATCTGTTCAAATATGTCCCGTTGGAAAAGGGAGTGGTGTAGGGAGTGGAGAAATGGACCAAGGTGTCCAGAGGAAATGGCTTCTGCAGAAGATTGACAAGAGAGGAGAAGGGAGTATATGTCTGGCGGTGGCCTCTGATGGAGTTGGTGGAAAGGGTGGCTAATGATCTTTTGGATGTGGATGTGGTGGGATGGTAAATGAGGACTAGGGAGCTCCTATTATTGCTGTGGGAGGTAAGAGAAAGGGTGAGAGTCGAAGTGTGGGAGATGGATCAGATACAATTTAGGGACCTGTCAAACACAGTGTTGAAGAAGGTAGATCCGCTGTTGAAGAGGCCCCTTTGAAGAAGCTAGCATTGTCTTTCAGATTCGGGAAAGTGGGAGAATGGAATGGAAAATACAGGAAGCAGGGTGTGAGGATGTATGGTCAAGATAACTGTGGGAGTGGTGGATTTGTAGTAGATATTGGTGGCCAGCCTATGGAAACAGAGATGTTGAAGAAGGGGAGGGAGATGTCAGAGATGGATATGGTGAAGGTAAAGGTAAGGTGGAAATTCAATGTAAAATTGATAAACATTTTCAATTCTGGATGAGAGAGGGAAGCAGCACTGAGGATGTCATTGATGTACCAGATAAAGAGTTACAGGTAGCTGTTCGCATTCACCATTGCCCTGTAAGTAACTCCTGTTCAATTGCCTATTGAAGAAAAAGGTGGATACCACGTTTAGAGACACTGAAAGGGCACATTCTTAACCAGTGAATAAAATTCAGCATTAGTGTGCAAACAACCTCATTTCATTAGCAAAATTCTGAAAGGAAACAGAAGGAACCAAAAGAAAGTAACTTATCTACTCCTATCATACAGATTGGTGCAATCAGGCAGTTTATCTTTCTTTATCTTTTGCCCCTTTTCCCATCCTTTATATCCTTGTCTTGTCTCTTTCTGTATCTGTTTGTGTGTATGCAAA
Source organism: Hemiscyllium ocellatum (assembly GCF_020745735.1). Taxonomy (NCBI): domain Eukaryota; kingdom Metazoa; phylum Chordata; class Chondrichthyes; order Orectolobiformes; family Hemiscylliidae; genus Hemiscyllium; species Hemiscyllium ocellatum. Next base: position 125,704,485 of record NC_083402.1, read on the forward strand.
AATTTTATAAAGGTTTATGTAATATTATAATGAACTCAGCCAGATGGACCTCAAGGAATAGGAGTTTTCTGACTCGGGCTGCTAACCTGGTCCAATCAGGAAGCCCTGGCTGATAGATATAAACAGGCGTGTCAGAGGTTCTGTTCACTCTGAGAACTGGCTCTGAGGACTCTGGATCAGTGTCAAGGGCTCTCCATGTGTAAATAAAGGGTGACTTGGTGACAGGATACTGGCCTCTGTGGAGTTATTTGAGTGTAGATTTTAACTTCCGAATTTGTAAGTTAGCGATTCATATTTCTTTATTGCCATGTGTTAAAGACAGTTTGATTACAATAAATAATTATTTTCATTTTAATGAAGTAGTTGGTGCATGTATTATTTTACCTGAATTAGACAGTTAGTTAGAATCTGACTATTCAGTGGTTTAGTCAAGTTTTCATCTTTGTAGCATCTCTGGTAATACTGGTATTTGATTTCCAGCACCCGACTCCAATGAATCATGACAACAGTGTGATTGTTTTAGTTGGTTAATGCATTCAAATCCCTTTTAAAAATTCTTCGTCTCTACAGGAATTGCAATGATGCTGATAATTCAAAAGTTCTTCTTCAACGTTTTCCACTTAGAAGTGTTTCCATTCATTCTTCGTTATGTGTTTTCATTTCTAATTCCTTTGCCAATACCTATTTTGAATTCAAATGTAGTTTTCATTTTTAAAAAATTTCTTTTATTACCTTGATTCCCTTTCCTTTTCAATGCTGGATATCCATACAATTACCATTAAAAGTATCTGCTTTCCTTTTTCAATTGTGTTAGAATTGAGCAGTTACATTAAAACAGAGCACATCTTACAGAGCAAAAGGCAGGGGAGTGTTGTATCACAGTCCAACCATGCACAAGCAGGGGTTGCGGAGGTTCTTTCACAATTGTTTGATTGTCATTTGCCTTAGATCTTACATGGGAGTCATGTATCATTTTGTCATCGGCTAAATGACAGCACATACTCTGTAATGAGATTCTTCTGGAAGGGTTGGATATAAAGGAGATTGAAGTTAACCTTGTCTTTCAGGTGATAAGCAATCATCGTGGATTATTTGGAGGCAATTACCAAGTTTTCATGTTTATCATTTTAATCCCCATGGGGGAAATCTCCTCAATCTTTAATATCTGGCAGAGGACACTAACAGGCTCTTTAAGTGCAAACTTTCAGCTGGCTGAAGGTAATATGCAAATGAACATCAAATAAGATTGATGGATTTCACTATTGTACCTTTCAGAGGACAATTAAGGTTAAATTCTTATCCTTTTACTGCAACATCTCATACCACTCATCACTAAACATCTACAATTTTCATGACTTTTTTGTGAAGGTACATAATCATTCACAATTTTAACTCCACAGCTAGCTACAGAAAAATTACATTTTTCTCAGACTTAAAGTAGCAGGCGTTGTTGCATGTAATATGATTAGGAAGTGCTGTAAAAACATAGCAGGCCAATCAGCATTTGAGAGAGGGTAGATTAATGTTTAGGCTGCAATCATTCATCAAAATTAAAAACAAATCCATTACAGCACCATAGGTCAGAACTGTTTTCAGTAGCTGGTACATTTGAGCTTCAACATTACAGATGCCAAATATTATTGTTGGATATCTACAATAAAACTAAAAATCTTGGAAACACCAGTTGATCTGGCGATATTAGTGGAGAGAAAAATAGACAACATATCGAGTCATAGAGTCACAGAGATGTACAGCATGGATACAGACCCTCCGGACAAACTCATCCATGCCGGCCAGATATCCCAATCTAGTCTGATCCCACTTGCCAGTACCAGGCCCATATCCCTCCAAACCCTTCCTATTTAGATGCCTTTTAAATGTTGCAATTGGACTAGCCACCACAAACTTCTTCTGGCAGCTAATTCCATATATGTACCACCATCTGCATGAGAAAGTTGCCCCTTAGGTCTCTTTTATATTTTTCCCTTCTCACCCTAAACCTACACCCTCTAGTTCTGGACTCACCCACCCCAGGAAAAAGACCTTGTCTATTTATCCTATCCATACCCCTCATGATTTTATAAACCTCTATAAGGTAATCCCTAAGTGTCCAACGCTCCAGGGAAAACAGACCCAGCCTACTCAACCTCTCCCTATATCTCAAATCCTCCAACCCTGGCGACATCTTTGTAAACCTTTTCTGAACTATTTCAAGTTTCACAACATCCTTCCAATAGGAAGGAGACTAGAATTGCACACAATATTCCAAAAGTGGCCTAACTAATGTCCTGTACAGCCGCAACATGATGTCCCAACTCCTGTACTTAATACTCTGACCAATAAAGGAAAGCATACCAAACATCTTCTTCACTATCCTATCTACTTGCGACTCTACTTTCCAGGAGCTATGAACCTGCACTCCAAGGTATTGTTGTTTAGCAATGATTTGGAGATGCCAGTATTGGACTGGGGTGTACAAAGTTAAAAATCACACAACACCAGGCTATAGTCCACCCAATGAAGGAGCAGCGCTCTGAAAGCTAGTGCTTCCAATTAAACCTGCTGGACTATAACCTGGTGTTGTGTGATTTTTAACTTTGTTCAGCAACACTCCCTAGAACCTTACCATTAAGTGTAAAGGTCCTGCTAAGATTCACTTTCCCAAAATGCAGCATCTCACATTTATCTAAATTAAACTCCAATTGCCATTCCTCAGCCCATTGGCTCATCTGATCAAGGTCCCGTTGTGATCTCATGAAAGTCTGAGCTTCAGATTGGTCCTATTAGGAGGGACTGATTTTACCATGGCCTGATATTGGAACAAATAGAATGTTGGGGAAGTTTAAGTTCCCTAACATAATCATGCTTTTATTATTATTTTCACAAGTCAATGATCTAACTACATCTCTGCTCCTCTATTGCTCACCGACATTTTTGGGCCTATTATACCAGCAATATGTCTGCCCCCATTTTATTCTTATGGTCTACCAACAAAGGCTCATTTGAAGACTCTTCCAAGATATTCTACTTCCTAACAGCCAGAAGGTGGTGAATCTGTGGACCTCATTGCTATAGAATGCTGTGGAGGCCAAGTCAAATGTCATTAAGCCATAAGATAGGTTCTTGACTAATAAGGGGATCAAAGGTTACGGGAAGAAGGCAGAAAAGTGAGATTGAGAATCATATTAGCCATGATCGAATGCAGAGCAGATTCAATGGGCCAAATGGCCTATTTCCACTCCCTTATCTTGTGGTCTTATGGTAACTGACTACTTAATTAATAATGCGACATCACTACCTCTTTTACACTCTCCTCTGATTTCAAGTGAAGATCATATACCCTGGAATACTAAATAGTTGATCCTGCACCATCTGCAACCACATAGAATCACAGAGTCATCGAGATGTACAGGACAGAAACAGATCCTTCGGTCCAATTTGTCCATGTCGACCAGACATTCCAATCTGACCTAGTCCCATTTGCCAGCATTTGGCCCATAGCTCTCTAAACAGTTCTTATTCATATACCCACCCAGATGCCTTTTAAATGATACAATTGTGCCAGCCTCCACCACGCCATATGTCAGTTCATTCCATACATGCACCACCCTCTGCGTGTAAACGTTGTCCCTTAGGTCCCTTTAAAATCTTTCCTCTCTCGCCTTAAACCTTTGGATTCCCCTACCCTAGGGCAAATACCTTTGACTATTCGCCCTACCGTGCCCCTCTTGATTTTATAAACCTCTATAAAGTCATCCTTCAGCCTCTGACAGACTAGTAAAAATAAGCCCAGCATGTTCAGCCTCTCCCTATAGCTCAAATCCTCCAACCCTCTTTCTGAACTCTTTCACATTTAACAATATTTTTCCGACAGAATTGAATGCAGTATTCCAAAAGTAACCTAACCAATGTCCTCTTTATGATGGCACCAATATCACAATTCCACATATAAATCCATGCATTTAACTTGCTTGTCTCACCTATAAATATGGCTAGCATTAACGTAGAAGCCATCTAACCTTGTCTTACTCCCTGAAACTCAACATGACTGAACTGTCTCCATCTTGATTCCTCGAGTTTTGTATATGTTGGTCCTATTTTGGTTCAGGTGCAGGTGCAACTCCTTGTACAGATTCCACCTTCTCCAGAAACAGTCCGAGAAATCCAAGAATCTAAAACACTCCCTACTCCACCACCTTTTGAGCCAAACATTTATCTGCATTATTCTCTTATTTGTATACTTGCTAGTACATGGCACCAGGAGCAATACAGAGATTTCAACTTTTGATTTCCTGCTTTTTAATTTACTGCCTAGCTCCCTAAAGTCTTGATGCAAGACCTCATCTCTCTTTCTACCTGTATTATTGTTACTATCAAGCACCACACATTGTTTTATCACCTTGCCCTTCTGGATGCCCTGCAGTTATTCAGTGATCTTCTGGACCCTGCCACCAGGGAGACAACACACCATCCTGGGACTCATGGAGGTCATATCTGCTACCACATAAACTGTTCCCTAATTAATAAATCTCCTATCACTATCACTTCTCTTTACTTAGAGTCAAAGAGATGTACAGCATGGAAACAGACCCTTTGGTCCAACCTGTCCATGCCGACTAGATATCCCAACCCTATCTAGTCCCACCTGCCAGTACCTGGCCCATATCCCTCCAAACTCTTCCTATTCATATACCCATCCAAATGCCTCTGAAATGTTGCGATTGTACCAGCCTCCACCACATCCTCTGGCAGCTCATTCCATACACGTACCACCCTCTGCGTGAAAAAGTTGACCCTTAGGTCTCTTTTATATCTTTCCCCACTCACCCTAAACCTATGCCCTCTAGATCTGGACTCCCCAACACCAGGGAAAAGACTTTGTCTATTTATCCTATCCATGCCCCTCATAATTTTGTAAACCTCTATAAGGTCACTCCTCAGTCTCCGACACTCCTGGGAAAACAGCCCCAGCCAGTTCAACCTCTCCCTATAGCTCAAATCCTCCAACCCTGGCAACATCCTTGTAAATCTTTTCTGAACCCTTCCAAGTTTCACAACATCTTTCCGATAGGAAGGAGACCAGAATTACATGCAATATTCCAACAGTGGCCTAACCAATGTCCTGTACAGCCGCAACATGACCTCCCAACTCCTGTACTCAATACTCTGACCAGTAAAGGAAAGCATACCAAACATCTTCTTCACTAACCTATCCAACTGCGACTCCACTTTGAAAGAGCTATGAACCTGCACTACAAGATACCTTTGTTCAGCAACACTCCCTAGGACCTCACCATTAAGTGTATACATCCTGCAAAGATTTGCTTTCCCAAAATGCAGCACCTCACATTTATCTGAATTAAACTCCATTTGCCACTTCTTAGCCCTTTGGCCCATCTGGTCAAGATCCTGTTGTAATCTGAGGTAACCCTCTTCGCTGTCCACTTTACCTCCAATTTTGGTGTCATCTGCAAACTTACTAACTGGACCTCTTATGCTCGCATCCAAATCATTTATGTAAATGACAAAAAGTAGAGGACCTAGCACATCGATTCTTGTGGCACTCCACTGGTCACAGGCCTCCAGTCTGAAAAACAGACCTCCACCACCACCCTCTGTCTTCCACCTTTGAGCCAGTTCTATATCCAAATGGCTACTTCTCCCTGTATTCCATGAGATCTAACCTTGCTAATCAGTCTCCCATGGGGAACCTTGTCGAACGTCTTACTGAAATCCATATAGATCACATCTACTGCTCTGCCCTCATCAATCTTCTTTGCTACTTCTTCAAAAAACTCAATCAAGTTTGTGAGACATGATTTCCCATGCACAAAACCATGTTGACTATCCTGAATCAGTTCTTGCCTTCTTCCTCCCTTCCTGAACAGTCAGACCGTTTGTGGTTCCAGATAGTTTGGCTATGTCTGCATTCCATTGATGAACCAGCACAATCACCAGCTTCCAAAATGGAAAACCAATGTGTGAACAGGAACCCAGAATATTTCTGCAATAATGACCTGTTTGTCTTGGACTGCTTGGTGGTCACCATTGCCTTTGTTCCTCCAATCCCTTGAGCTTAAGTAACTCTCAGCCTCGTTCTCCAGCTGCTGCTCAAACTCCAAAACCTAAGCTCAAGTTTTCTCCATTGGGAGCACTTCCTATCCTTATGATCATCTAGGACATCAGTAGGATCCATAACTTCTCACATATGACAGGTCACTATGCCACTCAGCAGATCTCACCTGCCAGTCTTAAACTTAAACTTACTTAGTTTTATTAATTAACATTTTGAATTACTTAGTCTTAAAGACACTCCCCTTAATTTAATTTTAGTGCCCTTTTCTTATTCAACTTTGGCTTACTGATCCTATTATTACTTATTATTAATTGTCCCATTTTAATAAGCTGCCTCTGACTTTTACTTATCTCTGGTGATTCTCAGTTAATCCCTTAACAATTCACTTGCTTAATTTACTTGCTTTTTAGGCACATTCCCCAGTGTAGTTCCTTACTAACCAATCAACTCACCATTTTCCTGCAATATTACTCCAATTTTTCTTCTCTACCAGCTGAATGTGTGAGTCTTAGGTAGCTGCCTCTGAGTTCCCAGTAAGTGTAGGCTCCTTGCTGTAAATTTTTACTTATTACTCAGTCTGCTCCCACACAGATCTGGCACTGCATCTGAGTCCCTGGTAAATGTTGGCCTTATCCCTCACTGTAAATTTATACTCACCACTCGATCTGCTCCCACACAGTTCTGGCACTACCCCTGAGTCTCTGGTAAGCCTTATTATTCATATTATTTAAACAGAGAATGTCTGCCAAAACCTACAGCACAGAGGAATTTGCAAGACCTTGTGCATAAATCACAAAATGCTTGCATACAAGTTCAGCAGTAATAGGGGAGGCAGATGGAATGTTGGCTGTCATAGGGAATGGAGTATAAAAATAATGAAATTTTGTTAAAACTTTACTAGTCAGACCACAGCTGGAATGCTATGAACTATTTTGTGCTCCTTATCTATGGAAATATATACTGGCATTGGAGGCAGTCCAGAGAAAGTTCACTTGGCTGATTCAAGGTACGGAAAGACTATCTTGTGAAATTATGTCCTAGACTCTACCACAAGAGGAAACAACTTTTCCATATCTAACTGTCAAGCCCCCAGAATCTTGTAATTTTGCAAAAATATCATTTCTCATTCTTCTGAATCCCAATGACTGTAGGCCCAACCTACTCAGCCTCTCCTCATAGAGTAGTGGAGTCATAGAGGCGTACAGCACAAAACAGACCCTTCGGTCCTACCCGTCCATGCTGACCAGATATCCCAACCCAATCTAGTCCTACTTGCCAGCATCCGGCCCATATCCCTCCAAACCCTTCCTATTTATATACCATCCAGATGCCTTTTAAATGTTGCAATTGTACTAGTCTCTACCACTTCCTCTGGCAGTTCATTTCATATACTACCACCCTCTGTGTGAAAAAGTTGCCCCTCAGGTCTCTTTTATATCTTTCCCCTCTCACCCTACACCTATTCCCTCCAGTTCTGGACTCCCCCACCCCAGGGAAAAGACTGTCTATTTAGCCTATCCATGTCCCTCGTGATTTTATAAGCCTCTATAAGGTCACCCCTCAGCCTCCAACATTCCAGGGAAAACAGCCCTCGCTTATTCAACCTCTCCCTATAACTCAAATCCTCCAACTTTGACAACATTCTTGTAAATCTTTTCTGAACCCTTTCAAGTTTGATCCAACTTCAAATTGGAAAATTGCGTGCAATTCTGGTGTCATTCCTATCGAAAAGATGTTATGAAAGTAGAGTTGAGGATTATAAGGTCAGTCATGATCTCATTGAATGGTGAAGCAAACTCAATGGTCTCATATGATCTGAGAAAGATTGGGCAGATGATTACAAGGCTGGAACGATACTGCAGGAAAGAGGGCTTTAGATTTCTTTGGGACTATTTCTAAGGGAGATAAAATCTGTACAGGTAGGACAGTTTCATCTGTCCAGGCACATGACCAACATTCTCAAGGAGATTTGTTACTGTTTTTGAGGTGGATTTCAATTTGATTGATTTGGGAATGGAATCCTGACAAATCAGTCAGAGGAGGAGAGAAACTGAGATGGAATTAGAATTTAAAATGCCAATAAGTGACTGGAAGGCAGAGGAAATGTGGGCTAGATAATAAACAAGTGAGTCTGTTAAGGTTAAATGGAATGCATTTTAATGCTAGGAGCCTGAGGAATAAGAGAGTTGAGCTGAGAGCACAGATAGGCATGTGGATTATTGATATCATAGTTATAACAGTGACATGGCTGAAAGATGGGCAGGATTGGCAAATTAATATTTCTAATTGTAAGGTATTTAGAGGGGATAGATAAAGAACTTCACATTTTAATTAGTAATGGTTTGAAGGGTTATGAAGAGCTGGCAGAAAAGTGAGGCTAAGGCCAAGATAAAATCAGCCTGATCATATGAAATGGTGGAACACACTCAAGAGACTGAATTGCCTATTCCTGCTATGAGTTATTATGTTTTTATGAAAGGGAAGGGGTGGTTTGCAAGAGAACAGTTGAAAGAATCTGTTCTAGGTAAGGAGGGATGATATATTGGAAGGACCATCAAATGAGTCCATATGGAGAAAACAAAATAATACAAAATAAAATAATACAACAGCAAACATGCTGTTAGATGTATGTTATAAGATCCAAAACTGTCATGGAAAGGTAATTGAATTTCAGAGAAGTGTAGGAATAATAAGACAGTTAAAAAGGCAGTACCTGCCCAAATATTAAACACTAAGGTTTTTATTAGTAAGATAGAGAGGGAACAAAATCCTTAATTTGCATCCAGGAGAACTTTTTTAGCCAGTGTGTAGAAAGCCCAACAAGGGAGGGGGCAGTTCTGAACCATTTGGAAATGAATCCTTGTAGGTGGAATGCATACTGGTAGGGGAGCATTCTGGGGAATGTGACCAAAGCTAGTTAGATATAGGATAGTTATGAAAATGGAAAGGGATGGGCAAGAATAATAGTTGTAAACTGGTGTAAGGCTAATATTACTAAGGTCAGGTATAATTTAGTCCAAGTGTACTGTTGGCAGATAAAACTATGGGGGCATTCAGGGAGGAAATACTGAGAGTACAGAGCAAACACATAAATACAAAAGGTGAGACTAACATAAGTGAAATCTGGATGTCAAAGGACATAAAAGTTAAAATTAAGAAGCAAAGAGAAGTTTATGGCAAATATTGAGGCTCAATGCAGTAGAATCCCTATAAAAAGTGCTGTGCGATCTTAAAAAAGGAAATTACGAAAACTAAAAGAGTGCATGAGAAAACATTGGTGGGTAGAATAAGGGAAAACCCATAGGATTTTTAAAAATACATAAGGACCAAGAGAATAACTTGGGAAAGAGTAAGGCACATTACTGATAACAGGAATAATCTGTGTATAGATTTGAAATATGTGCTGAGTGAATATTCTATGTTAATCTTTACAATGAAAAAAGGTGATGCAGGAATAGACTTCAAAGTGGAAGACTGTGCAATATTAGAAGAAATTAACATAGAGAGAAAAGTGGCACTAGCACGTTTAGCAGACTTAAAGTGGATAAATCCGCAGGCCCAAATCTCTTTGGCAATAGGTGAAGTGCCAGAGGACAGGAGGATTGCTAATGTTGTCCCGTTATCAAAAATGCAAGGAAGGATAGATCAGGAAGTTATAGGCCAGTCAACTTAATCTCGCTAGTGTGGAAGTTATGAGAAAGAATTTTGAGGGCAAAATGTATCTGCGCTTGGAGAGACATAGTATTATCAGACATAGTCAGCACAGATTTGTTAAGGGAAGGTTATATTTGACAAATCTAACAAAACTATTTGAGGAGTATTGATGAGTGCAATGAATTTAACATGGATTACGTAGACTTTAGCAGAGCTTTTGATAAGATACCTCATGGCAGACTGGTCAACCATATAAGAACCTATGGGATCGAAAGCAAAATGGCATGATGGATTCAAAATTGGCTGAAAGCTGGGATACAGAGGGTGAAGGTAGAAGACCATTAGAAATGGCAGCAGAGTAGGTCATTCAACCTTTTGAGCTTGTTTCAACATCAAGAGGATCAAGGCTGATCTGAAATTTCTGATATCCACTTTCCTGCCCTTTCCCCAGAACCCTTAATTCCTCAACTGATCAAGAATTTATGCATCACTGTCGTAAATATACACAAGGACTATGCCTCCACAGCTCTCTATGACAGAGAGTAACAAAGACTCAACATCTTGAGAGAAGGAATTCCTCCTTATCTCAGTCGTAAATTAGGAACTACTTGTTTACTGTTTTTCCTGCTAATCTATCTGCCCTGTCCAATTTAGTTAACTCTATCTTCACTTCATTGTAATTCCTCGTATCTAAATTAAAATCAGCTGCTTCCAGTCCAGGTTTTTCACACTTAAAATTGAATATTAAATTCTATGATGTTATGATCCCTACTTCTTCGGGGATCTTTCATTCAGAGGTCATTTATTAAACCCACCTCATTGTCCACTATGACATCCAGGATAGCTTATTCCCTAATTGGCATGTTGCTCTCAGAAACTGTCCCAAATGCACTGTATAAATTTATTGTTATAGATACCCTTTCCAACTTGATTAATCCAATCAATATGAAGATTAATGTTACATATAATTATTGCTCTATTCTTTTTACATGCTTCTACTATTTGTGATTTATCCCCTTTCCGACAGTGTTACTACTGTTTGGGAGCTGTACATTAATCCTAACAATGTTTTCTTTATCTTGGTGTTATTTACCTCCACCTAAATGGACTCTACTCTCTGAGCCTAAATCATCTGTTACAACTATCCTGATTTCACTTCTCACTAACACTGCTACCCCACTGCTTTTTCCTTCAATCCTGCCTTTTTGAAAGGTCAAGTATCTGTGAATGTTAAGTTCTCAGTTCTGATTTCCTTGTGGCCATGTCTCTGTAATGATTGCAAGATTTACCTTGATTTGTGCCATCTATCCATCTACTTTGTTCCACATGCTTTGTGGACTAAGATACAAAGCCTTTAGGCTTGCATTTTTTGCCATTTTTAATCATTCAAACTTTTATTTTAACTGTAACCCTATTTGCCCCTCACTGTTGATTATCCTACTATCTTTGCATTTTACTGTTCTTTCTTTTATTATCGTCTTTGTTTTTCTCTCCCTTGTCACCCAGCCTAGGTTCCACCCCCACACCCCACCATTTTAGTTCAAGCACACCCCAACCATACTCGCAAATACTTTCCATAGGATATCTGTCCAAGTCCAGCCCAGATGTAAAACGCTCAGATTGTACTGGTCCCAGTTCCTGCAGAAATGGTCCCAATGTCCCAGGAATCTGGAACCCTCCCCCTTTTGCCATCTTTCCAGCTACATATTAACCCAATATTGGGTGTCCTGAAGGTGCTCTGAGAGATAGAGAGACCAGGGCGGCAATATACCATCCTGGAGTCTTGTTTGTGGCCAACATATGCCTTTGCATTCCCAATGCAATTAAATTCCCTCCAACTATTGCTTTCCCATAGTCTATCCTCCTCTCAAGTGGTGCAACAAATTTGACTGTACTGGTTTCTTCTGAGAGGCTATTTTCCCAACAGTACCAGAATAATATATCTGCTTGCAGGAAAATAGCCACAAGGGGTTCTTGCATTGCCTGCCTAGCCCTCTTACTCTAGATTAGTGTGGTGCGGGAAAAGCACAGCTGGTTTCCAGCACCACTCTAATCTAGTCGGATGCTACCCGACTGGCTGTGCTTTTCCAGGACCACTCTAATCTACACTCTGATTTCCAGCATCTGCAGTCCTCACTTTTACCTAGCCCTCATACTCTGCCTGGAGGTCACCTTTCTGCCTGTAGAATCTTAGCCTGTGGAGTGATGTCATCTCTGCACAAGCTGTCCACAATATTCTCAACTTTGCCGATGGCCCACAGTATCCACAGCTACTACTCCAGCTCCAAAACCCAGACTTCCAGGAGCTGTAGCAGGAGACCGTTTGTGCACACATGCTAGCCTGTGCAATGGAAATGTGCTTGGCTTCCCGCACAGAGCAGGAGGAGCAAACCATGGCTTTGGGCTCTCCTGCCATGACTTATACCTTTGGATTAAACCTTTAAAGGGTTCATAAAATCTAGAAGAATGTTAAAGTAACTGGAAGTTTGTATCCAGTGCTTTTCTGCAAGGCTTTTTCTCTACAGTCCTCATGGTTTGTGGAATGATGTGGACTAAACATAGGAGATATGATCAAGAGGTTTGTGGATGACACAAAAAAAATTGGCAGGGTTCTAAATAGTGAGGAATATAGCCATAAAATGCAGAAGGATATCAATGGACTGGGCAGATGATGGCAAATGGAATTCACCTCAGAAAATGGTGGCTCAGTGGTTAGCACTGCTGCCTTGCAGCACCAGGGACCTGGGTTCGATTCCAGCCTTGGGCAACTGTCTGCATGGAGTTTGCACATTCTCCCAGTGTCTGTGTGGTTTCCTCCCACAGTCCAAAGGTGTGCAGATCAGGTGAATTGCTAAATTGCTCATAGTGATAGGTGCATTATTGTGGAGTAGGAGAATGAGTCTGGGTGGGTTACTCTTCGGAGGGTCGGTGTGGACGTGTTGGGCCGAAGGGCCTGATTCCGCACTGTATGGAATCTAATCTAAAAAGTGTGGGGTAATGGGATTACCTTTCTACAAAACCGTGCAGACACTTACTGTTCTGAAGAAGGGCTACTGGATTCGAAACATTAATTCTGCTTTCTCTCCACAGCTGCTGCAAGAACTACTGAATTTCTCCTGCAACTTCTGTTTTTGTTTCAAATTTCCACCATCTACAGTTGTTTAGTTTATTCTGATAAGGTACTTTGTTTATGGTTAGGTAATTCTATGATGAGTGAGAAACAGGATCATAGCAAGAACAGAATATTACAAAATCATCACATAACAAATTGCATAAAGAAGTGTTCTTAAATCTGAATCAAAGATGTTACCACTGAAAAAAAAATCATTCTGCAGTGCTTGACAATGGAGATTTCAATTTGGAGAAAAACAATTGTCAAAAGATGTGAAGCTAGAAAAGCACAACAGGTCAGACAGCATCAGAGGGGCAGGAAAGTCGACATTTCAGGCCAAAACCCTTCGTCAGTTTTGACGCGAAATGTTGACTTTCCTGTCCATCGGATACTGTCTGACTGGCTATGCTTTCCCAGCTTCACATCTATTGACACTGGCTTCCAGCATCTGCAGTCCTTTCTGTCTCTAAGTCAGTGGTAAAAAACACTTCTTAGCTCTGAATTTTACTGCCCAATTGAAAGTAGCTGACGAATAACTTAGTTACTATGAACAATGACACTTGGCTTTCTCTGTTACACGATTATGTGCAACTCCTGCTGCATGGCAAAAATATGCACCAAAAGGGGAAAAGTCAAAAGTACTGTTCTGAATAGTGATGATCAGGTGTTTATTAAAGGGCCATTTAATTTAAAGACTGATAAATAATTTGGAGTTGATATGCCTTCTCATAAAAGATTAAGATAGATGTAGGGCATTATAATTAATAATTAAACTACAGAAGTCATTTAGCTTTTCACAAACCCATTCTGAGCTGGATACTATTAAATATGAGCCATGGCAACAATCTGTTTGCTCTGTGTTTGGAGGCATAAATGCATTTAATCATGTTTGCCACCACCCTCCCTCCAAGAACAGAATGAAAAGTAATGCTAGTGGCGTTCAACTCTTTTACAAGCATATTGATGACTGCTCTCCCATGACCAGAAAATTTAATAATCTTTTAATAACTGCCAATTTCCACTTTTCTTTCTCATACATGTGATCAAACACTGAAACCAAACTGCTCCCCTCCGCCAAAGCCCCCATTCCCCTTCTCTTTCCCAATTTCTTTGTTTCCATTTCTGGGGAAAGCCTATCTGAAAATTTTAGTTATAAGCCCACATATTTTCATATCTACCTCAATTACATTTGCTCACAAGTTAAACCTTATAAGGAGTCCATTCTGTTCTTTATCTCCATCACAGCAGTTATGATGATACAACTTTCCAAAACTGCACTTCTGATATGTCTTCCTTTTTTCCTTAACCAACTTTATTTGTCAAGTCCCTCAACTATGTCCAACTCATTTTCTGAATTTCTTTTCTCATTCTTTCCCTTCCATCCTTCCCAAAATGCCAGTAGATTTCCCTTTGTTCTTGCTCCTACCCCACTAACCTTTGCATTCAATGGATCATCTGACACCATTTCTACCAACTCCAGCATAATCCCACCATCAACCACATTTTTCCCTTGCTGTCACCATTCCTCAAACACTGTTCTCTCCACAGAACCCTGGTCCATTGCAAAATCACCCCAAATACCTTGTCCTCTTCCCTTGGCATCATTCCATGCAATTACAGGGAGTGTAACACATTTCCTTTTGCCTCCTGTCTTTATTCACTGTCCAAACACTCCCTTGAGGTGAAGTAGTGATCTATTATTCATACTTTCAACTATGTTCACCGTTCCCCACGTAGTTTCCTCTTTGTGGCACCCTTGTTTAGTCCACAGTTGTGAGCCTGATCTTCTGCTTGCTTGCCATTATAATTCACTACCTTTCTTGCAAGCTCATATTTCTGACATTGGCCTGCTTCAGTGATACAGTGAACCTCAAAGTAAGCTTGTGGAATGGCCCCTATCTGTTAATTAGGCAATTTATGGCCTACTTGACTCAGCATTGGTTTCAATGATTTTAGATCAAGAACTCTGTTTCAATGTCATTTTGTTTTCGCACTATTACCAGGTGCCAATCTGCATTTTGTTGTTCATCTTTTTGTTTTCAGACAGGGCCTTTCATTTCTTTGTCCTTAGCATTCACTCTGAACAAATGTTTTGTTTCTTTCTTCTTCTTCTTCATGTATGCTCTGTAAAACACAGGAACTTAGCTTGTTGTTCGTCAATGCCTCAGCCTGAGCTGCTTTCTTGGTAACTTTTGTCAGTGGTGGTTTGTTATTATCTCCACTCTCAAGGGAAGAGGCAGGTCTATTCCTTAGTTGGAATGGAGATCAAACTTATGTTTTTGGTGAAGACATTGATCTGACAATGTGCCAGTTATCAATCTGACTGAGAGTCCCTTTTGATTTTATTATTTTACCTATTCTTCCTTGCCTTCTTTGTCATTTAATCCCTCCAGACTTCTGCCCTAAGCCAGATCTTCTGCATTGTTCCCCTCCCCATTTTTGATAGTACAAATCCTGCCATATTTCCACATACCTTAAGTTCGGGATAAGAATCATATTTGACTTGAAACACAAACTTTTTATCTCTGGATAGATCCTGTCAAAACTTGCTGAATATTTCAGTACTTGTTTTTATTTCAAATTTCTAACATCTGCAGTATTTTGCTTTTATTTTATTGTCAATGTAGTGCCTGGGGTGATGGTGTTTGGAGTTTTTAGTTTTTTGTTCTGTATTTCTCCATAATACTCTGAAAAGTGGTACAATGATTTATTTTCATAAAATTTTCTGGACTGGCTCTAAAATGTTTCGTTGCTTTGTCTGTTCTCCTATTCAGTTCAGCATTTCTCTCCTGTAAAGAGAAATAGATTCAGAATTTTGCTATGCTATGTGAAACTAATTCTTTTTCATCATTCCACCAAATCTCTGCCATCCCTACTCAATGCAGACTAGCAATGTTGTAATTGAGGGTTTTAACATGATTCTTGTAACTGCTAGGTAATGGGGCAAAAATGTAAAATCCCATGCTGGTAGCATCCATCTGTGAACACCAAGTTTAGGCAACATATGAGTTAGCTATTGATCAGTCATTGCACTCTTATTTCTGAATCTGTGTGTGCTATGTTTCATTCCCTTTTCAGCATTTCTAACATTATGATATTGAAAGCACTTCAGAAGTACTTAATTGGCTGTAAAATGTCTTGAAAAGCCCTTATGTTGTGATACATAATTGCAAGTCTCTTGGGCAGGATCAACTCTGCTATGGCTACCTAGTCTCATTGTATAGGCTTACATAGTTGGTTACCACTTGGTTGAAATACTGAAGTGCTGCCGATGTCCTTGGAACTATATGAACTGTCCCATGTGCAAGGTCTGATTTAAGTGAAAGTTAGAGGGGAAGGATGTTGAAAATAATCTCAACAACCTTCATTCTTCAAGAGGAAAATAATTAATCAGGATATCTGATTTTGACTGTTATGCAATGAACATAATTTGGAGATGCTGATGTTGGGTTGGGGTGTACAAACTTAAAAATCACACAACACCAGGTTATAGTCCAACAGGTTTTATTGGAAGCTTGTGTGCTTCCAATTAAACGTGTTGTGCTATAGCCTGGTGTTGTATGATTTTTAGCAATTAACATAGGTTGTCAAATTTTGGATTTATTAAAGGAAGTTTCATCACATTATCACCCATTACCAACTATCCTAATCAGTCAAATAGCCTTTTGACTGCTCTATTTTCAAGATATTTACAATTGGTACATTAAAATCGTCACAGAGGATTAGAAAAAAAATCGTTTTTTAGAAAATGCCCTGATGATTTTTCTTTTGGTTTTCTTGTTATGGTATTCATAGGGTTATTTTCAGTTTCCATGGCCTTGAGGATAATCTTTGGGTGTGGGCAGTCCAAGTACACCTGCACAATGTTAGTCAGGATACTTTTAGTCACATATTAACTGAAAAATTCCCTTCAGCTTCTTATCAGTGTTGGCATTTCTGTCATGCATGATTCCTGAAATCTCCAGGCAAATGTGTAGAAACATCTGGCTTCATGCTTCCAAATAGCATAGTGTACCTTGGACTGTGTCATGTTTATCATTTATTCATTACAATAATTTCAAAAAGGATAACATAGATGTCTAACAAAAATTGCAGTTTCATAATCTAAATGCAATAAATGGGCATTAGTCCTCTCTTTAAATATAGTTCAGCATTTTTTGTCCTGTATGCCAGAAAAATGTTGTTGGTTAATAATTAACTTACCTCCTTAGAAAAGTATTCATTTTTGTGACTTCCATTAATTCAAACATGCATTTAATTTAAGTCATTAACAAACATTAGGCTCAAGAAAGGTTCCTGGGAGACTTTTTTGGTTATAGGCACCAAATTACAGCTTTGCAGTTGGTAATTATGCTCCAGTTCCTTATTACCTTACCAATTAATAATTCAATTTACAACTTAATTTTGGATTCCATCTGCCTTCACGTCAGACAATTCTCTTGCAAGCAACCACTTTAAGATATTTTCTAACATTGCTGTTCTACTTAGTTTCCCAGGAGCATCAGTGTTAGTGAGGTTATTTAAACAATTCTGTCTCACTTGAGTTTTCTCAACTTTACCTGGTCTAGGCAGTCCTATTTTCATTCCCAGTAAAACTTATGTAATGATTGTATATATACACAGGTGCACAAACATTAGAAGGTGAATGGCATCTAGCATCTGTTGTCTGTTTCACCCAGAGACGTTAATTGAAATCTACTCACTGGCTTGCATTTATGAAGCCTAGGTCTGACCTACGCAAACAGGTGTAAGTACATTGGTTTCATCATGCTTTTGTGAAATATGTTGTGTCATTAATCTCTGGGTATTGTGGGAATCCATCTTATGTGGATTTTGGCTAGCATCAGTACAAGGACATCAAACTACAATTTACAAGGATGGTATTGCAAATATGACAATGAATTTTTACTGATACTGGTATAATATCTGTAATATGTTCATAGAAACACAGTATATATTTAAAAACAAATATCCATTATCTGACCATGATTTGTATTGGCTCTTATACCCTCAAAGAATTCAAGCACATCAGTTCAGCACACCTGATTTGACATATTTTCATGCCATCTCCCGGGCTTCTTTCTTTCCTGTTACTCAGGTTACTACTTCAAACCAATTTATTTAGTTCTATTTTTTGCAAAAAGCCACTTAGTGGATGAATCAAGAACTACAGCAATGTGTAATACAGCATCAGGGTAGTGTTGTCCTGTAGTTCCACCTGCTGTCAATAGTCAAACAATACATATATTATTTAAAAATGATAAATTCCTTCTTGTAGAGGAAATCTTTACATGAGTTATTTTTAAAATAATGAAACTTAAGATGAGATGGAATTATATGTAATTATAATGAATAAATATACAATTTTTTCTGTCTATTCCTGCAATTATTTTGATTTAAACTTTTGTAAACATCGTCAATTGATAGTCTGAGGGATGAATTAGAATTAATTGATAACACATCTGACACGTATTTCTACAATTTAGTCATCTAATCCTTTAATTTGACAAATTATTTGATAAGCAGCAGGTTTTAACCAAGGCTGGTAATAATTGAGAATACTAGACTTTTACAACCACCTGATGAAGGAGCGGCACTCTGAAAGCTAGTGCTGCCAATTAAACCTGTTGGACTATAACCTGGTGTTGTGTGATTTTAGACTTTTACAGTGCAGACTGAGAAGGTGGTAACACAGTGATAATGTAACTGTATCCATAATATCAGTCTACTGTTCTGAGGACATGGGTTCAAATCCAACCATGGCAGATGGTGAAATTTGAATGATAAAAGATTCTGGAAGAAAAACTAGTCTAATGTTAACCATTGTTGATTGCCGTAAAACATTGCAAAAGTATGCAAATTTTCTGTTATTGCACTTGAATCTCTAAACCTTATCTTTTATCAGTGTTTAATGTGGAAGGTAGAGAATGTGGAGAAATAAATAGTGACATCTTGAAAAATAACCCTATTACAGAGGAGGAGATGCTGAACATCTTAAAACGCATAAACATGGATAAATCCCTGGGACCTGATCATTTGTACCCTAGAACTCTGTGGGAAGCTATGGAAGTAATTGCTGCATCCCTTGCTGAGATATTTGTATCATCAATAGCTATGGATGAGGTGCCAGCAGATGGGATGTTGGCTAACATGATGCCACTATTTAGAAAAAGTGGTAAGGAGAAGCCAGGAAACTATATACTGGTGAGCCTGACATCAGTGGTGGGCAAGTTGTTGGAGGGAATCCTGAGGGACAGAATTTACAGTATTTTGAATGGCTGGGACTGATGAGGGATAGTCAACATGGCTTTGTGCATGGGAAATTGTGTCTCACTAACTTGATTGAATCTTTTTGAAGAAGTAACGAAGAGGATTAAAGAGAATAGAGTGGTGGATGTGATCTATATGATCTTCAGTAAGGTGTTCAACAAGGTTTCTCAAGGTAGGCAGGTTAGCAAGGTTAGATCACATGCAACAGAGGCAGAACTAATTAGTTGAATACAGAACTGACCTGAAGGTAGAAAACAGAAGGTGGTGGTGGAGGGTTGCTTTACAGACTGGAGGCCTATAATCAGCAGTGTGCCACAAGGATCGGTGCTGGGTCCACTGCTTTTCATAATTTCTATAAATGATTTGGGTGTGAACATAGGAGGTATGGTTATTAAGTTTGCAGATGACACCAAAATTGGAGGTGTAGTGGAGAGCAGAAAAGATTCCCTCAGAGTATAATGGAGTCTTGACTAAATGGAGCAATGGACTGAGGACTAGCAGATTGAGTTTAGATACATGTGAGTTGCTGCCTTTTGAAAAGACAAATCAGGGCAGGACTTATACACTTAAGGTCCTGGGGAGTGCTGCCAAACGAAGAGACCTTGGAATGCAGTTTCATAGTTCTTTGAAAGTGGAGTTGCAGGGAGATTGTACAGTGAAGAAGATGTTTGAAATGCTTGACTTCATTGGTCAGTGGCTGTACAGGACACTTTTGGAATACTGCGTGCAATTCTGGCCTCCTTCTGTAGGAAGGATGTTTTGAACTTGGAAGGGTTCAGAAAAGATTTACAAAAATGTTGCCAGGGTTGGAGGGTTTGAGCTATAGGAAGAGGCTGAATAGATTGGGGATACTTTCGCTAGAGTGTTGGAGACTGAAGAGTGTCCTTAAAGAGGTTTATAAAATCATGAGGGGCAGGGATAAGCTAAACAGACAAGTTCTTTTCCCTGGAGTCAGAAAGTTCAAAACTAGAGGGCATAGGTTAAAGGTGAGAGGGGAAAGATTTAAAAGGGAGCTAAGGGGAAACCTTTTCCTCAGAGGGTAGTGTGTGTATGGAATGAGCTGCCAGAAGAAGTAGTAGAGGCTGGTGACAATTACATTTAAAAGGCA
This sequence comes from Hemiscyllium ocellatum, assembly GCF_020745735.1. Taxonomy (NCBI): domain Eukaryota; kingdom Metazoa; phylum Chordata; class Chondrichthyes; order Orectolobiformes; family Hemiscylliidae; genus Hemiscyllium; species Hemiscyllium ocellatum. The sequence continues at coordinate 125,724,705 of NC_083402.1, forward strand.
GCTGGATGGGTATATGAATAGGGAGGGTTTCAAGGGATATGGACCAACTGCCGGCAAATGGGACTAGATTTAGCATGGACAAGTTGTACTGAAGTGTCTGTTTCCGTGCTGTACATCTCTATGGTTCGATGAGAGTATAAATTGTTGTTCAGAATAACACAATTTATTGGGATAATCCAGTTCATCACCAAACTTTTGGAAAGAATTGTATTCTATATAGAGTCACTACTGTGTTTAACTTTATATCTTTTCCTAGTCATGAGAGACTAAATTCATGTCCATAAACTCAGGAACGAAAGCAGCCTTTAATTAATTACTGTTCTGAACTAGCTGAGCAACCTCAATAATCTGTAAACGTATTGAAACAATCTGTTCAGATATGTTGTGGCACATTATTGTGGTTCTGTTCGCCGAGCTGGAAGTTTGTGTTGCAAACGTTTCGTCCCCTGTCTAGGTGACATCCTCAGTGCTTGGGAGCCTCTCAAGCGAACAGAACCGCAACAATGAGCACCCGAGCTACAAATCTTATCCCAAACTTTGAATGTTGTGGCACATTTCCAGCTCAGTTGGGACTTAAACCTGTACCTTAATACTGTACAAATAAAAGCCCTACCTCGATAATCTATTATTTGTAGTATGTTCACTGTTGACATTGTTTATCTAGCACTGAAGCCATTTGTGTTCAGTGTGCATTCTTTTCCATTCTTGAAGTAGGCCTGATATGGTTAATGTAATTTCTGCAGTTTCATACATTTGATATGGTTAATGTAATTTCTGTAGTTTCATACATTCACACACACACACATACTACTTATGCATTCACACACACACATACACACCCAATACACACACACATATACACACACACTCTCACTCTCACACACACACCTCACACACACACACACTCATTCACACACACACCTCACACACACACACACTCATTCACACACACACATAACTCACTCACGCACACACACACACACACACACACACACTCTCTCTTGGTATGAGTGGGGTAATTTCTGTACTAAAACTGAGGTTTAATGAATAAAGGCTAAATTATGAGACTAATGTTCGGCTAGGCCATAGAGAAGCATGAACTAGAAGTCAGCTCTGTTATGCCAGGAACATGGTAACCTTGGGCAAGATACCAAGGAATGCTTCAGTTAGACACAGAGGGCAAAATACAATGAAAGCTCTTTTTATGACATACAAAAAATCAATAAATGCTTTAACCAGCAAGAACATGGAGATAACAAAGGAATGTTCTAACTAGCAAAAATTGTTAAAATAGTATAACATTTTAATTAAGGAATTGGCAGAGAAAAGCGTGAAATGTTTTAACCAATGGAATTGTCATTAATGATTTTTAATGTGAGAAAATCCATAGCGTGAGATGTTTTTAACCAATGGAATTATCACTAATGTTTTTGAATGTAAAAATAATGTATAAATATTGGTGCTGTAAAATCTTCCGGCGCGGTTTCCGAAGTCCTTTTTGGAAACTCGCCCAATCTTCGAAGATTGAATAAACATCTGTTGCTCCGTTTATGTGTGTCTCGCAGTATTTCGATTTGCCACGGGAGAAGTGATAGCCGGTGGGGATAAGGGCTGATACCAGTCAACTTGGAGTTCGCCTTTTTGAACTTAACCTTGCGGACAGTCTCCCTTGATACAAGGGTTAAAGGACAGTCCGCGGTTGGCAGAGTTCGGAGGCAGGACCCGGTTGTTCTGAATCAGATCCCTAGAGTTAGAATAGTTAGCCAAGTGTCAGGAACTATTCTCCGGAGATTCAGAAAGCCTAGACAGAAATCACTTATAACAGGCCTAAAAATTATTTCTTTTCTAGGATGGACCTTAATAACATGGTGAGTCAGGAGGAAAGTATCATTTCAACAATCAATTACATGCTACAAAACTGTTCGTTGTTAAATGCTGAATTTCAGCTTGACTTCGGAATCTGTGATCACAAACACATTGGTGTGTTATCATCAACTAGGATATCACAGCTGTGAGCTGGGTATGATATAGTTTGCCCCAAACCTCCTGTCCATGCCATTTCTTAAGATTTGGAGATGCCGGTGTTGGACTGGGGTGTACAAAGTTACAAATCACACAACACCAGGTTATAGTCCAACAGGCTTAATTGGAAGCACTAGCTTTTGGAGCACACAACCACTTGATGTTCTTAAGAACCTGGTGTGGATAAATCGGTTACTATTTTGCACATTGCAACAGTGTTTCGGGTCCAATATGGCATTGCTGGCTACAAAGTGTTATGAGAAGACTTCAAGTTATGAAATACACTGTATGAATGGAAATTCTTTCTTCATAATAGAATTGTTACCCCATTGGATCTGAAAACAAGTTCAAGGCTACACCCCCCATCTCCCCCCACCCCTCATAAAAGTCTGCTGTCTGATGATAGACATCTTATGGGACTATTTTGAAGAACTGTAAGCAAGTTGTCGATGATATTCTGGCAAATTTCTAACCGCCTGTCAACGTGGGCAAAGCTATCTGGTCATTATGTCTGATGTTTGTGGAAGGTTGCGTGCAATAATACTTGATCCGAAGCACTTCAACTTTTTGACTGGGGGGAGCTGGACACTAATATTTTCGAAATTAAAATCAATGCTTGGCACGGAGTCTGTATCAGGCGAAAATTTAAATAAGAGCGAGTGCCGGAGACACTGAGTAGCCACGCGGCCTGCTAAAGCCGTTAAACCGCCGCCCAATTTGAATCTGCAGCAGTTAAACTGCCCTCTTAGCCCCGCCCCCTGCTCGGGCGGAAGTGACGTAATCGGCGCGGCTGGTTCCGTGTTTACATTGCAGCCAGATTTCAGAGAGACAAAAAAAAGAGATGTCGAGAACACGGTGGTGATCGGAGGAAATCGAGGTTCGGGATGGGGAGTGTTAGAGGGCGGTGTATGGAATGAGGCAAGGGGGAGGTGGGGAGAGGACGCGCGCGGTGTTGGAGAGCAGGGGCTCCCAGAGAGTGGGAATGGGTTGAGGAGCAGGAGAGGGGTGGGAGGAGGAGGTGTAGGAGAGTGGGGAGAAGGGGCAAGGGGGGGGGGGGGGTGAAGACGGGGTGCAGGAGAGAGGGGTACAAGTAGGGGGAGAGATAGAGTGCGGGGGAGAGATGGGGCTGCGGGCAGGAGTAGAGGGGAGCGTAGCTGGGGGTGTGGTCGGGAGGGGTGTGAGGGGCGTAGATGGGGCTGGGTGGGGGGAGGTGGAGATATGTGTGTGTGTGTGTGGGGGGGGAGGTGGAGATGGAGATGTGTGTGTGGGGGGGGAGGTGGAGATGGAGATGTGTGTGTGGGGGGGCGAGGTGGAGATGTGTGTGTGGGGGGGGGCGAGGTGGAGATGTGTGTGTGTGGGGGGGGCGAGGTGGAGATGTGTGTGTGTGGGGGGGGCGAGGTGGAGATGTGTGTGTGGGGGGGGGGCGAGGTGGAGATGTGTGTGTGTGTGTGTGGGGGGGGCGAGGTGGAGATGTGTGTGTGTGTGTGTGGGGGGGGCGAGGTGGAGATGTGTGTGTGTGGGGGGGCGAGGTGGAGATGTGTGTGTGTGGGGGGGCGAGGTGGAGATGTGTGTGTGTGTGTGTGGGGGGGGGCGAGGTGGAGATGTGTGTGTGGGGGGGCGAGGTGGAGATGTGTGTGTGGGGGGGCGAGGTGGAGATGTGTGTGTGTGGGGGGGGCGAGGTGGAGATGTGTGTGTGTGGGGGGGGCGAGGTGGAGATGTGTGTGTGTGTGTGTGGGGGGGGCGAGGTGGAGATGTGTGTGTGTGTGTGTGGGGGGGGCGAGGTGGAGATGTGTGTGTGTGGGGGGGGCGAGGTGGAGATGTGTGTGTGTGGGGGGGCGAGGTGGAGATGTGTGTGTGTGTGTGTGGGGGGGGGGAGGTGGAGGGATTGGGGGACAAAGCCATGCAGGATAGTGGGGTGTGGGGACACGGGGGAGGTGGTGGGAGGGGTCGAAGAATTGGGGAGTGTGGGACGGGGGATGAGATGGGAGTGCGGGCAAAAGAAGTAGAGGAGGTGGTGGGTGCGGCAAGATGGGTGGAGGAGATGGGGGGTGGGGGAGTGGTGGGAGGGGTGGAGGAGGTGGCGATTGTGGGAGAGGTGGGGGGTGCGGGAGAGGCGGGAGGGGTGGGGTGTGCCGGAGGGCTGTAGGAGGTGGGGAGTGCGGGAGGAGGGGAGGAGATGGGTGCGGGAGGGGCAGAGAGGGCAGGAGATGGGGAGGGTGTGGGCGGGAGGGGGCAGGAGGTGGGGAGGAGGTGGAATACAGGCGGGAGAGGGGGGGACTGGAGATGGGGAGGAGGTAGGTGTGCGGCCGGAAGTGGGGGGTAGGAGATGGGGAGAAGGTGGGGGTGCAGGCGGGAGGGGGCAGGAGATGGGGAGGAGTTGGGGGTGCGGGCAGGAGATGGGGAGGAGTTGGGGGTGCGGGTGGGAAGTAGGGGGCTGGAGATTGGGAGGAGGTGGAGGTGCAGGAGGGAGGTGGACGTGCGGGAGTGGGGGAGGAGGTGGGGAGTGGGGGAGGAGGTGGGGAGTGCGGGAGGAGGGGAAGAGGTGGGTGTGGGCGGGACAGAGGGCAGGAGATGGGGATGGTGCGGGTGGGAGGGGGCAGGAGGTGGGGATACAGGCAGGGGGGGCAGGAGGTGGGGATACAGGCAGGAGGGGGGGGCAGGAGATGGGGAGAAGGTAGGTGTGCAGCTGGAAGGGGGGGTAGGAGATGGGGAGAATGTGGGGGTGCGGGCGGGAGGGGGCAGGAGAGGGGAGGAGTTGGGGGTGCGGGCGGGAGGGGGGAGCAAGAGATAGGGAGGGTGCGGGATGGAGGGTGCAGGAGGTGGGGGTGCGGGCGGGAGGAAGGGGGCAGGAGGTGGGGTGCAGGCGGGAAATGTGGGTGCGGGCGGGAGGGGGCAGGAGATGGGGAGGGGGTGGGGGTCTGGGTGGGTTGGGGGAGGAGGAGGATGGAGGGGGCAGGAGGTGGGGATGCGGATGGGAAAGAGGGCGCAGGAGGTGGGGGTGCAGGCAGTGGGGGGGGGGAAGAGGTGGGGGTGTGGGCAGTAGGGGGCAGGAGGTGTGGGTGCGGGCGGGAGGGAGGGGGCAGGAGATGGGGAGGAGTTGGGGGGGCGGGCGGGAGGTGAGGGGCAGGAGATGGCGAGGCGGTGGTGGTGCGGGCGGGAGGTGAGGGGCAGGAGATGGCGAGGCGGTGGTGGTGCGGGCGGGAGGTGAGGGGCAGGAGATGGCGAGGCGGTGGTGGTGCGGGCGGGAGGTGAGGGGCAGGAGATGGCGAGGCGGTGGTGGTGCGGGCGGGAGGTGAGGGGCAGGAGATGGCGAGGCGGTGGTGGTGCGGGCGGGAGGTGAGGGGCAGGAGATGGCGAGGCGGTGGTGGTGCGGGCGGGAGGGGAAGGTGGAGGTGCGGGCGGGAGGTGAGGGGCAGGAGATGGCGAGGGGGGAAGGTGGAGGTGCGGGCGGGAGGTGAGGGGCAGGAGATGGCGAGGGGGGAAGGTGGAGGTGCGGGCGGGAGGTGAGGGGCAGGAGATGGTGAGGAGGGAAGGTGGAGGTGCGGGCGGGAGGTGAGGGGCAGGAGATGGCGAGGAGGTGGGAGTGCAGGCGGGAGATGAGGAGGAGGTGGTGGTGCGGGGGGAAGGTGGAGGTGCGGGCGGGAGGTGAGGAGGAGGTGGAGGTGCGGGCGGGAGGTGAGGGGCAGGAGATGGCGAGGCGGTGGTGGTGCGGGCGGGAGGTGAGGGGCAGGAGATGGCGAGGCGGTGGTGGTGCGGGCGGGAGGTGAGGGGCTGGAGATGGCGAGGCGGTGGTGGTGAGGGGCAGGAGATGGCGAGGCGGTGGTGGTGCGAGCGGGAGGTGAGGGGCAGGAGATGGCGAGGCGGTGGTGGTGCGGGCGGGAGGTGAGGGGCAGGAGATGGCGAGGGGGGAAGGTGGAGGTGCGGGCGGGAAGTGAGGGGCAGGAGATGGCGAGGGGGGAAGGTGGAGGTGCGGGCGGGAGGTGAGGGGCAGGAGATGGTGAGGAGGGAAGGTGGAGGTGCGGGCGGGAGGTGAGGGGCAGGAGATGGCGAGGAGGTGGGAGTGCAGGCGGGAGATGAGGAGGAGGTGGTGGTGCGGGGGGAAGGTGGAGGTGCGGGCGGGAGGTGAGGAGGAGGTGGTGGTGCGGGGGGAAGGTGGAGGTGCGAGCGGGAGGTGAGGAGGAGGTGGAGGTGCGGGCGGGAGGTGAGGAGGAGGTGGAGGTGCGGGCGGGAGGTGAGGGGCAGGAGATGGCGAGGCGGTGGTGGTGCGGGCGGGAGGTGAGGGGCAGGAGATGGCGAGGCGGTGGTGGTGCGGGCGGGAGGTGAGGGGCAGGAGATGGCGAGGCGGTGGTGGTGCGGGCGGGAGGTGAGGGGCAGGAGATGGCGAGGCGGTGGTGGTGCGAGCGGGAGGTGAGGGGCAGGAGATGGCGAGGCGGTGGTGGTGCGGGCGGGAGGTGAGGGGCAGGAGATGGCGAGGCGGTGGTGGTGCGGGCGGGAGGTGGAGGTGCGGGCGGGAGGTGAGGGGCAGGAGATGGCGAGGGGGGAAGGTGGAGGTGTGGGCGGGAGGTGAGGGGCAGGAGATGGCGAGGGGGGAAGGTGGAGGTGCGGGCGGGAGGTGAGGGGCAGGAGATGGCGAGGGGGGAAGGTGGAGGTGCGGGCGGGAGGTGAGGGGCAGGAGATGGCGAGGAGGTGGGAGTGCAGGCGGGAGATGAGGAGGAGGTGGTGGTGGTGCGGGGGGAAGGTGGAGGTGCGGGCGGGAGGTGAGGAGGAGGTGGTGGTGCGGGGGGAAGGTGGAGGTGCGAGCGGGAGGTGAGGAGGAGGTGGAGGTGCGGGCGGGAGGTGAGGAGGAGGTGGAGGTGCGGGCGGGAGGTGAGGGGCAGGAGATGGCGAGGAGGTGGGAGTGCGGGCGGGAGGTGAGGGGCAGGAGATGGCGAGGAGGTGGGAGTGCAGGCGGGAGATGAGGAGGTGGTGGTGCGGGGGGGAAGGTGGAGGTGCGGGCGGGAGGTGAGGGGCAGGAGATGGCGAGGAGGTGGGAGTGCATGCGGGAGATGAGGAGGAGGTTGTGGTGCGGGGGGAAGGTGGAGGTGCGGGCGGGAGGGAGGGGGCAGGAGATGGGGAGGAGGTGGGAGTGCAGGCGGGAGGTGAGGAGGAGTTGGTGGTTCGGGGGGAAGGTGGAGGTGCGGGCGGGAGGTGAGGGGCAGGAGATGGCGAGGAGGTGGGAGTGCAGGCGGGAGGTGAGGAGGAGGTGGTGGTTCGGGGGGAAGGTGGAGCTGCGGGCGGGAGGTGAGGAGGAGGTGGTGGTGCGGGGGGAAGGTGGAGGTGCGGGCGGGAGGTGAGGAGGAGGAGGTGGTGGTGCGGGGGGAAGGTGGAGGTGTGGGTGGGAGGTGAGAAGGAGGTGGTGGTGCGGGCGGGAGGGAGGGGCCAGGAGGTGGGGAGGAGGTGGGAGTGCAGGCGGGAGATGAGGAGGAGGTGGAGGTGCGGGCGGGAGATATGGGGCAGGAGGTGGGAGTGCAGGCGGGAGATGAGGAGGAGGAGGTGGTGGTGGTGCGGGGGGAAGGTAGAGGTGCGGGCGGGAGGTGAGGAGGAGGTGGTGGTGCGGGGGGAAGGTGGAGGTGCGGGCGGGAGGTGAGGAGGAGGTGGTGGTGCGGGGGGAAGGTGGAGGTGCGGGCGGGAGGTGAGGAGGAGGAGGTGGTGGTGCGGGGGGAAGGTGGAGTTGTGGGCGGGAGGTGAGAAGGAGGTGGTGGTGCGGGAGGGAGGGGCCAGGTGGTGGGGAGGAGGTGGGAGTGCAGGCGGGAGATGAGGAGGAGGAGGTGGTGGTGCGGGGGGAAGGTGGAGGTGCGGGGGGAAGGTGGAGGTGCGGGCGGGAGGTGAGGAGGAGGAGGTGGTGGTGCGGGGGGAAGGTGGAGGTGCGGGCGGGAGGTGAGGAGGAGGAGGTGGTGGTGCGGGGGGAAGGTGGAGGTGTGGGCGGGAGGTGAGAAGGAGGTGGTGGTGCGGGGGGAAGGTGGAGGTGTGGGCGGGAGGTGAGAAGGAGGTGGTGGTGTGGGCGGGCGGGAGGGAGGGGCCAGGAGGTGGAGAGGAGGTGTGAGTGCAGGCGGGAGATGAGGAGGAGGAGGTGGTGGTGCGGGGGGAAGGTGGAGGTGCGGGCGGGAGGTGGGAAGGTGGTGGTGCGGGCGGGAGGTGAGGAGGAGGTGGTGGTGCGGGGGGAAGGTGGCTGTGCAGGCGGGAGGTGAGTAGGAGGTGGTGGTGCGGGGGGAAGGTGGAGGTGAGGGGCAGGAGATGGCGAGGAGGTGGGAGTGCAGGCGGGAGATGAGGAGGAGGTGGAGGTGCGGGGGGAAGGTGGAGGTGCGGGCGGGAGGTGAGGAGGAGGTGGTGGTGCGGGGGGAAGGTGGAGGTGCGGGCGGGAGGTGAGGAGGAGGTGGTGGTGCGGGGGGAAGGTGGAGGTGCGGGCGGGAGGTGAGGAGGAGGTGGTGGTGCGGGGGGAAGGTGGAGGTGCGGGCGGGAGGTGAGGAGGAGGTGGTGGTGCGGGGGGAAGGTGGAGGTGCGGGCGCGAGGTGAGGAGGAGGTGGTGTTGCGGGGGGAAGGTGGAGGTGCGGGCGGGAGGTGAGGAGGAGGTGGAGGTGCGGGCGGGAGGTGAGGGGCAGGAGATGGCGAGGAGGTGGGAGTGCAGGCGGGAGATGAGGAGGAGGTGGTGGTGCGGGGGGAAGGTGGAGGTGCGGGCGGGAGATGAGGGGCAGGAGGTGGGAGTGCAGGCGGGAGATGAGGAGGAGGTGGTGGTGCGGGGGGAAGGTGGAGGTGCGGGCGGGAGGTGAGGAGGAGGTGGTGGTGCGGGGGGAAGGTGGAGGTGCGGGCGGGAGGTGAGGAGGAGGTGGTGGTGCGGGGGGAAGGTGGAGGTGCGGGCGGGAGGTGAGGAGGAGGTGGTGGTGCGGGGGGAAGGTGGAGGTGCGGGCGGGAGGTGAGGAGGAGGTGGTGGTGCGGGGGGAAGGTGGAGGTGCGGGCGCGAGGTGAGGAGGAGGTGGTGTTGCGGGGGGAAGGTGGAGGTGCGGGCGGGAGGTGAGGAGGAGGTGGAGGTGCGGGCGGGAGGTGAGGGGCAGGAGATGGCGAGGAGGTGGGAGTGCAGGCGGGAGATGAGGAGGAGGTGGTGGTGCGGGGGGAAGGTGGAGGTGCGGGCGGGAGATGAGGGGCAGGAGGTGGGAGTGCAGGCGGGAGATGAGGAGGAGGTGGTGGTGGAGGTGCGGGCGGGAGGTGAGGAGGAGGTGGTGGTGCGGGGGGGGAAGGTGGAGGTGCGGGCGGGAGGTGAGGAGGAGGTGGTGGTGCGGGGGGAAGGTGGAGGTGCGGGCGGGAGGTGAGGAGGAGGTGGTGTTGCGGGGGGAAGGTGGAGGTGCGGGCGGGAGGTGAGGAGGAGGTGGAGGTGCGGGCGGGAGGTGAGGGGCAGGAGATGGCGAGGAGGTGGGAATGCAGGCGGGAGATGAGGAGGAGGTGGTGGTGCGGGGGGAAGGTGGAGGTGCGGGCGGGAGATGAGGGGCAGGAGGTGGGAGTGCAGGCGGGAGATGAGGAGGAGGAGGTGGTGGTGGTGCGGGGGGAAGGTAGAGGTGCGGGCGGGAGGTGAGGTGGTGGTGCTGGGGGGAAGGTGGAGGTGCGGGCGGGAGGTGAGGAGGAGGTGGAGGTGCGGGCGGGAGGTGAGGGGCAGGAGATGGCGAGGAGGTGGGAATGCAGGCGGGAGGTGAGGGGCAGGAGATGGCGAGGAGGTGGGAATGCAGGCGGGAGATGAGGAGGAGGAGGTGGTGCGGGGGGAAGGTAGTGGTGCGGGCGGGAGGTGAGGGGCCGGAGGTGGTGGTGCAGGGGGAAGGTGGAGGTGCGGGCGGGAGATGAGGAGGAGGAGGTGGTGGTGCTGGGGGAAGGTGGAGGTGCGGGCGGGAGGTGAGGACGAGGTGGTGGTGCGGGGGTAGGTGGAGGTGCGGGCGGGAGGTGAGGGGCAGGAGATGGCGAGGAGGTGGGAGTGCAGCTGGGAGATGAGGCGGAGGTGGTGGTGCGGGGGGAAGGTTGAGGTGAGGTGCAGGAGGTGGTGGTGCGGGGGGGAAGGTGGAGGTGCGGGCGGGAGGGAGGAGGCAGGAGATGGGGAGGAGGTGGGAGTGCAGGCGGGAGATGAGGAGGTGGTGGTGGTGCGGGGGGAAGGTGGAGCTGCGGGCGGGAGTTGAGAAGGAGGTGGTGGTGCGGGGGGGAAGGTGGAGGTGCGGGCGGGAGGTGAGGAGGAGGTGGTGGATCGGGGGGATGGTGGAGGTGCGGGCGGGAGGTGAGGAGGAGGTGGTGGTTCGGGGGGAAGGTGGAGGTGCGGGCGGGAGGGAGGGGCCAGGAGGTGGGGAGGAGGTGGGAGTGCAGGCGGGAGATGAGGAGGAGGTGGAGGTGCGGGCGGGAGATATGGGGCAGGAGGTGGGAGTGCAGGCGGGAGATGAGGAGGAGGAGGTGGTGGTGGTGCGGGGGGAAGGTAGAGGTGCGGGCGGGAGGTGAGGAGGAGGTGGTGGTGCGGGGGGAAGGTGGAGGTGCGGGCGGGAGGTGAGGAGGAGGTGGTGGTGCGGGGGGAAGGTGGAGTTGTGGGCGGGAGGTGAGAAGGAGGTGGTGGTGCGGGAGGGAGGGGCCAGGTGGTGGGGAGGAGGTGGGAGTGCAGGCGGGAGATGAGGAGGAGGAGGTGGTGGTGCGGGGGGAAGGTGGAGGTGCGGGGGGAAGGTGGAGGTGCGGGCGGGAGGTGAGGAGGAGGAGGTGGTGCGGGGGGAAGATGGAGGTGCGGGCGGGAGATGAGGGGCAGGAGGTGGGAGTGCAGGCGGGAGATGAGGAGGAGGAGGTGGTGGTGGAGGTGCGGGCGGGAGGTGAGGAGGAGGTGGTGGTGCGGGGGGGGAAGGTGGAGGTGCGGGCGGGAGGTGAGGAGGAGGTGGTGGTGCGGGGGGAAGGTGGAGGTGCGGGCGGGAGGTGAGGAGGAGGTGGTGTTGCGGGGGGAAGGTGGAGGTGCGGGCGGGAGGTGAGGAGGAGGTGGAGGTGCGGGCGGGAGGTGAGGGGCAGGAGATGGCGAGGAGGTGGGAATGCAGGCGGGAGATGAGGAGGAGGTGGTGGTGCGGGGGGAAGGTGGAGGTGCGGGCGGGAGATGAGGGGCAGGAGGTGGGAGTGCAGGCGGGAGATGAGGAGGAGGAGGTGGTGGTGGTGCGGGGGGAAGGTAGAGGTGCGGGCGGGAGGTGAGGAGGAGGTGGTGGTGCGGGGGGGAAGGTGGAGGTGCGGGCGGGAGATGAGGAGGAGGTGGTGGTGCTGGGGGAAGGTGGAGGTGCGGGCGGGAGGTGAGGAGGAGGTGGAGGTGCGGGCGGGAGGTGCGGGCGGGAGGTGAGGAGGAGGTGGAGGTGCGGGCGGGAGGTGAGGGGCAGGAGATGGCGAGGAGGTGGGAATGCAGGCGGGAGGTGAGGGGCAGGAGATGGCGAGGAGGTGGGAATGCAGGCGGGAGATGAGGAGGAGGAGGTGGTGCGGGGGGAAGGTAGTGGTGCGGGCGGGAGGTGAGGGGCCGGAGGTGGTGGTGCAGGGGGAAGGTGGAGGTGCGGGCGGGAGATGAGGAGGAGGAGGTGGTGGTGCTGGGGGAAGGTGGGGGTGCGGGCGGGAGATGAGGAGGAGGTGGTGGTGCTGGGGGAAGGTGGAGGTGCGGGCGGGAGGTGAGGACGAGGTGGTGGTGCGGGGGTAGGTGGAGGTGCAGGCGGGAGGTGAGGGGCAGGAGATGGCGAGGAGGTGGGAGTGCAGCTGGGAGATGAGGCGGAGGTGGTGGTGCGGGGGGAAGGTTGAGGTGAGGTGCAGGAGGTGGTGGTGCGGGGGGGAAGGTGGAGGTGCGGGCGGGAGGGAGGAGGCAGGAGATGGGGAGGAGGTGGGATTGCAGGCGGGAGATGAGGAGGAGGTGGTGGTGCGGGGGGAAGGTGGAGGTGCGGGCGGGAGGTGAGGGGCAGGAGATGGCGAGGAGGTGGGAGTGCAGGCGGGAGATGAGGAGGTGGTGGTGGTGCGGGGGGAAGGTGGAGCTGCGGGCGGGAGTTGAGAAGGAGGTGGTGGTGCGGGGGGGGAAGGTGGAGGTGCGGGCGGGAGGTGAGGAGGAGGTGGTGGTTCGGGGGGAAGGTGGAGGTGCGGGCGGGAGGTGAGGAGGAGGTGGTGGTTCGGGGGGAAGGTGGAGGTGCGGGCGGGAGGTGAGGGGCAGGAGATGGCGAGGAGGTGGGAGTGCAGGCGGGAGGTGAGGAGGAGGTGGTGGTGCGGGGGGAAGGTGGGGGTGCGGGCGGGAGGTGAGGGGCAGGAGATGGCGAGGAGGTGGGAGTGCAGGCGGGAGATGAGGAGAGGTGGTGGTGCGGGGGAAGGTGGAGGTGCGGGCGGGAGCTGAGGAGGAGGTGGTGGTGTGGGGGGAAGGTGGAGGTGCGGGCGGGAGGGAGGGGGCAGGAGATGGGGAGGAGGTGGGTGTGTGGGTGGGAGGCGCCAGGAAATGGGGAGGAGGTGGGGGTGCGGGCAGGAGGGGGCAGGACGTGGGGCTGCGCGGGTGGGGTGGAGATGGGGTGGGTATTTGGAGGGGCATGATGGGGATGAGGGCAGGTGGGGTGGCCGTGGCATAGAGGTGAGGGAGGGGTGGCAGAGATTGGGGTGCAGGAGGGATGTGTGGGGGTGACTAGGGGAAAAAGGGGCAGAAGACAGGTGTGAGATGGGCAGAATGTTGGGTTGGCAGGGAGGAAGGTGTGCCGGAGATGGGCAGAGTGCAGGGGAGGGAAGGAGGCAGGAGAGAGGGGTGAAGTTGGCAGGGTTGAGGGGGCAGCAGAGTGGGGTGGGTGTGCGGGGACAGAAGTGAAGAGGAGGGAGGCTAGAGGCAGGGGGAGGGGAGAGTGGAGGCAGTAGAGGTACAAGGGGTGGTGAGGATGAAGGGAGCAGGGATGGAAGGGCGCTGGATTGAGGTGAATGTGTGGGTCAAGGGGCAGGAGTGAAGGGGAGGACGGGGACAAGAGGCAATGGAGGAAGGAGTGGGGTGAAGGGAGAAGGGGGGTGGTGGGAGGACAAAGCAGCGTTGATGGAACAGGAGAGTGGGATGAGGAGGGGGGCAGGGTGAGGAGTGCAGTAGGAGAAAGGGATGAGGGGAGGGGGGCAGAAGAGATGGGTTCGAAGGGAGCAGTAGGCAGGGGTGGCAAGGAAGATGTAGGAGGAGATTCTTGGGTAGAAAGGGGTTGTCCGTGGAGGAGGAGTTGTGGAAGATGGGTGGTGCGTGTGGTTGAGAAGGTCTGGGAACAGTGGGGTTGTGCATGTGAGACAGAGAATGGAGGGGGAGTTATCGAGTGGGAGGAAGGAGAGGATGAGAAGATGATGGAGGACAGGATGTGAGCAAGAGGAAGAACGGATGGAGCGAGTTAGAGAAGTGGAAGTTGTCAGGAGGGAAGAGGGCAGGATGGCGGAGGTGCAATAGATTTAAAGGGCAAGAGCAGTAGGATGGGTTAAGGAGAAACAAAGTGAGGGATTGAAAAGTTTGAAAGGAGTGAGGGATGTAGAAGAGTACGGAGAGACAGGGAGGGAGGTTTGATGGAAGGAGGTGGAGGGAGAGACTCGGAGAAAGGATTGGGAGAATGGTTCGGAGACAATGGGAAGGGAAAGAGTGAGAAAGACATAGGGAGATGTGGGTGTGCTGATCGAGAGAGGCTGAGGGGAAAATGAAAAGGGGAAAACTGGGGCGAGATAGGCGGATTAACGAGCATGGTTACAGAATAGTTAGGGAAGGTTGAATTGAGGAAAATGTCAGGATACAGATTGCAGAATTCCAGTTTTTTTTAATGTATCCCGTAAAATGAATTTTGTGCATTTTTCTCTTTGATACTTTTTACAGTGGGCATTCACACATTATCTCTGTCAGAGGTGAAAATATGTCTTCTGCCTGTCCACCTCAGTCACCAGCTGTTGCAAAAACAGAGATTCCCTTGGACAGTGGGTCACCTTTGTTGGCTGCTACTTTTGCGTACTGGGACAACATTCTTGGCCCGAGAGTGAGACATATCTGGGCTCCAAAAAGTGAACAGCTGCTGCTAAGTGATGGCGAAATAACATTTTTGGCAAACCACACCTTAAATGGTGAGATTCTTCGGAGTGCCAAAAGTGGAGCTATCGATGTCAAGTTTTTTGTACTGTCAGAGAAAGGGGTAATCATCATCTCATTGATATTTGATGGCAATATGAATGGTGACCGTAGTACTTATGCTCTGTCAGTAATATTGCCACAAACTGAACTAAGTTTCTACCTACCTCTGCATAGATTGTGTGTGGACAGACTAACACACATTATTAGAAAAGGAAGAATATGGATGTATAAGGTAAGTCTTTAGTAAATAAATGCTTTGTGTTCCAATTCTCATACCTTGGAATCTGCTAACATTAACTACTTTTTCGATTTGCAACATGATTGAGAAATGTTAGTGAGTTTACACTTTGAAGATTATGGACAAAGGGGATGACATATCTTTCATTTCATTTCATTTCATTACAAAATAAATTGCCAAAATGCTTTGGGTGACATGGCCAGTCCTGTGCTATATGTCTATTGCTAATATTTTTCTTGCACATTCAGAAGCAGCAGGGTAGTGTTCTCTGAATACAGCCATGAGTCTCTTCAGAGCAGGTGGACACTTTGCTTAAATCCTTCACTGATGATGTGGCACATGAATCATGCAGTCATGAAGATTCCAGGTTTGATTGTGGTCTGTTCTGTTAATTCATTCAGTGTGGATGATGCACAAATGGAAACTTAAATCTTCCCAGTGTACAACTGTGGTCATCCAGAACAGAACTTGGGAGCAAATTCTAACGAATTTCTGGGACAAAGTTTATTTTGCATGTTGTTGAAGTCGAATCGACATTCAAAACGAAAGCTTAATTGAAAAAGAAACTGAGCAGGAAGTAGAAAAGGTACCTCTGGAAGTGAAACTGAATTTAATCATTTCTAAGGAAACTGAAAAGAAGCTGAGGGTGAAGAATCATAGAAAGATATAAAGGGAACACATCGGTCCAAGGTGAACATTTGCAGTTTCACCTGCTGCTGATGGCTGACAACACATCATGGATGCTCAGTCTAGATCTGCTAGTTGCTCAATCTGTTTGGAATCTATCCCATTTAGCATGGTAGTATTGCCACGCAACATAATGGAATATAACTTCAATATGAAAAATTGGATTATTCTCCATAAAGACTGTACAGTGGTTACTCATATTGATATGTCCTGGACATAATGTGGGGAGCTGGGATTTGGTGGTGGTATGGTGTGGTCCATGCTAATCAGATTTCCTTGTACATGTTTGACCTGATGGCATGAGACTCCATTGGGTCTGGAATCAATGCTGAGAACTCTCAGGGCAGCTTCTCTCCAACGATATATCACTTTGCCACCGACTCTGCTAGGCCTACCCTTTTGGTGAGCCAGGATGTATCCAGTGATGGTCAGTGGTGTCTGCAGCACCGTCATACTCATAGGACCTTACAGTGCCAAGCTAATGCTTGAATAGCGTTACTTTCCTCGAGCAATATATCATGGAGCCAACCAGGGAGCAAGCTATCTTGGATCTGGTAATGGGTAATGAGGCAGGTCTAAATGACTTTAGAAGTAAAATATCCCTCAGGAAGTAGTAATTATAACGTGATAGAATTTAATATTCAGTTTGAGAATGAGAAACTTGGGTCGGAAACAGCTCTTTAATCTTAAGGGGAATTATAATGAAATGATGATAGAGTTAGCTAAACTGAACTGGGTGAATAGATTAGCGGGAAAGACATTTAAGGAAGTAATGCAAGACTGTCAGCAAAAATATACACCAGTAAGTAGGAAAAATTCTAAGCGAGAGATAAACAACCATAGCTAATCAAGGAAGTTAAGGTGAGTATTAAACTGAAAGAAAATGCATATCAGGATGCAAAAGTTAGAATCCAGCAAAGATGGACGACAAAGATAATAGAGAAAATATACTGAGCATAGTCTAGTGAGGAATATAAAAACTGACAGTAACAGCTTCTTTATAAAAAGGAAGAGAGAGGTCAGACTAAACATCGAGGCCACTTAGAAAATGAATCTAGGAAGATGACTATAGAGATCAAGAAAATGGCAGAGGAGGTAAACAGATATTTTGCATCAGCTTTTATGGTGGAATATATTTCAAACAACCCTTTAGTACTAAATAATACGGAGGAGGAATTAAGTTGTGCCAACATCAATAAAAAAGTATTAGACAAGCCAATGGGGCTATAGGCAGGTAAGTCCCCTAGCCCTGATGACTTGCATCCTAGGATTCTAAAAGAGGCATCAGCAGAGATAGTGGACACATTGGTTGTAATTTTCCAAAAATCACTAGATTCTGGTGAAATAAACTGCCAATATGCGAGGCATGAAGCAGATATCTGTAGTACGATTAGCCTAACATTTATTGTTGGAAAAGTATTGAAATCTGTTATTAAGGAATTAATAGCAGAACATTTAGAAAGTAATAATCTAATCAAGCAGAGTCAGCATGGCTCCGTGAAAAGGAAATGGTACCTGTGTAATTTATTAGAATTTTTCGAACACGTCTCAACCAGAGTATTGCATTTGGACTTCCAGAAGGCATTTGACAAGGTACCCACAAAAGTTTAAGTCATAAAATAAGACCTCGTAGCTTTTGAAGGTAGTATACTGACATAGATAGTGACTTGGGTATTGGGCAGGAAATATTGAGTAGGAAAATGGGGTTCTTTTCTGACTGGCAGCCTGTAATCACAGAGTTCTACAGACAACAGTGTTGCTTGTATAGTTTGCAATATGTATTAACGACTTGTAGGAAGGAAGCGAATGCTATAGCCAAATATGCAGGCTATCCAAAAACGTCAAAAAGTAATTTACGAGAGGGATATAAGAGTTTACAGACAGGTTAAGTAAGTGGGCCAGAAGTTGGCAAATAGAGTATAATGTGGGAAAATGTGAAGTTTGGAAGAGAGGACGAAAGGAGTATTACATGGAGCAGAGCTGCAACACAAAGGGACTTGGGAGTACTTGTGCACTAAATCTAGCACACAAGTGCAGCAGGCAATCAGGAAGGCTAATAGAAGTCTTAATTTAAGGTGTTGGTGAGACCAGATCTGCAATACTGAGATCAATTTTGGGTCCCCTTATTTAAGGAAAAATACTATTTCATTGGAGGCTTTTCAAAGAAGGTTCACTAGAATGATCCTTGGTATAGAGGGATTGTCTTATGAGTAAAGGTAAACTTTACTCGTTGGAATTTAGAATAATGAGATGTGATCTCACTGAAATATATACTATTCTTAAGGGACTTGACTGAGTTAGTGCAAAGAGGATGTTTCCCCTTGTAAAAGAGTCTAGGACTAGAGGGTATAGTCTCAGAGTAAAGGGTGCCAATTTAAGACAGATGAGGAAGATTGACAGTCTTTGGAATCCAGTGCCACAGAGAGCTGTGGGGGCAGAGTAGCTTTGTATGTTAAAGTCTAAGATAGATTCTTGATCAGTAGGGGAATCGAGGATAATGGGGAAAGGCAAGAATGTGGGATGTGAGGATGGTTGATTCTATTGAATGGCAGAGCAGGAACAAGAGACCAACTTTTCCTTATGGTATTAGAGGTGCCAAATTGGATAAGGATGGTAGGTTTCCTTCCCAAACGAACATCACAATATATATACATCACTGGGCGAGAACATAGCAGATGCAATATAGTGAAGTGTATGGTAGGAAAACTAAAAATTTAATGTTTTTAAATGAAAGGGGACAAAGGAATGCTGAGACTCGGGTGCACCTCAGTGTCTTTGTACTTTGAGGGATCCTCAGGATTTATGGGCATTATTCTCTGAAGGTGGCTGGGTAAGTTGGTACAGTTAAGAAGGATTACAGCATGCTTGGGTTTATAAATAGAGGCATAGAGTGTAAAAGCAAGGAAGTGATGCTTTACCTCTACAAATCATTGGTCAGACCATATTTGGAGTATAGTGTTCAGTTTTGGACACCTTATTTAAGGAAGAATGTTAATCCCTGGGAAGAGTTCAAAGGAGATTTGCCAGACTGATACCAGGAATGAGGGATTTTAGATATAAGGAAAGATTAGAGAAATACTAAGGAATTGAAGATTTATAGGAATGGTATGGGAAGATATTTGACTGGGGTGTCAGCCATGTTTTCTCTGAATCAAAGCACCTACAGATATCCAATTTTGAGTTGCTCATCTGTACATAGTTTCATTAATTCTTGATGATAGATTTTGTGTTTTTTTATGTTTTTTGCATAGTAAATAGTCTTCTGTTTTAAACTTGGAATCTTGTGTCTTCTTTCCCTCATTAAATAAGTAGAATTTTGAAGTTTGTCTCTTTTATTTTTTTGAAAAAAAGACTTTTCATAATAGAAACAAATTCACAACACGGATATTTCTCATGCATTCAGATGTGTAAGGTAGATAATTGTAATATAATGATTGTTGCTACGAATCTTGAGAAAGGAAGGAGGAGGATAACAGACTAGACTTTGATTGCAAACTTGCCCATCTTGAACAGCATGCCAACATATGTTCTTTAGGTTCCTGTGTGAATAGTTACTCGAAAGATGCTCAGAGCTCATGAAATCAAACCCTAGTAGTGGCTAATCCCAACAGGAGAGGAAAGAGGGAAAAATAATTAGTATTTTCGCCAAACAATATCTTGTATAACAATATAAAAGGCTGGTGCTGATTTTCCTTTAGCTGACATCTGCTCAGTGTGCTTCTATGAGGTTTATGCTTGCTGTTCTATTTGGACCAAATTAGCAAGTCACACAGATTCTAAATGCTTACTATCTTGGCTGGTATTCACACGTTTCTCTGTGGGCACTTGTTTTGTTTGCTTTCAGATACTGTGGAATTTTCTCTCTAAAGTGGCTCAGGAATTGCACTATAAAATGCTATAGATCCCATTAACATGACAATGATATGAATATTTCCTCTTAGGCAGGCAGTCATAAAGCATTTTATGTATAATTTTTAAGGTGTTTTTGGAAATAGTAATTCAGTTACAAATTTGGCCCTCCTAAAACTAGTCTTTCAAATGTTTGACATGTTTTTACATTAGGGACATTAAAAATATGAGTGTTTTAAATTGCTTATTACTTTATTTGAACTTCGTCTATCTCCATGTATAACTGGAGAGAAATGTCTGACTATATCATAATGTAGATGAATAATTTAATCTGTGGATAGTTTTAATACAGAATATTATTCTTATAAGTGATTTATGAAACCATCTATTTATCTTGCATGGCCAAGCACAGATTACTAGCATTGGAATATGTTTCTAAATTCACTACTGGCCATATTTTGTAAAGAAAGTATAGTAGTGCTTCTACACATGGTCAACTTAAAAACATTAAAAAAAAATTGGGTCAAGCTTGGGCCATTTGGTCTTTGGAGCTTGTTCTGCCATTTAATATGACCGTGGTTGATCATCCAACTCAGTATCCCGATTCCATTTTTCTCCCCACACTCATTGATTTAGTCCTCAGAACTATACCTAACTTCTTGAAAATATTCTGTTTTGGCCTAATCTGCTTTCTGTGACAGAGAATTCCACAAGCTTATTACTGCCTTGGTGAAGAAATTTCTCATTTCAGTCTTAAATGGCCTATCATGAGGCCTACATCCATAAATACTTTGGATTTACTGCAGTGGTTGATTAGGGAAAATAATTATTTGATAAATTTATTCTGAAGTAAGCATGGATCTGATGGTTAGAGTTACTCCTCCAATGTCTCACTTGAACCATTGGGATGAGACAAAATCCTACACAGGAGAGGAAATGTCAAGGAGAAACAATTGAAGTACTCTCACTATTTGAGCAATCTAGGGAAACCTAGAGATTGCTAGTTTTATTCAATGTATAATAACCTTCAGAAATTGGTGAATCTTCTCTCCTTTAGAGGAAGAATGATACTGACATCACACTCAAATATGATCTAACACCCATGTATATGAGGTTTCTTATTTTCCCCTTTCATAACTGGAGGGTAGTTGTAGCCTCTACTGCTATAATGGCTGAGAAAAATGAATGCAGCTTTGACCAATGGTCTATTCTGGCACACCCTAATCTTTGTTACTTGACTGCTCTTTGGATAAATTAATTGCACTATCAGGAGAGCTTTTTTAATTTTGTGAATTGCAATTTGCTATCATTACTGTCTGCAAACACACTCAAATAAGTGTACCCAGTCATAACCATGTTCTCTATAATTAACCTGAAAGTGGATCTTAGAGCATCATATTTTAACAAGCTATATCCATGCATGTAGATCACTGTTGCTCTACTCACTTTTTATATGCACTGTTTTCTCTTAGGGACAAAGCATTATATCTTTCTTAACAACAGAGATCACACCTGTCATGGAATTATTTTCATCCATGAAAACATATGGCGTTCTAGAAGAAGTTCAAGTAAGTTTGTGCTTGATACTCAAGGAGGAAATGGAATGTAGTTTGTGTTGAAACATGTCATTTGTTCAAAAGTTTTCACATTTCAGAATCTTGTTCAGTCACAATGCTCTTTAATATTATAATGTGTCAGTGCAATATAAAATACCTAGCATATCTGGAAAATTTTTACAATTGAATTGCACATTGCACTTGCACATAACAATCCTGCTAATACAGGAAATGTCATTATAAAGTTTAACTATAAAACCCTTTTATCTCAGAGGCTAGAGGTTTATACCTTATATTTTCTTCCTATTTCTTTAAAGATAAGCATATTATATGTTAGATGCAATGAAAAATAAGATGCCTAAATCTTGGCTTCTCGGTTACTTGATTTCACCTATCAATATTCACTGTTCACTCACTGTTGAATCAAATCTCTTGTTTAGAATTTTTTGAAGTAGTTCTGTCTGGGAAATATTGTAACCTTGTAGATGAATCAAATGATAGAGAAGGATAAGGTGCAGTTAAATAGTGATTGTCCTGAACTAGTAATCCAGAGGCCTAGAAAACAGTTTTGGGATGAGAATATGAATCCCACAATGGCGTATAAATGTAATTAAACCTAGAATAAAAACCTAGTATCAGTATTTTTTCCCATTAAACAGCTGGATTGTTGTAAAATACAATCTAGTTTTATCCTTCAAGGGAGGATGTTTGCTGCTGTGATGTGGCCTGGCCTGTGTGTGCTATGATGTGCAAGATTGCTGTCTGTTCTCTGAAATGGTTTAGCAAACCAACCAGTTACATTCAAGGTGATTCATCACTTCATTCTGTTATGAAGGTGTAGGTGTACTGTGCCTTTAAAAGAGACAGGAAGCTGGCATGCAAAGCGCAGAGCGTACTGAACAATTTTAAAATGTAACATTTGGCTGACACAAATAGCTGTGCTGTGTTGCCATGGTACAAAAACAAATTCAAATTCAGCCAATCAGTTTAAATTATGCCCAGATACCAAAACCCAATCAAATCTTACTGCTTGGGATGACATTAAACTGATGAAATGATCCAATGTTTTGGGATATAAAACCAGATATTTTGAACAATTAGGGGGAGAACAGTAAAGAGCACCCACTAGTAAAGACTGCCAGCAGAATAGCTAAAAGATATTTGTCCATAAGAAATTTGCATAGTAGAAGACCAAAGCTGACCTAGAGAAGTCTACAGAAGAAGTTCAACATCCAAAAACAACAACTGGGTTTGAAATTGATTTGCCATAAATTTAAGAGGGAATTTATGAGACTAGTATTGTAGAGTGGGAAGTAAAAGAAAGGTTTAAGAGAAAGGAGTTGTAAATAGTTGTTTAATGTTCTCTTTTGGAATTAAAGAATAAGATTGTTCATTTTTACTTTAAATAGTGAGATCTGGGATGGTTTTTTTGCCTCTTGAAATTTAACAGATTATGGCGTGAGGTGAGCTTCTCAGTGCAGAAGGGTTTAGCCATGTTGTAACACTTCTCAACAATTAAGGTTTGGCAATAAAGACTGGACTTTGCCAGTGATCTCCTGTGAATGAGTTATTGTGTATACTCGAGTAATAGTCAATTTTTTTTGACAACTTAAGGTTAAATTTATAGGGTTGACTATTACATGGTTACGACTTTTCAGTGGCTGAAATTCATGCTCATCAAAATTCATATTGTATCATTAACAGAAGCTCAACTGATCTCTAAATGAATAAAGAGAAAAAATACAATGAATTAGGGCAATTATGAAACCGGGAGTGGAGCATAAGATAGACTGGATGACATGGAGCAGGATGACTGTTACACTGACTCGTAAATGTTGATCTGTTTTCTGTGAAGAACTAGAGTTGACTTTTACATGAGGTACATGAAAAATTCCAGATTTTTTTGGCCAAAAGTAGGGGGTTGTCTTTTACCTGAGACTGACTATTACTCAAGTACCTATGGTAAAAGAATAAAGGGGAAGTGACTACTATTCTGACATAAGATTAATGGGATTTGTAAAATGTAAGTAAATGGCATTTTTCAACAATTGATGATCAGTGTGGTTGGAACTGGTCATTTAAATGTTCCAGCTGTTTAATATTTAATGAGAGTGCTTGGTGAAATTTTGATTTTGCATTTTTGATTTTGCCTCTCTTGGAGGAATTAAAAGATGAACGATTCATTGAGTTATTTACTGATTTTAGGAAACTTAACTGTTTCTCTTTTAAATGTTCAACAGAGGTTGATGCATTCTTTTGGTTATTCTTTGGTCCGCAGTACTGATGACATCATTAAATTTACATAAGTATAATGATGCATTGTCTCACTTGCTTATTGTATTATACAAGATAGAAATAACTTGTCACTGTGCAACTGAAGCAATTATGCATAAATGAACTTTTTTGGGCTTCTTTGGGGAGTTTAAATATTTCCCTTCATGATAGGCACACATTGTGATCCTTCTAACTAGATGTCCATTTCAGGTACGGGGGCTTCTTCTTATGTTTAGGCAGATAAACTGATCGTCTTTCTTGTTCAACCTCACCCACCAGAGAAATTGGAGGGATTAAAGCAAATTAAGATGGAAATTTAAATATTGAGGATAGGGATTCATTTGAGCGAAAACAGATATAAACCTAGCAAGAGTAGAAGAATGAAAAATGGTGAGATGCTAAAATCAGGAACAGGTAACAGAGAAACAGGAGGAAAGATTACAAAGAGAAGACATAAAGGTTTAGACAGTTTTTAATATGCTAATACTCCAGAAGTTTCCAGTAAGCAAACAGTGTTTCAAGCGGCAAGAGATTCTAACCTATCTTGGCAAGTGATTCTGGTAGTATTCTGCAATGTGCTTTTATGTATGCTTTTCCCAATTTCAGAACATCCTATGGACTTCATAACCAATGAAGCACTTCTAAGGTGTGATTGTTATAATGATGTAACTGGGACAACACATCTTTGTACAACAATATTGTAATAGTGTCTGGCAATTATTTTTATTGATGTTGGATGAAGGTTAAACCGATTCTTGGTTTGACTTCACGTGTGAAAGAGGCATCTGTCACCGTATAACCTAAACAAAATGCTCATGTGTCTGGAGTTGGCCTTGAAACCTTTAACTTCATGATTCGTGTAAAATGCTATCAGTTGAGGTAGATAGTAGAGTGAGAGATGTACAATTTTCAAAGCAGCAGTTGGGGACTACCGAAGAGTCTAGATGAAGAAACAAATTGAGAGTATTTTTGGAGCTGGATATTAGGTTGGAAAAAAATGAGAGGAAGAAGTTTTATAAATTTTTAATCTGCCTTGAAACTGGTGAACTGGTACAAGGCTTTTCTGGTCTTTTGAGAGAGATTTCACAGCATCTTACTTGGACTTGCTGCAATGAGTAAGTATGAAGTCTGAGGCATGTCTTGCCATTCTGTGGCATTGCATGTTGATGTTCTCATGTCTGTTGACATAATCACCCAGGATAAAACTCAATTTTCTGCCATTAATAAAGTTCCTGAAATCAAATTCTGCTTTTTGTGTCACCTAGTTGTATACATTACAACATTTGAACACTAGGCGTACATCCTTTTCCTTCACCATCCTTCAGAGGTGTTACCTACATGAGTTTGGCTTGTTATCTGACTACAATACATTTACTGTTTTACAGTAGTAGATGAGTAATTGCATTTTGGTTGCAATATAGCAGTTAAGCATAAAATATACAATGTAGATTACACCCAAACTACTTCATTTCGTTATTCTGTATTCATTTCATATTATGTTATTTATTTGGATACAGTATTTTCTACAAGCATTTTGTTACTAACTGCTATTTTCTTTCATGTAAGCTCTGATGAATATTCTACCACACCATTTAATGGTAAGAAAATATCCTAAAGCATTTTGCAGTGCAAATAGCTTACAATTACCATTACAAATTTTCAAAGATTCCATCTTTAAGACTCCTTACATATTCAACAGTGTGAGCATAATTTAATTTCATTATGCCTACCCAAAAGCTTGTTGTCATTTGCTTTCCAGTTCCTTGTTTTCATTGAACTTGCATTCCTAGTAACAATTCGTTAATGTATATTTTCACAAAATTAAAAGCTATTTTTCTCTTAGCTATTTTAATTTGTCTATTTTAATTGCTTAGATTTAAGATTGGAACTTTATTTCTACATGATCTGCATTTTATTTGAACTCTACTTGATTAATTCTGAAAGCAAACTATCTTTGTTTTTCCTTTACTGTTTTATATTTCCATTAATCTTATTTCACAATCATAATCAAGAATTCAAACCTCATGGTAAGGGGCAGGCATTTGTTACTTTTACCCGCATTAAAATATAAAATTAATTGACATGGAATTAATAGGGCTCAATATTTTTAACTTTCAAATTTCCCCTCTATCAGATTGTCTCATCTTTCCCTTTCAATTTCTGTCAAATGGCAAAAAGTTTGTTTTAATGATCCCCATGCATTTCCACTTTAAAGTACATGAAAATTAAGAATAGATAGTAACAAAAGTAGTAAATTCAAAATGTTTCACAATTTCCATCTTAATTCTTAGTTAATGGATGAGCACTTGAAATGTGTCATGACATTCAAGGTTATGGGCCAAGAGCTGAAAAGTAGGATTAGTGTAGATTGATTGAGCCGATGCAACAGGCTGAGGGTCTCTCTCTGCTACATGACTATAATCATTTGAGTTCATATTGATTTATTTTTGCAATCGGAAGTCTCAGTTTCTCTTTCTGTTTCCCCTCACTTAATCTTTTGTTTTATATTTAGAAATTTGGAGTGGTGTTCATACTGTTGCTACCTGGTTTAGAATGCGTGAGTGTAATATTAAATTGAATTTTAATTTGATTCAGATCAAGGATACCCTTTTGAATGATGATGATATTGGTGACAGCTGCCGTGAAGATTTTCTGCACAAGTGAGTGTTTATTTGCATGTAGTATGAGAGCTCAGTTTTATTTGCAGTCATTTGTCCTTTAGCATTGTAGTACACCTGTACTTATTTGTTAAAGAACTCTGGCCCCAATTTCATTTCTACACTGTAGATGAGAGTTGTGCATGTAAGACCCTCCTGGATTAGCAGCTATCACTTGGAACCCCTGAAAGTATCCATTTAAAGCTGAGAGTTTGGAGTGTTCTGGAGTAGTTAAGTACTTAATTGGTCAGGAAAAGTTAGACAGTTAAAAGTCTAGTGTAACTCTTGAGTAACTAATAAATTGTCCCCAACCCCCACACTTCCAACTACGCTGGCTCCGTTCCTCTTGCGACCCCACACACTCTGATCTAAAAATCCCCTGCTCCAGACCTGACACCTCAGAGCTACTCCTGACACTCCACCACTTCCTGTGGAGACAAAGAAACATGGAAAATAGGAGCAAGAGTTGGTCATTCAGCCCTCTGAGCTTGCACTGCCATACAGTATGGGTCATGGCTGACCATCAAACTCCATACCCAGTTCCCACTTCCTCCCCATACTCATAAGATCATAAGATATAGGAGCAGAATTAGGTCATTCAGCCCACTGAGTCAGCTCTGCCATTTGATCGTGGCTGATATGTTTCTCAACCCCATTCTGCCTTCTCCCATAACCCTTGATTCCCTTACTAATGAAGAAACTATGTATCTCTGTCTTAAAGACAGTATATATCTTGCCCTCCACCGCCTTCTGCAACAATGAATCACAGATTCACCACCCTCTGGATGAAGAAATTCGTCTTCATCTCTGATCTAAAGCCTTTGATCTCTTTAATATGAAGAACCACATCAGACTCCTTTTTGAAAACATTCAAATGTTTTGGCCTCAATCGCTTTCTGTAGAAGATAATTTCATAGGCTCACCACTCTTGGTAAAGAATTTCTCATTATATTAGTCATAAAT
The DNA here is from genome assembly GCF_020745735.1 of Hemiscyllium ocellatum. Taxonomy (NCBI): domain Eukaryota; kingdom Metazoa; phylum Chordata; class Chondrichthyes; order Orectolobiformes; family Hemiscylliidae; genus Hemiscyllium; species Hemiscyllium ocellatum. Next base: position 125,751,060 of record NC_083402.1, read on the forward strand.
GGCCTACCCCATATCCTTAAACAGTGACCCCTGGTTCTGAATTCCCTGGTCATCGGGAACTTCCTTCCTACATTTACCCAGTTTAGTCCTATTAGAATGTTTTAGGTTTCTATGAGAGCCTTCCCTCATCCTTCTGAACTCAAGGGCATTTGATCAATCCAATTTCTCTTCGTACGTCAATCCTGTTGTCACAGGAATCCGTCTTGTGAACCTTTGTCATACTTTTCCTTACAGCCAGAACATCTGTCCTCAGATAAGGTGACCAAATCCACTAAGTATCCCAGTGTGGTCTCACCAAGGTTCTGTACAATTGTAGCAAGAAGTCCCTGCTCCTGTACTCGAATCCTCTCGCTGTCAAGGCCAACATACCATTTGCTTTCTCTTTCACATGTTGCATCTACATGTTTACTTTCAGGTCTCATTGCGACTCCTCCTTTCCCAATCTATTGCCACTTGGATAATCTGCTTGTCTGTTTTTGCCATCAAAGTGGATAACTTCGCATTTATTCACATTGTATACTTTATCTGCCATGCATTTATTCATCCACTTAACTTGTCTAAATCACACTGAAGCATCCCTGCATCTTCCTCACAATTCACATCACGCTCCCTAGCTTTTTCATCTGCCAAAATGGTGATATTACATTTTGGTACCTCATGTAAATTATTAATATATATTGTAGTAGTTGTGGTTCAAGCACTAATCCCTGTGGTGCCCCACTAGTCACTTCCTGCCCCTCAGAAGAAGACCAATTTATCCCTACTCTTCGTTTCTTGTCTGCCAACCAGTTCTTATTCCAAAAAGAAATGCTAGAAAACATCAGCAGGTCTGGCAGCAGATATACTAATAGACGACAACCTTCCTGCAGGTGCGGGCATTTCTGACTACTTTATCTATCCTTGAGCAATGTGACAGTTCCGTATGACATGGTGGCAGCAGAGGTCTGCTTTAATTAAATGGGTGAGCCATCCAGGGTTGGTAGCTTTCAAGATCATAATTGTTCTGAATTTCTACACTTAGTGCATATGTCCTGGAAAAAGCCCAAACTCTCAACCAAAGGGATAGCACTGCAATTGTGTAAGAACTTGATGCCCTTTCAGGAGTGACAGCCAATATATCAAGTTTATAACTAATGTGGCTAATCAGTCTGAGAGAGCTAGAGACATCAGCACCATAGCTGAATTCCATCGTGCCCAAGGAATCATTGCTCATGTGGTCCTCGACTGGTCTGTGACTCTGGGAGCAGTCAAATTGTATGTTCTTGGCCAGTGCCACATGTAGCTTTCTGTTACTACTTTCACACCTGCAAGGATGAATACTGTTGATTGGTTTCCTGCTGAAGAAATGGCTGATTACACAAATGAGGAAGCCACACTGAGGCAGGGAAAGCTACGATGTTAGTCATGCAACAGCCAGACTATTGGTCTGCTCACAGTGAAATTTAGGCGCCTGGATTGCTCATATGGTGCCTTTAGTATGTGCCAGCAAAGGTTTCCATGGATTACAGTTGTCTGTGCCTTATACAACCTGATGTCTGGTGTAAATTCTAAATCATATCAGCTATTTTAGATATCAAGCTAAGCTTTTAATCCTGTTACAATTGCATATTGGGGATGTATGCTCTTTGAATAATGGGAATATTTTGTTTGATTTGCAGGGCCATTAGCTCTCACTTGCAGACATGTGGGTGTTCGGTTGTCATAGGAAGCAATCCAGAAAAAGTGAATAAGGTATTTGTTTCCTTTCAACCCAGAATTTGTTTTTATCAATCTTATGTTGAGATGGTGACATTTTCATTCTCTTGTTCTAAACTGACTCTTTTTCTGGCCTTTACTTTTGTAATTCGGTATTTTTTCAAAATGAAAAGCATACTTCTGTTTGTAAGGTCCGCTATTTCAGCTGAGAAATAAATTACGACGATAGGTTCTCAATCTCTTCAGGCAGAACGTTGCTTCACTGATATTTTCTTAGTGCCAGTCTTCCACTATATAAAGGTGAGCAGGGAGATTTTTCTCCTGGCCAATGGGAGGAAGGACCTATTGCAAAAACTGAGATGTTACTGGAGATTGTAGAGGTTCGCTTCAGATGTGTGGTGCCCTCTCCTGCTTATAGTTCTCTGATTCTAGTGACCTGATCAAATCAGTAAAAATGAGTTGCACAACACATTCAAGTACATCCTGATAGATATCTAACTCAAATTCGTGTCACAGTGCCTTGCCAAACCTACACCTGCAATCAATCTGACATCAACTTGGCTTGCAGAATCACCCATCACTCTGTCTCAATATTTCCACTTCCTATCTACAATCTAACACAAATCCTTATTAGTGATTTTTGAGAAGATTTGTAGCTCAGGTTGGTAAGTATGTAAGTTAGCTCGCTGAGCTTGAGGTTTGTTTTCAGACGTTTTGTCATCATACTAGGTAACATCATCAGAGAGAGTCTCTGGTGAAGTCATTAGTGGTATGTCCTGCCTCTTCATTTATAGGTCCTGGTTTCTTAAGGTGGGTGATGTCATTTCCGTTTTTTTTAAGGGAAGGTAGATATGATCTAAATCAATGTGTTTATTGATGGAGTTCTGGTTAGAATGCTATGCCTCTAAAAATTCTGTTGTGTCTTTGTTTTGCCTGTCCTAGGATGAGTGTGTTTTCCCGGTCAGAGTGGTGTCCTTCTTTGTCTGTACGTATAGAAACTAGTGATAGTGGGTTATGTCTTTGGTGGCTAGTTGGTGTTCATGTATCCTGGTGGCAAGTTTCCTGCTAGTTTGATGTTATGTTTCTTAAAGAAAAAACGGAAGAAAAATATCTATACAACATTTTCAAGAAAAGCGGGTACCCAATAAACACAATCCGCTAATTCCTCACAAACAAACCCAAACAAGCAGACACAACGCAACCAAAAACTATAGCCACATTACTTTACCTTGTGTCAAAGACATATCAGAAATGACTTCTCGACCTCTTGGCATCATGGTAGCCCACAAACCTACCAATACACTTAAACAGTGACTAATGAACCTAAAGGATCCAATAGATACCACCAGCAAAACTAACATCATTTACAAGATACCATGCAAGAACTGTTTTAAAAAAAAAACTATATCGGACAAACTAGCAGGAAACTTGCCACCAGGGTACACGAACACCAACTGGCCACCAAATGATATGATCCACTATCACTAGTTCCTATACATACTTGGATAGGATTGTGAAGCTTACAAAGACAAAGAGGGGGATAAAAAGGAAGAAGATTAAATAGGAGGGTGAGCTAGCCAGTAATATAAAGGAGTAAAAAGTGAGGTCTGCAGATGCTGGAGATCAGAGCTGAAAATGTGTTGCTGGTTAAAGCACAGCAGGTTAGGCAGCATCCAAGGAACAGGAAATTTGATGTTTCGGGCCAGAGCCCTTCATCAGGAATGAGGAGAATGTGCCAGGCAGGCTAAGATAAAAGGTAGGGAGGAGGGACTTGGGGGAGGGGCGATGGAGATGTGATAGGTGGAAGGAGGTCAAGGTGAGGGTGATAGGTTGGAGTGGGGTGGGGGCGGAGAGGTCAGGAAGAAGATTGCAGGTTAGGAGGGTGGTGCTGAGTTGAGGGAACCGACTGAGACAAGGTGGGGGGAGGGGAAATGAGGAAACTGGAGAAATCTGAGTTCATTCCTTGTGGTTGGAAGGTTCCCAGGCGGAAGATGAGGCGCTCCTCCTCCAGCCGTCGTGTTGTTATGTTCTGCCGATGGAGGAGTCCCAAGGACCTGCATGTCCTCGGTGGAGTGGGAGGGAGAGTTAAAGTGTTGTATAAAGTAATATAAAGGAAGACTGTAAGAGTTTCTTTAGATATATAAAGGGCAAAAGAGAGCCAAAAGTGGACATTGAACTGCTGAAAAATGATGCTGGAGAGATAGTGGTGGGGAACAAGGAAATGGCTGAGGAACGGAATAATACTTCATATCAGTCTTCACAGTGGAAGACATGACTAATATCCCAAAAATTCAAAAGAGTGGAGGGCAGAGCTGAGTATGGTGGCCATCACCAAGGAGAAAGTGCTAGAAAGTGTGAATGGCCTGAAGGTGGATAAATCACCTGGATCAGTTGGATTACACCCGAGAGTTCTAGGGAGACTGCTGAAGACGTAATGGGCGTGTAAGTGGTGATCTTTCAGAAATTGCTAGAATCAAGGAGGCTGCCAGAGGACTGAAAATCGCTGATGTGACACCCCTATTTAAAAAAGGGGGTAAGGTAAAAGACAGAAAATAACAAACTGATGAGCCTAATCTTGGTCATGGGTAAGAACCTGGAGGATCCATTGTGAAGGATAAGATTTCTGAATACTTGGAAGTGAATGGTAAAATAGGGTAAAGTCAGCTTGGTTTCATCAAGGGGAGGTCATTGCCTGACAAAGCTTCTAGAATTCTTTGAGGAAGTAACAAGCAGGTTAAACCAAGGAGAGCCAATGGATGTTATCTACTTGGACTTCAAGAAGGCCTTTGACAAGGTGCCGCAGGGAGGCTACTGAGTAAGGTAAAGGTCTATGATGTTAGAGGCAAGATGCTAACATGGATAAAAGCCGGGCTGTCTGGCAGAAAGCAGAGAGTGGGGATGAAACCATTTTTCTCAATATAGCAGACAAAGACTGGTGTTCTGCAAGACTCAGTATTAGGACCACAACTTTTCACTTTATACTTTAACAATCTAGTTGCAGGAACTGAGGGATTTCTGGCTAACTTTACAGATGATACAAAGATGGGTTGAGGGACAGGTAGCATTGAGGAAGCGGGGAGGCTGAAGAAGGATTTTGACAGGATAGGAGAGTGGGCAAGAAGTGGCAGATGGAATAGAATATGGGAAAGTTGAGGTCATGCACTTTGGTAGGAAGAATAGGGGCATGGACTATTTTCTAACTGGGGAGAAAATTCAGAAGTCTGAAGTACAGAGACTTGGGAGTTCTAGTCCAGGATTCTCTCGAGGTAAACTTGCAGATTGAGTCAGTAGTTCGGAAGGCAATGCAATAATTGCATTTATTTTGAGAGGACTTGAGTACAAAAGCAGGGATGTACATCTGAGGCTCTATAAGGCTCTAGTCAGGCCATATTTGGAGCGTTGTGTACAGTTCTGGGCTCCATATTCTCAGGAAAGATGTACTGGCCCTTGAATGTGTTCAAGGAGGTTCACAAGAATGGTCCCAGGAATGAAAAGCTTAATAAAAGAGGACCATGTGAGGACTCTGGGCCTATATTTGATGGATTCTGGAATAGTGGTGCTGGAAGAGCACAGCAGTTCAGGCAGCATCTAAGAAGCAATAAAATCGACGTTTCGGGCAAAAGCCCTTCATCAGGAATACAGGCAGAGAGCCTGAAGGGTGGAGAGATGAGTGAGAGGAGGGTGGGGGTGGGGAGAAAGTAGCATAGAGTACAATAGGTGAGTGGGGGAGGGGATGAAGGTGATAGGTGGAAAAGAAGATAGGCAGGTAGGACAAGTCATGGGGACAGTGCTGAGCTGGAAGTTTGGAACTAGGGTGAGGTTCCACCCTCCTCCGACCTATCACCTTCATCCCCTCCCCCACTCACCTATTGTACTCTATGCTACTTTCTCCCCACCCCCACTCCCACCCTCCTCTCACTTATCTCTCCACCCTTCAGGCTTTCTGCCTGCATTCCTGATGAAGGGCTTTTGCCCGAAACATCGATTTTACTGCTCCTCGGATGCTGCCTGAACTGATGTGCTCTTCCAGCACCACTAATCCAGAATCTGGTTTCCAACATCTGCAGTCATTATTTTTACTTATATTCGATGGAGTTTAGAAGGATGAGGGACAATTAACTGAAACATACAGAATATTGAATGGCTTAGACAAAGTAGATGTTGGGAAGATGCCTCCATTGGTAGGAAAGACTAGGACCCGAGATCACAGCCTTCGAATAAAGGGAAGATCCTTTAGAACAGAGATGATGAGGGCGATCTTCAGTCAGAGAGTGGTGAATCTATGGAATTCATTGCCACAGAAAGCTGTGGAGGCCAGGTCATTGAGTGTATTTAAGACTGAGATAGATGGGTTCTTGAGTATCAAGAGCATTAAGGTTTATGGGGAGAATCAGGTTGAGAAACTTATCAGCCATGATTGAATGATGGAGCAGACTCAATGGAATGAATGGCCTAATTTCTGCTCCTGTGTCTTGTGGTCTTGCTTTTCTGTTTTTCCTGCCATAGTGGACAATTTCACATTTTCCCATCTTAAACTGCATTGTCTTTTCTTTTTGTTCAATTGCTTAACCTGCCCATGTTCCTTTGCAGACTTCTCATATCCTCTGCATAAAATGCTTTCCTACCCATTTTGTTTAATCAGAAAATTTAGCTACAATACATTTAGTCTGCTCATCTAAATCATTACTATCGATTGTAAATAGTTGTAGCCCAGCACTGATCCCAAAGTTACTTCGCTACAGTTTGTCCACCTGAATATGACCCATTTATCCCAACTCTGTTTCCTGTAGGTTAGGCAGTCTTTTATCCATGCTTGTGTTTCTGGCTAGGGCGTGATATCACTGGGCAACAAAATAAGGTTTTAGATACCAATACACAAAGGACAGGGGTTGTAACATGACTTGCTGGATAAAATAAATATTTGAAATTTTATAATAACTATAGTTCTAGAGTGTATTTAAGTATTCAATCCTATTATTTATTCTAAGTATCTTATTGATTGAAAAAAATTAAAATATCTAGTGTTTCAAATAATTTGTTTAACAGTGGAAGCATTTTTGCATTATTTCAGTTTTAATAACCCGAATAATTGGAGCAACTTTTAATTAAGGAAATAAAAAAGAAAAGTTGACTGACTTTTGGTTTAACTTGCTGCTTTATGATTTAAAACTTGTGGTAATCTTTGTCTTTGTGCAATACAGCACGCTATTAATATCAGTAACCCTATGAATAATAAATCATTTCAGGCAGTGTACACACATTATCTTCGAGTAAATGTTCAATTTCATTTTACTGCCATCCTTTATTTTGTTAGCCAGAGTTTAACACTGTAAGAGTAGATATTTTACAGTACAAGAAAACAATAACAAAATTTAGCATAGAGAAAATATTGCAGAATAATATTTCCGATTACATAGAAACAAAGAGAAAAGGAGAAGCAGACCATTCAGCCCTTGGTGCCTGTCCACCATTCACTATGATTGCAGATGATCATCCAACTCAAACACCTGTTCAGCTTTTCCCCCATACCTTTTGATCCTTTCGCCCAAAGTGATATATCCAACTCCTTCTAGAAATCAAATTATTATTCCTATTATTTCAGAATGCAGTATTTGTTGTCCACCATGTACTGGACTTAGCTTTCAGCATTTCAGTTTCATGAACAACATTAGTTATTCATTACTATTTACACTTAGCCACAGACTTACCAAGGCATTTTTTAACTGGAGATTATTGTGATTTGAAAGGTCATTTTGATGCAGTGGCCTGGGACCTTTGTGCAAACAGGTCAAGCAACTATATCACCACTTAATCCATTTGGATGTAACAGGTCAATCAGAAGATTTGTATATGATCTGTTAACTATTTCTCTGTATTGACAGATGGTTCGAACATTGTGCCTTTTCTTAACTCCAAATGAACGAAAATGCGCACGACTTGCTAATGCTAGTGGTTCTTTCAAATATGATTCAGGTCTTTTTGTTCAGGGCCTTTTAAAGGTAAGATTATGTTCGTAGAGATAATCAAAATTTATTTCTTCATGCCTGCAATTTTTAATTTCCTTTTTCTCCATTACATTTTTTAATTCCTTCCTTATATTAGCAAGGACCATCCTCTGGCCAGTAGGTTGTTTATTGTGTGATACGGGAAAAGCACAGCCGGTCAGGGAGTATCGGAGGAGCAGGAGAAACAACATTACAAGCATAAGCTCTTCATCAGGAATGTCATCACGTTCATGATGAAGAGCTAATGCGAAACATTGACTGTCCTGCTCCTCAGATGCTGCCTGACTAGCTGTGCTTTTCCAGTGCCATTTTTTTGACTTTGATCTCCAGCATCTGCAGTCCTTACTTTCTCCCTGTTTAATGTGTTGTGTTGGTTTATGCTCAACTTTTGTTTTCCTCGACATCACCTGTGCTCTATTACTTTTCCTGCTTGAACAAAGAACTTCTGAATATTTTGGCAGAGCTTTGCTCAGTAGTAATTGCCCTACTGCCTAGCAATTGATGGACTACTTTAAGAGGCTCTTAGTTCATTCAGAGTTTTCTTACTCAGATCACATTTGTAATTATTGAGAGCTGATTGCTTAGTTTAAATGACAGGGTTCATTACACTGATAAGAACAGAATAGGAGCAGGAAAAGGCCATCTGGCCTGTCGAGCCTGCTCTGTCATTCAATACTGTTCAAAAATCTATCTTTGCTTTAAAAACATTCAATGAGGTAGCCTCTGTACAGCAGCATGCTGCAGATTTTCACCATTAAATAATAGGCCATTTTATTGCTATTACTACCAAAGTTTACCAACATTGTATTCCATCTGCCAGACCCTTGCCCACTTACTTAACCTATGTTTATCCCTCTGCAGATTTTGCGTCCTCTGCACACTTTGCACGACCTCTCATTTTAGTCATCTGTGAACTCTGACACACTACACTTGGTCCCCAACTCTAAATCATGTATGTAAATTGTAAACAATTGCAGACCCACACTGATCCCTGAGGCACATCACTAGCCACTGATTGTCATCCCGAAAAACACCCATTTATCCCCACTTTTGCTTTCTCTTAGTTAACCAATCTACTATCCGTGCTAATACATTATTTATAATGCACACACCTTTATCTTATGCAGCAGCCTTTTGTGTAGCACCTTGTCGAATGCATGAAATCTAGATACACCACATCCACCGGTTCCCTGTTGTTCACCGTGCTCAAAAATGTCCTCAAAGCGTTCCAATAAATCACTTTCATTAACCCATTCTGCATCTGCCCGATGGGATAAGTTCTATCTAGATGTCTTGCTCATTCTTCCGCGACTATAGATTCAACATTTTCCCCACTACAGAAGTTAAGTAACAGACCTATAGTTACCTGTCTTGTCTTCCTCCTTTTTATTAAAGCATGACGTTACATTTGCTGTTTTCTAATCTGCTGGAATCGCCAGAGTCCAGTGGATTTTGGTAAATTACCACAAGCGCATTTGCTATAACCCCCACTATCTCTTTGAGTAGCTTGGGATACATCCAACCAGGATCAGTAGACTTGTTCATCTTTAGTCCCATTAGTTTGACAAACATTACTGCTTTAACAATAATGACTGTTTATAGGTCTTCATCTGCTGTAGCCTCCTTGTCATGTTATTTGTGTCTTCCACTGTGAAGACTGATACAAAATACCTGTTAAACACCTTGGCCACTTCCTCATTTCCCATTATTAAATCCCCCTTCTTATTCCTGTAAAGGAGCAATGTTTACCTGAACCATTCTTTCATTTTATATATTTTATAGAAAGTTTTGCTATCTGTTTTTGTACTCTGAGCTAGTTTACTCTCAATCCATCTTACCTTTCTTTATAGCTTTTCTCTCATGGCTTTTTGTTGACCTTTAAAGTTTCCCATTAGTATTTGCCACTTTGTACGCATTTGCTTTCAGTTTGATACTCTCCTTTATTTTCTTAGTTATCCATGGCTGATTATCTCTTTTGGTACAGTCCTTTCTTTTCACTGGTATATACTTTTGCTGAGCACTATGAAAAATTGCTTTGAAAGTCCTCGCTGTTCCTCAATTGTCCCACCGTATAGTCTTTGCCTTTAATCATTACTAAAAGCAATTACTTGGATTGTAATTAGAAACTTCAATTTTATGTGAACTTTAATGTTCTCAGGATGCTACCGGTAGCTTTGTGCTGCCTTTCCGTCAAATTATGTATGCTCCATACCCAACCACACACATTGATGTTGATGTGAATACAGTCAAGCAGATGGCCCCATGCCATGAACACATTTATAACCAGCAGAGTTACATGAGCCAGGAACTTCACAAACTTCAAAAGACTGCATCAGAAGAAGATGTGATCCCTGATACTGTAATTCATATGGATGAGAGTTTCACTCCTGATCTGTAGGTATTTGAAAACAAGTCTTTTTTTAAAACAACAAAAATATACATACATTATGTTCGTGTGGAATGTAAGAGCTGAACTGTATTTAGAGCAGAGACATTGGAATAACATTCAGTATTTGGTAGTTACATTCTGCAAAGCTAGGTGTTTTGTTATAATGTTATATTAAATATATAAATTGTATTTTCCGCCAGAATATGTTAACAATTTAGTTATCTAACCTGAAATTTAATATTTTTGTCAATATTTTGAAAAACCCAGGGTAGCAGTTATAGTGGAAGTGATAAAAAGCAAATTGTAATTCTCATTAATAAATTTGTCAAAGGAGAAGATTTTATTTCCATCCTTCAGTCTTGGCTTTATGTTACCTTGCCAGATCAAGTACTAGGAGTGAAGCAAGATGCTATCGCTATTCAAAGCATCATGTTTTTTCTGGGTGAGAAGATAGTATGCTGAATATGTTTACTGATTACTTAAACTGCATATTTATTGCTTCATGAATGCTATTCATGGTGAGGGGAAAATAGAAATTTGCTTGCATCATTTATTGATAAGATTAGGAATTAAGTGAGGTATTATGGCTTCTGTTATCTGGACACCTTGAAAAGAAAGTTTCAAAATTTTGGAATGGCCACAGCTTAGAAATCTCAATATATTGTACTTTGTACAAAAGTATTAAGACTTTTTTCAGACTTTTTTTATGCTGGACAATTCCGAAATCAAAACCATGAAGAGCTATTACTTCTTAGTTTGCAAGTTATTAATGAAATCTGGGCGAATGAGATACCCTACTTAAAGATAATTTCTGTATTGTTTCATCACTTATTTTCTTTCATGGGATGTGGACATCACTATAATGAAATCATTTATTATCCATTGCATTTTCCCTGGAGAGGGTGGCAGTGAGCAGCCTTCTTGGTTTGTTGCAGCCTTTGCAAGGTAGGGACACCTAGAATATTGTTAGGTAAGGAGTTCCAGGATTTTGGCCTTTATTGATTTCCTTGAACTGTGGTGATCGACTTCACCAACCCAAATAATTTTACCTGATTTCCATTAACTCAGTTGATGCCATACTCATTCAAAAGCTGCCTTGCTGTCAAGGGCAGTCTCTGTCATCTCACACTTGTAGGTCATCTCACATCTGTACATCATCTCTTTTACCCATGTTTGGACCAGTGTTATAATGAGGCCAGGAGCTGAGTGGCTCTGGCATGGACCAAAATTGTCAAAGTCTCAGTTCTTGGATCATATACTGATGTCACAAACCAATGTTGCCACTAATACCAAGATTTCAATGTATGCACAGTTCAGACATAATGAAGGATACCCTTCACAGTGACCTAACTATATTGATTACCCATCTCTTTTCACGATATATTTTAGATACTTGTGAAATCCTGTATGATAGAAAAAACGAATAAAATCTATTGTTGAGACTTGCCTAATCAGGAGTGATTTACACTACTGTTTTCAAATAAAAGATGGTTAAAACTTCGTACCTTGAGATCTTTGGATACCAGCCCTGACATCAGTATATAGATTTTTAACAAGATGTAAAACTAAAATATTAAAAATTTGAAATTCCTATAATTTCCTCTGAATTCTTATAGTTTCTTGGCTTGAAGAATTATTTTGCAGTCTGTTCATAGCTTAGTCCATATAGCACACTTTGGTTATTTATGGTTCATGAAAACAAATCCAGCTTCTGATTTCTGTATCCCACATATTGTAAAAATTGATACAGGAATATGTGTGGAGAATTGTGGTCATAATTCATCAGCCTAGAACGTTTAGTGTTTATTATTAAATATTTCTCCAAGTAATTTCAAACTTGGACATAATTGACACCCCTCACTCTCAAAATAATGAAGTACAGAAAAACATTATAACAGTAAACCATAAGTTTTTCTAGAGATTTGCTACCAAATTCTGCTTAATATCATACATTTCTGCAGTTCTGACTCCACTATTTTCCAGGTATGGTATAACTGTAAATGTATAGTAACAGACTGTCAAGTTGTCAGCCATCCATATGGATTGAGCTAGGTTGATGGGCTCTATCGTAACTTATGAACTACCTCATACCTTCCTAGGTGGTAGATGAGAATAACTCAGCCAATATCTATATTAATAAATTCAGTTTTAAGTAATTGAATTTTGTGGTTTCTTTTTCCCTAAGTGGTAGCAGAATACTGCACTTTAAAGTAATTTAGTCCCGGATTAATTTCAAATTTGAGTTTTGGAGTAAACAATCAATAGTGTAATCCTTACACAAATCATTTGATTTTTATGTAAATTATGTTTTCTATTATAAATTTGTTTCTCTAATTTGTATTCATGTTTGAATCGCATTTCAATAAATTGTTTCAGGAATATTTTCCAGGACATGATGTATCGGGATACATTGGTAAAGTCATTTTTAGATCAGGTATGAAATATTGGAAATAAAATGTTAATAGTGAACAATTTTCACTGATGCCTTTGTATAATAGTTTCTTAATATTTTTGTGGAAGATTGGTTCTCCTATTTGATCATGAAGACATTTTTGGTACAGTATTATCTAGAATATAATTTATAACATTTAGAAAAGAAAAACCCAGTAAAATAGCATTTTCAAAGTATTCATATAAATCTAATATTTTGAAAATTTAAAAACTGGCTGAGTAAAATTGTGATTTCAAAATTTCTCTTTTACAGATTTTTCAGCTCAAATCTGGCTTGTCCCTCAGAAGCATTTTTCTGTCACAGTTTCTCCTTGTACTTCACAGAAAAGCTCAAACAGTGATAAAATACATAGAGGATGAAACGTATGCAAAAATTTATTTTCTGATTTTATTGTTATTTTAAAATCATAAGATCTATTGAATTTTGAAAATATCTCTACTTATCTAAATGTCTTTCTTAGTAACTGCCCTCCTAAATATTTTACAGTTAGACTTAATTTGAAGTTGACTTGGGTGTTGTTTACTAAAGTAGCAACAATATATTTCTTTATTGTTGTATTTCACTTTAACATTGTTTTGCAGACCACCTGTTCTGAGGCTTGCATACTCTCCAAAACCATTTTTTCTTTGCTTCTGCACTCAGTCCAGAAATCAGTTTTTTGCCTGACTTCCATTTCCACCCTCCGTTTTACTTTTAAAGCTTCATGTCATTTGGAACAATCTTGCTCAATGGTCTTCCTCTCATTCCTGCACCTACCATTAGATCTTCTTCACCCCATCTGCTGCTCCTGCCTCCTCCTCCTGCTGCCAATTCTCATCTTTTAAAGTCTCGGTGACCGTTGCCACCGCAGGAGACTTGCAACTCTGTCCCTGGGTCCCATTTTGAAGATGCCCTGAAATCCTCGTAGCACATGTTCATTGGTGCAGGTAGTTCTGGACTTGTACTGACCAATGCTGCCACTAGATGGAACCCGTTTAATTAATGCTTCTTCAGGTGAATGTAAAGTTAACATTTATTTACAGCACTTGTCTTTATATTGTAGTACTTTTCCAAAAAAAAGGTTTTGTTTGTAAATGTAGGCATTGAGGAACAACACATTGTAGGTGTTGAGGAACTTAACACCATCAAGTTAATGTTTTAAAGTTAATAAAGGTCCTGAAGTACTCAAATGTTTCTTTTATGTTTAGTGATATGTTTTATTTTGAAAGCTATTTCAGCTGGGAATAGACAGTAATGCACATTAAGGTATGGTACTCAAACCTGTACATAGTTTTATTTCTGGCCAGTGAATGCCCGAAAGGAACCTAGCTGCAGTTTTAACATTGTGAATCACAGGTTCCTATAGAAATCAATGTTGTTTCGCTTAATCGCAATTTTAAGGAACACAAATTTAAATGAGAACTTGATGTAAATGTAAATGCAGTCCCTCTCTTCCATAATTTTGTTTGCTACATTAATACTTGTGTCATTTCCTTGCCTTTGAAAATTACTTAAAGATAATCTGATAATGAAGAAACCAGTCAGCTTAATCTAAAATTGATGGCATGAATTCTTATCAGTTTAAAATACTAATATTGTCTCAAACTATAGACCAACTAGTTCTGTACTTCTCTACATATTACTTTTCATTTAAAAATAATTGTACACATCAAAATATTACAATTCTGAAATCGTTAACAGCATACTAAATGTTAACTTTATCATTTGAATCAGATTTATTGGAATACCAGCAATATGCATTCTACTTAAACTTCTGAATAAGTTTGACGCTATGACATCATAGCTACAGAAATATAATGATCCTCATGTAAGCTTTTAATCATATTTATCATTTATTAATAATTAAATATTTTATTGGCAAACACTTCTCATTGTTTAGTCAGGAAAACAGACGGCATGGAAAATATTAATGGAAAATTATATATTTGAATGAATTGTTCATGGGGATATTTGATTATGGAACTAGCCGGATGGGCTGCAATTCTTCCTCTTTCTCTAAATATAAAATTGTTCATTAATTCTTTTGGCTAAATATTAGCCAGTGATTTTAGCACTTTTTACTAACTGACTATACTTTATATTCTAGTCCGTTATAACTGCCAACAGCTATTTCAAGCAGTAACATATTTTGTTACTTGTATTGTGAGGCAGGTACCTTGAGCAGGTATCCCCATTCAACAGCCATTGCCAAAAGTCAAATCTTCAATCAGTAAAAATATTTTTTACAATTATTTGTTATGAAATACTTGGGGGATTACACTTCTAAATAACTACCTTGAATGATCCTTGGCTTACTGTTATTTTCCTTGAAATTGAATATTTAATCAATTCTCTCAGATAGTGATATTACAAGTGCACCTGGTTACGGCAATAAAAAAAGTTTCCTTTTCTTTGGCTATAGTGACTACATGCATCCTGATTGAAATATTGCTGAGTATTATTAAAGTTGCCATGCATAATTATAGTTATTTTCCTCTTTTTAAGTAGAGAATCACAAATCATACCGAGTACCTTCAGTGACTTCATTTTTAAGTTGAGTGAGAGTATTTGGGTATTCGTTAAGAATGCCCTTGGTGAAGGCAAAGAATGCATTTAATCAAAAGTAATGCATGCCTTATAACTTGCCGTAGAGGCAGAATAAATGAAATCATGTAAATCCAGTTTCCATGTAAGGTGATTCAAGTGAGGACATATGTGCCAAATAGTTAAACATGAATGCAGATAAAGATCAGAGATGTTTCCGAATTCAGATATTCAGAAAAGCTGGAACATAAGCTGAAAAAATTATGATAATACAGTTTCTGTTTGTTTTATGAATAGGGAACAGTACAAAATGTATAGGACAAACAAGGAAATGCATTGATTGTACCACAGTTGGCACTTGTTTACACTAAAGTTCATGTAGATCATTTAAAAGTGCTTAAAGTTTTGTGGTTGTTACTACATAAGTAGGCAGAATACTGGTTAGTATTTTAGTATATGACAGGAGGTATAAATGTACAGTCATTGTTTAAAAAAAAAAGGACTGCAAAGTGGTACTTGAATTTTTAAGGTAGATTGTTAGCACTTGAATTGTTCTGCCAGAAACATTAGTTTAGGCCTAATGCATCATAAATTATTTAAAAAAGACGTAGAAACTATTTACAAAAGGGCAGTGTCATGAGACTAAATAGCACTCTTTGAGAACTGATACAGGCATGATGGCCTGAATAGCAATGTCTGACAAAATTCTGATGTTTTATTTTAATGCTTTTTTTTTGTTTATTTCTTTAGCCAGAAGGGAAAGAAGCCATTTAAATCCTTGCGCAATCTGAAAACTGACCTTGATCTTGCAGTGGAAGGTGACTTGGCTATTATCATGGCTATAGCTGAGAAATTAAAACCAGGCTTACATTCATTTATTTTTGGAAAATCATTCTACACCAGTGTACAAGAACGTGATGTATTAATGTCACTTTAGAGACGTGTATTGCATTTCACATTATGAATAATTGTGTGTCTACTTATTGCAGATAGCTAATTAACATGACGGTGTAATTATGATAATGCATGTATTGAAATTAATGTCAAACCAAATAGTTTACAATGTTTGTATTTGACACAACCATGGAACAGCAGTCAATAAATAAAACCTAATGGCATCAAATCTAATAATCCAAATTGTGGTGGGAAATTAAACAACTAGCTAGAGGAGGAGGCTCTACAAATGTCCCAAACCTCATTGGGAGATTCCATCACTTCATTGCTAAAAACAAACTTAGTGTACAGCCTTCTTCAGCTAGAAGAGCTGAATGAATGATTCATCTTGATCTCATTCTGAGATGCACGGGATCACAGATATTTGTCTTCAGTAAATTCAATTCACTGTGTGATTTCAAAAAATGACGTAAGACACAGATATTGGAAAGACTGTGAGCCCTGACAGCATTCTTGGTATAATACTACATATTTGTGCTCCAGAACTCACTGTACCCTAGCCAAGCTACTCCAGTACAGCTACAACACTGGCATTTACCCTGCACTGTGGAAATTTGCTGTGTTCTGTTCACAAAAAGCAAAATAAATGCAACCTGACCAATTAATACTCCCATTAATCTACTCTGATCATCAGCAAAGTGCAAGATATCTTTGAGAACGTTAATGAACAGCACCTATGCCGTGCTTCTATTTGGGTTCCTTATGGTGTCTCAGTCCTGACCTCATTACAACTTTGCTGCAAATGTAGATAAATGAGCTGAACTTGAAGTGAGAGTGACTGCCCTTGGCAGTCAATGTCCATACACAGAAAGACCTGGACAACACTCAGGCTGTGACAAAAGTAATATTTGTCCTACACAAGTGAGATAGTGACCCCCTCCAACAAGAGATAAAGAGAAAATATAACCATCTCTCCTTGATTTTAAATGCACTTACCATTTCTAAATTCCCCCAATATTAACAACATTATGTTACCATTCACTAGAAGCTGAACTGGACAAATCAAATAAATACTGATTGTAGGATCAGTACAAAGGCTGGGAATTCTGTAGAAAGTAATTCACTTTTTATTCCCTAAAGTCTGCCAATTGTCGGCAAGGTGCAACTCTCAAGTGTCATGACATACTGTCTACTTGCCAGATGAGTGCAATTCTGATACTACTCAGACAGCTTGACATTAAAAACCTCTTTGATTGGTAACCATCCATTTCCTTAAACACTCACTTCCTCTGTCAGTGATATGCAGCGGTAGTAATATGTATCATCTGTAATATGTTCTGCAATAACTTACTGAGGATTGTCCCAAAAAGCCTTCAAAATTGATAACCCTATAAGCTAGAAGAATAGATGCATGTAACACCACCACCTGCAAGTACCCCACCAAGCCACACACCATATCAACTTGGAACAACAACATTCCTTCGCTGTTCCTTGATCAAAATCCTGGAGACTCCCTTAACAGTACTGAGTATTTCTAAACCATGTAGACTGAAGCATTTCAAGAAGCTGTCTGCACCATCTTGAGGGAAATGAGGAAAGGACATAGTGGACTCTGGGTAATCCAAGATGGAGGACGGGAAAAATTTCTGGTTGTAAAAGAGCTGCTCCTTTTTATTTGAGGTAATTTAGGTGTTGGAGGTGATTTCCTCGAATTCCAGGAGCAGCAATTACTGTTTTATATGCTGTTGCATTGTTTTGGAACCTTTGGAAAAAAAAAGTCAAAACAACAGCAGTTTAAAAGGGAGAAGAGCAGACAAAGGAAGCACATGGTGAGGACAGTGCAGGAGAGAGAGAAAATCTGCACAGTTGGTGCCTTTGCTGTTTGAATTCGTGTATCACTGGACGTCGGAGTGCATCTGGGAAAATTAACAAACAGTGAAATTCATAACTAATTTGAGGAACTGTTGGGCGAAGTTCACAGCACAGAATCAGATAAGTTAATTGTTTTAAGTCTGTCCAAGAAAAAGGCTGCAGTAGTAGTTGATTAAACTTAAAATATAGCCATAGCTATTAATTTAACCTGGGGTAGTGTTTGTAGAGGAATAAGACAGTGTTATTTTCTGGGTCTATAGATTGTAAAGGCCATTTTTGCTCCTTCACAGTGATATGTACTTCTTGTCAGAGGTGGGAGTTTAAAGAGAGTTTAAGGGTTACTGCGGATTATATCTGCCATAAATGCTGTTGGATGCGAATCTTATTAGATCAAGGGGATCGGTTGGAGAGACAAATAGAAGCAATGAGGAATTTGCAACAGCAACAGTATGTGATGGATGGCAGTTATAGAAAGGGGGGGGGGATGTCTCAGATACAGTCACATAGATGGATTAACTCCAGGAAGGGTAAGAGAGGTAGTCAACTAGAGCAGGAGTCTTTTGTGGATATGCCCATTTCAAACTGGTATGCTGTTTTGGAAAATGTAGGGGGTGATGGATTCTCAGGGGAACAGCCAAGTTTCTGGTATTGAGACTGGCTCTAATGCAACGATGGGTACATCGGCTTTCAAGAGATCAATTGTGTTAGGGGATTCTGTAGTCAGAGGTACAGACAGACGTTTCTGTGGCCAGCAGAGAAAAAGCAGAATGGTGTGTTGTTTCCCTGGTGCCAGGATCAAGGATGTCTCAGGGAGGGTGCAGAATGTTCTCACAGGGGAGAGGGGCCAGCAGGAGGTCATTGTCCACGTTGGAACTAACGACATTGGTAGGGAAAAGGTTGACACTCTAAAGGGAGATTACAGAGAGGTAGAAATTTAAAAAGGAGGTCCTCGAGGGTCGTAAGATCTGGATTACTCCCAGTGCTACGAGCTAGTGAGGGCAGGAATAGGAGGATAAAGCAGATGAATGCATGACTGAAGAGCTGGTGTATGGGATTCACGTTTTTGGATCATTGAAATCTCTTTTGGGGTAGAAGTGACTTGTACAAAAAGGACGGAAAGCACCTAATTTGAAAGAGGACTAATATACTGGCAGGGAAATTTGCTAGAACTGCTTGGGAGGATTTAAACTAGTAAGGTGGGGAGGGTGGGACCTAGGGAGATAGTGAGGAAAGAGATCGATCTGAGACGGGTACAGCTGAGAACAGACGTGAGTCAAACAGTCAAGGCAGGCAGGGAAAAGGTAGGACTAATAAATTAAACTGCATTTATTTCAATGCAAGGGGCCTAACAGGGAAGGCAGATGAACTCGGGGCATGGTTAGGAACATGGGACTGGGATATCATAGCAATTACGGAAACATGGCTCAGGGATGGGTGGACTGGCAGCTGAATGTTCCAGGATACAAATGCTATAGGAAGGATAGAAAGGGAGGCAAAAGAGGAGGGGGAGTGGCATTTTTGATTAGGGATAGCATTACAGCTGTGCTAAGGGAGAATATTCCTGGAAATACATCGAGGGAAGTTATTTGGGTGGAACTGAGAAATAAGAAAGGGATGATCACCTTATTGGGATTGGATTATAGACCCAAGGAGCAGGAGAGTTGATGTTTCAGGCATGAGCCCTTCTTCAGAAACGGCATTCCTGAAGAAGGGTTCATGCCTGAAACGTTGACTCTCCTGCTCCTTGGATGCTGCCTGACCTGCTGCGCTTTTCTAGCAACACATTTTCAGCTTTGATCTCCAGCATCTGCAGTCCTCACTTTCTCCTTGTATTATAGACCCCCCAATAGTCAGAGGGAAATTGAGAAACAAACTTATCAGGAGATCTCAGCTAAGAATAATATGGTGGTTATGGTAGGGGATTTTAATTTTCCAAACATCGACTGGGACTGCCATAGTGTTAAAGGTTTAGATGGAGAGGAATTTCTTCAGTGTGTACAAGACAATTTTCTGATTCAGTATGTGGATGTACCTACTAGAGAAGGTGCAAAACTTGACCTGCTCTTGGGAAATAAGGCAGGGCAGGTGACTGAGGTGTCAGTGGGGGAGCACTTTGGAGCCAGTGACCATAATTCTATTTGTTTTAAAATAGTGACGGAAAAGGATAGACCAGATCTAAAAGTTGAAGTTCTAAATTGGAGAAAGGCCAATTTTGACGGTATTAGGCAAGAATGTTCTAAAGCTGATTGGAGGCAGATGTTCGCAGGTCAAGGGACGGCTGGAAAATGGGAAGCCTTCAGAAATGAGATAGCAAGAATCCAGAGAAAGTATATTCCTGTCAGGGTGAAAGGAAAGGCTGGTAGGTATAAGGAATGCTTGATGACTAAATAAATTGAGGGTTTGGTTAAAAAGAAGGAAGCACATGTCAGGTACAGTCAGGATAGATCGAGTGAATCCTTAGAAGAGTATAAAGAAGGTAGGAGTATACCAAGGAGGGAAATAGGAGGGCAAAACGGGGACATGAGATAGCTTTGGCAAATAAAATTAAGGAGAATCCAAAGGATTTTTACAAATATATTAAGGACAAAAGGATAACTAGGGAGAGAATAGGGTCCCTCAAAGATCAACAAGGTGGCCTTTGTGTGGAGCCACAGAAAATGCGGGAGATACTAACTGAATATTTTGCATCAGTATTTACTGTGGAAAAGGATATGGAAGTTATAGACTGTAGAGAAATAGATGGTGACATCTTGCAAAATGTCCAGATTACAGAGGAGGAAGTGCTGGATGCCTTGAAACAGTTAAAGGTGGATAAATCCCCAGGACCTTATCAGGTGTACCAGAGAACTCTGTGGGAAGCTAGAGAAGTGATTGCTGGGCCTCTTGCTGAGATGTTTGAATCATCGATAGTCAAAGGTGAAGTGCCAAAAGACTGGAGGTTGACAAACGTGGTGCCACTGTTTAAGAAGGGTGGTAAGGACAAGCCAGGGAACTATAGACCAGTGAGCCTGACCTCGGTGGTGGGCAAGTTGTTGGAGGGAATCCTGAGGGACAGGATGTACATGTATTTGGAAAGGCAAGGACTGATTCGGGATAGTCAACATGGCTTTGTGCATGGGAAATCATGTCTCACAAACTTGATTGAGTTTTTTGAGGAAGTAACAAAGAAGATTAATGAGGGCAGAGCAGTAGATGTGATCTATATGGACTTCAGTAAAGTGTTCGACAAGGTTCCCCATGGGAGACTGATAAGCAAGGTTAGATCTCATGGAATACAGGGAGAAGTAGCCATTTGGATACATAACTGGCTCAAAGGTAGAAGATAGAGGGTGGTGGTGGAGGGTTGTTTTTCAGACTGGAGGCCTGTGACCAGTAGAGTGCCACAAGGATCGGTGCTGGGTCCTCTACTTTTTGTCATTTACATAAATGATTTGGATGCAAGCATAAGAGGTACAGTTAGTAAGTTTGCAGATGACACCAAAATTGGAGGTGTAGTGGACAGCAAAGAGGATTACCTCAGATTACAATAGGATCTGGACCAGATGGGGCAATGGGCTGAGAAGTGGCAGATCGAGTTTAATTCAGATAAATGTGAGGTGCTGCATGTTGGAGAAAGCAAATCTTAGCATGACTTATACACTTAATGGTGAGGTCCTAGGGAGTGTTGCTGAACAAAGGGACCTTGGAGTGCAGGTTATAGCTCCTTGAAAGTGGAGTCGCAGGTAGATAGGATAGTGAAGAAGGCGTTTGGTATGCTTTCGTTTATTGCTCAAAGTATTGAGTACAGGAGTTGGGAGGTCATGTTGCGGCTGTACAGGACATTGGTTAGGCCACTGTTGGAATATTGTGTGCAATTCTGGTCTCCTTCCTATCGGAAAGATGTTGTGAAACTTGAAAGGGTTCAGAAAAGATTTACAAGGATGTTGCCAGGGTTGGAGGATCTGAGCTACAGGGAGAGGCTGAACAGGCTGGGGCTGTTTTCCCTAGAGCGTCGGAGGCTGAGGGGTGACCTTATAGAGGTTTACAAAATTATGAGGGGCATGGATAGGATAAATAGGCAAAGTCTTTGCCCTGGGGTCGGGGAGTCCAGAACTAGAGGGCATAGGTTTAGCGTGAGAGGGGAAAGATATAAGAGAGACCTATGGGGCAACTTTTTCACGCAGAGGGTGGTACGTGTATAGAATGAGCTGCCAGAGGATGTGGTGGAGGCTGGTATAATTGCAACATGTAAGAGGCATTTGGATGGGTATAAATAGGAAAGGTTTGGAGGGATATGGGCGGGGTGCTGGCAGGTGGGTCTAAATTGGGTTGGGATATCTGGTCGGCATGGACGGGTTGGACCGAAGGGTCTGTTTCCATGCTGTACATGTCTATGACTATGACTCCACGACGATAAATGCTTGCCCAGCCAACATTACCCACACATGGAGGCATTAATCATAGGTGTTACACTAGTTATTTTAACCAAATGTTCTCATTGAACAGTCTTCCAAATTTTGTTTTCAATGACACATCAGAATGCATCTAGCCTAAAGTGGCTACCACATTTTTTTGAGAATCTATTTGAGTATTTTTAAATTGCAAATTAAGATAATAATTGTAATAATCCTACTAGAATGCATCAGATTAATAAAGCAAGTTCCAATCACAAAGCAGTTCTCACTTCTACATTTATGTGAGATGATTTGGATGCATATGAATAGGAAAAATAACTTCTCCTGGTTGCCCTTTTTGACACCAAAGCTGGGATCACAGAGACCCTATCAATGATAGCACCTTACACAATTTAGGGTTTAACCTAATGCAAAATAACATTCACTGAATCTAATGCTTCAAGGCCAGGAAGCTCTGGGGCATTTTATATCCATACTTTTCAAAATGTTTAGAACATAACCAATGAACAGGAACAAGAAAATATCCCATAGAAGAGTATTCAAAAATATCATGGCTGAATTTATAAACTTCCCCCTTTCTGCATTTCCATTGACATTATCTTAACATCTACATCGTAAAACTCCTTCAAGAACTTTGTTTGAATTCTCCAACTTGTTATTCAATGTCAGATAATATAGGCCCACTACACACAATATTTTCTCTGAGGATAACTCTCATCCAAACAAAACAATCAAGTGATGGATCTTCCCCTTGGTAACAAGACCAATAAGATATTTCAGGCATGACCTCACCAAAGCCATATAAACTACAGCAAGACCACCCTGGTCTTACGCTACAAACCCCTTAGAATAACATGTAATTTGTCTATCTGATTGCTTCTTGACCTGCTTTTAGCTTTGTGAATTTTGTTATAAGGACCTCACGTCCTTTTCCATGCTTCCGACCACCTTTATGTCAAATAACATAT
Source organism: Hemiscyllium ocellatum (assembly GCF_020745735.1). Lineage (NCBI taxonomy): Eukaryota > Metazoa > Chordata > Chondrichthyes > Orectolobiformes > Hemiscylliidae > Hemiscyllium > Hemiscyllium ocellatum. The sequence continues at coordinate 125,774,252 of NC_083402.1, forward strand.
ATCCCTTTGCAGTTTTTTTGCATTTTCCTCAAATTATTTTACACTTAGGTTTTCCATCAACAGTTTGAGAATTTAATTTAAAAAAACTAGAATAAAAGCTTGTACCTATGGAGGAAAATACCATGTTAGATTGACTAAACAGCCACGTTTTCTTTTAACAGGAAGTCTGTTATTACATAGTCTAGGAGGAGAAAGTGAGGACTGCAGATGCTGGAGATCAGAGCTGAAAATGTGTTGCTGGAAAAGCGCAGCAGGTCAGGCAGCATCCAAAGAACAGGAGAATCGACGTTTTGGGCATAAGCCCTGAAGAAGGGCTTATGCCCGAAACGTCGATTCTCCTGTTCCTTGAATGCTGCCTGACCTGCTGCACTTTTCCAGCAATACATTTTCAGCTATTACATAGTCTATCCCTATGTCCAATTCCTAAGTATTTAATTGAACTGATTGATGAAATAGCTGAGTAAATCACTCAGTTGTGTCAAACGAAACTAGAAAAGAAAACAAATTAGAATTAGATGAGCACTTTGGTTATGACCTAGGAATCAATTCAGATTGCAACAAAGGAATACCAAACTATGTTGTTTAGTACAATCCTGAAACAGCAGGAATAAGCCAGTCAGTACCAAGAGCCTGGTCCACTACTCTATAAGTTCATGGTTGATGATCTACCTCAGCTAGACTTCCTGCACAATATTACTGAGTAAACAAAATCTACCTTACTCTAATCCAATATCTCAGTTCAAATCATACTTATAGAGTGTTCCAAAAAGCCTCTTCATCAGATATACTGAAGTTGTGACCCCAAGATTAGAACTCGCCAGACAGAGGAATACCTGTCCAGCATCTATCCTGTCAGGCCCTTTGAGAATTTCATATGTTTTGTTGAGGTCACCTTTTATTCTTCCAACCTCTAGAAAATAGAAAATATAAGACAATCCCCCTCATTCCAGGAATTAGGCTGGTTAACCTTTCCTGGACAGAGGTGAGGGGGGAGGTGTGGGCACAGGTTTTGCAATTCTGCGGTGGCAGGGGAATGCAATCCCTACAAACGGACCCCACCACCAGAGGTATATTTCCCTCCCCACCTCTTTTCGCTATTTGTAAACACCATTCCCTCCGCGGCTCTCTTGTCAGGTCCACGCCCCCCACTAACCCACCCTCCCCTTCCGGCACCTTCCCCTGTCATGGCAGGAGTTGCAAAACCTGTGCCTACCCTCTCACCTCCGTCAAAAGCCCCAAAGAAGCCATCCACATCCATCAGAGTTTTACCTGTACTTCCTCATGCCATTTACTGTATCCATTGCTCCCAATGCAGTCTCCTCTACATTGGGAGTCAGGACGCCTATTTGCAGAACGCTTCAGCGAACATCTCCGGGACACCCACACAAACCAAACCCATCGCCCTGTAGCCAAGCACTTCAACTCCCCCTCCCACTCTGCTGACGACATGCAGGTCCTGGACCACCTCCATCGCCACACCCTAACCACCCAATGCCTGGAGAAAGAACGCTTCAAATTCCACCGTGGGACCCTCCAACCACACACATCAATGTGGATTTCACCAGTTTCCTCATTTCCCCTCCATCCACCTCATCCCAGATCCAACCTCCCAACTCAGCATCAACCTCATGACCTGTCCTACCTGTCCATCTTCCTTCCCACCTATCCACTCTACTCTCTGATTGATCACCATTACCCCTACCTGCGTCTACTTGTACTCTCAGCTACTTTCCCCCCCAGCCCCACCCCTCTCTCAATTATCTTTCCACTCCCTTGGCTCACAAACCTCATTCCTGATGAAGGGCCTTTGCTCCTCAGATGCTGCCTGACCTGCTATGCTTTTCCAGCACCACACTCTCGACACTTCTAATTCTGACCACTTGAGTATCACTGATTTTAAATACTCCACCATTGTTGACTGTATCTTGAGCTGCTTATACCACAAGCTTCAATTGCATCCCAAACCCTATTCTCTCCCTCACTTTCCCCCTCAAAGATACTCCTTAAAACCTTTCACTTTCACCAAGCTTTTCGCCACCTGGCCTTGTCTTATGTGATTCAGTATTGTTTTGTTTACAATGCCTCTATGAATTGCCTTGGAATGTTTCCTTATGTAAATACAAGGTATGAAGAGGACTGTTGGGTTTTGTACTTTCTCATTCAATTCTGGACACTGGTGCCAAATTTGGGAGAGCTGTCTCTACAGACCAGTTAAGCAATAGCCTATCATAATACTATTCATCTCTTAGAATGTTCGAGCCCTCAGGCACCCTGGGTATGGTCTGTCTACTTACAGGACAGGTATATTGTGCTTATACAATAGGGGAGAGGTGTGGTTTAGTCTGGGGAATGCTGAACATTGATTCTTAACCCCATGAAGTACAGTTCAAGGGCAAAACATGCTTATTAAAATGTGTTTCTCTATCAACCAATTGTATCAGTTCACTCCATATTGAACAAGCAGTGACACACCATATCTATTTTATTCCTTCATTTTTGTTTGGTTAAAATCCTTACCTACAGCATTGTTGGAGCATATACATGGCATAGATTGCAGAGGTTCAAGAAGGCAGCCCACCATTAAGTTCTCAAGAGTGACTATGGATGGGCAATGAATTAACTTTGTCAGAGACTCTCTGTAATAAATGCAAATATAACAGAATAAACAATTGATCAAATAGTAATTAAAACTATTTCCACAATGTGTTTGCTCTTATGTTTTCTAACTCTTGTTAAGTATGCCACATTATGAAACTTTGAAACATCATGTATATTCTAGCCAGGGATATGTCATTTCTCATCTCCGACTGCTTATCAAGTCCAGGGTCAATAGCTTCCCCAAGGTGGAGATGTATTTTAGAAAACATTGTTCAGTTTGTTTAAAAACTAATTTTAAAATATATAATATTGCAAGTTCTTAAGATCTGGAATTGGTTAATGTGAGTTCTGTTGGGAGCATGAATAAGAAACCTGGGTTTGCTTACATTAAAATCCTAAGATCCTTACTGGAAATGAGTTGAGATGAATTTTATTAAGTATTCTATCCCTCTTCTCACTCCAGCATAAGTAAAGTGTCTGTCCACATCTAAAATTTATGAAATTTATCTTTTACCTGACTGATCTCAATGATATTTATTCTCAGCAAACTTGTGGTTGGTCTATAATCTTCTTAAATAGTATGTTCACAGATTGGTATTGTGGAATACATTTTAATTATTGTCAGAAATAGAAGCCAAGCTATTGCTATGAGAAATACTATCATAGTTTTTCAACCACTGAACCAATCCTAGAATAAAGAACAATGCAGCACAGGAACAGATCCTTCAGCCTCTCAGCCCTCTGACACATTTTGTCTTTCCAAACTAAAACTGCCTTCACTTACATTACCCTCTATTTGCTTCCTATTCATGTATTTGTCCAGCTGCTTCTTGAACACTGCTATTGTGTCTGCTTGCATAACTTCCTCTGGCAGCGCCTTCCATGCACTCACCATCCTTTGTGTGAAAAACGTGCCTTTCACATTTCTTTAAACATCTCTCCCATCCCCACCCCCACCATCCCTGTCCCCCAGAATCTTGAACCTGTGTCCCCTAGTAATTGACACCTCCATCACAAACCTCATACTTTCCACTCTATCTATGCTATTCACAATTTTATAAACTTCTATCAGGTCGCCCCTTAACCTCCTGCATTCCAGCGAGAACAAACCCATTCTAACCAACCTTCCTTCATAGCTAAAATCCTCCCATACCAGGCAACATCCTGGTAAATCTTTTCTATACCCTCTCCAAAGCATCCACATCCTTCTGGTAGTGTGGTGACCAGAACTGTATGCAACATTCCATGTGCATCCAAACTAAAGTTCTATAAAGCTGCAGCATAACATGTCTATCCTTATACTCAGTACACCTTCCAATGAAAACAAGCATGCCATTAGCCTTTTTTACTACCTTACCTTCTGTGATACCACCTTCAGTGATCAGTAGGCAAGCTCACCCAGATCCCTCTGCATATCAATACTCCTAAAGGTTCTGCCAATCATTGTATAATTTTCATTTGTACTTGACCTTTCAAAATGCACTACCTCACATTTGCCATGTCTCCAACTGATCTACAGTTAGATTTTCTTCTAACCTAATGTATTTTCATATTTAAAATCTTTTTAAAAATTTTTCATTTCCCCACTACATTTTCTTATTTGTTTTTCATGTCTTGAGATCCAATCCCTTGAGCTACTACTCAGATCATGACTGATGATCTAACTCCATTTATCCGCCTTAGCTGAAAATCCCTTACCTAACAAAATTTATCAACTTCATTCTTGAAAGCTTCAGTTGACCCAGTGTCCGTTGCCTTTTGAGAAAAGAGAGTTTGAGGTTTTCACTATCCTTTATGCAAAGAAATGCTTCTGATTTCCAACTGTAAAATTCTAACTTACAGGTAAGCTTTCATTTTATAAATTCCACCACCAGAATAAACTTTTCATCAACCCTTTTTAAGCACCTTGATCAGATCACCCATCGATTTCCATACTCACGGGAGTATAAGTCTCAATTTAACCCCTTCTGTTCCAGTATCATTCTTGTGAATCTGTATTGAACTCCTTCCAAGGGCAAAGTACTATTGAATCATAGAGTCATAAAGATATACAACACAGAAACAGACCCTTCGGTCCAACTCGTCCATGCCAACCAGATATCTCAATCTAATTTACCATCACTTGGCCCGTATCCCTCCAAACACTTCCTATTCATATACCCATCCAGATGCCTTCTAAACCTACGCCCTCTAGTTCTGGACTCGCCCACTCCAGGGAAAAGACTTTGTTTATTTATCCTATCCATGCCCCTCATGATTTTATAAACCTCTATGAGGTCACTCCTCAGCCTCCGATGCTCCAGGGAAAACAGCCCCAGCCTCTTCAGCTTCTCCCTGTAGCTCAAATCCTCCAACCCTGGCAACATCCTTGTAAATCTTTTCTGAATTCTCTCAAGTTTCACTTCATCTTTCCGATAGGAAGGTGACCAGAATTGCATGCAATATTTCAAAAGTGGCCTAACCAATGTCCTGTACAGCCGCAACATGACCTCCCAACTCATACTCAATGCTCTGACCAATAAAGAAAAGCATACCAAACACCTTCTTCACTATCCTATCTACCTGCAACTCTACTTTCAAGGAGCTATGAACCTGCACTCCAAGGTCTCTTTGTTCAGCAACACTCCCTAGGACCTTACCATTAAGTGTATAAGTCCTGCTAAGATTTGCTTTCCCAAAATGCAGCACCTTGTGTTTATCTGAATTAAACTTCATCTGCCACTCCTCAGCCCATTGGCCCATCTGATAACGATCCCATTGTAATCTGAGGTAACCTTCTTTGCTGTCCACTACACCTCCAATTTTCGTGTCATCTGCAAACTTACTAACTGTACCTCCCATCTTCGTATCCAAATCATGACACAAAGTAGTGGTCCCAGCACTGATCCTTGTGACACTCCACTGGTCACAGACCTCCAGTCTGAAAAACAATCCTCCATCACCACCTTCTGTCTTCCACTTTTGAGCCAGTTCTGTATCCAAATGGCTAGTTCTCCCTGTATTCCATGAGATCTAACCTTGCTAACCAATATCCCACGTGGAATTTCATTGAACACTTTACTTAAGTCCATATAGATCATCTCCACCACTCTGCTCTCATCAATCTTCTTTGTTACTTTTTCAAAAACTCAAATCAGGTTCGTGAAACATGATTTCCCATGCACAAAGCCATATTGACTATCCTTAATCAGTCCCTGCCTTTCTAAATACTTGCCCACCATCGACATCAGACTCACCAGTCTGTAGTTTCCGGGCTTGTCCTTAGCGCCTTTCTTAAATAATGGCACCATGTTAGCCAACCTCAAGTCTTCCAACACCTCACCTGACTATCGATGATACAAATATCGCAGCAAGGAGCCCCGCAATCACTTTCCCAGCTTCCCACAGAGTTCTAGGGTACACCTACTAGACAAGGTGCTATGGATTTGACCACATTTATAAATATCAAGATATCCAGCACTTCCTCCTCTGTAATATGGACATTTTGCAAGATGTCACAATGTATTTTCCTACAGTCTATATCTTCCATGTCTTTCTCCACAGTAAACACTGATGCAAGATACTCGTTTAGTATCTCCCCCATCTCCTGTGGCTCCGTACAAAGGCTGTTTAGCTGGTCTTTGAGGGACCCTATTTGCTTCCTAGTTACCCATTCGTCCCTAATGTATTTGTAAAAACCCTTTGGATTCTCCTTAACCCTATTTGCTAAAGTTATCTCATGTCTCCTTTTTGCCCTCCTGGTTTCCCTCTTAATTATACCTCTACTGCCTTTATACTCTTGTAAGGTTTCACTCGATCACTCTTGTCTTATACTTGACATATGTTCCCTTTTTTTCTTAACCAAACCCTCAATCTCTCTATTCATTCAGCATTCCCTACACCTACCAGCCTTTCTTTTCACCCAAACAGGTATATTCTGTCTCTGGACTCTTGTTACCTCATTTCTGAAGGCTTCCCATTTTCCAGCCATCCCTTTACCTGCAAACATCTGCATCCAATCAGCTTTTGAAAGTTGTTGCCTAATTATGTCAAAATTAGCCTTTCTTCAATTTAGAACTTCAATCCTTTTCCATCATTTTATTAAAACTAGTAGAATTATGGTTATGGTGCCAAAGGGCTCCCCCACTGACACCTCAGTCACCTGCCCTGCCTTATTTCCCAAGAGAAGATCAAGTTTTGCACCTTCTGTAGTAAATACATCCATATACTGACTCAGAAAATTTTCTTGTACACTCTTAACAAATTCCTCTCCAACTAAACCCTTAACAATATGACAGTCCCTGTCTATGTTTGGAAAGTTAAAATCCCCTACCATAACCACCGTACTATTCTTACAGATAACTGAATCTAGGACTACTTATAGTCTTACAATTGAAGTATTACTTTTTAAATTCACTCATCGGACATGGGTGTCACTGGCTAGCCAGAATTTATTGTCCATTCCTCATTGCTGTTGAAAAGATGGACTAAGTTGCCTTCTTAAACTGTTGCAATCCAAAGCACAGTGAAACACATTGGGTTGACCCTAATGCCTTTATGGAGGGAATTTCAGAATTTTGACCCAGTGATAATGAAGGACTGATGATATATTTCCAAGTCAGGACTGTGACTGGCTTGAAGGGTAATTTGCAGGTGATGGTATTCTTGTGCACCTGCTGCCCTTGAATTTCTAGATGGAAGAGGTCAGGGGTTTGGAAAGTGCCAAGAATCTTTGGTGAATTTCTGCAGCACATCTTGCAGATACTACTGACAGATACTATGGAGCATCATTGGTGCAGGGAGTTGATGCTTGTGGGTGTGATGCCAATCAGGTGGACTAACTAGGAATAGCATAACTAAAAACTAAAAAAATAGTTTTGGAGAAAACAATTTAATCCTCATTTGTATATCTGCATGTTTCACTGAGGTCTTTTAATGCAGAAAAATGTTTATTTTGATCCTACTAATGCAGATTCATATTGAGACTATTTGTGTTTTAAAAAATATGAATAGTATAGATAGTTTTAAAGCAGTTTGGTAATAGAAGAAAATTACAGTGTTGATTTTGTGGCAGAAAATGAAAGAAGCTCTCACCTTGATGCCACTGACTGATAATATTGTTTTCTTCACTAGTATTTCTAATGATTGTAGGCTGCCAGTTGTTACTTCAGCTTACACCTAGCTCCTGCTTGAAAGCTTAACTTGCTAACTGACTTGGAGTGCAGAACTCTCATTTTTCTGAGTTCTGTTTTTCGGATTTCCCAGGCAATGTACAAGTTGAAGCTGATGGGGTATGTGCAAACTCCAGTGGTGATTTTTCCTGGAAAATTACTGCAGTTTCACCAACACTCTCCTGATGAGGTTCTCCCCAGTCTCCACTCTGCATATCCCCATTAATTGAATGCACAATTCACTGTCCTTCTGCATCTCATATTTACTGCTAAATATGTAAATATATATTGTTCTGCAAGCCAGTGGATAACTTAAAGGTGCTTCAGTACTGGAGTTAAAATTATGATGTGTTCAAAAACTACCTTCCGTAATCTATTACTGACCATATCCATTTCATCCCAACTTTTCACAAACTCCTGTGATGTGCCTGGAATATTTGATGAAATTGTAGCTGTTATTTAAATTCATGTTAAATTGTAATGTGTAAAAGATGCCATTGCATGTCTTAAGTGTGAAGAAAGATGTGGATGCTTTTGTGGCAGACAACGGAATTATTATTCCAAGAACTTGTTTGTAGTACCAAAAATACTAACTTTAGCAATTTACTTGTTTTTTCTTACAGTTAATGGTTTTTTGTTCTCTTACCATAACATGCTGTTTTAGCTTCCAGTTTAATTAGAATTGTTGTGCAGTCTTGCAGGTTTTTATTTCAGATTTCTAATACTTTCCTTCTAATCTTTTTTTTGATAGGTTAATATTCATAAAATGTTGTCTTTTTATAAAATTCTAATGTTTTCCAATGAAAGCTTTTCTAATTTAACATTCAATAAATTTAATCTGCTATCCAGCAATCTAAAGCAGATGAAAAAAATCAATGACCATGGAGTGTATTTTCGTACCGGAGTCGGGAGCTACAGTTAGGAAAATTACTGGCTCCACAAAGCCAACTCAGGAACAAATGCTTTGGGTGGTTGCATTTTCATTTCCAAGAATGGCAGGTGACAGCAGGAGTTTTGCAAAACATTCCTGGAAAGAGTCTGGAGGCAAAGACAAGGACTATGCAGTGACAAACTGTGTGAAAGCCCACTGGGTCCTCCAGCACCTTATGCCAGTCACAAAAAGGACATCCAATAAAGTAAAACATAGCCATTACCCTTCACGCACACATACTCCAATGACATCACCACTACCACTGTGGCCCCTTTTCCCCTCTATATCAAACTATAATCCCTCTATCCTTCCCACTGTTTCTTTATAATCCCATGCCAACTTAATGTCACTTCATGCCTACCACATATCATCCTTTGCTTTACATTCACCATACCAACTCACCCATAATCAACCATGGATAGACCTCAATACCAAGGCTAAGATGAAGTAAAATTGAGCCAAGAGACAATGCTGTTGGAGATAGCATGTTAGCACCGATAGAGGAGCATTTGAGGGAGCATTTATTGAACTATAACCTGTAAATAATGGAGTGCAGCAGGGATCAGTGATGGGCCCACAATTATTTGCAATACATATTAATGACTTGGATAAAGAAAGTGAAAGCACTACTGCCAAGTTGGCAGATGACACGAAAATGGTGGGAAGACAAGTGGAGGGGATGACACAAGGAATCTGCAGAAGGATACAGACAATGAAATGAGTGTGCTAAACTTTGGCAGATGGAATAGATTGTGGGAAAATATGAAGTTATGCACTTTGGATGCAAGAATAGAAGAGCTGAATATTATTTAAATGGAGAAAAACTAAGAAAACCATAGCACGAAATGATTTGGGAGTCCACGTGTATAAATAACAAGTTCAGTGAATGATAGGGAAAGCAAGTGAAATCTTCACCTTTATTTCAAAGGCATGTAAATAGTGATGTCTTGTTGATATTACATAACTCCTCATCACACCACAGCTGTAATACTGTCAATAGTTTTGGGCTCCTTACCTAGAGCAATGGATGTAGAGCCTTCCATAGGGGAGGCTCAGAATCTCTGCAATGATACAGTGCATTCTTTTGTCCCAGAGGAAATGAAGTAATATTCTCTAGATTATTGTGACAAAATCAGGAGCAGAGGTAGAAGGAACCAACTGATATCACAGCATGGAGACTACCAGTTGGTTGAATACCAGCATTCGGCTCCTGCTACATAGTACTCAGGCAGTCCTGTCCAGAGGCTTATGTGAGTGGAGAATTTGGCCTCCAGCTCCTGTCAATTCACTGGCTGGATTCCTCAGCCAGGCTGAGGTAGACCCCAGATAAAGGAGATGGGTGGTGCACCAGCTGATCCCCTGTGACTCCTTCAGCAAGGAAACCATCCACCATGGACCAACCAGGAGTCTGGAATATTTTGCCCAGTTGATCCGAGCGAAAGGTGTGGCCAAGTACACAGTCTCGCATCCACACATTCTGCCGAGTTGGTAAATGTAAGAAGAACGTTGCTCAAAAGAACCACCCCCATGCCAGCCCCACACACAGCCAATCCTGACAATCTCTGCCAACAGAGGCACAGGAAAGGCTCCAAACAAGGAATACAGCACCGACACACTCCACTCTCAAAGTGAAGGGCCACCGTCAGGGAACTGTTCAATAGAATCAGATACTCCACAATGGTGTACAGAAATTGGATGTGGGTGATGAACTGCATCCCAAACCCAAATGCTGACAAAGACCCGAGAAGATACTTGTTTTCCACCCTGTCGAACTTCTCCTGCTCAACAGATGGGAAGGTCTGGTCCAGGACCCTGTACGTTTGGCCAGTATGCATCATGTGGTTCAGCATGGATCCAAGGTGAGATACTACACCCTAGAAAAAGACTTGTAATCCATGCTGAGGAGTGAGTCCAGATGCCAGTTTTTAAATAGAGGAAGGTCCCCTTTCTTTGTCAGCAGGACAATGACTGCTCTTCACCAAAGGAGCATCTCACTGGCAGCAAAACATTCCTCCAGGATCCATGCATAGTCACTCCCCAGGACTTGAGTAAGTCTGTTTAGCTCCAGGGTCTTGGCCTTTGAGAACTGGCAAGGCCACCACTCGTTCATCCAAAGTGACTTGGACATTGCGCATTCTGTTGCTCCCCTGGTCTGACCTGCAACAGGCCCTCCCTTAAAACTTTGCAAGAAAACTTGTTAGATGAATCTGGAGAGAACAGAGCCATGTAATGTTGTCTGGGCCCTAATGCCATCTGTATCCGAGACAAGGAAATCATCATCAGCCAGTAGCACAAGGAACTGATGATGGGTCCCTGTCTTCTTTCCAGTGAGTAGAAGAAGGGGGAGCCAGATCTGCCACTTAATGTTTGCAGCTTGGGACCTAATGAGTTGTAGGTCCCTCAGCACACCCTTCCTTTCTTGTGCGCTCCCTGCTCAGCCAATGTCAGGCTTAGCATGATGTGATTCCAGGTCGAGCACCTCCTTCTCCAACTCCTTGATCCTGGATTCATGCCTCTTTGTTGACTCCCTTGCGTACTCCTGATCGAAGATCCGGACTTGAGTCTTGCCCATGTCTCATCATAGCCTCAAGGAGGGGAAGCCCCCCCACTCTCTTCTCTAGCTATCTTAGAACAGACAGGATGTCCTCCAATAGAAGACTGTTAAAGCGCCAATGCACAGACCCCAGATGGGAGGCAGGATGGGATGGGGACCCCAGATCTCTGCATGGTGCCTGCTACATGGATGCTGCTGGAATGCAAGAGATGTACGTCTGTATCAATTCTTGATTCTTCATCCCAGACCTCTCAAAAGTGAAGGCAATGGAGTCAAGATGGAGATTTTGCCAGACATCCACCAGATTAACCAAGCCCTCAACTTCCTCCCTGATGCCAGACCAGTCTGGGCACTGCCATGGTCCTGCTTCTCGTGGGTGTAGTTAAAATCTCCCGAGGATAACACACTGGCCTTTTATAGAGGCAAGGTGAGCAGATACTCCTTCAAAGAATTGTGTTTGCCCAGCTCTGACCAGAGGAGTGCGCACATTCACAAAGTAAAGTGAATTTAAAGGGGTGATAAAGCACTGTATCCCCTATGGAGCCCACCTCTTTTTTTTCTTAATATCCAGAAATATTATCACACAACTGAAAGTTTTATTCTCATCATCAAATGACCATGACTTTTTTTTTATTTTTAACTGCTATCTACCATCAGTACATCATCCCTGCAGCCAACTAGATACTTACAAGCTAGGTCATTAAGGACAATACAAACTATCAACAGTGAAAAAGAGGTAGGGTTAGGGAAAGTGGTTGAAATCAAAATGGATCTGGAGGGTCTGTCTTTGTTCTCTTTTATATCCATAAGTGCTCTTGCAGACAATTGAAAATTTTCTCTCATCGCCAAATTACTTTTTCCTTTTGTTGAGCAATTGCCTGCCACCAGTAAATTCACCCATGCAGCTAGTAGAATATTTACTTGCAAATCCCATTAAGGGCAATGCAAACCAAAAAAAATGAGGGAGAGGTAGGATGAGTGGAAGGGGATAACTCAAAGTTGGATGGTGTGCCTTGTACCTTTTTTTTATATCCAGAAGTTTTATCACACATAACCAAATGACTTTCCCACAACTAAATCAATATGGCTTTTTCTTGTTTTTAAGTATTAACTACCACCAGTAATCAACTGTGCAGTCAACTACATATTCACATGCAAAGCCCATTATGGGCAATGCAAACCATCAAAGGTGAATAGGGGTGTGGGTGGGTAGCGAGAGCGAGAACAGACTATATCAAAATTGAGTTGGAGGGGGAAGTGGAGCACTGTATTCCCTGTGGTACCCACTTTTTTATATCAGCACTGATGACCACTGCATCAGTGGTCCCTCTCCAATGACTCCCAGGCACAAACGGATCCACTGAAGACGAGTTGACAGTTGGCAGCTATGACCCCTTCCCCTGCCCACTGCCTGGACTGTTAATAGCCAGCCTGGCATAGCCCAGGAACAGACATATGAGGAGGTCCTTTGAAATGCCCACTCACCACTCTACATGCCCAAAGATCAAGAGCATAGAGCTGACGTGCAGCCAAAATCACATCAAAATATTTTCAAGTGACTGAAAAGGGGTTAAATTGATCACAGCCCATATACACATGGTCCACGGACTCCACAACCCTGTAAAATAAACAATTGCACCATAATCCACGGTCTTTCTGGGGAGAGGGGGAAATATATTCTTGGTGGTGGGGTCTGTTTGGAGGTGGCAGAAATGACGAAGGATGATACAATGTATCTAGAGGTTGGTGGGATGGTAGGTGAGGACCAGTGGGGTTCTGTCCTGGTGGCGATTGGAGGGCAGGGTTCAAGGGCAGAGGAGCGGGAAGTGGAGGAGATGCAGTGGAGAGCATCGTCAACAATGTCTGAGGGGAAATTGCGGTCTTTGAAGAAGGCGGCCATCTGGGTTGTTCGGTATTGGAATTGGTCCTCCTGGGAGCAGATGCGGCAGAGGCGAAAGAATTGGGAATATGGGATGGCATTTTTACAGGGGGCAGGGTGGGAGGAGGTGTAATCTAGGTAGCTGTGGGAGTCAGTTGGTTTATAGTAAATGTCCGTGTTGAGTCGGTCGCCTGAGATAGAAATGGAGAGGTCTAGGAAGGGGAGGGAGGAGTCTGAGACGGTCCAGGTAAATTTGAGGTCGGGGTGTAAGGTGTTAGTAAAGTGGATGAACTGTTCAACCTCCTCGCGGGAGCACGAGGTAGCGCCAATACAGTCATTGATGTAGCAGAGGAAAAGGTGGGGGTGGTGCCAGTGTAGCTGCGGAAGATGGACTGTTCCACATGTCTGACAAAGAGGCAGGCATAGCTGGGGCCCAAGCGGGTGCCCATGGCAACTCCTTTGGTTTGGAGAAAGTGGGAAGATTGGAAAGAGAAGTTGTTCAGAGTGAGGACCAGTTCAGTCAGTCGACGGAGGGTGTCAGTGGAAGGGTACTGGTTGGATCGGCGGGAAAGGAAGAAGCGGAGGGCTTTGAGGCCTTCGTGATGGGGGATGGAGGTGTATAGGGACTGGATGAAGATAAGGCGTTGGGGGCCAGGGAAGCGAAAATCATGGAGGTGGTGGAGGGCGTGGGTGGTGTCCCGAACATAAGTGGGGAGTTCTTGGACTAAGGGGGAACAGAACCATGTCGAGGTATGCAGAGATGAGTTCGGTGGGGCAGGAGCAGGCTGAGACAATGGGTCGGCCGGGGCAGTCAGGTTTGTGGATTTTGGGCAGGAGGTAGAAACGGGCAGTGCGGGGTTGTGGGACTATGAGGTTGGAGGCGGTGGATGGGAGATCCCCTGAGGTGATGAGGTTATGGATGGTCTGGGAGATGATGGTTTGGTGGTGGGAGGAAGGGTCATGGTCAAGGGGGCAATGGGAGGAGGTGTCCGCGAGCTGGCGTTTAGCCTCAGCAATGTAAAGATCGGTGCGCCAAACTACTACCGCGCCTCCCTGGTCTGCCGGTTTGATAGTGAAGTTGGGGTTGGAGCGGAGGGAGTGGAGGGCTGCACGTTGCAAGGGTGAGAGGTTGGAGTGGGTGAGAGGGGTAGACAGGTTGAGGCGGTTAATGTCGTGGCGGCAGTTGGCTATTAAGATGTGGCCTCCTCTACATTGGGGAGACAGGCCGCCTACTTGCCGAACAATTCAGAGAACACCTCTGGGACACCCACACCAACTAACTCAACCCGCCCTGTGGCTGAACACTTTAACTCCCCCTCCCACTCCGCCAAGGACATGCAGGATAAGTGCCTCACCTTCCACCTAGGAACCCTCCAACCACAAGGGAGGAATGCAGATTTCTCCAGCTTCCTAATTTCCCCTCCCCCACCTTATCTCAGTCCCAACCCTCGGACTCAGCACCGCCTTCTTGACCTGCAATCTTCTTCCCAACCTCTCTGCCCCCACCCTTTCTCCGGACTATCACCCTCACCTTAACATCCTTCCGCCTATCGCATTTCCAACACCCCTCCCCCTAGTCCCTCCTCCCTACCTTTTATCTTAGCCTGCTTGGCACAACTTCCTCATTCCTGAAGAAGGGTTTATGCCTGAAACATCAATTCTCCTGCTCCTTGGATGCTGCCTGACCTGCTGCGCTTTTCCAGCAACACATTTTTCAGCTCTGATCTCCAGCATCTGCAGTCCTCACTTTCTCCTACTAAATTTTTTCAATAGGCAGAATTGCTATCAGATACAATAGAGTGACTTTCCCACCACCAAATCACATGACTTTTTTTATTTCTTAAAACCTATTAAGCAACATCACCAGTAATTAAGTGGAACCAATTCAATATTGCCAAACAAAGCCGATTATGGGCAATGTGTCATCAAAGGTGAAGAGGGGTTGGGAGGGTCGGAAGTGCTGAAATCAAAATGGAGTTGGAAGGGGAAATAAAGCATAGTAACCCTGGTGGGGCCCACCTCTCTCTAAGGCATTGAGAGTATTGATGAAAAATGCATGCTTCCTCTTCAATGACACATTGGCACAAACATAACTATTAAAGGCGGCAGGCAGTTGGCAGAGATGGTCCCCTCCAAAGCTCACTTTCTGGACCAGTTTGTAGTCTGCCTGGTAGTCACCCTATACCAGGTGCCCAAAGATCAGAAGCGTAGGGCTGAACTGCAACTAAAAAAACAAGAAAACATTTTTCAAATAACTGAAAAGGGGGTGAAATCACCCCACACCAATACATACATGGTCAACGGAGTCTACAGAGCTACAAAATAAACAGTTGGACCTGGAGTAAATGAACCGCCATTTTCGGAGATCTTGGCTATGTAACCAATTCAATATTTACATGCAAAGCCCATAATGGGCAATACAGACCATTAAAAGTGAAGGGGAGGAAGGGAGAGAGGGAAGGGATGAAATTGAAATGAAGATGGAGGGGAAAATAAAGCAATGTAACCCTATGATGTGGGATGTGGCTTATTTTTTCACTTTCCAGAAGTGTTATGACACACAGCTGAGTGACTTTCCCACCACCAAAATCACTGTGATTTCCTTGGTATTCTTTTTAAGCTACTAACCATCTACAATAAAAACACCCATATAGCCAGTTCAATATTTACAAGCAAACCTTGGGCTTGGAAACTATCAAAAATGAGGGGAAGTTAGGAAGAGACTAAATCAAAATGGATTTGGGGAAGAAAATAAAGCACTAGAATCCCCCATGGTACTGGTTGTGCTTTAGAAATGACTCAGGTGATGAGTTTCAGCTGGGCAGGCCATTGCCTGCAAATTAGTGATTTCCCATGAATCTACTAGGGGTTATCACACCAAGTAAGTTGATATATACTTTAGAGTTGGCACAGTCTCATGTCAGGACAGCTTACACAAGTTGACATGAAGTTGTGCTATATGAGTGACTTGCATGGTTATGTATGATATAGTTTACATGCTCTTATGGCATTTTACTGACTGCAGTAAAATCTCAATAGGAAAACAGAAGGTTTATCACTGTGAAGATATAGTGACATGGAATACATACTGATTTATCTAATATATGTAAATGCTGGAAATAACACTCTCTTAAGGACCAACCTTAATTTTCATATTTTGACTGCAAGAGTACTTTATTGTTACTCCCTCCCTAAAGCACACTGATTACAAAAAATGAAGACAACTGAATCTTTTTATGCCCATTAAAAGAGTGAAGAAGCATTAACTGTCCCCTCAAAAGAATACTCAGTTAAAATTTTAACATTTATGGATAGCTCTTTACCTCTAAGCTTTAGATTATCCACTCTGGGTATTATTGTAGTTATGCATAATAAAAGCTTTTTTTTTGTTTCAGCCACTTCATATCTCCACATCCGACTGCAAAGCAAAACTGTTGGAGCTTGTGCAGGCTTATTTTAAAGTAATTCCTTATTAGTATTCGTGTCTCTGACTCACCTACTGTTAACAATTTCATCCCCTGCGAATCACATTCAGGAAATGATATGAATAATGTGATGTTCATTTGTGATAAACATACAGTCATCAGTATGTGTCTTACAGAACTCTGTTTGATGTGATTATTATGTTCAGTAGCAAAAAATGTATCAATATTTTATGTTAATGATATTGCCTAACCTAGAGGGAAATCAGCAAATACATCGTGATCCACACAGAAAATAAATTGTAAATCATCGTATAGTACAAGCAAAACATGCAAAGTGCCCAACAGTTGACCACATACTTATATTTTCTGTTTTACTAACTTATATTGGTGTGGGGGTTGTTGGTACAATATGATTTTACAATTAGCCAAATACACTGGATAATGGCAATAATGTGTTACGTGACTTCTTGTTCTTGGATTAATTTCCAGTTTGTATGTTGCTTTTTAGTATACAAGGATATTATAATGTCACTGCTTATGCTTATGATGGCACTACAACATTCACTTAAATTGTTTCCTTTTCCTTGCAAGTACAGTTTTTAACCATAATTTTAAATGTTATTAATAATCAATATTCTGCTCTGTGTGAAAATTACAGCCACCAAACAATTTCAGAGATGATTAGGTTATCATAGAATCCATGGTTAAAATAGAGTTTAAGATGTCTGCAGAAATTCATCACCATTCTTCCCCCACTGCATTGTTCTGACTCACATCTAGTATACAATATACCTTTCAGACACATATATTCCTTATTTAGTCGCTGTATAATGGCCTGTGACCTGATGGTGTAAAGGTCTCAGTCTCCATCTTTCTAGGACCAATTGTGCTACAATTTTTAACTGAATTGCTCAATACTAGTCCAGACAAGACAATGCCTGTGTTTATAATACATATGTAGAGGTTAGGAGCTGAAATACAAGTGTATTGAATCTTTGAGTATCATACCAGCCAGGTCTAGTTGTTATGTCAAGGAAGCTAAGTAATACCTTATCAGGTACAACTACTATTTTGATGGTTAACAGTTCATCACTGCATCTACGATTGTGAGAGCAGAATAAACTGCACAATAACATAAATACCATGACCCTCATGAATGAATCCATCACAGACTCAATATGTGGTCAAATGGGGCTAAGCAACACTGTGTCAACACATCAACATTCGCCTCTATCTTCCTTGCCGTGACACTCAGAATAAGGCAGGTATTCTGCAGCATGAGGGACCTGTCAGATTTAAAGTATGCTTCTTGTTTCTAAAGGAGCCCTGATTAGCTAGAAATATATCATGTGGTTCAGAATAACACAAACATTGGAGATTAGATTCTCATTGTGGCTAAGGTCGAGTGGGAACTGTCTTTTTGCCATGAAACTTTCCATTAGGGGAGAACCTCACTACAGGAAGGTTAGGAAACAGCGCAATCTACGTTGCCTGCATTCCAGAACAAAGACTACCTCAGCCTCTGCGTTCAAGTTGCAGTACACAGACAATACATGTGTGTGTTCATATTCCAAGGCTGAATTGTGAACCGTTGTTGACACATTCATGGAGGCAAGTGAGAATAGGCCTTAAGCTAAACATTTACAAGACAAAGGTTATTGATGGATCTACTCCCATCATGCAACACGGTTTCCTGACTATCAAGATCATCTGTGTATAACTGGACAATGTGAATCAATGCTCACATCTTGGGAACCTCCTTTCTGCAAGGACAGACAGTAATGATGAAGTTCTTCATCACTTTCAAACGTGTCAGTGCAGCCTTTGGCCATATGAGAAACAGGGTGTTTGATGGCAAAGATTTCAGATTTGATACCAAGCTCATGATCTACAGGCTAGTAGTGTCACCTGACTTTCTGTTTGTGTTGGAAACATGGATAATGTAAGTGGACATCTCAAATTTCTTGGGAAATATTACCAACAATACTTCTGCAAAATCCTGCAAACCCAATGACAGAATAGGTCCACCAAAATCCATGGCTTCTCTCAGGCCAATATTTCCAGCATTGAGGCATTGGTTACTTCAAACAGCTGCATTGGATGCGCCATATCAACTGCATGCCTGTCATAAGAAGCATTTGCAAAGCTGCAACCATATTGAGCATTTCCAAAATGCCCAGGTGGAGACCAGACACAAATAGTGAAGAAGAGGTGAAAACCCAGACATCTCAGCCACCTACCTTTTCAAACACCACCTGCCTCATCTGTGGCAGGACATGCATTGGAATGTTATGTCACTTCAGGGACCATAACACCAGAGTGTAAGATCAATCTCATGGGGCTAGCAAAGAAGAAGAAGATTAAGTAGATAAACAACAAAACTCTGTTGAAGGAGTTTTCCTCTCTTCCTTTGCCTCCTTATCATGTGTGGTCTTGTTAAATACCAGCATAACTCGCTATGCATTTCTCTATATCTAGGTTGCTGTAACAAAGGGTAACCAGAATAGTTT
This sequence comes from Hemiscyllium ocellatum, assembly GCF_020745735.1. NCBI lineage: Eukaryota > Metazoa > Chordata > Chondrichthyes > Orectolobiformes > Hemiscylliidae > Hemiscyllium > Hemiscyllium ocellatum. The sequence continues at coordinate 125,793,299 of NC_083402.1, forward strand.
TCAACCAACATATTTTCTGAAGAAACTTCAATGATTTTTTAAACATTTAAACTTTTGTTACAATCCCTCAGAAAGTCAAGATTGCATTGAGGACTTGAGCTAATTTCCAAAATTTGAATGCGCTGCTCCAAGATGGATCAACTGGACTTAGAACAGAGCAGATTTTTCCCGGATGAATGATGTGCAATCTATTGCAACCTCCAAAAGGCTGCGAATGAAAGTTGGAATATCTTCCTCTCAGGGGAAGTATTCACATATTTGAATCATCCTATTACACAATTTTTAGAAAAACATCTGGGGGTACTGTGGACATATGGCCTAGTTAGATTTCAAGAGGGTAATTTGAAGGGGATTAAATTAATCTGCAGATGTTAAAACTTCCTAAGTGATAGGGCTGATGATGTTTTAAAAACAGCTGGAGTGACATGGGCATTCAGTATAAAAGCCCTCAGGAAATCTGCAACACAAATTTACGGCTTGTATGCACATTTAAAAAATTTAAACTATTTCTATATTATGCCAAATGTGTTGAAACAGATGGTGACTATCCAGTATATATCTCTGTGCTGAAGCACTGAGTGAATAGAGTGTCTTTAATCATCTATTTTGCAAAGTTTATGTTAGTGACTTACTTTTGTAAAAGTAGGCTACCAAAGGCAAATGAAGATGCTAAGAACATATATATAGTCAACTGGTTGAACTTTAAAGAATCTTGTTCCTGGTCTCAACTGAACAGGAAAACTAGATTAACTAGATTCATGTGTGCTCTGCCTGAAGGCAAATCCTTGATTTATTTTTGACTAATGCTACATTTGAGCCATATTCTTGGTCATTTTCGTGCGTGGCAATTTGCCACTCTCAACAGCAGAGTAAAAAGGCAGTTCCCACTTGACCTCAACCACAATGAGAATCTAACCTCCAGTGTTTGTATTATTCTGAACCACATGATATATTTCTAGCTAATCAGGGCTCCTTTAGAAACAAGAAGCATTCTTTAAATCTGACAGGTCCCTCATGCTGCAGGATACTGCCTTATTATGTGATTTAAATGTCCAGCATCACAAACAAACACTTTGACAGCTTGTGTGAAAGGGTAACTATGTAAGGTAGGTATGAGATTAGGATGCCAGTTGGTCAGGGAATTAAATGGGTAGGTGGTCAGATGCCAGTTGGTCTGGTGCAAGGGTGCATGGTGGGAAAGTAGCCAGGTAAGCGATGAAGTGTTGAGGGTAAGGAGGTGGGGAGCATGTCTTGGCTCCTATAGAATTTTAAGGGTTTGGAGAGGGGAAAGTGTTGTTTCGTGGGTGGGATAGGTTGGGAGGTGCGGCTGGTGACAGGGTCATTGGGAGGGGAAGGATGTCAGATCCCAGGGTGGGAGAGGATTGTTTGGTCTGGTGTCAGTGGTGTTGAGTCTGTTAGCAGGAGGTTTAGGATGCTGGAGGAATGGGAGTTATCGGTTTCAGTGACGATCGTGACAGTGAGTCTTGAGACCCAGAGAAGCAATGGGGGTTTCAGCTCAGAGGCTGGGGGAGATGTAGCTGGTGGGGTGTGTTTAAGTTGGAGGACAGTTTAACAGTTACAAGGAGTTTGAATAGGTTTTTAAATAGTGAAACTTTTCCTGAATAACTATTTACTCAACTGCAATGGAACCCTTTGCATTCTCCACTTTAAATGAATACTTTTGGAGACTTCCAGATACTGGGAAATTGACCATCAGAATCTTTAATTTCCCAGGCAATTACCTTGGAGTCTGTTACATTAGAATTCTGCAGAGAGCCAATGTGGAACTCTCAGCTATGCTGCAGAAACAAAGAATCCAGGTTTTGATCTCTTCATTTAATTCACTGAATTTCTTCATCATTCCCAAGAATGCCGACTTGAAGACGTTCTACTCTAATCTCAAATGGGAAGTCCAATTATCTCTTTCATCTTGTGGACGAACTGTTTGGTTGCTAACAATTGAATATTAAGAGAATGGAAGGAGGACAAAATGGGACAAGGAATAAGAACGTAATAAATAGGAAAAGGTGAAGGTCATTCAGTCCCTCAAACCTGCCCCACTATTTTATAAGATGATGTCTGATCTGACACAGGCCAAAAATCCTGTTTCATTCCAGCTCCACATGGCTCTCAACTCTTTGAATCTGCAGTTCTGACTTTCTCCTCCTGAATATTTTAGCCTGTCAAGATCTCTCAAAATCTTGTATGTTTCAATAAGATCAATTCTCACTGTTTTAAAATCTAATAAAGGTCTAACCTATTTAGCTGTTCTCAATAAATCAACCTCTTCATCCTAGGAATCAGCCCAGTGAATCTCTTTTGAACTGCCCCCAATGCCAGTATATTGCTGCTTAACTGCAGGGACCAAAACTATACACGCTACTACAGGTGCAGCTTCGCCAATGCTGTCTACAGTTGTAGCTTGACTTTATCATTTTTAATTTCCAACCCCCTAGCACTGACAGCCAAAATTCCATTCACCTTCTTAATTCGTTGCTGCACTTGTCTACCAATCTTTTGTGTTTCTTGTCGAAGAGTTTGGTGCTGGAAAAACACAGCCGGTCAGGCAACATCAGAGGAGCAGGAGAGTTGATGTTTCAAGTATAAGCTCTTCATCAGGTTCTTGCACATGAACAACCAGAATGGCAGATGCTGTCATTTACCACCATGTAACATGAGTGCAGAGAAAGTAGCTAATAAGTGAGTTTGTGCTCTGTACTGCACTTGCTTGGAATCTCTTTCTATTTAAATAATAGTGTGTCTTATGATTCTTTCTACTAATTTGCATGAGCTCACAATTTCCTGCATTAATCTCCATCTGCCAAGTTTTGCCAGTCATTCAACCAATGTCCGCTTGTAAATTCCTTATTTTCTCATCCTCAACTTGGAACTGAAGTTGCTTCATTTGCAAGCAGTTGGTTCAAATATGTTTGCTCTGGATCAGCTTGGTGTCCAGCATTTACCAACGGCTGGAACAGCAACACATCACTCATACTACCATCATTATCATATTTATTATTTACTCTGGTGTTTTTGTTCTTTACACTTGAAGACTACCCCACTCTTTATATGTTATTGTTATTTATTTTAAATCAGTTATCAATCTTATACTCAAATCATTGTTAAGGAAAAGAAATAAAAATAAACTGGAGACCAAAGCACAAACTAAAGAACTTATTTGTGATTTAAAGATTGGAAAATTTCACTGTTCAGCTGCTTTCCCTGCACTTTTGTCACATTGTGGTTAGCGATAGTACTCTGCCACTCATCTCATTGATGATAGAGCTCATGGTCTGCATCTTTTATCTGCTCCTACTAATTTCTTTGCCCATAATATACTTTTTTGATACACTGGTATTAAATAATTCAGAATTACCTACCAGATAATCACAAATTAACCAGCTTCTTGACCCACAGCACAATAATCAATTCTTACAAATTCAACTTGTTTAGACAAAAGCAACCAGACTCCTTTTTCCCTTCCTTTACTTAACTCCTCAAAATACTCAACTACACCACTATTTGAAGTTGCAAACAAGTCTCAAATTTTTTTTAAATTCACTCATGGGACATTGGCAACACTGACTGACCACAGTTGATTTGCCTGTTCCTAGCTGCCCTTGAGAAGGTGATGGTGAGCAGCCTTCTTGAAATTCTGCGGTCTATGTGCAGTAGGTTGACCCACAGTGCCCTGAGGGAGGGAATTCCAGGATTTTGACCTAGCAATAGTGAAGAAACGGCGATATATTTCCAAGTCAGGATGGTGAATGGCTTGGAGGGGAACTTGTAGATGATAGTGCCCCCATGTATTTGCTGACCTTATCCTTCTATTAGAAATGGTTGTAGGTTTGAAAAGTGATGTTTAAAGATCTATAGTAAATTTCTACAGTGCATCTTGTAGGTAGTACACATGGCTGCTCCTGAGCATTTGCTACTGAGCATTGGTGGTGGAGGTTGTGAATGTTTGTAGATATGGTGCTAATGAGTATGGCTGCTTTATCCTGATGTCAAGCTTCTTGAGTGCTGTTAGAGCTGCACCCATCCTGGCTAGTGGGAGTATTCATCACACTCTAGACTTGTGCCCTTTAGATAGTGGACAGGCTTTGAGGAGTCAGGAGATGAATTACATGCTGCAGTATTCCTAGCCTCTGACCTGCTTTGTAGCCAGTTTGTTTATGTGGTGGGTCCTTTTGAGCTTCTGGTTAATGATAACCCCCAGGATGTTGATACTGGGTGAATCGGAGATGGTAACACCATAAAATGTGAAGGGGTGGTGGTTAGATTTCTCTTATTGGAGCTGACCATGGCCTGGCATATGTGTAGTGCAAATATGACTTGTCACTTGTCAGCCCAAGCCTGGATATTGTCCTGATCTTGCTGCATTTGAATATGGCCTGCTTCAATATCTGAGCAGTCACAAATGATGCTGAGCGTTATGCAATCATAAGCAAATATTTCCACTTCTTACCTTATTGGAAGGAAGAACATTGATAAAACAGGGCCAAGGGCATTACCCTGAACTATTCTGAGGAACTCCTCCAGCAATGTCCCGGAGTTCAGATGACTGACTTCCAACAACCACAACCATCTTCTAATGTGCCAGGTATGACTTTCAAGTAGGGGAGAGTTTGCCTCCTGATAACTATTGAATTCAGTTTTCTTGAACTCCTTGATGCCACAATCTGTCAAATGCAGCCTTGATGTCAAGTGCTGTTACTCTTGCCTCACTTCTGGAATTTAGTTCTTTTGTCCATTTTTGAACCAGCCTGTAATGAAGTCAGGAGCTGACTGGCCCTGGCCGCACCCAAACTGGGCATCAGTGAACTGGTTATTGCTGAGTAACACTATTGATGATTCCACAGTTTTACTGATGATTGAGAGTAATTGGCTGTGTTGGATTTGTCCTGCTTTTTGTGTACAGGACATACCTCAGTAATGTTTCACATTGTCGAGTAGGTGCCAGTGTTGTAGCTGTGCCAGAAGAGTTTAAATGTGTTAATGTAATTTTTCTGCTTTTTGGCTTTTTTTTTCCTGACATTATCTATTAGCATATTTACAATTGACTGAAGTTCTCTTTTTCATTTATTTCTGCATAATGCTTGATAATTAAACATCACTTCAAAATGTTATGAATTTTGATTCTCTGCTATCTACTTTGGTCATTTTCCATGGGTTTGCTCTTTTTATGATGTCTTTATGTGTTAAGTATGGAATATCCTCAATTAGTCATTGTTGGTAAGGTATCAATGGTTTAAGTCTTGCATTTTCGAAAGTGATTTTGCAGGCAAATTCTGACAGTCATTTTATTCAAAGGAAAAGATTTTGAAACCTTTTATCATCATACCATTTCAGCTGCTGTTCAGAATGTTCAAGCCGGTCTTCAGTGCCACAAACTATATTTCTATATTAATGTTTAAGATCTCTAATTATTTATGCATCTTCTAGCTGGGTTAAATATACTATATTTTGGGAGGGCAACTCTTGTGGAAGTTCTAGCCCTCAATAGAATAACAGCTTGCCAACATTCACGGCTTAACATCTTTTTCTTGAAACTGGGGTAAGGTGGAAGGAGGGGAAATGAGGAAACTAGTGAAGTCCACATTGATACCCTGGGATTGAATTGTTCCGAGGCAGAAGATGAGGAGTTCTTCCTCCAGGCATCAGGCGGTGAGGAGGCCCAGGACCTGCATGTCCTCGGCAGAGTGGGAGGGGGAGTTGAAATGTTTGGCCATGGGGCGGTGGGGTTAATTGGTGCGGGTGTACCGGAGATGTTCCCTTAGGGACACCCGCACCAATTAACCCCACTGCCCCGTGTTGTGAGAAGGATAGCAGAGAAGCTTCAGTGCGATTTGTACAAGGTAAGTACATAAACAAATACCTGGCGGGTGGAGTATAATGTGGATAAATGTGAGGTTATCTACTTTGGTAAAATAAACAAGCGAATTATTATCTGAATTGTGTTCTTGCATTACAATCACTGAAAGAAGTATGCAGGGGTAGCAGGTGGTGAAGAAAGCAAATGGTATGTTGGCCTTGATAGTGAGAGGATTTGAGTATAGCAGCAGGGACATCATGGTACAACTGTACAGGGCAAAACTATTCCTGGAATACTGTGTACTTGTTTGATCTCCTTATCTGAGGAATGCTATTCTGGCTATTGAGGGAGTGCAAATGTTTACAAACTGCTTTCTGGATGGCAGGTCTGACATATGGGGTGATGGTAGGAACAGGATACTGAGCTGGATGATCAGTCATGATCATATTGAATGGTGGAGGAGGCTTGAAGGGCTGAATGTCTTATTCCTATATTCTATGGTTCTATGATTGTTTGAAAAAAATTCAAAGTTATTCTCTTTCTTAGAATGCAATGTCAGTTCCTAAATAAATTTTAAAATGTTGGTGAAGGCTTTGAAAACATTTGAAGGCCTGAAAGGAAGTGCACTTCAGATAAATTCATATCGGCAAATCATTAAACCTGGAAGAGTAGTATTACGGGCAGATATTTTCCAGAGAAATATTTGTAAGACTGTCCAAGAAGATTATGAAAACTTGAAATGCGTTAACACATTCTGTGGCGTATTACAAAGAACAATACAGCATTGGAACAGGTCCTTCGGTCCTCCAAACCTGCGCCAACACATTTGTCCTTCCATAGTAAAATTGTCTTCACTTACAGGATCCGTTATCCCTCTATTCCTTTCCTATTCATGTATTCGTCCAGGTGCTTCTTGAATGCTGCTATTGTGTCTGCTTCCACCACCTCCTCTGGCAATGTGTTCCAGACGCTCACAACCATTTGTGTGAAAGACTTGCCTCGCACATCTCTTTTAAACCTTCCCACTCGCACCTTGAACCTGCCTCTTCCAATTATTGACTCCTCCATCTTGGGAAAAAGCCTCATACTTAGCACTTTATCCATGCCATTCATAATTTTATAAGCTTCATCAGGTTGCCCCTCAACCTTGTGCATTCCAGTGAAAGTAAACCCTCATCAATCATCTTTGTCACTTCTTCAAAAAACTCAATCAAAGTTAGTGTGGCATGACCTCCCTGCACAAAACCATGCAGTATTGTGGCACTGTACGATTGTACATTGATATTAGGTGAACTAGACCGAAACAAAGCACAATTGAGAAGAAGTGTCAAGCCCTCTTGTCACTTCTTCAGGGACATAGTTCATCAATTGCTGTTTTAGAGGTATGGTCCTATACTATTTGTCACTGAGTCCACCATATATCTGTTTCAGCCTACTGAGAAAGTTCATCTGTGAGTACAGACAGCACCTTGAGTTAATATCTCAACTAAAAGAATGCACGTCTGATAAGGCAACCACAACCTCAGTGCTAATTCTCTGATATTGCTCCATTCCATTAGCACTGATCTTCTGCTAGTGCAGCCCACTCTCAATATTGACTCTCCAACAGTGCAGCACTCCTTCAGTACTGAACCTCCAACAGTGCAGGGCTCCCACAATATTAACCCTCCCAACTGTGCAGCACTCCTTCAGTACTGACCCGCCCACAGTGCAGCACTTCCTCAGTACCACATCCGAGAGGATATGGCTATATTGTGCGGGTGGACCCAGCTAAGGCTATATAAAGGATGAATAACGGGGGTAGGTTGGTGTAGGACTGAGCTGCCGGCGCCGCTCTTGGTAGACTTACTTTCGCCTCGTCTCTCTCAATGCCATCCGCGCCCTCGCAACGCGCGAACCCTGCGGGCCCCTGACAGCCGGCAGCACTCAGTGCGCACGCGCCGCTTCCACATTGTTGCTAAGCAACGCTCACTTCCCCTCCCGCCTCACCGGACGGATGTCTTGCCCGCGTGTACGTTGACAGCGCCTTGCGTCATCTGCAATTCACCAATTGGATGGAGAGCTCCCCCTCCTGCCCGCCCCCACCCTCCCCGAACTCACCACAGATCGTGGAGGTGGGGTTGCGGGGCGGAAGTGGCGAAGGGAGGATGTCAGTTGAGTTTCAAACCGATGTTGCGCCCCGCTCGAGGCGCCTTGTCTGCTCGGTTCGCGGCGGAGGTGCCTGCGCGGGATATTTAAATACACGACCAGTCCGAGAGAGAAGGTGGGAGTTTGTCGCACCGCAGGCTTTTAGAAACCTAGGATCGGCCGAATAGCTTATTTGTATTTGTTTAATGGGCCGGGCTGATGATGGTGGTGTCGAGGATGGACTGTAGTTACTGTTCTCCCCTAATGCTGCATAGATTGTGATCTCGCGGGCCCATAACCCAAACTCCTTGGTATCTAGCCCCTACTGCACTCTGCTTCCTCCGCCGTCCCTGAAATCCCAAAGTCCTGACTCCAAACCCCTAGCTACTGCGCCTCTATTGCACTGCTTCTCCGTACTTCAAACCCGGGGATACTAACCCTAAACAAGTGTGCCAATCTCCTACTGCACTCACTTTCCACCTCAAATCCATCTGTACTAAACCCCAGCTGCACTCTGCTTACTCATCTGTTCATCAAACACCAGGAAATTAATCCCGAACTCTTGGGTACTAAGCTCCTGCTACCCTCTGCCTTCCTCCATCCAGCCAAGTTCCTGGACAATCTAAAATTTCACATTCCCCACATAAAACAAACATCCTGTAATTTCATGCATCCCATGTAACTGCCTCCAAACAACTCTTGTTTCCTCCGTCTGTGCACCCACCCCAACTGCCTTCGCTATTTCATTGGTCTGGTATTTTGTCCCTCACTGGGAACTTCACACCCACTTTATTATACATTCATGGGATGCTGGTGTGACCATTAATTACTGTCAATCCTTCATAGCCCTTCAGAAATTGGTTGTGTTTTACTGATGTAGGTGCTCCCTACAGCGCTGTTAGGTAGGGAGTTCCAAGATTTTGACTAGTGCGGGTTAAAGGAACAACGAGTCAAAAGGAAACTTGGAGCTGTAGTGCTGTCATGAAGTCCTGTGATTATTAGCCGCTTTCCACTCCCCTCGGTCACTTTAAATGTGGGTCATTGAATATATTCAAGATTGATTTCTCTTTGATAAGGAAGTCAAGTGTTTTGAGGGTCGGACAGGAAAGTCGGGTTAAAGTCACCAGCAGTTTAGTAATCCATTATATAATGGCAGCAGGTTTGATGGGCCAAACAGCCTTCTCTTGCTCCTAATTCTTGTGCTATTGGTGGCAAGGGTTTAGTTTGGGAGGTGCAAAGTAAAAGGTTTGGTAAGTTGATGCAGTGCATTTTGTATATGGTGCACACTGCTGCCACAGTGTACTGGTGCTGAAGTGAGTGAATGTTTGTTCAAGGTGGTAGGGTACTGGTCAAATGGCTGGTTTTTTTTCTGAATGGTTTTGCGCTTCTTGAAAGTTGTTAGAGCTTATCCAGTTAAGGAGCTGGATATGCAGTCTTCAGCACTATAGTCAGGATATTGTTGGGACTCAGAGTCTTTGCTGTAATTCTGTGTTCTCTGTTATTTTTCTTGAGTGACTTCAAATGACTGTAGACTGGCCTTGTTACTCTTGGTATCTTTCTCAAGTGATGTTCAAGTGTGTCAGTTCATCAGCTGAATGAAATCAGTAGGAGGTATTCAACAGGAGGTTTCCTTACCCTGATTTGGTCTGATTTTCCTTAAGAAGGAAATTGGAAGGAAAGTTAGAACAAGGGAAGTCAAGAAAGACAACTGTATCAATGAGGCAGAAAACTCAGAAAGGGATCATGCTGTAAAGTTGAGTGAAATAGGAGTTGATGGGAAAGGTGAGAGCGGTAACAAATTAAAAATACTATACATGAATGCACGAAGCATTAGAAAATAAGATGGATGAGCTTGAGGCTCTTGGAAATTGACAGATACGATATTGTGGGGATAACTGAGACGTGGCTTCAAGTGGACAGGGCCTGGGAAATGAATATTCAAGGCTACACGTGCTATCGTAAGGACAGACTGATGGGCAGAGGGGGTAGGTGGCCAAGTTGGTAAGAGATGACATTCAGTCCCTTGCGCGGGGGGACCTAGAATCAGGGTGGATATAGCTGAGAAATACTAAGGGTAAAAAGACCCTCTTGGGAGTTATCTACAGACCCCCAAACAGTTGTTATGGTGGATTTCAACATGCAGGTAGACTGGGAGAATCAGGATGGTATTGGACCTCAAGAAAGAGACTTTGTAGAGTGCCTCCGAGATGGATTCTTAGAACAGCTGGTGCTGGAGCCGACCAGGGAGAAGACAATTCTGGATCTGGTATTGTGCAACGAACCAGAATTGATCAGGGACCTCGAAGTGAAGGAGCCATTGGGAAGTAGTGACCATAATACAATAAGCTTCAATCTGCAATTTGAGAGGGAGAGGATATAATCGGAAGTGACAACATTTCTGTTGAATAAAGGGAACTATGGAGCTATGAGGGAGGAGCTGGCCAAAGTTCAATGGTGCAATACCTTAGCAGGGATGACAGTGGAGGAACAATAGCACATATTTCTGTGTATAATGCAGAAGATGCAGGATCAGTTCATTCCAAAAAGGAAGAAAGATCCTATGAGAGGCATGGGTGGCCGTGGCTGACGAGGGAAGTTAGAAACATATAAAGTTAAAAGAGAAAAAGTACAACATAGCAAAGATAAGTAGGAAAACAGAGGACTGGGAAGCTTTTAAAGAGCAACAGAGGATTACTAAGAAGGAAATACGCAGAGAAAAAATGAGGTACGGAGGTAAACTGGCCAATAATATAAAGGAGGATAGTAAAAAGTTTTTTTTAGGTATGTGAAAGGCAAAAAAATGGCTAAGACTAAAATTGGGCCCTTGAAGACAGAAACAGGGGAATATATTACAGGGAACAAAGAAATGGCAGAAGAATTGAATTGGTACTTCAGATCTGTGTTCACTAGGGAAGACACAAGCAATCTCTCTGAGTGGCTGTAGGACCTGAACTTAAGGGAATTTATATTTGCCAGGAATTGGTGTTGGAGAGACTGTTAGGTCTGAAGGTCGATAAGTGTCCAGGGCCTGATGGTCTACATCCCAGGGTACTGAAGGAGGTGGCTCACGAAATCGTGGATGCGTTCGTGATTATTTTACAGAGTTCGATAGATTCGGGATCAGTTCCTGCGGATTGGAGGGTGGCTAATGTTGTACCACTTTTTAAGAAAGGTGGGAGAAAGAAAATAGGAAAATATAGACCAGTTAGTCTGACCTCAGTGGTGGGAAAGATGCTGGAGTCTATTATAAAGGATGAAATTAGGACACATCTGGATAGTAGTAACAAGATAGGTCAGAGTCAACATGGATTTATGAAGGGGAAATCATGCTTGACTAATGTTCTGGAATTTTTTGAGGATGTAACTCTGAAGATGGACGAGTAGATGTAGTGCACCTGGACTTTCAGAAAGCTTTTCATAAAGTCCCACATAGGAGGTTACTGAGCAAAATTAGGGCAAATGGTATTGGGGATTGAAAGTTGGTTGGCTGATAGGAAACAAAGAGTAGTGATAAATGGCTCCATTTTGAAATGGCAGGCAGTGACCAGTAGGGTACCGCAGGGATCAGACCTGGGTCCGCAGCTTTTTACAATATATGTTAATGACATAGAAGATGGTATTAGCAAATTTGTTGATGATACTAAGCTGGGTGGCAGGGTGAAATGTGATGAGGATGTTAGGAGATTACAGGGTGACCTGGACAAGTTAGGTGAGTGGTCAGATGCATGGCAGATGCAGTTTAATGTGAATAAATGTATGGTTATTCACTTTGGCAAGAACAGGAAGGCAGATTACTACCTAAATGGAATCAATTTAGGCAAAGGGGCAGCACAGAGAGATCTGGGTGTTCTTGTACACCAGTCAATGAAGGTAAGCATGCAGGTACAGCAGGGAGTGAAGAAGGCTAATAGCATGCTGGCCTTCATAACAAGAGGGATTGAGTATAGAAGCAAAGAGTTTCTTCTGCAGCTGTACAGGGCCCTGGTGAGACCACACCTGGAGTACTGTGTGTAGTTCTGGTCTCCAAATTTGAGGAAAGACATTCTGGCTATTGAGGGAGTGCAGTGTAGGTTCACGTGGTCAATTCCTGGAATGGCGGGATTACCTTACACTGAAAGACTGGAATGCATGGGCGTGTATACCCTTGAGTTTAGAAGACTGAGAGGGGATCTGATTGAGACATATAAGATTATTAAAGGATTGGACACTCTGGAGGCAGAAAACATGTTTCTGCTGATGGGTGAGTGCCGAACCAGAGGACACATATACGGGGTAGACCATTTAGGACAGAGATGAGGAGAAACTTCTTCACCCAGAGAGTGGTGGTTGTGAGGAATGCTCTGCCCCAGAGGGCAGTGGAGGCCTAGTCTCTGGATTCATTTAAGAAAGAGTTGGATAGAGCTCTTAAGGATTGTGGAATCAAGGGTTATGGAGATAAGGCAGGAACAGAATACTGATTAAGTATGATCTGCCATGATCATATTGAATGGTGGTGCAGGCTTGAAGGGCAGAATGGCCTACTCCTGCACCTATTGTCGATTGTCTGTTGATGTCATTTTGATTTCATGGGATTGAGATCAATTTTGAGGACTTGTAAGATCAGCTGCTGCCTCCTGCTGGATCTGTTTTGCTGGTGTTACAGGACACACTTAGGTAGGGTAATGAAAAACTCTGAAAGGTTTGAGTGAGAGTGTGACTATGTCAAGGTATTCCTTGTCTAATCTGTGAGCCACCTCTCCCAATTTTGGCATGTGTTTGTTAGGAGGACTTTGTAGAATTGACTGGGCTGGACGCCCCTCTTGTTTTGAATATCTATTTTATGATTCACATGTTTTAAGCATGTAACTTCTAACTTGACAACAGACACTTTTAAATGCAAGATGAATGGAAAATCTTCTTTTGAGAAACTGGTAAACAGACTCAAAGCAATTATAAATCAAATGGAGGCCTGTTTGTTTTATAAAGTCAGCATTATAAATGTGAAAAGAATAAAATAACGGGAGACCCTTCACAGGGCCTCATGCTGGAGACAGAGGCCTCAATAAGTGGTTTAAATTATTTGTGATTTTCCTAGAACCAAGGGAAAATTCAGAAGTTGGAGATAATTGCTTTAAATCTACTGCTGGATCATCCCTAGTATTGTATGCTATTTCCATGATTTCAGGAATCCTTTTTTGTTTTGGGTCACCTGTATGATTTTACATGAAAAAAGGTAGATAAAATCTTGGAATGGTACAGCTCTAAAATGAGCAGAAAAATAATCCACCTGGAGAAGTATGTCAGTTGAAAAGGGCTGTCAGAAGTATTTTCTGATTTGAAGTCACCTGAACAAGACTCAGGTGAGGCCTAAGTATCAGCTTGGGAATCCACAGTCATGAGATGCTGAATCTGTGGAACTCATTGCTGCAAAAGGTTTGGGAGGCCAAGTCATTGAATATCTTTAAGACAGAGATTTTTGATTGGTAAGGAGATTAAGAGTGAGGAGGAGAATCGAGTTGAGAAACCTATCGGCCATGATTGAATGGTGGAGCAGACGCTATGGGCTGATTGGCCTAATTCTACTCCCATAATCTTATGGTCTTATGAAGCAGAATTGGAGAGTACACTAACAGTGTTTAGTGAAAGGACCCTATTAAACTTCATACTTTTGAGAATCTTGAGAGTTATGGCCCACCTTAATTTTGTCTAAATGCAGGAGACCTCTTGAATAAAATAAGGCGTGTTCTGTTGAATTTCTTTTTGGTTTTAAAGTTTTTTAATGCATGATAATGCAAACTTAGTGGTACATGTTTTGTTCAACTCTTGTATTTTGGGACTTTTTGTTTAATGTAAAATATTACAGTATTCTTTCAGTTAATAACTGAGTTCAGCAAGATGTAAATAGAAATTCGGTTTCTACCACAATCATTCAAATTTGTCTAATCTGGTTTCTAGGTTGATATCAGGTAGTATCCTTTTGTTTTTCAAAAGTAGTTTAGTATAATTGACCAGCTTGGTGGTCTTTTGTGAGGAAATGTAAGGGTTAGCAGCATTGGAATGGCCCTGCAGTCGTGTACAGGCTTGACTGTGTAAAGATGTAGCTATGCCTCCCAAAGTAACACTAATGAACAAGATTAGGTTTTTGTCATGACAATCCAAGAGTCACCAATATACAGGTTCAACATTTTCTAGAAAGTTGCATTGGTGCAGCTCTACAGCAGTCATGATGGGACTGTACAGCCCAAAAAAAAGATTCTGCAGAGTGAAATAACATTATGTGAATCAAAAGCAGAAATTATTGGAAAAGCTCAGCAGGTCTGGCAACATTTTTGGAGAGAAATCTGAGTTAACATTTTGGGTCTGGTGATCCTTCCTCAGAACTGATGGTAGCTAACTGAACCCAAATGTTAACTCTGATTTCTCTCCCCCAATAGTGCCAAACCTGCTGAGCTTTTCCAGCAATTTCTATTAGAGATGTTGGAAATCGTGAGGATATAAAAACTAGCATAAAGGCACTTTACCCTGAATGCCTGTAGCATTTGTTATAAGTTTGATGAGTTAAAGGCACAAATCATCGCTAATGAATATGATTTAGTAGCCATTACGGAGACATGATTACAGATGGTCATGACTGAGTTAAATACCCAGGAGTATCAGACTATTTAGAAGGACAGACAGGAAGTTAAAGGAGGTGATGTATCTCTAATATTCAAAGACAACATCAGGGTAGTACTGAGAGATGATATAGATTTTATGGAGAATAAGGTTGAATCCATTTTGGTGGAAATTAGAAATTCTAATAAGAAAAAGTCACTGATAGGCATGGTATATAGATCACCAAATAATAATATCACATTGGGGCAGACAATAAGCAAAGAAAAAACGAATGCCTGTAAAAAATGGTATGGCAATTATCATGGGGGATATTAATCTACATGTCAATTGTTTGAACCAGCTTGGTCAGAAAAGCTTTGAGGAGGAGGCCATTGAGTGTATCCACGATAGTTTTCTTGAACAGTATATTTCTTGAACAATGGAACTGAAGAGGGAGCAAGCTATCTTAGAACTGGTTCTGTGTAAGGAGACAGGAATAATTAATGACCTCATAATTAGGGATCCTCTTGGAAACAGCAATCGTGATATGGTTGAATTTAGAATACGGATGGAGAGTGTGAAAATAAAATTCAATATCAGGGTCCTGTGCTTAAACAAGGGAGACCACAATAGGATGAGAGAGGAGTTAGCTCAAGTAGACTGAAAACAAAGACTTTATTGACGAGCAATGGAGTACTTTCAAATCAATTTTTCGAAGTGCCCAGCAAAAGTATTTTCCAATGAAAAGGAAGGACTGTAAGAAAAGGAGTAATCTGCCATGGGTCTAAGGAACTAAGAAAGAGAAGGCATACAAAGTGGCCAAGATCAGCAGGAAACGAGAAGATTGGGAAAGGTTTAAAGGTCAACAGAAAGCCACAAAAAGAGCTGTAAAGAAAGGTAAGATAGAATATGAGAGGAAAAAAACTAGCACAGATTAGAAAGACAGATAGCAAAGGTTTCTGTTAATATATTAAAATGAAAAGGAGTGGCTAAAGTAAACATTGGTCCTTTAGAGGATGAGAAGTGGCATTTAGTCATGGGATATGATGAAATGGCTGAGGCATTGAACAGGTATTTTGTATTGATCTTCACAGTGAAGGACATTAATAACATTACTAAGAGATGAAGGTAGGTGAGGACCTGGAAACAATCATCCTCGCAGAAGAGGTAGTGTTGGGCAGGCTAATAGATCTCGGGATTGGCAAGTCTCCTGATCCTGACAGGATGCATCCCAAGGTGTGCTAAAAGAGATGGCATGAAAAATAGCAAGTCCACTTGTGGTAATTTTCCAAAATTCGCTGAACTCTGGGCCAGTTCCAGCAGTTTGGAAAACAGCAAATGTGACGCCATTGTTTAAATAGGGTGGTCAACAAAAGGGGAATTACAGACTGGTTAGTTTAACTTCTGAATTGGGGAAGATGCTTGAGTCTACTATCAAGGGTGAAATAGCAAGGAATGTAGATAGAAATTGTCCCGTAGGATTGATGTAGCATGGGTTCATGAAGGACAGATCATGCTTAACGAATCTTTTGGAATTCTATGAAGACATTACGAGCATGGGAACCCAGTAAGGGTCCTATACTTCCAAAAGGCCTTCGACAAGGTGGTGTGCAAGAGGTTTCTGCATAAAGATGGAATGGTGTTATGGATAATGTAATAGCATGAATAGAGGATTGGTTGACGAACAGGAAGAAAAGAGTGGGGATAAATGAGTGTATTCTTGTTGGCAATCAGTAACGAGTGGTGTGCCTCAGGGACAGTGTTGGGATCACAATTATTCACAATTTACATAGATGATTTGGTGTTGGGGACCATGCGTAGTGTGTCAAAGTTTGCAGATGAAACAAAGATGAGTGGCAGAACAAAGTGTGCAGAGGACTAAGAAACTTTGAAGAGAAACAGAAGTACTTTAAGTGAGTGGGGAAAGGTCAGGCAGATGGAATATAATGTTAATAAATGTGTAATCATCCATTTTGGTCAGGGGAACAGCTAAAGAGGACTATCACTTGAATGGTAAAAAGTTGCAGCATGATTGGCGGCACGGTGGCGCCAGAGACCCGGGTTCAATTTCCATCTCAGGCGACTGGCTGTGGGGAGTTTGCACATTCTCCCCGTGTCTGCGTGGGTTTCCTCTGGGTGCTCCGGTTTCCTCCCACAGTCCAAAGATGTGCGGGTTAGGTGAATTGGCCATGCTAAATTGCCCATAGTGTTAGGTGTAGGGGAATGGGTCTGGGTGGGTTGTGCTTTGGTGAATCGGTGTGGACTTATTGGGCCGAAGGGCCTGTTTCCACACTAAGTAATCTAATCATAGATAAACCATGCCGCTTTGCAGAGGCATTTGGGTGTCCCTGTGCATGAATCACATAAGATTGGTCTGCACGTACAACAGGTAATTAGGAAGGCAAATGGAATTTTGTCCTTCACTGCTAAAGGGATTGAGTTTAAAAGCAAGGAGGTTATGTTGCAGCTGTACAAGGTGCTGGTGAGGCCACACCTGGAGTACTGCATGCAGTTTTAGTCTCCATACTTGAGAAAGGATGTACTGGCACTAGAGGGGGTGTAGAGAAGGTTCATTAGGTTGATTCCAGAGTCGAGATAGATGGTTGGCTCATGAGAAAGATGGAGTAGACTGGGATTATATTCATTTGGAATTTAGAAGAATGGTGGGGGGGAAACCTATCTATTCCCTTCATAATTTTATATATTTCTATAAGATAGACATGGAGAGAATGTTTCCACTGGCGGGTGAAACTAGGACAAGAGGGCACAGCCTCAAAATTAGGACTGAATTGAGAAGGAACTTCTTCACCCAGACGGTTGAGAATCTATGGAATTCCTACTCAGTGAAGTAGCTGACACTACTTCAGTCAATGGTTTTAAAGCCAAGATAGATTTATTTTCAAACAATGAAGGTATTAAGGATTATGGTGAGAGAATAGGAGGTGGAGCTGAGGCCACAAAAAGATCAGCCATGACCTTATTGAATGGCAGAGGAGGCTCGTAGGGCCAGATGGTCTACTCCTTCTCCTAGTTTTTATGTTCCTATGTTTTTATGTTCTATTTTTGTTTCTGATTTACAGTATCCACAGTTCTTTTGGATTTTATGCAGAGGAAGTGGTGGAGGCTGATAAAATTAAAACATTTAAAAGGCATCTGGATAGGTATATGAATAGGAAAGGTTGAGAGGGATATGGGCCAAGTGCTGGCAAACGGGAATAGATTAGTTTAGGATATCTGGTCGGCATGGACAAGTTGGACCGAAGGGTCAGTTTCTGTGCTATACATCTCTATGGCTGTTAGGTAAAGTCTTGCTCATGCTAGCTTTTTATTGAAGGCATATTTAGTTTAAAATTAAGACTGCTGTGGTAAAATTTGAACTCATCTTTTTGGGCAAATAACATAATGTCCGTCACTGTGCCCTTATCATCTACTTCTAGTGTACTTCTTGGGCTGTTTGAAGAGACAGGTGGGATGGGGGTGTTAGGTTATTCAGGTGGAACGTGCCCTAAACGTGGAGTTGTTAGAAAAGTTTGTGTTCCATCACTTGAAACTCCTTCTGTGTATGTGATCTCTTCAGGCTGCCACTCCTCACTGCTGCACAGATGTCCCCTTGTCATGCCCCTGCCCCACTCTCGATGGTTTGCATAGTAACGTTCTCTACTTCGTCTTTCCCTGATCACTCCCTCTCTGCATGTTCGAGCCCCCCGCCCACGTGGTGTCCTCTGACTCCTTTCTCTTACTGTTTGTTTTTTTGTGCCCCTCCAAATGTGGCCAGTTTGACCTTATTGCTGGATTTTGAGCATTTTAACTTGCGGACCTGTATCTGACAGGGTTACAGCGTTGTGCGGCCGGCGTTTGTTCACAATGCTCGACTGAAACGCAACAGTCGTGCACCGCGCTGGTGCTCCCCTCTACCATCGCCGCCACTTAACATAAAACAGTTTTGTACTTAGCGTTTCCATTAATGTTGCTTGATATTGCTTTCCTTCTCGACTCAGCGCGGTGAAATCCCGATGTCCTTGGTTACAAACACGACCTTTTCCGTGTTCTCCAGCACGAAGTGGTCGCAAGGCCGGGGAGAGTTCTTTGGGGGGCGAGAAGTGAGAAGTAAGTCTGTGTTCTCAATGCTTTTTTTTTAAACCTGTCCCAATTCAATTGACTGTAGATACGTATACGAACTGGACCATTCATAGCTCGGATAGAATAGTCTCTCTATTTCAGTTTGAGTTTCATTACGCGTTAACTAGAACAAACTTAGTAATCGAAATTTTTTTTGAAGTTATGATCCATTTTTCTACGTGTTGTTTAATGCGGGTAATTTAGGCAGAGTGGCAACAAAGACTTCTTTTCTCACGCGACTGATTTCCCTAGTAGCCGCTGAAAATGTTAAGCTGCGAACATTGTTATTTCTGTTTTCTTCAAGGTTTTAAAACATGTAGGGGGAAGGAAGTTATGTCTGCAGCCGACTTGCACGACCCTGTGCGACGTTCCCTCGAAGGGACGGGTAACAGCTCCCAGATCATTCAATTGAGAGCCAACGCAGATTCAAGGAATTTAATCCCCAAACTGTCTTCTCCTCAAAAGCAGAACTCGACAGCTAATGATATCGAGAGGTAATGTCATCTGTAGTGATTCATGCAAGTAGGTATTGCTGGTCAGACAACTAATCATTCACCTTTGGGAAAATAAAAGATAAATAATCAGATAGTATTTGGGACATTCAGTGTTTTAAGTAGTGTTTTTAATATGACCTAGAGAAAAACGTCCTGAAAAAAATCTCCTCCTTAATTCATGACTTGGAGTTAATGTGTTTAAAAGTTAATTTAACTTTAACTAATGACAACCCTAACCCTAACATGAACAGTAATCCTTCATTTGACATTAAACAAGCCTCCCTGCCCTATAGGTATGTGTAGAAGATCTCCAGTGGAAAAGAAACAGATGAGATCCTACTGTGTTCTGCCCTTTTAGAAACTAGCCTCTCACAACCATGATCCATCTGCTCATTTATCTTTGCTAACTCTGCCACATCAGTGTACATAAACTAGCAGCCATGTTTCCTTTGGTTCCAATTTCAAAAGTTATCAGACGGATGAATGTTCAGATACCATAAGACCATGAGAAATGCAAATGTATTTTGTTTTAAAATATTTCCTTAGATTGCAGAGCACCATCAGTCAACTCCAGAATCAAATGAAACAGTTGCAGCCTGGGGATGGCGATTGTAGTTCTACTGAGCACAGGTGGAAGCTGAACAGATTGGAAAAAGAGAAAGTAGAACTAACTAGCAGATTTAATGAAGAGGTAAGCTTGCAGAGCTACCTTTAAGAACATCTAGTTTGTATGAAATTAGCACCTTTTATTGCACTGTACAGGCAGTGGTGGAAATTGGTCAAAATCATAATTTTTGTAATTATCTTTCTACAAATTTCTATTTGCTGATGTTTGCAGTTATATTGGTTTCTGCGTGGGTGGCCTTTCTAGGTGATCAGCGTTTGAAGATCAATCTTGGGATTGTCTAATGGTATTGATTAATGTATTTATACAGTATGTTTTCATTTAATACAAAAAAAACTCAATCCCAAAATATTTGGAAAGTGGAAATAAATGAGCAGTGAACTAAAACAGGATGATGTTGGCTTTTATTATAAGGGAATTAGGGTGGAAGACTAAGGAAGGTTTGAGACCATACTTGTGATACTGCACACAAATTTGACTTCTGTATTTAAGGAACATACATGCACTGGAGACAATACAGCAAAATTGTTCAAGATTGACCCTGGGGGATTGAAAGGGTTGCTCTGTAATGAAAGGCTGAAAAAGCTGGACCCATACTCATTGGACTTTAGAAGATTAGGAGGTGATAATATTGTAAGTTAGCTCCCTGAGCTTGATGGACCTGAGCTACAAATTTTCTCAAAATTAACTTGGGCTTGACACAGCTCAAACTTGAGAGGTTGTTTGCCCTGGCTTGGGGATCTAGAACATTGAGGCACAGTTTAGGATTAAGGGATCCATTTGAGATAAGAAGAAATTTCTTCATTCAGACGATTGTTAATCTTTGGCATTCTCAATTCCAGCAGGTTATGAATGCTCCATTGCTGAACATATTTGAAGCTGAGACAATTTTTTTCCCCTATAGGGCAATTAAAGATATGGTATGGAGGAGGAAAGTGGACTGTGGCTGACATGCACTAAGCAAGTGGAGCAGTTATGAAGGAAATAACGAAGGACGACGTACTAGCTGTACAAATTGTAGATCAGAATTTCAAGGATCTGTAGGTAAAGGAATAGTGAGAATTAGTGAACAGGGCTTTGTACAGTACAGGATGTCAACTGTGAAAATTTTAGTTTGATTAAGTTTATGGAAGGTAGGATTGAGATGGATCTGAGTGTTTAATTGGTAAATTTCATTGCACGTAATATTTCTCCTGCAAAGAAGCAAATTGTCTCCAGAATTAAGTTGATATCACAAGGATCAGTGCTGGGACCTCTGTATGTAATGTATTTAAATAAGTTGGATTTATACATAGGTCACTTGATTAATATGTTTGCAGACACAGATTGGTATTGTGGATAGTGAAGAAGATTGTCAAGGGATATAGCAGAGTACAGATTATTTGGATAGTTGGATGGAGAAGTGTAGATGGAGATTAATCCGTAAAGTACAAGGTGATGCATTTCATTTCCCAAATTCAAGAGGAAAGCATACAGTAAAATGGCAGGACCCTCAGGAGCATTGTCATACAGAGGGATCTTGAATGCAAGCTCCCTGAAAATGGCAACATATATTATGAGATTCTTTTCCCCAGGGTGGAAGTGTCAGGAGGAGGCACAGACTTATGATGAGAGGGGAAAGTTTAAAACAGATATCAGGCAAGTATTTTATACATTGTGGATTAGTGGTGCTGGAAGAGCACAGCAGTTCAGGTAGCATCCAAACTGCAGCGAAATCGACGTTTCAGGCAAAAGCCCTTCATCAGGAATAAAGGCAGTGAGCCTGAGGTGTGGAGAGATAAGCTAGAGGAGGGTGGGGGTGGGGAGAAAGTAGCATAGAGTACAATGGGTGAGTGGGGGAGGATGAAGGTGATAGGTCAGGGAGGAGAGGGTGGAGTGGATAGGTGGAAAAGAAGATAGGCAGGTAGGACAAGTCCGGACAAGTCATGGGGACAGTGCTGAGCTGGAAGTTTGGAACTAGGGTGAGGTTGGGGAAGGGGAAATGAGGAAACTGTTGAAGCCCACATTGATGCCCTGGGGTTGAAGTCTTTCGAGGCGAAAGATGAGGCGTTCTTCCTCCAGGCATCTGGTGGTGAGAGAGCGGCGGTGAAGGAGGCCCAGGATCTCCATGTCCTCAGCAAAGTGGGAGAGGGAGTTGAAATGTTGGGCCACGGGGCGGTGTGGTTGATCGGTGCGGGTGTCCCAGAGATGTTCCCTAAAGTGCTCTGCTACGAGGCATCCAGTCTCCCCAGTGTAGAGGAGACCGCATCAGGAGCAACGGATTCAATAAATGATACTAGTGGATGTGCAGGTAAACTTTGATGGATGTGGAATGCTCCTTTAGGGCCTTGGATAGAGGTGAGGGAGGAGGTGGGGCACAGGTTTTACAGTTCCTCCCGTGGTAGGGGAAAGTGCCAGGATGGGAGGGTGGGTTGTAGGGGGGCGTGGACCTGACTAGGTAGTCACGGAGGGAACGGTCTTTGTGGAAGGCGGAAAGGGGTGGGGAGGGAAATATATCCCTGGTGGTGGGGTCTTTTTGGAGGTAGCGGAAATGTCGGTGGATGATTTGATTTATGCGAAGGTTTGTAGGGTGGAAAGTGAGCACCAGGGGCGTTCTGTCCTTGTTATGGTTGGAGGGGTGGGGTCTGAGGGCGGAGGTGTGGAATGTGGACGAGATGCATTGGAGGGCATCTTTAACCACGTGGGAAGGGAAATTGTGGTCTCTAAAGAAGGAGGCTATCTGGTGTGTTCTAAGGTGGAACTGGTATTTTATACAGAGTAGTCAGTGCCTGGAATGTACTGCCAGAGAGATGGTAGAAGTGGGTATGCTAGCAATGTTTAGGAGACATTTAGAAAGCCATACGAACAGGCAGGAATAGAGGGATGTGGCGCGTGTGTAAGCAAATGGGATTGCTCTATAATGAGATCATAATTGGTACATAGTTAGTGGGCCAAAGAGTCTGTTCCTGTGTGGTACTGTTTTAAGATGTTCCTGGTTGTTTAGTGTTTGGATTAATAATCTGATCTCTCCTTTTAATTTTGTAGTCTTAAATAACCATAGACAACCTAAAGTATTATGTAGCTTCATTGAGGATAATAAATGGACCCATTTGAAATTTCCTTGTTTTGATTCTTGTTCTGTCCTGACTTTTATAATAGCTACTGTGTTCGATCTATAGATCTGGAGATTAAGTTGGAGAAAATACTAAATGTACTGTTCTTTCAGGTCTTACTTTGTCAAACATAAGACATTAAGTAGGAACCAATATAGTTTTCTATTGCCAAAATAGCAAACCTTTGCATTCCACTGATTGTTATATCATTCTACCATGCAAGCATGTGGCTAAGTGTTTCGCCCATGCTGGTGCAATGTTTTCCAACTATTTCCCAAGAAAATATTACGATTCAGTATAATCAAATATAATGCTGCAGGAGAAACTGCACTTTAAAGTTTAAGTGCACTTACCTTGTTAATATTATTTCATTTTCACAGCGTGCAACATTTGAAAGCCATATTGCTAGATTGCGAGCACAGCTGGAGAAAGGAGAGGCACTGAGACAGACCCTGGAGTACGAGCTAGCTGTGGCCAAGAAGGAAGCCAGTGTTGTAAAATGCACTTCAGAAGACAGAATAGACTCTATTCACAAAGTACATGCACAGTTAAAAGGTACATGAAATTCTTGAGTTTCTAGAAGAAAATTATATTTAAAAAGTTGTAAAGCCATTTTCCTGAAGTAATTTGTACAACACATTGTACAGCTGGTATCTTTAGAAATTATTTTTTAAAAAAGTTGCACACCAGTTTTAGATTACATTTGTTAAAACTTGGTGAATCAAATCCCCGTTTTCAAACCTCCTTAGTTGGCTGCAATAAAGACTTAATGTTCTTTTTAGCATGTAGCTATACCTTGCTTCAATTTAAGTTTGGCTAGCTTGTTCACCAGAAGTGAAAAAGGTGCCATATACAAAGTTTTCTTGAATCAAAAGAAGAGTGATCTTATTATTTGCTAATCCTGAGAAAAAAAATTAAGAAGATGGGGCATCAAACACAAATGCAAGGACGAACTTAAGAAGGGAACATTGTCTAGTACATAAAGTAAGATAAAACACTATAAATCTTGAAATCGATACAATACCAGCAAATACAACACAGGAAAAGGCCCTTCCACCCACCAAACCTGTACTGATTCCTAATCCTTATTTAGACCTGCCATTTATTGCCCATACGCAATTTCTGTCTCTCAGCTCACCACCTGTTTGTGTCTATCAAGGTATGCCTTAAATGTTTCTAATATGCGTGCTTCCACCACCTCCACTGACAGTATTTTCTAGGCAGCCACCACTCTCTGGGTGAAAGATTTTCCCTGTGCCTCTCGCCTAAATGTTCCCCTGTCACCTTGAACCTGTGTCCATTTGTAGTTGACCTGGGAAAAAGCCTCTGACTATCCACCCTATCTATGCCCCTCATAATTTTGTAGATTTCTATCAGATCCCCCCTCCGCCCCTGTCTTTCCAGTGAAAACAGTTTGAGTTTATCAAACTTGTCCTCATAACTAAAACTTAAGTAAGACTAGGCAATGTCTTGGTAAATCTTCTCTGCACCCTCTCCAAAGTATCCACGTCCTTCTGAACTGCACATATGTTCAAAATGTGGCAGAACTAAAGTTTTATACAGCTTTAACATAATTTGCCAACTTTTATTTTCAATGCCCCAGCTGATGAAGGCGAGCATGTTGTATGCCTTCTTGACCACTTCTCCACTTGTGTTGTCACTTCCAGGGATGTGTGGACCTGTATGCTCAGATCCCTCTGTATGTCAATGCTTATAAAGGTTCTGTCATTTATTGTTTAATTCGCGCCTGAATGTGATCTTCCAAGAGGAATCTTCTTGCAATTGCCTGAATTAAACTCCATCTGCCATTTCTTTGCCCAAATCTGCAATCCATCAATATCCTTTTGTGATGCTGCCTGACCTGTTGTGCTTTTCCAGTGCTACACTTTATGTCCTGGAATTGTGGCAACTGTGAAAATTGCAGATATCCTTGCATTTTCAGTGTTTGAATGTTTTCTCCAGTTTGTGTTATCACTGGATGTTTTGATCTTTGAAAGATTGAGAGATTATTCCAGTTTGTACAAGCCACTCATCCATCTCCTCTTGCCAAAAGCGGCTCCCTGAAATACAACTGGGTTGTTTATTTCAATGTCTGATATCCTTGTTTCCAGGCTGGAAAATCACAGGCAAACTCTCTTATTTAATTGCTTAAATTTTATCTGCAATTTGTGACTGTCATAAAAGTGTAGGTCAAACTGATATAGAAGATACAGATTGGTAGACTGTATCAGTTTCAGTTCTTGTTTGTTTATGATTTTGAAACTTGGCTCAACTTGTGGTCAGGTGCTAACTATGGCACTTTTAAATCAGTTTATTCGTCTTTGTACATTTCAGTACATAAGAGTCTTTGGTACTAAAATCAGATGAAGGAAGTCAACACTTCATTTTTTATTAATGCCATTGGAAATCTGTATGATTTTAATTTTGACTATATATGAATTCATTAAAATCAGTATCATGAGAAATTAATAACCAGAAAAACTAAATAATTAAATCTATCACCCATAAACCACCAACATAAGCATTTAATCAATCAACTCGCTCAATTCCTTCGGCAGTTTTTAGCTATCATTTTCCTCTCCCACTTGTAGTTATATATAACATAAATGTTAAATATACACATTTTTCTATTCAAAACATTGTATGTAAAGGCTCCAAAGCTGTGAGGCCAAGGTGACCTTACATGGAATCCTGAATATCTGAAACCACTTAGACTTTTACAAATCTGTTTTAATAAAAACATGTCCAGAGTTGTGACAATTAAAACTATTAAACTTTGAGTTTATTCAGGTGTTTATAAGAAATTTGAGCAGGAGACACCAGTTGGCCCAGCATTGGTTCCCACATTTAATTAATGCACAACTGGTCATCTTGTGGCATTAGCTTCTCTTTCCTGCTTGTCCCCAACAACTATTAATTACATTGCCAATCAAAAAATCTAGGAGAAAGTGAGGACTGCAGATGCTGGAGAACAGAGCTTAAAAATGTGTTGCTGGAAAAGCGCAGCAGGTCAGGCAGCATCCAAGGAACAGGAGAATTGACGTTTCGGGCATAAATCCTTCTTCAGGAATGAGGAAGGTGTGCCAAGCAGGCTAAGATAAAAGGTAGGGAGGAGGGACTAGGGGGAGGGGCATTGGGAATATGATAGGAGGAAGGAGGTGAAGGTGATAGGCCGGAGAGAGGGTGGGACGGGGAGATCAGGAAGAAGATTGCAGGTCAAGAAGGCAGTGCTGAGTCTGAGGGTTGGGACTGAGAAAAGGTGGGGGGAGGGGAAATGAGAAAGCTGAAGAAATCTGCATTCATCCCTTGTGGTTGGAGGGTTCCTAGGTGGAAGATGAGGCGCTCTTCCTCCAGGTGTCGTGTTGCCATGGTCTGGCGATGGAGGACGCCAAGGACCTGCATGTCCTTGGCAGAGTGTGAGGGGGAGTTAAAGTGTTCAGAATGCTGATAGGGGTGTGGAGGGAAATATATCCTTGGTGGTGGGGTCTGTTTGGAGGTGGCAGAAATGACGAAGGATGATACGATGTATCTGGAGGTTGGTGGGGTGGTAGGTGAGGACCAGTGGGGTTCTGTCCTGGTGACGATTGGAGGGGCAAGGTTCAAGGGTGGAGGAGCAGGAAGTGGAGGAGATGCAGTGGAGAGCATCGTCAACAATGTCTGAGGGGAAATTGCGGTCTTTGAAGAAAGAGGACATCTGGGTTGTTCGGTATTGGAATTAGTCCTCCTGGGAGCAGATGCGGCGAAGACGAAGGAATTGGGAATGTGGTGGCAGGGTGGGAGGAGGTGTAATCTAGGTAGCTTTGGGAGTCAGTCGGTTTATAGTAAAAAATGGCATCCCATTTTCCCAATTCCTTCGCTTTCGCCGCATCTGCTCCCAGGAGGACCAATTGCAATACCGAACAACCCAGATGGCCTCCTTCACCCTGACACACTCTCACTGGACTCTCGATCTCATTTAACAGACATTACAAAAGGTTTAGAGAGATATTGGCCAGACATAAGTAAATGGGACCAGTTCAGTTTAGGAAACTTGGTTGGCATGGATGATTTGGAATGAAGGGTCTGTTTGTGTTGTATGATTCTATGATCTTCAGATGGGACAAGAAGTGACAGATGGAGTTAATTTAGATACTTGTGAGGTGCTGCATTTTGGAAAGGCAAATCAGGGCAGGACTTATACACATAGTGGTAAGGTCCAGGTGAGTGTTGCTGAACAAAGAGACATTCTTTGGAGTGCAGGTTCATTGTTCCTTTAAAGTGGAGTTTCAGGTAGATAAGGATAGTGAAGAAGGTGTTTAGTATGCTTTCCTTTATTCGTCAGAGCATTGAGTATGGGAGTTGGGGAGTCATGTTGCGACTGTAGAGGACATTGGTTAGGCCTCTTTTGGAGTATTGTGTGCAATTCTGGTCTCCCTCCTATTGGAAGGATGTTAAAAAACTTGAAAGGGTTCGGAAAAGATTTACAAGGATGTGGCGAGGTTCAGAGTGTTTGAGCCATAGGGACAGGCTGAATAGGCTGAGCTGTTTTTCCTGGAGAGTTGGAGGCTGAGGGGTGACCTTTATAGATGCTTATAAAATCATGAAGGGTGTGGATAGGGTAAATAGACAAGATATTGTCCCTGTGGTGGGGATGTCCAGAACTAGAGGGCATAGGATTAGGGTGAGAGGGGTAACATATAAAAGGGACCTAAGGGGAAACTTTTTCATGCAAAGGGTGTGTGTATAGAATGAGGAAGTGGTGGAGGCTGGTACAAATACAACATTTAAAAGGCATCTGGATGGATATATGAATAGGAAAGGTTTAGAGGGATATGGGACAATTGCTGAAAAATGGGACTAGATTAATTTAAGATATCTGGTTGGCATGAATGAGTTGGACCAAAGGATCTGTTTCTGTGCTGTACATCTGACTCTGAGATTCCTAACTTTTCAAATTCTTCCACTGGCACGTGTGGCCTTTATTGTAGTATGTTCTCCTTCCATTGTGAGCACATTCACTGACTCAGTGCTGTAGGATACCTGGTAATTCTGAAAAAAAAAATTAGCTTAGCTGTGATGTTAGGTACTGGTAGATCCTTCTAGAAAATCCATATTCCTCAATAAATGTTCGATTTGTGTTGAATGTCTCACCAAGTTTTTGACATTGATAACGTCCAACTACTGTAGTAACATTTTTGGTGAAAATTAAAGTTCTTCATGGGGTGGGGACCAAGGTGGGATGAAGTTGAGGTGAGGTGGCACTTGATAGGTTGAGGCCCATGCACTTTCTTGCCAGTACCACGATCTAAATCTGGACAATTCATGCCAACCTGAGGGTTTCATCCTGCAGCAAACAGGGCTGTTTCCACAAAAAGCATATGCTGTCTTATTTGCATCTAGGTTGCAAGAGTTCCTGCACTGAAATGCACTTGGTGTCTGATTGAGAGACCCAGCATTGGGAAGGAGGGAGCCAATGAGAGTCAAACCTCTGTCTCATTGCCAACATAATTCATCTGAGGCCTACGTCTGAACTGAATTGAGTTGAATTGAATTGAATTGAATTTATTATCACATGTACCGAGGCACAGTGAAAAGCTTTGTCTTGCGAGCAGTACAGGCATAGATAGTAAATAATAGGTAAACAATGGCAAAAACAAAAACGCAGATAAAGGTGAATGTTAAGAGTTTGTGAGTCCATTCAGTATTCTAATAACAGTAGGGTAGAAACTGTTGCAAAACCAGCTGGTCCGTGTGTTCAGGCTTCTGTACCTTTTCCTCGATGGTAGCGGCTGTAGAAATACTTTAGTAGGGTGGGCTGGATCTTTAAGAATTCTGGCGGCCTTTCCTTGACAGCGGGCCTGGTAGATGAATTCTGTAGATGGGAGGTTGGCCTTTGTGATTGTCCAAGTTGAGTTCACCACTCTCTGTAACCGTCTCCGATCTTGAATGGTACAGTTGCCATACCAGGTAGTGATACATCCAGACAGAATGCTCTCAATGGCGCACCTATTAAAGTTGGCAAGGGTACTCATCATCATGCCAAATTTCCTCAGCTGCCTGAGGAAGAAGAGATGTTGTTGGGCCTTTGTAACCAGCGCATCCACATGCAGAATCCAAGAAAGCTTGTTGTGGATGATCACTCCCAGGAGCTTGACACTCTCCACTCGTTCCACCTCTGTGCTGTTAATGTGGATGGGAACATGAGTAACATCCCGCTGAAAGTCAGTAATGAGTTCCTTGGTTTTGCTGGCATTGAGAGCTAGGTTGTTCTCAGTACACCATTTTTCCAGGTCTTTCACCTCCCGCCTGTTATTTGTTTCGTCGCCATCTGAGATTTGACCGACTATGGTGGTGTCATCAGCCAACTTGTAAACGGCTTTCTACAATCCTGGGCTTACTCCTGAGCACATTGCTGGCAACTGCCACAGATCTTACTGGTGTTAGTCTCAGTGAACAGCTACTAAATGTGGGAATTCCCTGGGATCAAGGCGCACAAAGCCTTAGAAATGCTTAGCCCTCTTTAGAACTGTTGTGAAGTCGCCATCAGCTGTCCAGCTGGTGAGCAAGACTCCCGATTCCTGCATTAAATTGTTTCCTTTGTGTGCATATGAGATGTATTTTAATTGAAACCTCTATCTTTTACTGTAAAGATAGGGAATATAATAGTTTACTTGATGCCAGCTGGGTTTGACATGCTGCTTCATTGAATTTGCTGCATTACTGTGACGGGTGAATTACTTGAGTTGCCTGTATGAACACCAGAAACTGTTCAGTAATTAAAAATAAATTTTTGAAGGTCTTAGGTTCTCAGGTTGATCATGAAATTTGATTGCTTTACAACCGACACTTGACCATTAATTTCATGGTAATATCTTTCACATATATAAGCAAAATGGTATATGAGTGTATTTTCACTCTTGAGAGACTCTGAAAAAAAGGTATAAAAACTCATTGCATTTGCATATGATTTGAAGAATGAAATTGCAGCCTTTTGATCATTCCAGTGAGTCAGATTACTTATGCCAGTATTATGTAGTAGTTTCAAAGGGATGCTTGTTAATGTTTAATGAAATTCCTCAGCAAAGGGTTAACTATCATCAAAATCAGTTGACCACTGAGCAAATAATGAGATAGACACATGCAATCTGGTAATTAACATGATTTGTTTTTATAATTTTGCCATCATGCATATTAAAATTGTAAATACTTTATAAAGGCAGTATCTCAATGAATTTCTATTTTTGTAATTAACAGTGCAAAATTCAGAACTTCAACAGAAAGTGAAGGAATTGGAAAAAACTCTAGCAATTTCTGAACAAGCAAGGAAAGATGATCAACAGAGGTTCCAAACTGAACAAGAGGATAGGGATAAAATTATTCAGACCTGTAATACAGAAAATGAGTTCCTTATTGCTGAGAGGAATCGAATTGATGCTATCTTGCAGGTACCAAGTAATAACAAATACTTTTTTCCAAAGTTGTGTATGTGTTTTTATTTGTAACTTGATGCAATCCTGAACATTCTACAGTAATGACTTCATGTTTTTGAGAAATGTTTCCAATGTTTGAGCTGGTGTAGAATTAGATTAGATTAGATTACTTAGTGTGGAAACAGGCCCTTCAGCCCAACAAGTCCACGCTGACCCGCCGAAACGCAACCCACCCAGACCCATTCCCCTACATTTACCCCTTCACCTAACATTACTGGCAGTTTAGCACGGCCAATTCACCTGACCACATTTTTGGACTGTGGGAGGACACCGGTGCACCCGGAGGAAACCCACGCAGACATGGGAGAATGTGCAAACTCCACACAGTCAGTTGCCTGAGACGGAAATTGAACCCAGGTATCTGGCGCTGTGAGGCAGCTGTGCTAACCACTGTTGTGTAACAATAGGGTGCATACAAGTGCAACATCCTTCTGAGCAAAGGATTTTCCTCTTGTTTTTTCAACTATTTGAAATTCATAATCCCTTTAAAGCTTAAGGGATTTGTTGTTTGTTCCTGAGGGAGAAAGTGTGGTGCTCTTGACCTATAGAAAACTAAACAATGTTGGTAATATCAGTTCCACTAATGTATTCTTCTACCTCACTCTCTAGACCCTTGAATTTCTGTATGCTATACAAAAATTCTTGCCTTCCCTTCTTCACTAGTGTGTCCGCTAAAGGGGAAGAAGACATCATTTTGCTGTTGATATTTACAATAAAAGAGTTGTTGATTACTTCCAAGCACTGCTTCTCTGCTCTGCTACAGCTTTTACAGTATCTAACAAAACTCATCAATATGCCCTTTGGACTAGAAATTGAGTAAGACAAAACTGGCTTAATCTCCCAAGTCATACAAGACAGGTGAAGTCTCTTGAATGTTCATCTCTGTGCAAAATCAGTGCTTTGATAGATGTACAACTCCAGTCTGCTGTAAATCATAAGATCTCTGATATTGATTTCTTGTAAAATTTCAAATAAACAAGATTGTGAGTTTAAAATGATTTGTTAGCTTCTTTCTGAAAGAAATTCCTGTTTCTTTCTGCTTAAGACAAATGAGCCTGAATATGCTGAAAAATAGTCTTGGTAATTGGGTACTGAGTGTGTGTTATTACTAATGGCAGGATAGCTATAGCCTGTGCATGCACAGAGGCACTGGTTACTCTTGGTATTTATAACATTTACTAAGGCTATAAATCAGCAATAACGTGGCAGGTTGCAGTGTTTGCAAGGGGTTGTCTCTGGCTGCAATGAAGATAGCTTCAACTGATAGTGGGTCAAAGTGGAGAAACTCTGAGATTAGGTTCTATATCTGGCAAAAGGTGGAGAAAGGTTCTTTAGTGCAGACAAAGGGACAGGATGATTCTGACTCCTTCAAAATTGCTAAAGAAAGAAACCCAGGGGAATGTGGTGAAGAACGTGAAAAAGCCAAAAGACAGTAAATAATTGAAGAAGCCTGTAGCCAAGAAATAAATATGGAAAGTGTAAAAATCTGAAGCCAAAGTTTCTTTTCTAAGCCACAACACCTCTCTGAACAGAGCTGAACCTATAATAAATGACCCCTGTCTCCTGCCTGGCTTCATTCACTACAGGAGTAAATTTTACTTTATACATCTGCCAAGTATCGTAAATGTTGAATTTAACATCGGTTAAATCCATGCTTTGTTATAATAAAATTGCTATGTAGATATTTCACTTGACCTCATTTATGCATGTGCTCTCTAATTTCAGTGTTTTCGTACCTGTGTACATGCTACATTATAGAAATGACAGGAAATTGAGTGATTTAGACCATTAGGGATGGTGCAGTAGCTCTGTTGTTAGTACTCTTAGTACTAGAGACCTGGATTTGATACTGGCTTGGGTGACTCCCTGTGTGGAGTTTATATGTTCTCTATATCTGCGCGTGTTCCTCCAGGTGCTCTGGTTTCCTTGCTTAGTCTAAAGATGTGCACATTAGGTGGATTAGCCATACTAAGTTACCCGTCGTGCCCATGGATGTATAAATTAGGTGGATTAGTCATTGGGAATGCAGGATTACAGGGAATTAGGTTAGGGGAATTGGCTTTGGATGGGATGCTCTTCAGAGGTTCAGTGCAGACTTAATGAGCCGAATGGCCTGCTTCTGCACTGTAGCGATTTTATGATTAGTTAACCCACATCATAATTCATTGGGACTTCAGACTATTTCAGTGTTTCAGTGAGTTGGTGAAAAACTAGACAGTAAAACATCCTTGTGTCCCATTTAAAAATGTGTGGCAAACTCTGATTGCTGAGTTAACGCCATTTGATTGCCTAGCCATTTTGATACTGGGATACACTGGATATATCAGAATCAGTAAAAGCATCCAATCAATGAGAAGGTTCCCTAAGATTACTGACTTGTAGGAATTTCCATTAAATGTTAAGCCTCCAATTAAGGTAACTAAATTTAGTTTTTGATAGCCAAACTGGCACTTATTTTGCAGCATCTTTGGAGAGAAAGCAGAGTTAATGTTTTGAGTCCAGTGACCCTTCTTCAGAACTCATCACTGACTTGAAACAGATGCTACCACACCTGCTGAATTTCTCTAGTTATTTATGTTTTTGTTTCAGATCCACAGAATCTGCAGTTCTTTGTTTTAATTTAATATAGCCATTGATTTTTCCTTGACTGATATTTTTCCTTTTCATAATTTTGTTTCAGCTTTGTTTTATATTGAATAGAGCTACAATACCACAAATATGCATCAGACATTGGTCTCTGATGCAGTGTATTTCAATTACTCTTGTCATCTAAATGTGAAAATTGGAGAGTAAAAGGTTTGTGACCATATTGTATGGTCAGAGCTAAAGTGAAGGACCCAAGAGAGGTGTACTCACAGGATCTAGTTTTGTCTTGGTGGTCAGGCTTTCATTTTTTTTTCTTGATGGTTAATTTCTTTCCAGCTTCAGCTATTTAAGAACTCTGGCATCTAACAGTAGCAACTCCATAAAATAGACTAAGTGGCCCATCACATGAATTTTGTGAATGGTAAACCAGGAAATAAAAAAAAAATGTCCACGCTTCAGTCATATTGTAGAGAGCAAGTAAAGATTGGTCACAACCATAGGTTTCAGATAGAAGCTGGGACATAGTAAATATTTAATACATTATTCTTAGAAATCTAAAGTTTTGTTCAAATCAAACTTTGCTATTCTTTCTATGAATACAAAATCAATTTGTCATGCTCAGAGAGGTGGCTTAATAATAATTTGACAGATTGCACCGTTTAAGATCTGAGTTACACTTCCTTCAATGAGGGTAATTTTATCTCCTTGTGACAAGTTAGATTATAACATAGAAATGGCAGTTCATGTCAATTCAAAAGAATTCTAAGGTCTCAGGTTTCAAGATCTTTAACAGCACACCATGTAGAGGTGTGGAAAATCACACAGGTTGTTTCTTCGTTTCCACTTCTAATTGCACATGCAAGGATGCTGTCACTTCTACAAAATAAAGATAGTACATACTGAGACTCATTACAACCACAAATTCAAGGTTATAATATTTGTTGCAGGGTACACCATTATAGTGAATTATAACCAGTATCTGCAGATAACTCTTGCTTTCACAAGTGATTGATAATGATTGTACCAAGGGTTCAAAACTAGCCACTATTGAAGCTAATGGCATGTATTAACTTGAGATATGAATTATTTTTAAGGAGTGTCATGCAGATAATTATTTCACTGGACTTTATTCTGCACTCCTTCATGAATGACATTCCAGACAGTGAGTGCTCATTTTTTGTAATATCTGATTCCTTCTAACATTTATGATGAAAGAATGAATCTGCGTTAACATCAAACAGCTTCAGTAAAACATTTGATCTTGGTGGAAAGAAAACTGTCTTAGAGTAAATATACATGGATAGGTTTTGCAATTATTCAGACCTCAACCTTCAGTAACAAAACTGAAATTGCTGGTGAAACTCAAAAGGTCTGGCAGCATCAGTGGGAAGAAAGAGTTAACATTATGAATCCAGTGACTCTTCATCAGCATGGTTTCACTGGACTCAAAACATTAACTCTCTTTTCTTCCCACAGATACTGCCAGAGCTGCTGAGTTTCGCTAACAATTTCAGTTTTTGTTTCAGATCTCCAGCCCATCCACAATCCTTTTGTTTTATCTCATCCTTCATTAGTTTGATTTCATGTCTTGACATTTCTCCCAAAACAATTGGAGCCACAAGATCATAATAATGTAAAGTTGATGTTAGTACTG
This sequence comes from Hemiscyllium ocellatum, assembly GCF_020745735.1. Taxonomy (NCBI): domain Eukaryota; kingdom Metazoa; phylum Chordata; class Chondrichthyes; order Orectolobiformes; family Hemiscylliidae; genus Hemiscyllium; species Hemiscyllium ocellatum. The sequence goes on from NC_083402.1 coordinate 125,827,853, forward strand.
TACAAGTTAGACTCCTGATGGATGCCTGGTTAGATAGATCATCATTTTAAAAAAAGGTCCTGATGTGATCTTCTAGTAAAACAAAGCATACAAGATTGCAGTCTTCATTTTAACAATAAAACAAAACAAATATTTTTTGATAACACGAATGAAGCTAAACAAGGCAAAACTAGTTGGGATATCTGGTTGGCATGGATGGGTTGGACCGAAGGGTCTGTTTCCATGCAGTACATCTCTATGACTCTACTCTGATTTATATACAGATTCAAGGATTGATTTAAAGACTGCAGAAGTAACCTATTTGGAATCACTATAGCCTGGTATTGTTATGGACTAGGCCAGACCACTCAAAACATTCTTAAGCAGGCAGCCCAGACCATACCTTTGCAATTTATTTCAGTAAGCATACAGTGAAAATTACCCGGAGTAAGACAGCGAGGTTAAAAACAGACAAATATTTATTCACAAAATTACACAATGAAACACAAAGAACGGAATAAATAAGCCCTACAGAACTGTCTATCCAAACCAGACTTAATTATGCTGTTCCAAATACACACAACAGTCCCAATAAGCAAACAGTCTTAAAGACCAGTAAAAAAAGACAATGGAACAGATGCTTACAGGTTGAAGTTAGCAGGGCAGAAAGAGAGTTTGTTTCCCCACAGCTCACTGTTGAATTCCCAACCAGTTCTGGATTGAACTAAACTGCTCAGCTAGAGAGCTGACCGCTCCCCTTTCATTATACAGGTCACTTTTAAAACATGATCACTTTGGCGTGAAGTCTCATCTGTCTATATATATGTATGTATAAAAATAAAAATCACACAACACCAGGTTACAGTCCAACAGGTTTATTTGGAAGCACTGGCTTTCAGAGCACTGCTTCTTCATCAGGTGGTTGTGGAGTATAAGATCGTAAAACACAAGACTTATAGCAAAGATTTACAGTGTGATGTAACTGAAATTATATATTGAAAAAGACTTGGATTGTTTAAGTCTTATCTCTTTTAGAATGAGAATGTTGGTTTCAGTTCTTTCATATGTAAATCGCAGAACATTTAAAAGTTGCATTCTCAAGTGAACTTTAACAATTGGTGTCATGTTGGCCCAGATGACGCATTGAAGGTGTGAGGTGCCCTGTGTGAGACGGTCTGTGCCACAATGGTCAGACTGATTCTAATCTAAAAAAATTGATTTACAGAATCTTAAATAGATTCATGCAGTTTTTGGGCAAAGAAAAATGTAATTCTGCAAGTACAAATTCACCCCATAAACTTAAATGTGTATGTGTGCATGTGGGTGTGTTTGGGGAGATGGGGTTATGGGTGTCTGAGAGTGTGTGTATGTGTGTGAGTGTGAGAGGGTGCGTGTGTGAGTGTGGCAGTATTTGTGTGAGTATATGAGGGGTCTGTGGGAGTGTGTGTGTGTGTGTGTATAGGAGTGGCATGTGCGTCTGTCTGTGCGTGTATATAGTGCAATGGGGTCACCTGTAGTGTGACATGAACCTAAGGTCCCAGTTGAAGCCATCCTCAGGGTACCGAACTTGGCTGTCAGCCTCTGCTCAGCCACTTTTGTTGTTGCCTGTTCCTTAGAGGACGGTCACCCGAAGATCCGAGGTCAAATGTCCTGGACCGTTGAAGTGTTCTCTGACTTGGAGGGAATACTCTTGTCTGTTGTTTGTTGTGTTGTCCATTCATACGTTGCTGTAGCCTCTGCTTGGTCTCGCCAATGTACCTTGCTTCAGGGCATCTTTACATGCGGATTATAAGATAGACAGCATTGGCTGAGTCGCATGATTACCTGCTATGTACATGATGGGAGGTGTCACTACGCATAATGGTGGTATCTGTGTTGACACTGACATGTTTTGCAGCGTCCCCCGTGTCAAGGTTGTATGGTGTTGTCCTGAAAGCCAGGCAGTTTGCTACGAGCAATGATCTGTTTAAGGTCTGGTGGTTGTTTAAAGGCAAGAAGTGGAGGTGTGGGGAAGATCTTGGCAAGGTGCTCATCCTTTTCACTTCTTCTGACTATATCCCCAACTGTCTTGTCTGGGACTAATAGAATAACAAGTTGTTAAGATTATTTCATTACTTTAAACTGTTTTTCTTGGGAATGTTGATTAGCATATTTTACTTTATCAAAAGATTTCTCATTACATTGAAGGTTAATCCAGTCTTCTCTCTGGAACAACTCCCAGCACAAACTGAGTGCATCTGGAAAGTTCTGGACATAAGCCCTCTGCAGAGTTCCCTAACTTCCGTCTATTCCTTGGAATTCTGGGGTATTGTAGTTTGCTATCCCTCAAAGGCCAATCGTCAACTCCAAACAAACCATATGTTCAACCCAGAACACACACTTGCAGCAAACGCACCAAAATACATATATAGTACAAAATCTCTGTTTCACTACAGCAGAAAGGTGGAACTCATGATGTTCAATATCCCATGTAAAAATTCTGAAAAGTTACCTAAAATTTTGGAGACTTAATTTTGAGATGGAAATGTATTATTTAAATACAGAATTCCTGCTTATCTCTCTTGTTTTTCTACAACTGCTTTCCAAAAAAAGTTTAAATAAGCCTGATTACCTGTAACTGAACAGGAAGAATGGTCTAAAGATAGATCCATAAAATCCTAGGGCATAGACTGAAGTATGACTTTTTCTATACGTCAAAACCCATTTACTTTCTACAGTAGAGAAAATATTCCAACGAAACACAATCTGTTGTAACATTAACAATTGTCAATTGGAAAGACCCTTGTATTGTGCAGCTTGTGTGCTTGTCTACAACTGTGACTTGTCATGCCAACATCATGCAGACATGAATTTGAACCCTGACAGAAATAAAATGCATGATTAGCATGGACAAGTTGCTCTGAGCTTCACATTATGTTCTTCCATCTACTTGGTTCTTTGACTTCCAGGCCTACGTTTTTTTTTACCAGAAACCCAATATATTTCTTGGGCTTGGAAAACAAAAATTGGCAACTCTTGGGGGGGAATCCAAGATGGTGACGAACTAAGAAGATCTCGTTGCAGAGCTCCGCTCTGCAGCGCAAGTGGGGCGAACTTTTAACCCTCCCTTCCTGGATCACCATGATATTCTTAGACTCTGAAAAGTTAGTTGAGCCCCAGGAGTCTATTAAAGATCAACTTACCTTGGTTTTCGCCATTCAGGGATGCTGAAGAAGGGAGGAGGATTGTCTGAGGCTTGGTCTGCAGCCCAGCCTGCAGGATCTCTGACTTGATTTCTTACCAGGTCCTGGTGAAGAAGCTCGTGAGATGTTGGGTAAGAAGATAGAGGAGAAGCTGTCTCGGTTCTCTATCATGCCGCAGAAGCATGAACAGCAGCTGGGAGTCCTGGAGAAAAGGACAGATGAGGTAGAATACAAAATTGCAATGGTGGAAGCTGATACTGGTTCCTCCTAGGATAGGATCCAAGCCCAGGAGACGCATGTCCATAATTTGCTTGACCAAATTGGTGACCTCAAGAACAGGGACAGGAGAAAAAATATATTCGGATTGTCAGCCTGCCGGAGGGTAAGGAAGGTGAGCATCCGGCAGAATTTATTGAGGACTGGTCGCCGAAATTCTTTGATTTGGAAGCTAGAATAAGAGGCTTGAAGATCGAGAGGGTTCAACTGGGTCATGATGCGGATGTCAGGTCTGGATCAATGCCCTTGTTCTATCTTGGTGCAATTTCATCATTATAGAGATAAGGAGAGAATTGTGAGAGCTTCCAGAATCTAGGGGAAGAACCTGACAGCCCTAGTTTATGAGAGCTCTAAGATCATGTTCTTCCAAGACTTAGCGGCGGTGATCCAGAAAAGAAAATCCTGTGAAAGCTCAAGAGAAGACTGAGGAAGCTTGGGATCCGGTACTCTGAGGTATCCGGTGGCGCTTCAGAACACCTTAGATAGATCTGTACATCTCTCTTTGACATGTCGGAGAAGGCACGAGACTTTATGGACAAATTAACTTAATCTGAGCAATTTAGTATGTACAAATAGTAGTGTTGTTAGGGTATGTCTTTGTTTTTTCTTTTAAAAAAAGACGAAGTTTGGTCAGGGCTTTCTTTTCCTTTTTTTTATTGGTAATGATCTGGTCTGAACTATGTTTGGCAGCAGTTGAGATGTCTACTTTCAATTTCTAAGTCAAGTTATACCAGAGGATGGGTGGGGTACTTACCTTTTTAAAAAAAATTCTTTATTCACTGTATTATTCCATGGTGTATTTTCTTTCTTTTCTGCTTGTGTTTACAGTGTGGCTCTGGCTAGGAGGAGGGAAAATGGTTGCGATGGCTAGATGCCTACTTACGGGCAGTTTATGCCCGGTTCAGGTATTTAAATGCCCGGCTGCAGTATTGGCAGTGGGATAGGAAGTTGGGTTTGGGATGTGTAGTTGCTCCCTTTGGGTAGGGGGTGAGTTCCCCAATTCAGCACTACATGTTGTTTTTTTTATTTTTTGTAGTATATAACCTCTTGATTGCTTTGTGGGTTTGTTAACTGTAGTGGTTTTAGTTGATGTAGTTCCAATGTTTGAGGGATCTTGCGACAGTAAGGCTTAGTGATTTGTGGTTTGAGTTCCTCCTCTCTGGAATCTAAATGTTGCTCAGAAGGTTATGGCTAATGACTTGATTAAATGGTGCACCTGGAACATCAGAGACAGTCAGTCACCAGTTAAGAGGAAGAAGGTACTTTTGAGTCTCAAAGGAAAAAGTGGATATTGCTTTGTTACAGGCGACACACTTGGATGATAAGGAGCATTTGAAACTACAGCAGAATGGCTTTGATCGGGTTTACTTTTCATCTTTTAATACTATAAATAGGGGAGTGGCTATATTGGTTAGCAGGAATCTCCCACTTAAGTTACTGGAGTGTGTTAAAGACGCACACAGGAGGTTTGTAATTCTCAAAGCCCTGATAAATGGGGAAGAATAAGGTATTTTAAATGTTTATTGCCCTCCGGCCCACCCCCTCAAGTTTCTGGTAGATGTATTCTCTAAATTGATCTTAATTCCTGATATATCATTATGGGGGAGATTTTAATTGTCTTATGGATCCCACAGTAGGCAAGTTGCCCAAAGGACCCCCTCCCCGAATACCCCTGTATAAACTAAACAATTCATGGATCTGTGTGTGGAGTTAGGGTTGGTGGACGTCTGGAGGCGTCTCCATCCTACAGGCAGAGATTTTACGCTTTTTACGCTTTACTCCTGATCTCGAAGATACTTGCTCGGTCAGTATTTATTGCCCTCACTAGTTGCCCCTGAGAACGTGGTAGTGAGCTGCTGTAGCCCATTTGGTGTGGGTGCACCCCACAATGTCATTAGGGAGTAATGGATTTTGATCTAAAGACACTGAAGGAACAGGGGAATATTTCCAAGTCAAGACAGTGAGTGGTTTGGAGGGACACTTGCAGCTACTGGTGTTCCCATGTATTTGCTGTCCTTCTACTTCTGGATTGTGGTAGGTCTGGAAGGTGGTGTGCAAGGAGCCATGATGCATTTATGAAGTGCATTTTGTAATGGTATACACTGCTGTTACTGAGTGTTGATAGTAGAGGGAGGAAATGTTCGTGGATGTGGTGCCAATTAAGTGGGGACAGGGAATTAATGTTTCGAATATAGGTGATAAAACTTTCTTGGCAAAGAAATCTCACTTTCTTTTAAGATGTGGAAGAGCCAGTGTTGGACTGGGGTGGACAAAGTTTAAAAATTCCACAACACCAGGTTATAGTCCCAACAAGTTTATTTGAAAGCATCAGCTCTCTGAGCGCTGCTTCTTCATCAGGAGGCTGTGGAGCGGGACCATAGGACACAGAATTTATAGCAAAGAGCCAGTCATGCTGCCATTTCAGATTATTAACACACTCTTCAGTGGACACTGTACCTTTTTGAGCTTGGTGTGAAATGGTGTTATCTTTCCTGCATCTGGCCTCACTATAAGGGGCAGGTTAAAAACTTGTTTTTTAATTAGAAAATGCTGGAGAAACTCACCAGACCTGGTAGCAGCTATGGAGAGAGAAATGTTCTAAAAGAGAGTCTTTGAACTCAAAATTCTATTTCTCTCTCTCCAGCTGCTGCCAGATCTGCTGAGTTTCTGCAGTGTGTTCTGTTTTTATTCCAGATTTCCAGCATTCGCAGTATTTTATATTCATTTCAGAAATTTAAATCCTGCATGGATATAGGTCTTGTCTCTAGATTGGTTAATTAATTACTGTCAATGCAATTTAAAAATACATCCGTAAATAAGTAGAGCATACATTATTTAAATTGTCACAATTGATTGTATCTATCCCTTCATTCCCACTGTAATACCAAAGTTTGCCGCTGTCCTATGAAATCTGAAATTTGAAGAACATTCCTGTTGACAGATCCTTATTGTGAAGAATTTTTTGCCTGTTTCAACTGCATTGTATTCTACTACGTCTTCAGCAAGATTTAACTGGCTTTAATCAGTAAAATTTAATTGGATATATTTGTCAACATTCATAAGTATTTAATACCCGAGGATGTCAATTTTGCTTGCTCTATTAATGTTATCAAATGTAATGGGACTTGCATGACTTTTTTTTTGTCTATAATTGTATTTTGTTAATGTGAAATGTTCTGAGAATAGCAAATAGAACTTAAAAATGTTAATTGGATTTTGACTGTTGAACTTTAATTACCAATTTCATATTTTCTGTAATACGTTGATGTTTTTTTAAAAAGTAATTCATACAAAAGAAATCAGCAGTAAAAAAATCACTGAAAAAGAGTAATTTGAAGAAGTATGAAGTTTTACAAAGAGATTAAATACAAATGGAATACCATTTCTTTTAAAGTACTCGGCCATTTCATTCCGCACATAAGCATTTTTTTCAGATAAGAATAGCAAAGTGTTATACATGAAGTTGCTGTTGAAACCCATTTCCGAACACAGATAATGACCTCTCCTGGCCATTTTCTGAAAAGCAACCTAAGTGCAGGTTGCATGTGAATGTTTCTGTGACAGATGTGAGGCAGAGAAATAAGGTCGTACGTTGATTTCTGCTTTAATGTGAATGATTTTAGTGATACATCTTTGAAGTGATGGGACAAAGAACTTTTTTAGGCAGTGAATGTGTGGGAACTGGAATGCACTGCCTGAGAAGGTGGTTGAGCAAATGGGAGATTTTGAATGGGAAATGATCATGTGAAGAGAAAAGATAAGCAGATCCTTGAAGAAAAGGAAAGGAAGTGGGAGAAACTGAGTTGCTCTTGTAGACTCAGCACATACACAACAGACAGAATAGTCTCCTGTGCTGTTAGCAACATATGATCCTAAAATTCTGTGAATGGTGTTAACAAAAAGGCAAAAACTCTTCACAAATGAATAACATTGAAGATTTAACTAACTCGCCTCTAGACTTGTGGCATGGCAATCTACCTTGGCATGAGGCCAAATTTGATTATGTTGCAGTGACTCAGTGGTTATACAGGCACCTGGGTTCAATTCCACCCTCGGATGACTGTATGTTTGGAGTTTGCACATTCTTACCATATCTGCATGGGTTTCCTCTGGGTACCTCGGTTTCCTCCCACAATCCAAATATGGCGGTGAATATATGTAGGATCCTTTCGGAGGCTCGGCTTGGACTCTATGGGCCACATGGCCTGCTTCCACGCTGTAGGGCTTCTGTATAGTGCTCAAGTTCCTCAGAGAGGCTTGAAGTATTGAGCTTCAAATTTGGAGCCGAGTGTTACTTCTAAGCCAAGCTGACACCAAGAAAAATGACTTGGATTTCTAGGATCCACTTCACAACTGTCAGATGCTCCAAAACACTTTACAGCCAACAGAGTACTTTTGGAATGTAGTCACTGATCCAGTGTAGGAAACACAATGATCAATATTATAACTAGCAAGCTCCCACTTAGACTTTGCACCTTCCAGTGTTTCAATGAAACCCCATCAGAATTATTCCTAACGCAAGTATTTTTCTATAATGCAGCTTTCAAACAAAATAAATCATGCATTTTTCTGTCTTAAGTTGAAACACCTTATTTGACTAATGCACAAGTGTGACATGCCCTTTTGAAACTTTGTCCAGTTCTCTTAGATCATTTTTTGTGTTGTCACACGTTGATATTGATGTGCTCAAACCCAAATTGCGTATGGACCTTTAGTAGTGTCACAGCCCTTAGTTATCTTGATTTTAAATTACAGAATCGCATTTCTGACTCTACTCAAATACTTCACTGGCTCCAATGTGCTTTGAGATATCTAGTTGTGATTATGATCCAGTTTTGGACAGTCAAATTTATGGTACGATCTGACGAGGAATCAATAACTTTTATCATTAGAGTAGACAAAGCATGAGATCTGCAGGATTTAGTAAGAGATATATTATAGCACCTGTACTAACCCCAAATTAGTCTGCCCATAATTCAAAACTTTAAAATAATCCAAATTAGTCAAGTCTCTAAAATTGCAAAATGACCTTTGGTATGTTCACATCAAATTTCTGAATAGCTTTATATAAGTGGACCACTGGTCAGTTCCACCTCCCAACCCCTCCCTTGATATCCCTTCTTTATACACTCTTCCTTGGGTGGTGGTTGACTACTGTAGCTGCAGCAGTGAATCCAGAAGCAGTATGCCTTGAAACCAAATTGTGCATGATTTTTTCACAAAATAAGGGCACAGAAAGGGACCATTTGACATGGATTGGATCTCTGGAGTAGCATTTATGTTCAATTGTCTGCTCACCTTTGTCTGTAACCCTGCAAGTTTCTCATTCTCAAGTTCCTGTCCAACACATTTTAAAAATTATACATTGAACAATTTCCATCATTTATTCAGGTAGGGTATTCTAGACTTCCAAACTGACTGAAAGAAATTCTTTCCTTTCTGGATCATTTGCCATTGGTTTTAATTCTGTCATTTGATTATGGATCCACTCGCCAGAGGGAATAGCCTTTGTCTACTCTGTCAATACCAATCATCATTTGAACACAGAAACAGAAATTGCTCAGAAACTCAGTAGCTCGTAGGACAGCTGCTGCTGGATCTATTGAGTTTTCTCTGCAATTTTTGTTTTTGGTTTTGATTTTCAGCATCCACAGTTCTTTGGTTTTGTTGTCATACTGAACATCTTTGGCTACCTCTGAAACCTACACTGTTCCAAGAAGAACAGTCTAAGCCTTTCCAACTTCTCCTCAGAACTGGAGTTTCTCATCCCTGCTGCCTCACAGCGCCAGAGACCTGGGTTCAATTCCCGCCTCAGGCGACTCTCTGTGTTGAGTTTGCACATTCTCCCCGTGTCTTTGGATTTCCTCCGGGTGCACCAGTTTCCTCCCACAATCCAAAAATGTGCAGGTTAGGTGAATTGGCCATGCTAAATTGCCCTTAGTGTTAGGTGAAGGGGTAAATGTAGGGGAATGGGTCTGGGTGGGTTGTGCTTCGGTGGGTCGGTGTGGACTTGTTGAGCCAAAGGGCCTGTTTCCACACTGTAAGCAATCTAATCTAATTCCTAGGCCTTTGCATATTTGCGCAAGTGTGGTGTCGATAATTGCCCTTAGTTCTCCATTTGAAGCCAAACTAGTGATTTATGAAATTCTAGTATAGTTTCAATTTTATATTCTCTGCTTCCTTGTTTACAGATCTTAATAAGCTATTTGCTTTTATAACCACCTTACTGTCTTGCCTTACTGCCATTTAAATATTTGAACATAGGTGCTGAGTTTAGCTGTACTTTTTAAAATCATGCTATTTATGGGATTCTGACACTCCATATATGTTTTCCTGAAGTGCAATAGCTCTGCATTGAAATTCATGTACAATCCTTCATATCCATTTCACCACCCTGTCATCTTGAAGTCTACAACTATCTTCTTCTCAATCACGTTGCCAGGCTTTGTATGATTTCAAACTTTGATGCTGCATGTACACCTGAGTCTATGCCTTGGACCACCACTGCAAACCACCTCCACATCTGAAAAACATAATTTTACCACCAATCTTTGCTACACAGAGCCAATTCTTTTTCCATATTAGCACTTCCCTCTTACTCTGTGTTCCCTTAGACTGACAGAGTTATTTTGCTGTGATCACTATTGCTTCATGGTTTTGTTGTTTTGACTTGTCACAGTGGATAACTCACAAAACAAAGCTGCCCTTTTAAGCCAAAAGAGTTGAGTTTAAAGTTTCAAATCTGATTTTAGTTTTAGATTGTGCTGGATATAGAATGAAAAAATATATACAAATTTTGGATGAAGCAGTCTGAAAAATTATTGTTGATTTGAATGGGAGTATAAAAACAGGAGAAGACCAGCTAATTGCCTTCAATTCCAGTTCATTTATGTCCTAACTCCATCTATGTATCTTTGTCTTGTGATCCTTCATGTATTTGTTTGGGCAAAAATCTATCAATCTCTGTTTCAATGTTTTCAATTGATTCCCTTAGCTCTCACCATTTTGAGAAGAAAATTCCACATTTCAATAATTTTTATATGAAGAAATTCACTTTGTTCTGGACTCCACCAACAAATTTGTTAATAAAATTTGTTTATTGAAATATGTCTATCACACACAAAAAGATTTAATTGGTCACTGATCAAGTAATGCAAGGGATTAGGGATGGTGGACACATGATAGGAGGTGGTGAGGTAACATTATTCTGTGTTTACAAACTTGGATTTAAGCATTAAGGGCAGCACAGTGGCACAGTGGTTAGCACTGCTGCTTCACAGCGCCAGGGACCTGGGTTCAATTCCCGCCTCAGGCGACTGACTGTGTGGAGTTTGCACGTTCTCCCCGTGTCTGCGTGGGTTTCCTCCGGGTGCTCCGGTTTCCTCCCACAGTCCAAAGATGTGCGGGTCAGGTGAATTGGCCATGCTAAATTGCCCGTAGTGTTAGGTAAGGGGTATATGTAGGGGTATGGGTGGGTTGCGCGTCGGTGTGGACTTGTTGGGCCGAAGGGCCTGTTTCCACACTGTAAGTAATCTAATCATTAAGAGTTGTGGGAACAAGACAAAGGGGAATTAAAAATCTGGGCAGTTATAGCCTTATTGAATGGTAGAGCAGGTTTGTGGGGATTACTTTTCTTATTTCTTATATTCTTAAAGTGGATTAATCAAAAACTCAGCTGATGATATGGTTATTGTTTTGAGCTTAGTTGTGACTATTGGCAAGTTCTTTAATTAAAAATACTTAAATAAGGGAAAAAAGCCCAGAAATGCATACTGTACAAGAGGCCATTTGACCCATCGTATCTGTGAAGGAATAACTAGTGATAAAAGTAGTTTCCATATTTTCTGCCTATAACCTGTATCATCTTCAGATTCAACTATTTGTCTAACTGTTGCTAAAACCCACAGTGGTCTTTAGCTGAACTGCTCCATTTGGCAATTCATTTGATGTTCCCAAAAAGGAATATCCATTAATATTTCTCTCTGCTCTTAGTGTGAATTTATTACTGACTTTCTGACCAATCAAAATAACCATTTCCTGTTCTGAAGAGTACGCATAGGGGTAGACAAGATAAAGTTTTTAGTGTCACAAGATTCCCCTCTAACACTTGTTCCTTGTCTCTGATATCAACTGAAATTAAATTGGTCTACTTTCTCTATTTTTAGTACACTTTCTGTAACTGGGTGTCAGAAACTATATATTCTACTCTTCACTTTCAACTAACCAATACTTTGTGTAAATATTATTCTGCTCACATTATGTTCTTACTTAAGTCCGCATATAATCTAAAATGCGTTTGCACTTTACAATGGCTTTATCTCTGTGCATTTGCACTTTCAGATCATTTTGTATTTTAACACCTTTTATCCGTCAGCATTTCTCCAGTGAGTATCAATTCACATTCCTTGTTTTTAGTTCCAAAATACATCACAATACTTGGCTAGGTTGGTATCAGGCTTCCTGAGTGTTGGTGGAACTGCACTTATCCAGGCATGACAAGAGTATTCTATCACACTGCTGACTTATACCTTGTAGATGGTTGACAGGCTTTGAGGATTTAGGAAGTAAGTTACTGACTTTGGGATTCCTAGCCTCTGACTTGCTCTTTTAGTCACAGTACTTATATGGCTAATCCAGTTCAACTTCTGGTCAACGGAAATCTCAACGGTATTGGGAGAATTCATCAATGAACAGTCAAGTTAGCTTCTCTCTTGTTGGAGATGGCCCTTGCCTGGCACTTGTGTTTTGCAAATGTTACTTGTCACTTGTCAGCCGAAATTTAGACATTGTCAACGTTCTGCTGCAATGAACATGGGGTGTTTCATCAGTATCTGTAGATTCATGAATGGTGCAGATCTCTGTGCAATCTTTAGCCACAACTATCTTCCTTTTTGCTCAGTATGTCTTTAACCAGCAGAGGTTCTCTGTTTCCCATTGATTCTAAGCCTGCTGGGGCTCTTTGATATCACACTTGGTCACATGTGGCCTTGATGTCAAGAGAAATCACTCTCACCTTACTTCTCTTTGTCCATGTTTGAATCAAGGCTGTAATGTGGTCAGGAGCTCAATGACTGCAGCAGAACCCTAACTCAGCATTAGTGAGCATTACTAAGCAAATGCTGCTTGTTAGCACTGTTGAAGACCACTTCCATCCTGTTACTGATGATTGAGAGTAGCCTGATCGGGCTGTAATTAGCTAAGTTTGACTTGTCCTGCATTTTGTGTTCAGGACAATTTTCCACATTGTCAAGTAGATGCTTGTGTTGTAGTTGTAAGGAACTGCTTGGTGACGGGCAGTGCAAGTTCCGGAGCACACGTCTTCAATAATATTGCCCAACTGTGGTTAGGACCCAGAGTCTTTGCAGCAATCATCCTTCTCCTTGATCTCAAGTGAATTGAATTGGTTGAAGCCTGGCATCTGTGATGCTGGAGACCTCTGAAAGAGGCCAAGATGGGTCATTCACTCAGCATGCCTGGCCAAAGATTGATGCAAATCTTTGAGACTTATCTTTTACACTGATCTTCTAGTTCCCCATCATTAACCATGGGGATATTTGTGGAGCCTTCTGTTCCAGTGAATATTTTAAGTGTCTATCACCATTTGCCACTTTTTGCTAATGCTGTTTAGCTTTTTATTCCTATTTGGTAGCTTTAGCAGGTTAATACCTAATATTTACATTTGTCTGGTGCTGCTCCGAACATGCCTTCCTACATTTTAATTGAACTGCGTGATTGATGATAATGGCAGAGTGGGGATATGTGAGGTCAGAAGGATGCAGATTGCGTTGGTTATGCTGATTGCACACAGTGTCTCATGGATGCCCAATTTTCAGTTACTACATCTGTTCAACATCTATCCCAATTAGCATGGTGATAATACCACAATACATGATGGAGGCTCTCTGCAATGTGAAGATGGAACTCTGACTCCTGAGGACTGTGATTATCAGTATAGATTGGTGAGGCTGAGGTCAAATATAATTTTCCCTCTTGTTGGTTTCCTCACTACTTCCTGCAAACCCAGTTGAGTAGCATTGTACTTTAGGATTCAATCAACTCGAGTAATAATGGTGTTGCTGAACCATTCATGAACATTGAAGTCCTCTATCTGGAATACATCCTGCACACTTGGAACCCTCTGTGCTCCCTCTAAGTGATGTCCTACGTATAGGAGTACTAATTCACCAGCCAAAAGTGATGGAGTTCTAAGAGATAATCAGCAGGAAATCTCTGTTCACATTTAATCTGATTTCATAGGGGTCAGCGTCTGTGTTGAGGACTCCCAGGCCACTCCATCCCAAGTATATTCCACTGTGCTGTCACCTCTGCTGGATCTGTCCCACCAATTAGATAGGACATACCCAAGAATGGTGGTTGTGTTGTCTGGGACCTTGAGTGTAACATATGGTTCCATGAATTTGTCAGGCTATTCTTGACTAATCTATGAGACAACTCTCCTAAGTTTGGCACCAGCTTTGTATACCAAAGGCAAAATTGTAGATATTACATATAAAGTATATTGAACAGGATACTAACACTGATTCCTGATGCCTCATTTGCGCAGAGTAACACTCATTTATCTAGTTCTGTTCAAGGTCAATTGACAGCATTCTATCCATGTTGCTACATTTCCTTTTATGTCTGCAGTCTTATTCTTCTTGCAAGCCTCTTCAGAAACTTTGTTAAAGACAAAAAAAGCAGATACTGGAATCCAAGGTAGACAAGCAGGAGGCTGGAAAAACACAGCAAGCCAGGCAGCATCATGACGTGGACAAGTCAACATTTCAGGTGTACCTCTTCTTCAGAACTGGGGGTGGGTGTAAGGGGAGCTGCAAATAAAGGAGTGGGGTACAGGAGGTTTTGGGGAGAGGGGTGGAGTGATGAGGTAGGAATAGGTGAACACAGGTAGAGGGTATGACCTGGTTGGGTGATGGGAGGAATGAATCTGGTTGGTGGCTGGAAGCAAAGGTTGGTCAGAGGAACGGAAAGGAGAGGGAGGGGCTGGAAAAGGAGTCGGATGGAAAGAGAGGCTATTTGAAATTAGAGAACTCAATGCTGAGTTGTCTGAGCTGTAGGTTGCCAGGTGGAAGATGAAGTGTTATTCCTCCAATTTACGGTGTAACTTGCTGTGGCAATGGAACAGGCCGAGGTTGTTCATGTCGGAAAGAGAGTGGGAGGGGGAATTAAAATGAGCGGTGACTAGGCAGTGGGTCTGGCTGTGATGCTTTGAGAAACGTGCCCTGGGTTTACGCTTGGTGTCACAGATGAAAAGAAGATCACGTCAGGAGCACCAGATACAGTAAACTAGGTTGAAGGAGAGGCAGGTGAATCTCTGTCTCACCTGGTAGGACTGTTAGGGGCCCTGGATGGAAGTGAGGGGGGGTCGGTGTGTCGGCAGGTGTGAGGGAAGATCCCGGGGGTTTGAGGGATTGTTGGAGAATGTGATGCAAACCAAGGATTGGCAAAGGGAACGATCCTTGTGGAAGGCAGAGAGGGTTGGGGAGGGGAAGATGTTCTTGGTCTTGGGTTCTACTTGGAGTTGACTAAAGTGTTTAAGGATGATGTGTTGGATGAGCAGACTGGTGGTGTGGTATGTGAGAACCAAGTTTTTATTGCGTTTGGAGTGGGGAGAGTTTAGAGCAGTGAATCGGGGAATGGAGGAGGTGCAGTGGAGGGCTGTCTGGTTGAGAGAGGGGAGAAAAGCATGTTGTTCAAAATAGATGGACATTTGAGATGCTTGGGAATGGAATGTCTCTTCATTCGAGCATTTGTGATTGGAGGAGTTGGGAAAACGGAATGGAGTTCTGGCAGGATACTGGGTGAAAGAAGATGTAGTCCAGATAGTTATGAGAGTCTTTCGGTTTGTAGTCAATGTCCATCTGTAGACTGTTACTGGAGATGGAAACTAAGAGGTCAAGAAAGGGAAGGGAGGTGTCCGAATTAGACAGGGTGAATTTAAGGGTGGGGGAAAGTTGTAGGCAAAGTCGATGAACTGCTCCAGTTCAGCCTGGGTGCAGGATGCAGCATTAATGCAGTCATTGATGTAATGGCAGAAGAGTTGAGGCACCGAAGTAGGAGGTACTGTTCAATGTAGCTGACAAAGAGGCAGGCATATCTGGACCCCATCCGAGTCCCATGGGCACGCCCTAGATTTGGAGGAAATGGGAAGAGTTGAAGGAAACAATCCTCTCCCGCATGGTCCAGACACTTCCCACCTAGATCCGTGACACCAATCACGCCCTCCACCTCTTCAGTAACTTCTGGTTCCCTGGCCCCCAGTGCTTTATCTTCACCATAGACAAGCAATCCTTATACAGGTCCATACCCCACAAGGAGGGCCTTAAGACTCAGCTTCTTCCCCTCCAACAGACCCACCCAGCCCCCTCTACATCTAAACCATCCCCTCACCCTCAATAACTTTTCCTTCTGCAAGGAGCGTTCCATTCACCAATCCGCCTGGTATATTCCTCCACAAATGTAAGGCCTGCTGGCACACCAACCCCCCCCCCCCCCCCATACCTCCATCCAGGACCCCAAACAATCATAATCATAGAGATGTACAGCACGGAAACAGACCCTTCTGCCTATACTGACCAGATACCCTAACATAATCTAGTCTCATTTGCCAGCACTTGGCTCATATCTCTGTAAACCCTTCCTATTCATATACCCATCCAGATGCCTTTTAAATGGTGCAACTGTACCAGCCTCCACCACTTCCTCTGGCAGCTCATTCCATACACATACCACCCTTTGCGTTGAAAATGTTGCCCTTAGGTCCCTTTTATATCTTTGCCCTCTTACCCTAAATCTATGTCCTCTAGCTGTGGACCCCCCCACCCCAGGGAAAAGACTTTGTTTATCCTATTCATGTCTCTCATGATTTTATAAACCTCTATGCTCCAGGGAAAACAACCCCAGCCTATTCAGCCTCACCCAATAACTCAAATCCTCCGACCCTGGCAACCTCCTTGTATATCTTTTCTGAACCCTTTCAAGTTGCATAACATCCTTCCGATAGGAAGGAAACCAGAATTGCATTCTGTATTCCAGCAGTGTCCAAACCAATGTCCTGTATAGCAGCAACATGACCTCCCAATTCCTATACTCAATGCCCTGAACGAAGAAGGAAAGCATGCCAAATGCCTTCTTCACTCTCCTATCTACCTGCGGCTTCATTTTTCAGGAGCTATGAACCTGCACTCCAAGGTCTCTTTGTTCAGCAACACTCCCTAGGACTTTGCTATTAAGTGTGTAACTCCTGCTAAGATTTGCTTTCTCAAAATGCAGCAACTCGCATTTATCTAAATTAAACTCCATCTGCCACTGCTCAGCCCATTGGCCCATCTGATCAAGATCCTGCTGTATATCTCCTATGTTCATATTCCAAACCACTTATATAAATGATGAAAAGTGGTGGAAACAGCACCGATGCTTGTGGCACCCCACTGGTCACAGGCCTCCAGTGTGAAAAACAACCCTCCACCACCACCCTCTGTCTTTTACCGTTGAGCCAGTTCTGTATCCAAGTGGCTAGTTCTCCCTATATTCCATGAGATCTAACCTTGCTCACCAGTCTCCCATGGGGAATCTTGTTGAACTCCTTGCTGAAGTCCATATAGACCATATCAAACGCTTTACCCTCATCAATCCTCTTTGTTACTTTTTCAAAAAACTCAAATCAAGTTCGTGAAACATGATTTCCCATGCACAAAGCCACATTGACTATTCCTAAACTGTGCTTGCCTTTCCAAAGATGTGTAAATCCTGTCCCTCAGGATTCCTCCAACAACTTGCCCACCACTGATGTCAGGCTCATCTGTCTACAGTTACCTGGCTTGTCCATACCACCTTTCTTTAGCAGTAGCACCACGTTAGCCAATTTCCAGTCTTCCGGCACCTCACCTGTGACTATCGATGATGCAAATATCTCAGCAAGCGACCCAGCAATCACTTCCCTAGCTTCCCATAGAGTTTTAGCATACACCTGATCAGGTCCTGGGGATTTATCCACTTTTGTGCATTTCAAGACATCCAGCACTTACTCCTCTGTAATATGGGCATTTTTCAAGATGTCACCTACATTCTATATCTCCCATGTTGTTTTCCACAGTAAATACCGATGCAAAATACTCATTTAGTATCTCCCCCATCTCCTGCGGCTCCACACTAAGGCCGCCTTGCTGATCTTTGAGGGGCCCTATTCTCTCCCTAGTTAACCCTTTTCTCCTTAATGTATTTGTAAAAACCCTTTGGATTCTCCTTAGGTCTATTTGCCAAAGTTATCTCATGTCACCTTTTTACCCTCCTGATTCCCCTCTTAAGTATACTCCTACTGCCTTTATACTCTTATGAGGATTCACTCGATTTCCCCTATCTACACCTGATACATGCTTCCTTTTTTTTTTCTTAACCAAACCCTCAATTTCTCCAGTCATCTGGCATTCCCTACACCTACCAGCCTTTCCTTTCACCGTAAAAGGAATATCATGTCTCTGGACTCTCGTTATCTCATTTCTGAAGGCTTCCCATTTTCCAGCCAACCCTTTACCTATGAATATCTGCACCCAATCAGCTTTTGAAAGTTCTTGACTAATACTGTCAAAATTAGCCTTCCTCCAATTTAGAATTTCAACTGTTAGATCTGGTGTATCCTTTTCCATCACGATTTTGAAACTAGTAGAATTTTGGTTGCTGGCCCCACTGACACCTCAGTTACCTGCCCTGCCTTATTTCGCAAGAATAGGTCAAGTTTTGCATTAGTAGTATATCCACATACTGAATCAGAAAATTTTCATGTACACTATTAACAAACTCCTTCCAGGTGTGATAGAGGTTCACCTGCCTCTCCTCCAACCTGGTATCTGGTGCTTCCGATGTGGTCTTCTCTACATCGGTGACACCAAGAGTAAACTCAGTGCATATTTTGCCAAGCACTTCAGCTGGGTCCACAGGGGCTGACCTAATCGCCCAGTCACTGCCCAATTTAATTCCCCCTCCCACTCCCTTTCTGACATGACCATCCTTTGCCTTCTCCAGTGCCACAGATAATCAGACTGCAAATTGGAGGAGCAACACCTCATCTTCCACCTGGGCAGCCTTCAGCCCAAACAACACAACATTGAGTTTTCCAGTTTTAAATAGCCTCCCTTCCCATCCCGAACTCCCTTTTCCACCCCCTCCCTCTCCCTTCCATTCATCTGACCGACCCTTCCTTCCAGCTATCAACCAGATTTATTCCTTCCATCGACCAACAGGTCATACCCTCTATCTGTGCTCACCTATCCGTACCACACCATTCCACCCCTCTGCACACCCAAAACCCTCCCGCAACCACACGCCCCACAACTTTATCTGCAGCTCCCCTTACACTCACCCCAGTCCTGAAGAAGGGTTACATCCAAAATGCTGACTTCTTCACCTCCTGATGTTGCCTGGGTTGCTGTATTCCTCCAGCCTCCTGTTTGTCTACCTTGAGAAACTTTATCAAATACTTTGAGAAAACTTGTTTAAACCGATTATATTTCTTTTATCCACACAATCATGCATCTTTTGAAGAACTCTTGAATTTGTTAGCATACTTTTTCTTTGTCAAATCTTGTGGGTTATTCTGTATTGGCAAGAGAACTTTTCTTAAGTACTCAGTAACTTGATTTTGAAAAACTGTGTCAAAAAATCTTTCACATAACTAATACTGGAATAACTTGTTTCATTGTTAATCCTCTCCTTTCTTTAATTCCACTTTTACGCTTATGATCTGATTTTAAAAAGAACTTTTAAAAATGCTGACCAGAATTCCTGCCATATCCTTTTTTTAATTGTACAGGGCCTGCTGACTTAGCCACCTTGAGTTCTACTAATTTTTCAGAAGTGATTTATTTTCCATGGCATTACCTACAACTTTTCCATAACCTCTTCATAGACTCACATCCTCTCTTTGAGTTTCATTTGTGAAAACTGATTTAAAAATGTTTAATAACACAATGATTGGAGTACTTTTAGCTCCTTTATTAGCAATATTATACTTAAAAAAAAAACACAATTTACCATTTCCTTTCGTGTCTTTCTAACTTCCATTTTTAATTGCGTATTAGACTTTATGATTCCCATGAGTTCTTGGCCATATGTTTTATCAGAGGACAACATTATAAACTCAAGTTTAATTTGAAACATCTATTCATGAAAGATGTTATTGAGAAGAATTAAAACAGAGAATTTGAAAAATATTTCAAGTATTTCCAGTGGATGTTTACATGGGAAACATAAGCTTGCTTTGTGCAGCTAAAAATAGAAATTTTTCAGACTGCACTTCTTGATGAGTATATCTTCTGCATCTGTTATTTCACGATTACAGCCAGTTTATAGTGGACAAGATTGTTATATAATGTTATCTTAGATTTGTATCGTGAGCAATTTGAAATTATAGAAAGTGTGGTATTGATTTGCTTTAAAAGATGCTGTCAGTATTTAACAGTTGGTGTATATTTCAGTCAACTACAAACATGAAATTTTAAGAAGTTGTTCAGTTCCATGTAAATATTTAATAGTTTTTACATTAACTCCAGTCCTATTTAGTGTATTTACAGTACAAAATAACACAGCAAACTGCAAATTACTAACATTATACAGTGAGTATTAAAACGCCACAGTTATATTCTTAAACTGTTGTGGCCACAATTGGCTTTGTGCATAATAGCTACACTGGGGTATTCTATTAATCATTGAACAGGAATTGGGAGTCCTTTTCAGAACCGAGCAATGTTAATTGTAAACAAATTGTGTTTAATCATCGGCAGGTGGTGTGCATTAATGGAAGGTTTACTCGTGCTCCCCTAAATAAGAACAACCTGAAATTGCAATATGAATTTGAAAGTGCATATTTGCAATATGCATAACTGTAAATAAATGCTTATAAAAATGTATGAATGCAGACGGTAGCTCTATCTTTTATTGGCCATCTTTCTGGACTAGAACAAAAAATGTTGATGTCTACTATTGCTTAAAGACAAAATAAAATCTAGGAGGAGTACTTGTGATCAAACGTGCACTTCCGTTAATTGACCTTTAAATACCTCTTTTTTTTGTTCATTTGTGGGACTGGCTGGCCAGCATTGATAGCCCATCCATGTTTGCCCTTGAGAAGGTGGTGGTGAGCAGCCTTCTCGAATCACTGCAGTCCACTTACTATGAGTTGACCACAATGCCAGTAGAGAGGGAGTGCCAAAATTTTGACTCAATGACTGTGAAGGAACGGCGGTATATTTCCAAGTCAGGGTGGTGAGTGACTTGGAGGGGAACTTGCAGGTGGTGGTATTCTCAAATACCTGCTGCCCTTGTCCTTCTAGGTAGGACGTGGTTGTGGGTTTGGAAGGTGTTGTCTTTATTTACCGAAGTGAAGCAGCCAATATTCCTTATCTAGAGTTCCTGACTTGGTATTGCTTTGGTGTGATGGCTGATGATGAAGAGCTAATGTGTATAAGTGACTCAACTCATTACAGTAGGGATCTTGACTTTGGACTGTCCTGGGAACAAAGCTGGAGTAGATAAATCCAAAATTTAAAGAAAACTTTCATATTTGTTAAAATGGTAGACAGAGGAACCTTGAGATTTGCAGTTTTAGTGAACTATGGATTAAGATGTCGTTATTTAGATTGTGCACTTTGATGCAACAGAAATGGAGAAAAAGCATCTACTTCAATTCCCGCCTCATCTAGTTTCTTCTCGTGAATAAGGAATACTAGTGTCAATGAGGAAAAGGTGAGATACAATGAATTACATTGAAAATTATTTTTAATGATAGGAAATGAAAGGTAAAAATGCTTCTTGTCTGAGCTGTTGTCAGACCACTAATGGTTTGCCTAATGGTTAAGTCCTTTAACCCTGTAATTTTCACAATTCTGTGCAAGCACATTGCAGCAAATGAAGCTTTAGTGGATTTTGTAGTCAGAATAACAGCAAAACAGACAATTGCATAGAATTATGACATGAGCATAAGATATTGAGTGCAATTCAAAAGATTGTGATTTAAATGTAGAGTAGAAATTTTGTGGTAATTTGGAGGGGGTTGAAAGGAGGTTTCCGAGAATAATCTGAGGGATGAAGGGCTAATCGTATAAGGAGTGATTGAGGATTCTGGGTCTGTAATTGATGGAGTTTAGAAGGATGAGGAGGAAATCTGATTGAAACTTACAGAATACTGACATGCTTAGATAGAATAGATGTGGAGAAGATGTTTCCATTAGTAGGAGAGACTAGGACCTGAGGGCACAGTCTCCGAGAGAACGGATGACCCTTTGAGAAGTGAGATGAGGAGAAGTTCTTCAGCCAGGGTGGTGAATCTGTGAACTCATGGCTGCAGAAGGTTGTGAAGTCATTGAGTATATTTAAGACAGATAGATAGGTTCTTAATTGGTAAGGAGATCAAGAGTTACAGGACGAAGGCAGGAGAATAGCGTTGAGAAACAGATCAGCATTTATTAAATGGTAGAGCAGACTCAATGGGCTGAATGGCCTAATTCTGCTCCTATGTCTTATGGTCTGCAGAAATGTGCATTGGAAGGAAGAATATGATAATTTTGTACATTTACTTTTGTACGGTCTATTCCTGGAACTGTTAACGCCAACATTTATTACAGAAAACATGTCACTACAACTTTTTAATGTCAAAGACATATTAGAGTTCAGACAAGTTCAGAATGATATCTCTCATACAAATAAATATAGTCACTCAGGCTACATGGAAGTCATGTCTCCAATATACATTAAAATAAATTTTGTGATGCATATTTCTTAAAATGTTCACTTTTACATCACTTTCAAAAAGTCATTGTGTGCATGAAAAGAAAGCTAAATTCAATTTCTGATGCTTTCTCATTTTTATATTTTCAATAATTCTCAGTGTCACTAATATAAAAGTAAGAACAAATTACTGCAGATGCTGGAATCTGTATTAAAAACAACAAATGCTGGAGATCACAGCAGGTCAAACAGTATCCATGGAGAGAGCAAGCTACTGTTTAGAGTCTCGATGTCTCTTCCTCAGAACTGAAGCTTGCTCTTTCTCTATGGATACTGTGATCTCCAGCATGTATTGTTTTCACTAATATGAAAGATTTGGTAGAAAAAAAATAAGTGGGGAGGGGGGAAGGAGGGTAAAATAAAAACTGAAATGCAGTTCAAAGTTTGTGCGAAGATTTGTAGCTCGGGTACTCATTGTTGTGGTTCTGTTCGCCGAGCTGGTAAATTTCGTCCCCTGTCTAGGTGACATCCAGTGCTTGGGAGCCTCCTGTGAAGCGCTTCTGTGATCTTTCCTCCGGCATTTATAGTGGTTTGAATTTGCCGCTTCCGGTTGTCAGTTCCAGCTGTCCGCTGCAGTGGCCGATATATTGGGTCCAGGTCGATGTGCTTGTTGATTGAATCAGTGGACGAGTGCCATGCCTCTAGGAATTCCCTGGCTGTTATCTGTTTGGCTTGTCCTATAATAGTAGCGTTGTCCCAGTCAAACTCATGTTGCTTGTCATCTGCGTGTGTGGCTACTAAGGATAGCTGGTCGTGTCGTATCATGGCTAGTTGGTGTTCAAGGATGCGGATCGTTAGTTGTCTTCCTGTTTGTCCTATGTAGTGTTTTGTACAGTCCTTGCATGGGATTTTGTATACTACGTTGGTTTTGCTCATGCTGGGTATCGGGTTCTTTGCCCTGATGAGTTGTTGTCTGAGAGTGGCTGTTGGTTTGTGTGCTGTTATGAGTCCTAGTGGTCGTACTACAATGTATTTGCCAAAAGCGGATACCCTCGCAATTTCATCAACAGATGCCTTAGGGAAAGACAACGGAATGAGGATATGCCACAAACCAAAGGACTAGCCACTTTACCATACATCAAGAACATTTCTGAACTGACAGCCAGACTACTACGACCACTAGGACTCAGAACAGCACACAAACCAACAGCCACTCTCAGACAACAACTCACCAGGACAAAGGACCCAATGCCCAGCATGAGCAAAACCAACATAGTATACAAAATCCCATGCAAGGACTGCACAAAACACTACATAGGACAAACAGGAAGACAACTAACGATCCACATCCATGAACACCAATTAGCCACGAAACGACACGACCAGCTGTCCTTAGTAGCCACACACGCAGATGACAAGCAACATGAGTTTGACTGGGACAACACTATTATTATAGGACAAGCCAAACATATAAGTGGGGAGGGGGCAAGGAGGGTAAAATAAAAACAGAAATGCAGTTCAAAGTTTGTGCGAAGATTTGTAGCTCGGGTACTCATTGTTGTGGTTCTGTTCGCCGAGCTGGTAAATTTCGTCCCCTGTCTAGGTGACATCCTCGGTGTTTGGGAGCCTCCTGTGAAGCGCTTCTGTGATCTTTCCTCCGGCATTTATAGTGGCACTCATCCACTGATTCAATCAACAAGCACATCGACCTGGACCCAACATACCGGTCACTGCAGCGGACAGCTGGAACTGACAACCGGAAGCGGCAGATTCAAACCACTATAAATGCCGGACGAAAGATCACAGAAGCGCCTCACAGGAGTCTCCCAAGCACTGAGGATGTCACCTAGACAGGGGACGAAATGTCTGCAACACAAATTCCCAGCTCAGCGAACAGAACCACAACAACACCTAAATGCAGTAGTCAAGTATGTACCTCTGAATTTGACATGGTGGTAAATTATGCTCTCTGCTGTTATGTTAAATGCACCAAACAAAATCCAATTGCTTTTGAAGGTATGATTAGGATAAGGAACACATGGGCATACCATACTGTGGTTAATTAATAGAGAGAGTGCAGTGCAATGTTTGAATCGGACCTTATCTAGGGGATGATATATATCATGGAGATCCAAAAAAGCAGAAGTCTGGATGATTTTTTGAAGACTTCAGAAAATGAAGTGTGTATAAATCTCAATAATTATGTAAGCTGACATCTCTCAATTCTATGTCCCATTCTCAAATGACTTCCTCTTCGTTATCCTTCCAGCAATTGAGCATCTCTTCAGTGCACATTTTCCCAGCATTTCATTTTTGTTTTTTTAATATACATTTTTGGTTACTGTTTATTTACATGGTCAAAAAATAAACACACTGCTGCGATTATTTGGTCTTTTAATTTTGAATTAAAGAGTCTTTCGACATGTTAATCTAAGGACATTTTTTAAAATCAAAATTAACAGCTGCATTGTATTCACTGCAAACATATTTAATGGTCATAGTTGAGTGACCATGCTAAATGCATTAGTAGATCTATTCATTGTAGAAGTATGAAATCCAAAATAATACTATTCTTTTCAGCTCATAAATTATGAACTTTGATGAAAATCATAATTCAGGTTAGTAAACGTTGCCATTTAAATTGGTGAAATTTTTTTTTCACAAAGGGTCAGGAGCAAACATTTGTTGGGCTGCAGAAGCGACTAAAGGAACTAGAAGCTGAGCGCAACAATCTCACAGAAGCACTGCGACGACAGAAGAATGAATTTGAATATAGTACTGACCGAGAGGAACGATTAAAAAGGGAGCTGGAGGTAAATTGCTATCTCAGGTTATTGCATAATTGAATCCTTAGCTGTTCATGAGTCAACCACTGGGACACTTTTTAAAAACTTTGTATTGTGAATACGTTGTGGTTTGCGCTGTGATCCTTCTGCAACTGTACTACCTTCACAACTTTGACAATGAGATGTCTCTCTTCCTATCATGTGGAACTTACCTGGAATTCTGTTCTAGCTGGAAGAGGAGGAATTGCAGCAGTAGGTTGAGAGATCCTGAGCAGTTCTTGGGAGCAATGCTTAAGAATGCTACACTTCTTCAAGGAGGCAATGCCAGAGTTAGAACATAGATAGAACATAGAACAATACAGCACAGAACAGGCCCTTCAGCCCACCATATTGTGCCGAACATTTGTCCTAGCTTAAGCACCTATCCATGTACCTATCCAATTGCCGCTGAAAGGTCACCAATGATTCTGACTCTACCACTCCCACAGGCAGCGAATTCCATGTCCCCACCACTCTCTGGATAAAGAACCTACCTCTGACATCCCCGCCTATACCTTCCACCCTTTACCTTAAATTTATGTCCCCTTGTAACACTCTGTTGTACCCGGGGAAAAAGTCTCTGACTGTCTACTCTATCTATTCCCCTGATCATCTCATAAACCTCTATCAAGTCACTCCTCATCTTTTGCCGTTCCAATGAGAAAAGGCCTAGCACTCTCAACCTATCCTCGTACGACCTATTCTCCATTCCAGGCAACATCCTGGTAAATCTCCTCTGCACCCTCTCCAAAGCTTCCACATCATTCCTAAAGTGAGGTGACCAGAACTGCACACAGTACTCCAAATGTGGCCTTACCAAGGTCCTGTACAGCTGCAACATCACCTCACGACTCTTGAATTCAATCCCTCTGCTAATGAACGCTAATACACCATAGGCCTTCTTACATGCTCTATCCACCTGAGTAGCAACTTTCAAAGAGCTATGAACATAGACCCCAAGATCCCTCTGCTCCTCCACCTTACTAAGAACCCCACCGTTAACCCTGTATTCCTCATTCTTATTTGTCCTTCTAAAGTGGACAACCTCACACTTGACAGGGTTGAACTCCATCTGCCACTCCTCAGCCCAGCTCTGCATCATATCTAAGTCCCTTTGCAGCCGACAACAGCCCTCCTCACTATCCAAAATGCCACCAATCTTTGTATTGTCTGCAAGTTTACTGACCCACCCTTCGACTCCCTCTTCCAAGTCATTAATAAACATTATAAACAGCAGAGAACCCAGAACTGATCCCTGCGGAACTCCACTTGTAACTGGGCTCCAGGCTGAATATTTACCATCTACCACCACTCTCTGACTTCGACCGGTTAGCCAATTCTCTACCCAACTGGCCAAATTTCCCACTATCCCATGCCTCTTGACTTTCCACATAAGCCTACCATGGGGAACCTTATCAAATGCCTTACTAAAATCCATGTACACTACATCCACTGTTCTACCCTCGTCCACATGCTTGGTCACCTCCTCAAGGAATTCAATAAGACTTGTAAGGCAAAACCTACCCCTCACAAATCCGTGCTGGCTGTCCCTAATCAAGCAGTGTCTTTCAAGATACTATCCTATCCCTCAGTACCCTTTCCATTACTTTGCCTACCACCGAAGTAAGACTAACTGGCCTGTAATTCCCAGGGTTATCCCTATTCCTTTTTTTGAACAGGGGCACAACATTCGCCATTCTCCAGTCTCCTTGTACCAACCCCGTTGACAGTGAAGACAAAAAGATCATTGCCAACAGCTCTGCAATTGCCTCTCTTGCTTCCCACATAATCCTAGGATATATCCCGTCAGGCCTGGGGGACTTGCCTATCCTCAAGTTTTTCAAAATGCCCAACATATCTTCCTTCCTAACAAGTATCTCCTCTAGCTTACCAGTCTGTTTCATACTCTCCTCTTCAACAATACGGTCCCTCTCATTTGTAAATACTGAAGAAAAGTACTCATTCAAGACCTCTCCTATCTCTTCTGACTCAATACGCAGTCTCCCACTACTGTCCTTGATCGGACCTACCCTCGTTCTCGTCATTCTCATGTTTCTCACATACGCATAAAAGGCCTTGGGGTTATCCTTGATCCTACCCGCCAAAGATTTTTCATGCCCTCTCTTAGCTCTCATAATCCCTTTCTTCAGCTCCCTCCTGGCTATCCTCTATCCCTCCAACGCTCTGTCTGAACCTTGTTTCCTCAACCTTATGTAAGCCTCCTTCTTCCTCTTTACTAGACATTCAACCTCTCTCATCAACCAAGGTTCCCTCACATGACCATCTCTGTCCTGCCTGACAGGTACATAAATATCAAGGACACGTCATATCTGTTCCTTGAAAAAGTTCCACATTTCAATGACATCCTTCCCTGACAGCCTATGCTCCCAACTTATGCTCCTCAGATCCTATCTTGCAGCATCGTATTTACTCTTCCCCCAATTGTAAAACCTACCCTGTTGCACGCACCTATCTCTCTCCATAACCAAGGTGAAAGTCACAGAATTGTGCTCACCATCATCAAAATGCTCACCCACTAACAAACCCATCACTTGTCCTGGTTCGTGACCGAGTACCAAATCCAATATGGCCTCCCCTCCGGTCGGACAATCTACATACTGAGTTAGAAAAGCTTCCTGGACACACTGCACAAACACCGCCCCGTCCAATCTACTTGATCTAAAGAGCTTCCAATCAATATTTGGGAAGTTGAAATCGCACATGGCTACTACCCTGTGACTTCTGCACCATTCCTAAATCTGTTTCCCAATCTGTTTCTCCACATCTCTGCTGCTATTGGGGGCCTATAGTAAACACCCAACAAGGTGACTACTTCTTTTCTATTTCTGACTTCAGCCCATACTACCTCCAAAGGCAGATCCCCATCGAACTGCCTTTCTGCAGCTGTTATACCATTTCTAATTAGCAACACCACACCCCCTCCTTTTTTACCACCCTCCCTAATCTTACTAAAACATCTGTAACCAGGAACCTCCAACAACCATTCCTGTCCCTCTTCTATCCATATTTCCGTGATGGCCACAACATCGTAGTCCCAAGTACCAATCCACGCCTTAAATTCACCCACCTTATTTCTGATACTCCTTGCGTTGAAGTCTCCATACTTGAGCCCATCTGTGTCCGCAAGTACTCCCTGTCAGTGCTACCTTCTCCACAGCCTCCCTACATTCTTGAACATCCTGAAAAACAGCTAACTTGTTGGACTACAAGTCCCGATCCCATCCCCCTGCCAAATTTGTTTAAACCCCCCCGAAGAGTGCTAGCAATCCTACCTCCCAGGATATTGATGCCCTTCTGGTTCAGGTGCAACCTGTCCTGCTTGTACAGGTCCCACCTTCCCCAGAATGCAGTCCAATTGTCCAAATACCTGAAGCCCTCCCTCCTACACCATCCTTGCAGCTACGTGTTCAACTGCACTCTCTCCCTATTCCTTGCCTAACTGTCACGTGGCACCGGCAACAACACAGAGATGACGACTCTGTCTGTCCTAGCTTTTAGCTTCCAACCTAACTCCCTGAGCTCCTGAATGACCTCCCTACCCCTCTTCCTACCTATGTCGTTGGTGCCAATGTGCACCATGACCTCTGGCTGCACACCCTCCCCCTTAAGGATTCTGAAGACACGGTCCGAGACATCTTAGACCCTGGCACCCAGCCCGAAACGTCGAATCTCCTGTTCCTTGGATGCTGCCTGACCTGCTGCGCTTTAACCAGCAACACATTTTCAACCGAGAGTCTCACCCTGTCCATAGAACCGCCTGTCTGTCCCACTAACTATAGAGTCTCTTATAACTAGCGCTCTCCTCCTCTCCCCATTTCCCTTCTGAGCCTCAGAGATGGACCTCGTGCCAGAGACCCAGTCACTGCAGCTTACCCCTGCTGGGCCGTTCCCCCCCCAACAGTATCCAAAGCGGTACACTTATTGTTGAGGGGAACAATATGTAGTCTTCTCAAGCCCATGCCCAAATTCCAAAGCTTTCACAGTGATTGTTAGGGTTGTTAGTCACTGCTTCTTTGAACCTCTTCTTCCACACCCAGTGCTTCTAAGTTTCACTCCTATGTTTAAGATGTTGCCATTTAGATCTGGATTCTCACTTTGAACACAATTGTTTACAGAGGAACCTCAATTATCCAAACATTAATTATCTGAAAATCAGATTAACCAAATAAGATCTGTGAGAATTCCTATCGGAAAAATTTTGTGAAACTTGAAAGGGTTCAGAAAAGATTTACAAGGATGTTGCCAAGGTTGGAGGATCTGAGCTACATGGAGAGGCTGAACAGGCTGGGGCCGTTTTCCCTGGAGCATCGGAGGCTGAGGGGTGATCTTATAGAGGTTTACAAAATTATGGATAGGATAAATTGGCAAAGTCTTTTCCCTGGGGTCGGGAGTCCTGAACTAGGGGGCATAGCTTTAGGGTGAGAGAGGAAAGATATAAAAGAGACCTAAGGGGCAACTTTTTCATGCAGAGGGTGGTACGTGTATGGAATGAGCTGCCAGAGAAAGTGGTGGAGGCTGGTACAATTGCAACATTTAAGAGGCATTTGGATGGGTATATAAATAGGAAGTGTTTGGAGGGATAGGGGCTGGGTGCTGGCAGGTGGGACTAGATTGGTTTGGGATATCTGGTTGGCATGGACGGGTTAGACCAAAGGGTCTGTTTCCATGCTGTACATTTCTATGACTCTGATTGTTACTGACAATGGTGCGACAATCGCATCCTTTGTTTAAATGAGTACTGAATTCGGATGACCTGCACTGAAGAAGATATGCAAATGTTGCATCAAAGAGGTGTTAATGTAACTGGTGCAACAATCTCAGTTGGTCAATTATAGCAGTATTAAAATAAGTTTAACACATAAAAATGACTGACATGCTGGAGGATTTCAATGCATGACAAAACCAGTGGTGTCTTTATTCCTTCTCTGACTTTGCTCCGAGTACGTATCTGTTATAAGTGATTGAGTTTGTTGTACTTATCGTATTCTGTAAAGAGTAAGCGGACAGCAGTGACAATTGAACAGAAAAGTGGATTTTACAGCATCTAGATCATGGTGAAAAGACATCAAAGGTTGCACAAGAATACAATATTGGAACATCAGGAAAGCAAGGCTGGTGATTGAGAAACTTAACAACCAAAGTGACGCTTCAAATACATTAAAAATAAAATCCATGAAGCCAGCAAAAGAAGAGCAACTTGACCAAGCTCTATTTCTGTAGTTTTCACAGCAGTGTGAAAAGGGGACTCTCATATCTGGCCTGATGCTACTAGAAAGGGCTGCCAGTTTCCACAAACGACTCCATGCCAGTGAGGCTGATCACAGCATATTATTGGGCTGGTTACAGCGTTTCAAACATCGTCATGGCATTAGGCAACTCACTGTTCTTGGAGAGCAGAACTTTGTGGATGACAGCACTGTGGAAGGATAGAGACAGAAACTACAATCCATCATCCGTGAAGGAAATTATAAACCTGAGCAATTGTACGATGCTGATGAAAGTGGATTGTTTTGACGTGCGCTGCTGGACAAAACACTTGTGTCCAGCATGGAAAAGCAGATGTCAGGACATAAAGTGTAGAAGGATTGCATTATGATCTTCCCTTGTGTCAACGCCACTGGCACTCATAAATTACTGCTTGTCTGCATTGAGTGTTGTGCTAATACACATTGCTTCAAGAACTGTGACAAGAACTCGTTTCCCATAAGTCCAACTCCCAAGACAAGGCATGGATGACATATCCACTTTTTTCATCCTGGTTTCAGAAAGAATTTGTACCTGCTGTCAGATTACATTTAGCAAGCGTTGGACTCGAGCAACGTGCCCTTCACCTTGCCCACAATGCGGGGTCACACACTATGGAAGGCAGCCAATTAGAATCACCAGGGAATTTCCTCAATCAGGGAATCATCGCAATATTGAACAAATATTATCGCCATAGCATATTATGTGCCGTCCTCCGTGAATACAGTGCAGGCAAAGGAGTGCAGGAAATTATGAAGGCATTCACAATCAAGGACGCTTTGTTCGTGATTGCTGAATGTTGGGACTGCATCAAGCCATCGACAGTCATGGAATGGCTTGCATGTTGGTAGCTGTGACGGTGAAGAGGGACACCTGTCCAGATAAAGGCTAACCACTGACATCACCGAGAACTGCAGACAGCTGAGATTGGGAGACATTATAGAGGCTGAGATTGATGCTTGGTAAACTGTGACAACAACATTGAAACAGAGATACTCAATGACGATCATTTTATCAGTGTAGTGACGGAAGAACAGTGGGAGAGTATCGACGCCGTAGATGGTAAGGAAAATCAGAAACCGACATCGCTTGCAGTCCCCACTAACAAAGCTATCAACAGTTTGCAACTTTTCATGGAGTGGTATGAAGCACAAGATGGAGTCGATGCCAATAAGTTGATGCACCTTCGGCAAATGTTATCATTTGCAAAACAAAAGAGACAGGAGCACCTAAAGCAACAGCGGCTGGATATTTTCTTTGAGGAAGAGATTAGTTATTATTTTGCAATGATTTTTATTTACACAAAAAGTGCTTTGATTTGTAAACTATCATGCATTTTTAAGTGGTATCCAGTGTTTGTACAAATTTTTGCGATTAGATGAAAATCTCTGTAAACATGTGTTTTAATGCAATTATGCTCAGTATGGCTTCCTTTGTTTAAGGTCAAATCGATTATCCAAATAATCAGTTATCCGAACGAAAAACTGCCCTCCCATCGCCTTCATATTTGATTTTGTGCATTAGTCAATTTAAATGTCTTGAGTAGATCATTGCCCCTATTGAATTTGAAAATTTTGACTAACTCCTGAAGGCTGATGCATCTTTCTTGAGGTTGACATCTAAAATTGCCTGCAGTATGTTCACATGGGGTTTGGCCAAAGCTCTAGACAACTGAAGCATAACTTCCATTTGCATTCCAGCTGCTTTGAATGGGAATTATATGTAAATCTTTCAGTAAATGTGCAATGATTTTCGATGATTTGTGAAATTGCACGTCCAAATCCTTTTGCTCTTTCACAGCTTTTTGTCTTTCAGACTTAGAAAACAAATTATGAGCTTTCTTTCTTGGATTAAAAGTGAATTATCTCCGATTAATTAATATTGGAATAGATGGAGTGCACTTACTTAATCTAAGTAATTTTGATGGGCGTTCCAAAGAAGAGTAATACGATTTGAAATGCCAACTTTGTTTCTCTCTCCATAGATGCTGGCAGATCAACAGAGTTTCTCCAGCACTTCATTTTTATTTTAGACTTCCAGCATCTGCAGTATTTTACTTTTATTTGGGTACTTAATCCTTCATGAATTCCTACCCCTATTAACATTGCTAATGTTTTCCTACTACATTCCTAACCCTTTTGAGATAAAAGGCAGCATTCCATTAGCTCATTTGAATTTTTTTGTACCTGTGCACTTTTTGTGATGTGCGCACAGCAGCACACAACTCCTTTGCTGCTTCACAGCTTTTGATTTTTCTGGAAAAAGGAAATATTCTACTTTGTCAGATCGAAACTGAATGCTCTCCTACTTCCACACAATGAACGCAGTATGTTGTAGTAATGCAAAACTCTCTTCCATGCTGAAAAAATAGAAGAAAGGATTTAAACTATATCCTTTACTAATTTGTTAAAAGCTTAAAGCAAATGAGTAATTATACAAAAATCTCAATCACAGCAACTCAGAAAGAATGATCTGTTATTTCATCATATTTCTCAATTATTTTGAATAGACTGTCTGCTAATCTGTTAAGATAAGTATGGAGTTATACAGCACAGGAACAGACCCTTTGGTTCAAATTGTCTGCGCCAACCAGTTATCCTGAACTCATCTTGTCCCATTTGCCAGTATTGGGACCATATCCCTCTAAACCCTTTGTACTCATGTACCCAACCAGATGCCTTTAAGTGTTGTTATTGTATCTGCTTCCAACACTTCCTTTGACAGCTCATTCCATACAGACACCACTTGCTGCCTGAAAAAGTTGCCTCTTAGGTCCCTTTCAAATCTTTCCTTTCTCATCTTAAGCCGTTTAACTTTGGACTCCCCTACCCTTGGAAGTATTCATTGGTTATTCACTCTATCCATGTCCCTCATGATTTTATAAACCTCACCAAGGTCTATAATGTCTGTTGCTGTTGGTTGTGTTCTTGGTTGATAACATAGATAAATATCTTAAATTTGGATAACATGGACCAATGTTGGTGAGGCAATTAGGAATAGTTAAGAATCTCGCTATCCAATATAAAATTTTAAAGGATATCGAGAGAGAGAAATTGTGACCTGGAACCAGAGTTGGCATCAATAACCTGAAAAATTTGAAAGAATTTTGGAAAGACTGCAAGTTGTAAAACTTCATGTCAGCAGATGGAACAAAATGTTACTGCAGATAACAGATTGGACCAATGTCAATGGCTAGACAATGGACGTGAGATCACAGTCTTGCAGTGCCAAGGGCACACATAATTGACTATGAAGGCTAAACTAAATGCCGAGGAACCTCAATTATCCGGCTTTTGATTAACTGAATTTTGGATTGTCTGAACAAGATCACAAGGTCCCGATGCAAGGCCAACTATGTTATGTGGCATTCGATTAACCAAACAAAACTCCCCACCTGAGACCTTTGGATAATCGAGGTTCCTCTGTATTCAGTGGTTCTCAATTCGGACAAGTCATTATTTGCATTTGCAAGTTGAACATTATTTCTAAGGTCAGAATAAAAACAAGAACTGCTTTTTGTGAGAGACATGTCATTTTTCTTTTCATAATTAGCTTTCAATTTATCATTGATTACATCATTGACCTAGGTGTAAGAAAGTAGAAAGTGAGGACTGCAGATGCTGCAGAGTCAGAGTCAAATGGTAGTCATGGGCACAACATGCTGTCACCAATAGTAATTGAATAAAGAACCATTCAATTTATTTTTGTAATGTGTCTGAAGGACATATTTAACTGGGATGCCAAACAAAACTTCCAAACAAGATACTGTTGTTTTCTGGCAACCACAAATATAAGTAGAATGCTGGAAATGCTCAGTAAGTCAGGTTGCATCTTCAGAGAGAGACGCAGTCAGCGTTGTACGTTTGTGGTACCCCAGAATAGAAAATGTTATAACCAGTTTTAATCAAGCATGAGTGTCCAGAATCTGGGTTCTTGTCATACAATAGTATGTGTCCCTACGTCTGAGCCAGGAGGCCCAGGCCAAAATACCCCTTGTTCTAGAGGTGTTTCACACCATGTATGAATAGGTTGATTCAAAAAGTATGGATCAATTAGAAGGCTGGTGATTGACTGAAGGCGACAGTAATGAAATATGAGAGGAGAAATGGAAAGCATTGCAAGTGGGTAAGGTAAAATAAACAAACAGAATCCCATTTGAGGGGAGAGGGAACATCCCCAAGGTGGACATTTCTGCAAGTACTTCATTCACCTTCATTGCTTTTTGTTTTCATTCTCATATTTGTATTTAATATCTACAGCCTATTAAAGACCGGTTGGTTTTGACCCTCACCCATCACCCCCTCACCCTGTTTACTGTCCTCTGTACTTAAAACCTGTAACATTACTAACCCCAATTTTGATTAAAAGTCATCAATGTTTCTCTTGACAGCTGCTCCCAGACCTGATTAATATTTCTAGACTCTCAGTTTATATTCTAAAAAGAACCATTTGGAATAGTGTCATTAAATTTTAACACTTGCCACATATACAGAAGTGGTAGGTTGTGATAACATATCTAATAGTTTATTCTGTGCAATTCTTTTGTTTATTTTAATGTGCTAAAGTCTTGGAAAGGTAATCTGCTATCAAGTTTTGTTTAGAAGTGACCACCAACTATGGAAGCATTTATCCCTATCTTGTGCATCTTGCTACATTGATTTGTATGAAAGTAACAGCTACAAAAAGTGGAATTTTAGGTTTTTCTTTAATGAGTTACTTTTGGTTTTTGATATTCTGGGGGTTTTATTACACTGGGAATAAAGGCAATTAATTTATCTCTGTGCACTAATTGCCTGCAAACTATTGAATTAGCAAATCTGATAGTTTCTTGGTTTTTAAGGTAGCACAGCAAAGAGTGAAGACATTAGAAGAAAACATTGAGGCAGAAAGGGCTGCACATCTGGAATCAAAATTTAACTCTGAAATTATTCAGGTAAAGCTAAACTATCCATCTCAAGTTTAAGATGTTGGATAAACTTGCAAATTATTCATGCCGCAGGTACAAATCTCTTCATTAAAAAATCTTTTTTATTGCTTTGATGCAGGAATCGTATGAGATTTAAAACAAAAGCTTCTGCACAATATTTTTGAGTATTTTGTTGATGTTTGAGGTGAAAATTCACATAAGGCCGAAGTTTTGCTCAGAACTGTTCGGTAAAACGCACCACAGTCTTTCATTTGTTTTGGAATGTAAGAGTATTTGACTTAATATCCTCATAAAGATCACAGTATGTTGGTTTTAAATAAGTTATCTCATCTGCTTAAGAAGAAGGGGGACATTTAGGAGTACTCACAAAATTGTAGATTTTCGAATGTACCAACATCTGTTGCAGGTAATCTTCCATGTTTGACAGATTGTCCTCACTCAGGGTGATGGAGTAGGGAAATACATTAGGGTCCCATGGAATCTGTTGACTCTAAGCACTTACCCTGTAAGTACACACCTGTGTGAAATATCTGATATAGTGTCATAGAGGTGTACAGCATGGAAACAGACCCTTCGGTCCAACCCATTCATGCCGACCAGCTATCCCAACCCAATCTAGTCCCATCTGCCAGCACCCGGCGCATATCCTTCCAAACCCTTTCCATTCATATACCCATCCAAATACCTCTTAAATGTTGCAATTGTACCAGTCTCCACCACTTCCTCTGGCAGCTCATTCCATACACATAACGCCCTCTGCGTGAAAAAGTTGCCCGTAGGTCTCTTTTATATCTTTCCCTTCGCACCCTAAACCTATGCCCTCTAGTTCTGGACTCCCTGACCCCAAGGAAAAGACTTTGCCTATTTACCCTATTCATGCCCCTCATAAACCTCTATAAGGTCACCCCTCAGCCTCCGACGCTCCGGGGAAAACAGCCCCAGCCTGTTCAATCTTTCCCTATAGCTCAAATCTTCCAATCCTGGCAACATCCTTGTAAATCTTTTCTGAACTCTTTCAAGTTTCACAACATCTTTCCGATAGGAAGGAGACCAGAATTGCATGCAGTATTCCACAAATGGCCTAACCAATGTCCTGTACAGGCGCAACATGATCTCTCAACTCCTGTTCTCAATACTCTGACCAATAAAGGAAAACATACCAAATGCCTTCTTCATTATCCTATCTACCTGTGACTAAACTTTCAAGGAACTCTGAACCTGCACTCCAAGGTCTCTTTGTTCAGCAATACTCCCGAGGACCTTACCATTAGGTATATAAGTCCTGCTAAGATTTGCTTTCCCAAAATGCAGAACCTCGCATTTATCTGAATTAAACTACATCTGCCAATCCTCAGCCCATTGGCCCATCTGGTCAAGATCTTGTTGTAATATGAGGTAACCCTCTTCGATGTCCTCTACACCTCCAATTTTGGTGTCATCTGCAAACTTACTGACAGTATCTCTAATGTTCACATCCAAATCATTTATGTAAATAACAAATAGTAGAGGACTCAGCACCGATCCTTGTGGCACTCCACTGGTGTTGAAAAATGTGATGCTGGAAAAACACCGCAGGTCAGGCAGCATCCAAGGAGCAGGAGAATCGACATTTCGGGCATGAGCCATTTTTCAGGAACCGTCTCTGTTGTCGGTTGCCTGAGATAGAAATGGAGAGATCTAGGAAGGGGAGGGAGGAGTCTGAGACAGTCCAAGTAAATTTGAGGTCGGGCTGGAAGGTGTTAGTAAAGTGGCCGAACTGTTCAACCTCCTCGTGGGAGCACGAGGTAGCGCCAATACAGTCATCAATGTAGCGGAGGAAAAGGTGGGGAGTGGTGCCAGTGTAGCTGCGGAAGATGGACTGTTCCACATATCCGACGAAGAGACAGGCATAGCTGGGGCCCATGCGGGTGCCCATGGCTACTCCTTTGGTTTGGCGGAAGTGGGAGGATTGGAAGGAGAAGTTGCTAAGAGTGAGGACCAGTTCAGTCAGTTGAAGGTGGGTTTCAGTGGAAGGGTACTGGTTGGGTCGGCAGGAAAGGAAGAAGCGGAGGGCTTGGAGGCCTTTGATGGCGGATGGAAGTGTATAGGGACTAGATGTCCATTGAGAAGATAGGGCGTTGGGGGCCAGGGAAGCGAAATCATGGAGGAGGTGGAGGTTGTGGGTGGTGTCCCGAAAGTAGATGGGGAGTTCTTGGACTAAGGGGACAGGACAGTGTCAAGGTATGCAGATATGAGTTCAGTGGGACAGGAGCAGGCTGAGACAATGGGTCAGCTGGGGCAGTCAGGTTTGTGGATTTTGGGCATGAGCTAGAAACGGGCGGTGCGGGGTTGCGGGACAATGAGGTTGGAGGCGGTGGATGGGAGATCTCCTAAGATGATGAGGTTATGGATGGTCTGGGAGATGATGGTTTGGTGGTGGGAGATGGGGTCATGGTCAAGGGGGCAGTAGGAGGAGGTGTCCGCGAGTTGGCATCTAGCTTCAGCGGTGTAAAGATCGGTGCGCCAAACTACCACTGTGCCTACCTTGTCTGCCAGTTTGATGGTGAGGTTGGGGTTGGAGTGGAGGGCTGCGCGTTGTGAGGGTGAGAGGTTGGAGTGAGTGAGAGGGGTGGACAGGTTGAGGCAGTCAATGTTGCGGTGGCAGTTGGATATGAAGTGATCGAGGGCGAGTAAGAGGCCAACATAGGGTGTCCAGGTGGATGGGGTGTGTTGGAGGTGGGAGAAGGGGTCGTCAGAGGGTGGGCAAGAGTCCTGGTTGAAGAAGTAGGCGCGGAGGCGAAGGTGGAGGAAGAATTGCTCGATGTCTAGCCGCGTGTCGAACTCATTGATCCGGGAGCGTAGTGGGATGAAGGTGAGGCCTCTGCTGAGGACTGATCGTTCATTCTCAGAGAGGGGGAGGTCTGGAGGGATGGTGAAAGTACGGCAGGGCTGGGAGTTAGGACCTGGTGTGGGGCTGAAGCTTGTCATGGGGGCGGAGTTGGTCGTGGAGGTGGAGTTGGTCGTGGGGATGGAGTTGGTCATGGGAGCGGAGTTGGTCATGGGAGCAGAGTTGGTCATGGGAGCGGAGTTGGTCATGGAGGCAGAGATCGACGGGATGGAGATTGACATGGGGGCGGAGATCGACGTGGGAGTGGCATAGCGTGCGGTGTGGTCCTTGAGCAGGTGAGTGACATTACTGGGGGCGGAAGTGGCTGCAGCGACGGCAGCTCCGGGAGCAGAAGTGGCACACCGGCCAGAAACGGCGCTGGTCCTGGTAGTCGTGGATCCCGCAGCGGCCGTGTATCTGTCGGCGATGGTCTTCCTGGCAATCGTGGAGTCGGTTGTCTGGGCGGCGATCGCAGTGGCTGCATGGTTGGTGGTGGCTGTAGTCGTGCGGCGGTGGGGGCGGAAGCGACAGCACCTTTCGCCGCAGCAGTGGTGGCTGTAGCGGCCGCATGGGCAATGGCACCTGAGCAGTTCCGGAGGTCGTGAGAAGGTTCAGGAACGGTCAAGAAATCCGGAGTGTGGGGGTGAGTACATGAAAGTTTTTTTTGTAATTACTTGCTTTGATGTTCGATATGGCTAGGAAAAAACGTTTGTTCAGTGTATGAATTCTTCTGAGGATGAAGAACAGCAAAAGTCCTTTGCAGATCTGGGAGAGTGTTGTCCTGAGCTGGGGCAGGGCTGACTGCAGGGACTGTAGGTAACAGGCACATGGCTGCGAGCGTGGAGCGGAGGATCCGGAGAGAGGTCTGTTGCTGGAGGCTTCAGATTTGTTGCAGGTACTGGTTGTCCTGGTTGGATCCAAATTGTATTGGTCTGAATGTAGTGCGGAGTCCATGCGGGTTCAGTCCGTTCCGTAGGCAGGTGCTGAGGAAGGAGATGTGGCTGTGGTAGCGAGTCTGTTTCAGGACGTGGCCGAAGAGCTTCAGGGCAGAGGAGATGATCTGGGGGGTGCAGTGAGAGAGGGACTCACTGAGATCCTTGTGGAGGAAGGAGGAGAGCTTCTTCAAGGTAGGCATCCTTGCAAGAGGATTTGCAGTAGGTTAAGATGAACTAGGAGAAAGTGAGGACTGCAGATGCTGGAGACCAGAGTGAAAAATGTGATGCTGGAGAAACACAGCAGGCCAGGCAGCATCTGAGGAGCAGGAGAATCGACGTTTTGGGCGTAAGCCCTTCTTCAGGAACTCCACTCCACTGGTCACAGGCCTCCAGTCTGAAAAACAACCCTCCACCACCACCCTCTGTCTTCTACCTTTGAGCCAGTTCTGTATCCAAATGGCTCATTCTTCCTTTAATCCATGAGATCTAACCTTGCTAATCAGTCTTCCATGGGGAAGCTTGTCGAACGACTTTCTGACATCCATATAAATCGCATCTACCGCTCTGCCCTCATCAATCCTCTTTGTTACTTCTTCAAAAAACTCAATCAAGTTTGTGAGACATGATTTCCCACGCACAAAACCATGTTGACCATCCCTAATCAGTTCTTACCTTTCCAAACATGTGTACATCCTGTCCCTCAGGATTCCCTCCAACAACTCGCCTACCACGGACGTCAGACTCACTGGTCTATAGTTCCCTGGCTTGTCCTTACCACCCTTCTTAAACAGTGGCACCACGTTAGCCAACCTCCAGTCTTCCGGCAACTTTACCTGTGACTACTGATGACACAAATATCTCAGCAAGAGATCCAGCAGTCACTTCTCTAGCTTACAACAGAGTTCTAGGGGACACCTGATCAGGTCCTGGGGATTTATCCACTTTTATGCGTTTCAAGACATCCAGCACTTCCTCCTGTAATATGGACATTTTGTAAGATGTCACCATCTATTTCCCTACAGTCTATATCTTCCATACCCTTTTCCGCAGTAAATACTGATGCAAAATACTCATTTAGTATCTCCCCCATTTTCTGCAGCTGCACACAAAGGCTGCCTTGCTGATCTTTGAGGGGCCCTATTCTCTCCCTAGTTACCCTTTTATCCTTAGTGTATTTGTAAAAAAATCTTTAGATTCTCCTTAATTCTATTTGCCAAAGCTATCTCATGTTCCCTTTTTGCCCTCCTGTTTCCCTCTTAAGTATACTCCTTCTGCCTTTATATTCTTCTAAGGATTCACTCGATCTATCCTGTCTATACCTTGCATATGCTTCCTTCTTTTTCTTAACCAAACCCTCAATTTCTTTAGTCATCCAGTATTCCTTATACCTATCAGCCTTCCCTTTCACCCTAACAGGAATTTACTTTCTCTGGATTCTTGTTATCTAATTTTTGAAGGCTTCCCATTTTCCAGCCGTCCCTTTACCTGCGAACATCTGCCCCCAATCAGCTTTCGAAAGTTCTTGCCTAATACTGTCAAAATTGGCCTTTCTCCAATTTAGAACTTCAACTTTTAGACCTGGTCTATCCTTTTCAATCATTATTTTAAAACGAATAGAATTATGGTCGCTGGCCCCCAAAGTGCTTCCCACTGACACCTCAGTTACCTGCCCTGCACTATTTCCCAAGAGTAAGTTCTGCACCTTCTCCAGTAGGTACATCCACATACTGAATCAGAAAATTGTCTTGTACACACTTAAAAAATTCCTCTCCATCTAAACCCTTAACACTCTGGCAGTCCCAGTCTATGTTTGGAAAGTTAAACTCCCCTACCAGAACCACCCTATTATTCTTACAGATAGCCGAGATCTCCTAACATGTTTGTTTCTCAATTTCCCTCTGACTATTAGGGGATCAACAATACAATTCCAATAAGGTGTTCATCCCTTTCTTATTTCTCAGTTCCACCCAAATAACTTCCCTGGATGTATTTCCGGGAATATCCTCCCTCAGCACAGTTGTAATGCTATCCCTTATCAAAAATGCCACTCTCCCTTCTCTCTTGGCTCCCTTTCTATCCTTCCTGTAGCATTTGTATCCTGGAACATTAAGCTGCCAGTCCTGCCCATCCCTGAGCCATGTTTCTGCAATTGCTATGATATCTCAGTTCCATGTTCCTAACCATGCCCTGAGTTCATCTCCCTTCCCTGTTAGACTTCTTGCTTTGAAATAAATGCAGTTTAATTTATTAGTCCTACCTTGTCCCTTCCTGCCCTGAGTGTTTGACTCGCTTCTGTTCTCAACTGTACCAGTGTTAGATTAATCTCTTTCCTCACTATCTCCCTGGTTTCTCCCCACCCCAACCTTATAATTAAAATCATCCCGAGCAGCTCTAGCAAATTCCCCTGCCAGTATATTAGTCCCCTTCCAATTTAGGTGCAATCTGTCCTTCTTGTATAGGTCACTTCCACCCCAAAAGAGATTCCAATGATCCAAAAAGGTGAATCCTTCTCCCATACATCAGCTCCTCAGCCATGTATTCATCTGCTCTCTCTCCTCATATTTCTACCCTCACTAGCTCGTAGTTCCAGGAGTAATCCAGATATTACTACTCTCAAGAATCTCCTTTTTAAATTTCTGCCTAACTCTCTATAATCTTCCTTCAGAATCTCAACCTTTTCCCTTCCTATGTCGTTGGTTCCAATGTGGACAATGACCTCTTGCTGGCCCCTCTCTCCTGTGAGAATATTCTGTACCCTCTCTGAGACATCCTTGATCCTGGCACCAGGGAAGCAACACACCATTCTGCTTTTTTGCTGCTGGCCACAGAAATGTCTGTCTGTACCTCAAACTAGAGAATCCCCTAACACAATTGATCTCTTGGAACCCAATGTACCCCTCATTGCACTAGAGCCAGTCTCCATACCAGAAACCTGGCCGTTTGTGCTACGTTCCCCTGAGTATCCATCACCCCCTACATTTTCCAAACCAACACCCCTGTTTGAAATGGGTATATCCACAAAAGACTCCTGCACTAGGTGGCTACCTCTCTCTTACATTTCCTGGAGTTAACCCATTCATGTGACTGTATCTGAGACTCCGCCCCCCCACTTCCTAAACCTGCCATCCATCACATACTGTTGCAGTTGCAAATTCTTCATTGCTTCTGTCTCTCCAACCAATCCATTCGATCTGATAAGATTTGCAGCCAGCAGCATTTACAGCAGATGTAATCCACAGTAACTCTTAAACTCTCTTTAAACTCACACATCTGACAAGAAGTACATATCACTCTATTAAAGGCCATTTTTGCTTCTTCACAATCTACAGACCCAGAAAATAACACTGTCTTATTCCTCTACAAACACTGTCCCAGGTTAGGTTAATAGTTATGGCTTATATTTTAAGTTTAATCATGACTCATATCCCCAAAAAACACATAATTAAGAAAGAACCTACTCACTACTGCAGATTCTCTGTAGGCCACACTTAAAACAATTAACTTATCTGATTCTGTGCTGTGAATTTCGCCCAACAGTTCTTCCAAGATCAGTTCATATTGCAAAAATACTTCACCGAACAGTCTGCTTGTTCAGTATTGGTGACAATAGTCACCTGTTAATAGATCATTTCTGTCTGTTGAAATGTTTGTGAAAGTGACTTCAGGTTGAAAAACAGCATGGCCAGACAAATCTTAGCACCTTTTATATTTATATTTACTTGATTATAATGTAATCTATTCTCAAACAACTTATTGTCAGGCAGCGTATGTGACAAATTTTAAATGTATGGTAGGATTGAAATCTATTTCAGCCAGCAGTGTAAAATGGGCTCCAACTGAACTGATATTGACTTGGAAAATATTGCCAAGAAATTAGATTTCACACAGTGATATGTCTAAATTAGCCTCCAAAAGATGTTGAACTATTGGCATATGAACTTCAACGATAATAAGATTGAATGTGGTGGAAATTAACTGCTGACTCGCTATCAGCCTGTTTTGCAAAGAGTAGTTTTATTCCCTGTGTCTCTTTTACATTGGCAGTAAATATTCATCCATTATAAAGTCACTGAGAGTTAATTTTGTCAGTTTCTGAGGTAACAGTTTATATAAATGATTATTTTCCATAATATGCAGAACACTGTTTCTTGTGATTACATTTTAGGATGGTGTGCATCCAAAACTGGTATTTCTGAAAGAACCTATTACTGTTCGTACTTATGATTGCATTCTACATTTTGAATCATTTTTAATTTTTTTAATTGTTTCATAGTTGCGCATACG
Source organism: Hemiscyllium ocellatum (assembly GCF_020745735.1). Lineage (NCBI taxonomy): Eukaryota > Metazoa > Chordata > Chondrichthyes > Orectolobiformes > Hemiscylliidae > Hemiscyllium > Hemiscyllium ocellatum. The sequence goes on from NC_083402.1 coordinate 125,871,130, forward strand.
AGACCTAGAAAATATGTTGCAAGTGGAAAAGTCAAGTCATGCAGATGCAGCGTTAAATTTGGACTTGATTAAACAGCAATTCAGCGATATTGAACTCTCGTATGAAAGGGAGAAATCAAAAGCTACAGAAACTACTAATCAATTACAGAAGTAAGATTTATATATTTATTCATCCACAGGACATTGGAATTGCTGGCTAGGCCTGCATTTTTTTGTTACTCTTAATTGCTCAGAGGACAGTTAAGAGTCAAACATGTTGCTGTGAATCTGGTATCATTAGTGACCAGGACAGTATTGAATCAGATGGGTTTTGCGAAAACCAATGGTGGTTATACGGCTGCCATTAGGTCAGCTCTTTATTCCAGATTTTATTTTATTGAATTTAAATCTCATCATCTGTCACAGTGGGATTCAAAACCAAATCTCTTGGGCATGACCACAAGTCAATACTCTATAATGTGAAAGTGCTGTGTTTTTTGGATTATGTTTTAAGTATGGTGTCAAATAATAAGGGACTCATTGCTAAATTACACAAGCTAATGATTAGGCTTGTTAAATTTGTTAAATTAATGAAGCATAGTTTTTGAAAGTTGCTCTTATTTTACATTTACAAATTTTAACTAAACTTGCCATTTTCTCCTTAAGATTACAAAAAGAATTTACAGAATCAAAACAACAGTTGATAGCAGAAATTGAAGAAAAGAATAATGTGATTGCTGACCTTTCAAAAATGCTTCAGGGCCATGAGGAAAGTTTTGAAAATCTTCAGGATGAGCTAAGAAAAGTAAGAATAAACTTGATAGAAAATGAAGCTGAATACAGTATTCAGCATTGTCTGTTTGATTGCAAGGTTATAATGGTTGCATTTATTATAAGTACTGGAAAGATAGGAGTGGATGGTGCGCTGTAATAATGCCTGTGGTCATCTGACATGTATGTTGCCACCTGTGAAGATTGTAATTGAGCTGAAATTTGACTAGTATTGAGTGAACCCCGTTAGTTCAAAGCTGACTCTGGGGTACTATTTAGGAGTTTTATTTTTCAAGTTTAATTGCTTTCACACCACTTGCAGCTACTTTACTAAACCACTACTATTTACTATGGAAATGAAGCTTTATACTTTCATGAAACAAAAACAGAAAATGTTCGAATTTTGTTATGGACCACACAGTTGTTGTAGAGAAAGTGAAAATGTTTATATTTTGAATGTGGGTCCTCCTTCAAGCAGAACCATCAGAGATGGATCAATATGTTGCAACCAACAAAGGAAGTGGGGAATATATAGTGAAAACATAGATGTGCTAATACTTGAAATAAATATGGAAAATGCTGGTGAAACTCTGGTGTGACAGCATCTGTGGAGAGTTAATTATGAGTCTTCTTTAGAATAAAACATACTTGAGGATTGAGATAAACCTGTTGGACTGTAACCTAGTGTTGTGTGATTTTTAACTTCATGCACCCCAGTCCAACAGTGGCACCTCTAAATCATACTCTAGACTTGGTTAACTGAACAGGAAGGGGTTGAAGTTGGGAATTAAGCATCAGGAATACTGATGATAGTTTGTGGGCCAAAATGATCTGACGATGAATGGCTGATTCAGTTTTCCTCCGTGTCCATTCAAGTCTGAAATTAACGGAATAAGGTGGAGAGCTGAGTGGATAACAGGCACGTTGAGAGAAAGTAATGGCTTTACTGGAATTGAGGCATTGATAATAGAGCTGAGTATGTAATTCAGCAGGCCATGGCTGCAGAAATGCCGTAGTTCATGAATGGTCAAAGGCCAACTGGGGTTTTGAATGCATAGTTTTGAACATGCAGTTGCAAGTACATTGTGACAGTATTCTGTCTAGGACAGATATGGTTGGGATTGGGGAAATGGTAAAGAGGTCTCTATGTGGAGAATGATGAAAGGAATTGATTAGGTGGCTTATCTATGATTGATGTAATCGGAATAGTGAGACCATGTGAGGTAACTAGCTCAGGGACAGAAGCAAGGTGAGAGGGAGGGCAGTGATAGCGGTTTTGAATATGGCTTGGAAAATTTATATAGAGATAGTGATTGAAGAGAGCAGAAGATTCATTTGGAAAAGAAAGCACGATGAATTGAGATAGAGATTGAAATCACTGAGATTGAGGAATTACTCATTGTGAAGATTGAGAGAGGAAAGCTGTGAACGTATCCTGGTGAGGATTTGTTAGACATGACTAGGGGCTGGGAGGGCATGAAGAGTGAAGATTTCAATTTATGTAAAATTATGAAAATGTTTTAACTTTTCAAAAAAATGAGCAAATCTATCAAATTGCTTTCTATTCACAATGAAGTTTTTTTAAAAATTTGACTTTTTTAAGTATTAGAAATTTGCTGCAAAATTGACAGAGATACTGTATTTATAGTTGTATGATAATCAGCTTACTTTTGACCTTTAGGGACAGCTAACCTTGCTACAAGGTGTTTTTAATGTTAAAAGTGTTAGCTATGCCTCTTTTTTTTGTTGATTCTTGGGTAACAAACATAATTATTTGCTGTAGAAGGTGAATGTCTGGGTCCCCCTGCCAGGGAACAGCTGTACTTCATCTTAGAACAGTCACAGAATTAGCTGCAGCTTGCTCACATGTTCTGGTGAAAGACGAACAGAAACGTTAAAGGTCCAACTATTTTGCCATTTAAATAGTGTACATATTTTATATTAGTTTGATTTTATTTTAATGTGGTTGATATATATGGGTGTTGATCTGGAATTTTCACCTTTAACACTGTTGGGAGATCTTTAACAAAAGAGTGAGCAAAATAGTACAGAGTTGCTATGTCAATAAATAATTTGACACACAGAGTCATCATAATGGCTTTCTGAAACTTAAAAATGTTATCTATTTTCTTGTTGAGATTTAAGTTTATATGTGGTTTTGAAACATTATACCAAATCAATAGATTTCATTATCTTGCTTTAAGTGGAAGTAAATTTTGCTGTGGATATTTTCAGTAGCTGATGCATCATTTCAATGTTGAAGTTAAATGTCTGTCCTGTTCCACATGCTGTAATTAAAGATAAATGTATAGAGACATTTCTGGATGACATTCATGAAAAATTATTTGATATTTAAATTGTTATGCTGTGCAAATTTTATTTTTTAGATATATGTGCCTACACATTTATTTTCTTAGCTTAACCAAGTGAGATCTTGGTACTTAGACAATTTATTTACTTGTTTCTCGTTGTAAATCCTTTCATAAATTGGCATTTTTGGTTGTGTTTTAACTTGTAAATATTACTTAATGTAGCTGTGTAAAAGCATTTATTTTTGTGGTAACATGTTAATTTCTTTCTGATAAGATCTGTCCTTAATTCTCTTACAAGGCAAGGAAACGGCAGGCTTTCCTGGAAGAAACATATGGGGGCAGCATGAGAGAGCTAGAACTCCTTTTGGGCAATTTTGCTGTGTCAGGCCTACGGACATCAGGTTAGTTGACTATATGAAATGACAGATGCAGCTGTCAGTGTTCCAAAAGCCACTGCATTGTGGGAATTCTGCAGATGCCGCTGTAATCCCTCTTCTCAACATGCACTGATCTGATGACAAGATAAGAGTGGTCCTCACAGCAGTACAGTGGCCAAGCAGGCTGAGAAAAGGTGACAGAATGTAGGCCTGATGCTGCTGAGCTGGAGCTTAATTTACAAGTGCCAGGGTCAACTTGACAGGCAGTAAAGAGTGAGCTTGCTGGCTTATAATTCCTGTAGGGAACTGAGGCCCTCACAGATTTCTAAGTAAAATACCTGGAAAGGGACCAGATGTTTTTTATGTACCTCGAGCCAAAATACTGCAGCATCTTAAACAACTTGGTAACTGCCAATTCAGGAAGGTTATTTAGGACAACAATAAGGGTTGTTATCTTAACATTCAAAGAAAAAGAGTAAATGCTCCATGTTGGGCATGTGAAAAAATTCCACAGTAACATTTTCTTTATGTACTGGTTAATACAGAGGAACCTCGATTATTCGAAGGACACGGGCGGGCGGTATTTCATTCGGTTAATCGAATTCTGGATAATTGAATGCCGAATAACATAGTTTAGCTGAGCATCGGGCCCTTGCAATCTTGCCAGATAATCCAATATTCAGATAATCGAATGCCGGATAGTTGAGGTTCCTCTGTATTTACATTTCAGTCAATAATTCATGGTTTAGTGCTTTTTCTTGGTCTAAGGATTCTGTGAAAGCCAACTATATTGCATTAGACCGACATTTTAAATAGTGGCAGCTCATGGTTGGTTGTAGTGAGCATTTTTGCAGGGAAAAGCATACTTTTATTCCAGTCTCAGAGGAGACAATGGGAGGCCACTGTAGTGAAGGAACATGCTATAATGAGGAAACTAGAAACATTTCTGTCCTAGTCAAATTTGTGTTAATGCAATTAGTAAATGAATGTTTCAGAAAAAGACTGTTGCTTTCATTAGCAAAATACCATTTCTATAATATGCAATTAAAATAAAAATATAAGTCATGGGTTCAACTTGAGATGATTGAGTGACCTACTGATTGGGAGCTCCACTCTAATTACATCTCTGGGACTAGTTGCAGAAGTGTGATATTTTGTCATTTAACCTTGGCTCTTTGCGTTCCCCATTGCTTGCATTGCCTCAGATGTGAATTTAACATGAATTCTTCTTCAAGGAGACCAGCCACCTGAAGGTGTAGCACAATATAATACTGCAGTCAACTTAGAAAAATATCATCTGTAGTAGATAATGTTAAAAGATAAATGTTCAAAGTTGATGATTTTAATCCATGAACAAATGTTTCTGGTGAGAACATAGAATGGTAAAGCACAGGAACGTGCCCTTTGGCCGAAAATGTTGTACTGAACATGATGCCAAATGAAACTCCACAAAATGGAGTGTTCTTAATATTATTATTTTTATTGGTGATTTTTAAAGATTGTGGGCTGAATTTTATGTATTTTTGGCAAAGTCAAAATTATTGGAGATTATATTGAGATTTTTTGGAGAGATTTCCATTGCAAGGCCCAACAAGTTTTCTCGCTGTATCTTATCAAACTTGCTTTATTAACTACCTACTCCATCCCGAAAACGTCTGCCACAGCTGGTTCCAGCCCCATTTTGCAACATGCTATTCCCACAAAACCTGCCACTCGGCGGATATTTGCTCAAAGACTGATATCACTTGCACCCGTATGAGCTTTAAAATGCTCTGTGCATCCGAACAAGTTTTGGCTTTCTGAAGCTGCCCTGCTTGGTCAAGAATGTTTCTGGAAGATGTCAGAGAAGGGAAAGATGGCACAATAATTCTCTGACGGGGTTCTGAATATTCTGGTTGAGGGGACGGTGCATTGAGGAGGAGTACCCTTCCAGCTTTGGAACAGGCAACATACTTTGGTGGCTTGGGTGACAATGCAGTGCTAAATTGCAATTTTGTTTATAAATGCCACTACTTTTGTTTTGCATCTGTAGCCCCAGATGTAATTGTTTCAGCCTAAGATATAACTTTATGGCCACAGATGATGCTCCATGGACAGATGTTTCTGGTGAGAACATAGAATGGTATAGCACAGGAACGGGCCCTTTGGTCCACGATTTTGGACTGAATTTGATGCCAAATGAAACTAATTCCTTCTACTTGCCCTGGGACCATATCCTTCTAGTCCTTGCATATTTATGTGCTTATCTAAAGGTCCCTTAAGTGCCCTTATCGTATCTGCTTCCACCACCCCGGCAGTGTGTTCCAGACTCCTGATTTGGAGATGCCGGTGTTGGACTGGGGTGTACAAAGATAAAAATCACATAGCACCTGGTTATAGTCCAACAGGTTTAATTGGAAGCACACTAGCTTTCGGAGCGATGCTCCTTCACAACCACCTGATGAAGGAGCAGCACTCCGAAAGCTAGTGCTTCCAAATAAACCTGTTGGACTGTAACCTGGTGTTGTGTGATTTTTAACTTTCCAGACTCTTACCACTCTGTTTAGAAACAAAACCCAAAAAGCCTGCACTTCATGTCTCTTTTGAACTTTCCCCTTCTCACCTTAAATGTATGCTCCCTAGTATTAGACATTTCAATTCTGGGTAAAAGATTCTGACTGTCAATCCTATCTATGCATCTCGTAATTTTCTAACCTTTTATCAAGTCTCCTCTTAGCCTCCACAGTTCAAGAGAAAACAACCTGAGTTTTTCTAGCCTCATTTAATAGCTGGTATCCTCTAATCCAGGCAACATCCTGGTAAATCTCTTCTGCACCCTCTCCAAAGCCTCTATACCCTTCCTGTACTGTGGCAAGAATAATTGAATGCAATGCTCTCAATGAGGCTGAAACATTCTTCCACCACTTTCTTCTGTCTTCTATGGGCAAGCCAATTCTGAATCCATGTGGTCAAATCACTGTGGATCCTATGTATCTTAATCTTCTGGATGAGCCTACCAATGAGGAACCTTGTCGAACACCTTACCAAAGTCTTATAAAGCTGCAACATGACATCCTGACTCTTGTATTCAGTTCCCTGACCAATAAATGCAAACATGCTATACGCCGCCTTTCCCACCCTATCTACTTGCATGGCCATTTTCAGGGAGCTATGGGCTTAAACCCCACGATCCTTCTATACATCAATGCTGTTCAGAATCCTGCCATTAACTGTATACTATTCTTGAACATTTGATCTCCCAAAGTTCAGCACGTCACACTTACCCAGATTAAGCTTCATCGGCCATTTCTCTGCCCATATCTGCAACTGATCTATATCCTGCTGTGTGCTTTGACAACCTTCTACAACTCCACCATCTTTGTATCATCTGAAAACTTACTGACCTATCCATATACATTTTCATCTCAGTCATTTCAATATATCACAAACAGCAGAGGTCACAGTATGGATCCCTGTAGAACACCACTCGTGATGCACTCCACCCTGAAAACCCTTTGTCTTCTATGGGCAAGCCAATTCTGAATCCATGTGGTCAAATCACTGTGGATCCTATGTATCTTAATCTTCTGGATGAGCCCACCAGTGAGGAACCTTGTCGAAAGCCTTACTAAAATCCATATAAGCAACATACACTGCTCCACCCTCATCGATCACCTTAGTCAACTCCTTGAAAAAATTGAATCAAGTTAGTAAGACATGATTTGCCTTGCACAAAGCCATGCTGGCTGTCCCTAATGAGGCCATGCTTTTCCAAATATGCGTAAATCCTGTCACTAAGAACTCTCTCCAATAACTTTCCAACCACCGATGTGAGACTCATTTGTCTATAGTTTCTTGGATTATCCCTATTTCCCTACTTGAACAGAGGAACAACTCTCCAGCCCTCCAGGACCCCAGTGGCTAGTGAGGATATAAAGATCGTAGTCAAGGCTCCAGATATCTCCTCTCTTGCCTCTCTCAGTAATCTGGGGTAGATACCATTAGGTCCTGAGGACTTTTCCATGTTAATACTCTTCAAGAGATCCAACACCACTACTTTCGTAATCTCAAAATGCCCTAGCATATTATCATGCTCCACACTAATCTCACTATCCTCCATATCCTTTTCCTGGGTTAGTACTGATGCAAATACTTATTTAAGATCTTACCCACATCCTCTGCCTCTCAGCACAAGTTCCCTTTATCCTTCAGTGGTCCTACCTTCTCCCTAGTTATCCTCTTTTATTTTTAATGTTTCTGTAGAATGCATTGGGATTCCCTTTAACACTACTTGCAAAGGTCATTTCATGACCCCTTTTTAGTCTCCTAATTCCCTGCTTGAGTACTTGCCTGCTTTCTTTATATTCCTCATGGACCCTGTCCGATTTTTCATTTCCTAAACCTTACAAACTGTATGCTTCTTTATTCCTTTTGACTACATTCACAATCTCCCTTATCTTGCCTTCTTCCTTATTGGAACATACTGGCCTTGAACTCTCCCCAGCAGGTCATTAAACAGTTTCTACATGTCAAATATGGACTTGCCTGATAACAGCTCCTCCCAATTAATACCCCTTAGCTCCTGCCTAATACTGATGTAATTTGCCCTTCCCCAATTTCGTACCTTCCCGTAAAGTCCCGACTTTCTTAAAACTTAAAGTGTTGTGATCACTGTTTCCAAAATGCTTTCTCACTGAAAGATCAGTAATATGGCTAGGCTCACTAGCCAATACAAAGTCCAGTACGCCCCTTCTCTAGTTGGTCTATCCACATATTCTTTCAAGAAACTCTCTTGGATGCACTCAACAAATTCCGCCCTGTCGAAGCCCCTTGCTCTAAAGGAGTGCCAATCAATATTGGGGAAGATAAAGTCCCCACTATTACAATTCTAATTGCCCCTTTTCATAATCTGCCTACACATTTGTTCCTCAATGTCTTGGTGGCTGTTGGGGAACCTATAGTATAATCTTATCAGAGTGATTGCACCCATCTTATTTTTGAGCTCTACCCGTATTGCTTCAGTGATCTGAGTGCAGGTATGACGTTTTCCCTGATTAGTAATGTAACCCCTCCACCTTTTTTACCTTCCTCTAGCTTGTCTAAAACAGCAAAACTCTGGAATATTGAGCAGCCAGTCCTGTACCTCTCTCAACCAAATCTCTGTAATGGCCACAACATCATAGTTCCATATACTGATCCAAGCTCTAAGCTCATCTGCCTTATGTATAATACTCCTTGCATTGAATAAAACACACTTCAGCCCATAAGTGCGATCATCTTCATTTGCCTGACTCTGCCTGTCCTTTCTTTCTGAATTTACTAGTCTTAACATCTAACTTCTCCTCAACTGTTGAACATTTGGATGCAAGAAGGAAAGGTGTATTGAGGGCATGGGTGCTACTGGTATTTTTTGGCACTCATTTTACAACTTCCCTATCCATGTCCAACTTGTCTGTCTAAAAATGTTAACGTGAATATATTACACATTGATATCTGTGGCAGGAAGATGCAAAACAGACAGGGAGGCAAATGCATTAGATTTAGGGATGACACTGGTCTGTGTCCTTTGTAATTCATGGTTGTGTGGAGTAATATTTCCCTTTAAAAGTCCGAACATCGGTGGATCTTGCAGCCCTTCACCATTCTAGTTACTTACCCCACTCACTCTCAGTGTGGTCACAAACATTTTCTCCTCCATTGTGCACTTTTGACAGCGAAGGCTCCTTGGTCATTGGCTTACAGCCTTTGCCTCTACTATTATGAGCCCCCAAATTTCCAGAGTCCTTTACCAATTATCTTTCCCACAAACTTCACAGGATTTGCACACTTCCTGTTTGCCACCCAACCCGTCCAGAGTACCCTGCCAATGTATCAGGGAGCTATAATGGTTGCGAAAATTTGGCAAATGCCAGCTACTGATGTCCTTGGAAGAGTGGTGCTTATAGCTGGTGCCCGTGGATTCTACCCTGAGATGCAGTGTAGTCATGTGCAACATGGACTTCCTTTGGACTGAGTGGCAAGATGAATTAGCCAGGTTTTCATGAGCTTTCTTTAAACCTTACTTGTTCGTTCTTTTGGTAAAATAGGAAGCTAAATATTAGTTAAGTATTTAACAAGCAATATTGTCCTTAATTGGCAATTTATAGTGAAACATAGAAACACAGAAAATAGAAGCAACAATAGGACATTTGGCCATTCAAGCCTGCTCCACTATTCAGTATGATCATGACTGACCATTCAACTTAGTATTCTGTTCCCATTTCTCCTCATATCTTATGATCCCTTCCGCCCTAAGAATTATATCTAATTCCTTCTTGAAAACATTCAATGTTTATCCTTTACTTTTTGCTGTGCAGAGAATTGCAGGTTCATCACACTCTGAGTGAAGACCCTGGTTCTGGAGTTTCCATCCTTTTTGCATTTACCCTGTCTAGTTCTGTTACAATTTTATAGATCAGAGTCGAGAGTGGATGCTGGAAAAGCACAGCAGGTCAGGCAGCGTCCGAAGATGCTAAAATCTCCTAGTTGATTTTAACCCTACTGTGAAGCATCTTCCAAGGATGCCTACCTTGAAGAAGTTCTCCTCCTCTCACTACAAAATCATTGGATGCTGCCTGACCTGCTGTGCTTTTCCAGCACCCTGCTCTCAACTCTGATCTCCAGCATCTGCAATCCTTACTTTCACCTGGATAATCTTTTAGATGTTAATGAGATTACCCTCATTCTTTTTAATTCCAGTGTGCATTGCCCTAATTCATCCAATCTGTGTATGTTTGTCCTGCCAGCCCAAAAGTCAGTCAGGTAAACATTTGCTGCACTCCCTCCATAGCCAGAACATCCTTCCTCAGGCGCACAGTGCTCCAGGTGTGGTCTCATCAAGGTTCTGTAAAACGCCAGCAAGGCATTCCTGCTCCTATATATAAATCCCTTTGCTTTGAAGGCCATCTTATGATTTGCCAGCTACACCACCAGCTGCACCTGCATGCTTACTTTCACCTTGCCACTGTCTATTCTTGCTCCTTGTCAAAAGCATAAAAAATGCATCAAGATGCTTCTGATGTCACTGTGGCCTTCACTGGACTTTTCAGCCAACTCTGCCACACATCACTCAGACCCCTTCTTGTGTTGTAACTATAAAACAATGATACGAGGATAATTATACATAATAACAAAAACCTAGTAATCTAAACATTCGTCCAATTAGCTGTATGCCAGTGCAGCCATTAACTGATGATTTTGGCAGTTTGTGTGCATATAATCAGAATTACTAAAATTTTGAATTAAATATTAATAACGCAACCAAGTGGAAAATTATTATCTTTTGTTTGGTTCGGTCCTTTGGATTACTGGTCAAGTGACATACCATTTGATCACAGTACCCTTCAATTCGTATAAATTAAGGAACTTTAAGTTAACAATAGTTGACATATTAAGTTTCACATAACCAAGCCACTTCTGATATTATGCAAGGACCAATGATGAGTAATCATTCAGAAAATTCTGCTAAAATCAAGCTAACTAACTTATTAAGCTCTTTTAAGTATTTTTTCTCCCCAGAAAAGTGAAGTGTCAATTGTACTTCTTGATGAACAATTCTTTTTATGTCACTAAGTGGGAGCAAGCCATAATTACTGCTTATCAGTTATCAGTCATGTATTTTTTTAAGAACATATAAATGCGCCTAATGGCTTTTGACATCCATAGCTATCCTTGTAATGTCTGCCTCTGGCTAGACAAAGGGGGTATATAGATCAAGGATTGTTATCCAGTCAGATCTTCTCAACTTTAAGGAACTATTTACTAGTGAATTTTGATAAATCTTACTTTGCACTGATGCAAAGACCCTGTCTATATGTTTGATCCCTCCAGCAGATTCTCTCTGTGCTTCTCAGCTCCATGTTTTATTTTTAATAGGAATGAAACATCCGATTAGAATGTTTCATATACTTCTCTATTAAATGTTAAAATACCTGTTCCAAAGAGCTTTTTTTAAACAAGTTGCTATAGTCCAAGCAGTAAAATCCCAGGGCAGCAGATACATGTAGTAATGCCTTATGGTGATTTGAAGTAGCTTTGTCTTTAATGTCACAGATTTCTCAATATGTAAATATTATTTTCAAATTGTCTTCTTCAACTAGTTTGCATTCCCGCTGCTAAACTGGTTAATATTTTAAGAATAAAAAATGAGGTCTGCAGATGCTGGAGATCACAGCTGCAAATGTGTTGCTGGTCAAAGCACAGCAGGTTAGGCAGCATCTCAGGAATAGAGAATTCGACGTTTCGAGCATAAGCCATTCCTGATGAAGGGCTTATGCTCGAAACGTCGAATTCTCTATTCCTGAGATGCTGCCTAACCTGCTGTGCTTTGACCAGCAACACATTTGCAGCTAATATTTTAAGAATGCCAATGTCTGAAGAAAGGGGATCATTTTGATGAATTTCTTTTCTCTCTTGGTTGACACTAGAAGTGTTGATGTTGGAGACTGCATTTAGCTCCACCCAATTTGAGGTAGAGTCTCAATGGAGAATCAGGATTCGAGCTCAAGATCCTGATTGGTTCAGACATGTCATGCTTGACTTCTAATCATCTTAGTAGTTGTGTTGAAATAGTCAGTGTAAATGTTACTAAATGCTGTTGTGCAAGAAATTATGTCTTGTTGCTCAGAAAAGTGTCTCTTGTTGAGTCTCAGTAATGTTTTATCCTCTTCCATATTAACTAACTGCCCCTTAGACCAACTATAAGGTCCACCTTCAATTCTGCCTGACTCTGGGTCCTTATCTTAACATTACCAAACACTTTGATTTAAAAATATCTAGACAGGAGGACTTGGTGAGAGCACTCAACTCGAGGTGGTAATAGATTGTTCTGCAAACTATGTACAATTATGTCAAATTGAGCTTTTTTGCTAATTCATTTGGAAACACTGTTTTTGCACCCTATCCATTTAAGAAATCAGCCACTGAATGACGTTTGTAATTACAGCAAACTGTCGCATAATGTCAAATATCTATAGCATCCCTTTTCTTTGTAATTATTGATGATATTTTTCACTGTTGCAAAGTCATTCCTAATGCCCTATACAATATTACTGTAAATGCTGACAAGAAAGAAGTTGCACTGTACAGAAAAGCACGATATAAGCTTTCTTTGTTGCTTTGCACTATACTGTCCACATAATTCTCGGGCCGGCACGGTGGTTCAGTCGCTAGCACTACTGCCTCATAGCATCAAGGACCTGGGTTCACTTCCAGCCTTGGGCAACTGTCTATATGGAGTTTGCACATTCTACCCGTGTCTGCACGAGGTTCGTCCGGATGCTGCGGTTTCCTTCTACGATCCAAAGATGGGCAGTTTAGATGAATTGGCCATGCTAAATTGCCCATAGTGTTCAGGGATGTGTAGGTTAGGTGCATTAGTCATGGGTAAATATAGGGTAGGGGAATAGGTCTGAGTGGGTTATTCTTCAGAGGGTCAGTGTTGGGCCTGTTTCCACATTGTAGGGATTCTAATTCTGAAAAAAAGAGTTAGATGACATTTACAACTTAAGTGTTAATGGGCTTGTTAAATCTCCTTATTTTCAACTCACTATCTATGCCTCCTCTGATTCATGACTGAGATGTAATTTAGAATAAACTTGAGTAATTTTACCAAAATGTTTAGTATTAAATAGAGTCATGGAAACAGACCCTTTAGTCCAACCCACCCAGGCCGACCAGATATCCCAACCCAATCTAGTCCCACCTGCCAGCACCTGGCCCATGTCCCTCCAAACCCTTCCTATTCATATACCCATCCAAATATCTCTTACATGTTGCAGTTGTACCAGCCTCCACCACTTCCTCTGGCAACTCATTCCATACGTGTACCACTCTGCGTGAAAAGGTTGCTCCTTAGATCTCTTTTATATCGTTCCCCTCTCACCCTAAACCTATGCCCACTAGTTCTGGACTCCCCAATCCCAGGAAAAATACTTTATCTATTTATCCTATCTATGCCCCTCATGAGTTTATAAGCTTCTATAAGGTCACTCCTCAGCCTTGGACGCTTCAGGGAAAACAGCCCCAGCCTGTTCAGCCTCTCCTCATAGCTCAACTCCCCCAACTCTGGCAGCATCCTTGTAAATCTTTTCTGAACCCTTTCAAGTTTCACAACATCTTTCCGATAGGAAGGAGACCAGAACTGCACACAATATTCCAACAGTAGCCTAACCAATGTCCTGTACAGCCACAACATGACCTCCCAACTCCTGTACTCAACACTCTGATCAATAAAGGAAAGCATACCAAACGCCGCCTTCACTATCCTATCTACCTGCGACTCCACTTTCAAGGAGCTCTGAACCTGCACTCCAAGGTCTGTTTGTTCAGCAACACTCTCTATGATCTTACCATTAAGTATGTAAGTCCTGCTAAGATTTGCTTTCCCAAAATGCAGCACCTCACATTTATCTGAATTAAGCTCCATCTGCCACTTCTCAGCCCATTGGCCCATCTGATTAAGATCCCGTTATAATCTGAGGTAACCTTCTTCGTTGTCCACCACACCTTCAATTTTGGTGTCTTCTGCAAAACCATACCTCTTATGCTCACATCCAAATCATTTATGTAAATGACAAAAAGTAGAGGACCCTGCACCGATCCTTGTGGTACTCCACTGGTCAGAGGCATCCAGTCTGAAAAACAATCCTTCACCATCACCTTCTATCTTTTACCTTTGAGCCAGTTCTGTATCCAAATGGCTAGTTCTCTCTGTATTCCGTGGGATCTAACCTTGCTAACCAGTCTCCCATGGGGAACCTTGTCAAACACCTTACTGAAGTCCATATTGATCACATCTACTGCTCTGCCCTCATCAATCCTCTTTGTTACTTCTTCAAAAATCTCAATCAAGTTTGTGAGACATGATTTCCCATGCACAAAGCCATGTTGACTATCCCTAATCAGTCCTTGCCTTTCCAAATACATGTACATCCTGTCCCTCAGGATTCCCTCCAACAACTTGCCTATCACCAACGTCAGGCTCACTGGTCTGTAGTTCCCTGGCTTGTCGTTATCACCCTTCTTAAACAGTGGCGCCACGTTTGCCAACCTCCAGTCTTCTGGCACCATACCTGTGACTATTGATGATAAAATATCTCAGCAAGAGGCCTAGCAATCACTTCCGTAGCGTCCCACAGAGTTCTAGGCTACACTCTAGGTCCGGGGGATTTATTCACCTTTATCCTTTTCAAGACATCTAGCACTTACTCCTTTGTAATATGGACATTTTTCAAGGTGTCGCCATCTATTTCCCTACGTTCTATATCTTCCACATTGTTTTCCACAGTAAATACTGATGCAAAATACTCGTTTAGTACCTCCCCCATTTTCTGCAGCTCCACACAAAGGCTGCCTTGCTGTTCTTTGAGGGGCCCTATTCTCTCCCTAGTTACCCTTTTGTCCATCATGTATTTGTAAAACCCTTTGCATTCTCCTTAATTCTATTTGCCAAAGCTATCTCATGTCCCCGTTTTGCCCTCCTGATTTCCCTCTTAAGTATACTTTATACCCTGAGGGTATGCCTTTATACCTTGAGTATTCCCTCGATCTATCCTGTCTATACCTGACATATGCTTCCTTCTTTTCCTTAACCAAACCCTCTATTTCTTTAGTCATCCAGCATTCCCTATACCTCCCAGCCTTTCATTTCACCCTGACAGGAATATACTTTCTCTGGATTCTCATTATCTCATTTCTGAAGGCTTTCCATTTTCCAGCTGTCCCTTGACCTGCAAACATCTGCCCCCAATCAGCTTTCGAAAGTTCTTGCCTAATTCTGTCAAAATTGGCCTTTCTCCACGTTAGAACTTCAACTTTTAGATCTGGTCTATCCTTTTCCATCGCTATTTTAAATCTAATAGAATTATGGTCGCTGGCCCCAAAGTGTTTCCCCACTGACACCTCAATCACCTGTGCCCTGCCTTATTTCCCAAGAATAGGTCACGTTTTGCACCTTCTCTAGTGGGTACATCCACATACTAAATCAGAAAATTTTCTTGTACACACTTAACAAATTCCTCTCCATCTAAACCCTTAACACTATGGCATTCCCAGTCTCTGTTAAAATGCTATGGAAAGTTAAAATCTCCTACCATAACCACCTTATTGTTTTTACAGATCGCCAAGATCTTCTTACAAACTTGTTTCTCAATTTCCCTCTGACTATTAGGGGTTCTGTAATACAATCCCACTAAGGTGATCATCCCTTTGTTATTTCACAATTCCACCCAAATAACTTCCCTGGATGCATTTCCAGGAATATTCTCCCTCAGTACAGCTGTAATGTTATCCCTCATCAAAAACGCCACTCCCCCTCCTCTCTTGCCTCCCTTTCTATCCTTCCTGTAGCATTTGTATCCTGGTACATAAGCTGCCAGTCCTGCCCATCCCTGAGCCATGTTTCTGTAATTGCTATCATACCCCACTTCCGTGTTCCTAACCATGTCCTGAGTTCATCTGCCTTCCCTGTTAGGCCTCTTGAATGAAATAATTGCAGTTAAATTTATTAGTCCTACCTTGTCCCTTCCTGCCTTGACTGTTTGACTCGCTTCTGTTCTCAACTGTACCAGTCTCAGATTGATCACTTTCCTTACTGTCTGCCTGGGTCCCACCTTACTAGTTTAAATCCTCCCGAGCAGCTCTAGCAAATCTCCCTTCCAGTATATTAATCCCCTTCCAATTTAGGTGCAATCCGTCCTTCTTGTATAGATCACTTCTACCACAAACGAGATTCCACTGATCCAAAAATGTGAATTCTTCTCCCATAAATCAACTCTTTAGCCATTCATTCATCTGCTCTATCCTCCTATTTCTGTCCTCACTAGCTCGTAGCACCTGGAGTAATCCAGATATTACTACTCTCAAGGACGTCCTTTTTAAATTCCTGCCTAACTCTCTGTAATCTCCCTTCAGAATCTTAACCTTTTCCTTTCCTATGCTATTGTTTCCAATGTGGACAATGACCTCTTGCTGGCCCCTCTCCCCTTTGAGAACATTCTGCATCCTCTCTGAGACATCCCTGATCCTGGCACCAGGGAAGCAACACACCATTCTGCTTTTTTGCTGCTGGCCACAGAAATGTCTCTCTGTACCTCGAACTAGAGAGTCCCCTAACACAACTGATCCCTTGGAACCTGACAAACTCCTCGTTGCATTAGAGCCAGTCTCAATGCCAGACACTTGGCTGTTCATGCTACATTCCTCTGAGAATCCATCACCCCCTATATTTTCCAAAACAGCATACTTGTTTGAAATGGGAATAGCCACAGTAGACTCCTCTACTAGCTGCCTACCTCTTACCTTTCCTGGAGTTTACCCATCTACCTGACATTATCTGTGACTTTCCCCCCTTCCTATAACTACCAACCATCACATACTGTTGCTTTTGCAAATTCCTCACTGCCTCTAACTGTCTCTCCAACCAATCCATTCAAATCTGATAGGATTCTCAACCAACACCATTTATTGCAAATATAATCCGCAGTAACCCTTAAACTGTCTTAAAACTCCCACGTATGACAAGAAGCGCATATCACTGCTAAAGGCTATTTTTGCTCCTTCGCAATCTACAGACCCAGAAAATAACACTGTCTTATTGCTTTACAAAACACTGCCCCGGTTAAATTAATAGTGATGGCTTATATTTTAAGTTTAATCAAGAGACATATCTCAAAAAATATAAAATCAAGAAAGAACCCACACACTTAAAACAATTCACATATTTGTTTCTGCGCTGTGTACTTCGCCCAAACAGTTCCTCCAAGATCAGTTGTGAACTTCACTGTTTGTTAATTTTCCCAGACACACTCCGATGTCCAGCAATACATAAATTCAAACAGCAAAGGCAGTAACTGTGCACTGTGTCAGTTTCTCTCTCTCTCTCTCCTGCACTGACCTCACCATGTGCTTCCTTTGTCTGTTCTTCTCTCTTTTAAAACTGCTGTTGTTTTGACTTTTTTCCCCCAAAATTCCAAAACAATGCAACAGCATATAAAACAGTAATTGCTGCTCCTGGAATTCGAGGAAATCACCTCCAACACCTAAAATACCTCAAAAAAAGGAGCAGCTGTTACAGCCAGACATTTTTCCCGTCCTCCATCTTGGAAATGATGTAAAAGTAATCCAATTTATGAGAAGGTTATGATGCGTTCAGAGCGAGAGTGATTCTTGAAGTCGGCAATTTAACATTTTAATTACATTTTATTTTCCCAATAAATGCATACAAATTTTTGAATACTGCAAGGTCATTAGCATCTGAACATGTTGAATTCAAATTATTTCTTCCCTCCAGTACCATGCATATAACTCGAAGAAAATGTAATGGTTGAAATATTTTTATTTGTAATCTTAACTAACATACAGAATATTGTACTGCAGAGACAAATTTTCTGCTTTTTGAAATCATACTCTACCCATGCATACTTCATACCAGGGAGTTAAAATTTCATCTAAATATTGTGAAGATTAAAATTGATTCCAGTCCCTACCTCCAATTCCAACCAGGAGCTGTTGTGCTTTGAAGAATATAGATAATAGGTACGTGGGAACATTACCATCTGTTGGTTCCCCTCCAAGCGACATACCATTTTGACTTGGAACTATTAGGGATCTGGGTTCGATTTCAGCCTCGGGCGACTGTCTGTTTGGAGTTTGCATATTTTCCCTGTGTCTGTCTGAGTTTCCTCCGGGTGCTGCGGTTTCCTCCCACAATCCAAAGATGTGCTGTTTAGGTGAATTGGCCATGCTAAATTGCCCATAGTGTTCAGAGATTAAAGTCTGGTTGAAGATTTGTAGCTCGGGTGACCAACACACACAGACCAAGTCCTAAACTATGAAAGTAACCACCCCAACACACACAAACGAAGCTGCATCAGGACACTATTCAAAAGAGCCACAACACACTGCAGTACACCAGAACTGCGAAAAGAGGAAGAGGAACACCTATACAAGATATTCGCCAAAAACGGATACCCACGCAACTTTATCACCAGATGCCTAAGAGATAGACCACGGAACGAGGACATGCCACAACCAAAAGGACTAGCCACACTACCATACGTCAGGAGCGTCTCAGAACTGACAGCCAGACTACTGCGACCCTTAGGACTCATAACAGCCCACAAGCCAACTTCCACACTCGGACAACAACTCACTAGAACAAAGGACCCAATAGCCAGCACGAGCCAAACTAATGTAGTTTACAAAATACCATGCAAGGACTGCACAAAACACTATATAGGACTAACAGGAAGACAGCTAACAATCCGCATCCACGAACATCAGCTAGCCACAAAACGACACGACCAGCTATCCCTAGTAGCCATACACTCAGACAACCAGGAACATGAATTTGACTGGGAAAACACTACCATCATAGGACAAGCCAGACAGAGAACAGCCAGGGAATTCCTAGAGGCATGGCATTCATCCACAAACTCCATTAACAGACACATAGACTTGGACCCAACATACAAACCACTACAGCTGAAACTGACACCTGGAAACGGCAAGAAGATCCATCAACAGACACATCAACCTGGACCCCACATACAAACTACTACAGCTGAAACTGACACCCGGAAGCGGCAAGAACAAACCACAATAAATACCGGAAGATACATCAAAGCAGCGCTTCTCAGGAGGCTCCAATAGCACTGATGATGTTCCCTAGCCAGGGAACGAAACGTTTGCAGCAAAAACTGTTCAGAGATGTGTAGGTTGTGTTGGTAGATCAATATCTTGGGACTTGTTTCTTGATAGTATTGTGGATCTCTCTCTTTCTCTGTCTCTTCTACCCCCTCCTCCACCCAACTTCTGCTGCACCCACAATGATGGTCCATCTGTGATGCCCAAATCCTGTGAATGAATAAAAAAAAGTCCATGGAATAGTGGCTGAATCTGACTGCTAAATTTGATTCTGAGATGAGAGCTTCTAACCACATGCATTCATGGCATCACTTAAACAGTCCATTTCAGAAACTGTAACATTCCCCAAATGCCATTTCTCAGCATATCATCTGTTGAAGCCCTCATCCATATCTTTGTTATTTCTAACTCCAACACATTCCTGGCTGTGCCTCCACCATTTGCTCTCCATAGACTTGAGGTTATCTAAAGCTCTACTGCTTGTATCTTAACGCCATCACCATGTGCTCACTGAGCTGGAATATCTCCTGATTAATTTTTAAAATTCCTTGACTCGTTTTAAAGTCTTCAACCCTTCCTACTTTTATAGTCGTCTCCGATTCTATAATCACATGAGATATCTGCATCCCTCCAATTCTGTTATGTGTATCCCTTTTTTAAATTAATTGTTCCATCACTGACACTTGTAAATTCTTCTATGCTGCTATTGATCCAATCTCTAGTATTTCTTCCGTGAATGTTTCTGCCTCCTTACCTCTCTTTCCTCTTTTCAGGTTCTTTTTTACAGCTTATCCTTTTGACCATGCTTTTAGCTATCTGCTCTGATACAGGTTTACCACCTCATGCTGACCTTATGATGTTTCATTATGTTAAGAGCATGTGTTTAGCTATGTTTAAAAACTCTATAAATATAAGTTGTTGGGAAAAAAATGTCTTTGCCTTTCTTCCCTCATTCACTAAAAACGTCTGTGCTATTAGATTAGGGTGATCAAAAGATTTCAAAGTCTTCAACATTGCACATCAGAGATACAGTGTGACAATGCATACCTGATTCTAATTCTAATTATTTCATAATAATTTTCTGTCATAATTGCAACATTGGTAGCAGTTTCAGGGTGACGATGTTATATTTTTATGAATGGCTGTAAGGAGGAATTCAGAATAGTGCCTGACAGCAGATTGCTTTTTTGAAAACATGATAATTTAAAACCTAGAAATAAAGGTAATATTTGCTGTGTCATTCTGCTTATACTGTATGCTCTTCATAACTTCTGAGATAATTAATTATTCCATATTTACCCATTCAATAAATATATCAATACACTGATAAAGATTGATGTTGAATAACTTGTGAAATTTAGTGGTTTTTCGGCACAACATCTATTTTCTAACTGCAGTGTTATAAGGCAATATTTAAAAGCTTTATATGTCTTCCCTTTTTCCTCCTTTAGGCAGTCGCAAGGACAAAGAAAAACCCTTAAGCCCCTCTGTCGTCCTTGAGAATTTGAGACAAACCTTGACAGATTACCAGAGCAGGCTAGAAGACACATCTAATGAGGTAACACTTGCACTGTTTGGTGCCTAAGATGCAGCCCTTGGCCTGCAGCAGTATGTGTTACCCACTCATTACAAAGGTCATGGGAGATTGCAGTGACCACAGGGAGTCCAGGATTGACAGCTTTGCAGTTACCTATGGTGTCTGAGAAAACAACATAAAATGTGGTCATAGTGTTTAGTCCAAGAAAATCAAACAGTTTTACAGGACTGTTATTTTAGGAAACCTTTTAAGAACACTTCACTGAATTCCAATGTTTATTTTTTGAAATGAGGTAAAAATAAAAATTTTAGTGTCTCATTTCCATTTGCTCAACAGGCTGTACATGTAACTGCATATTTATGAGTAGCAGATTTAACAAAACACATTTTCTTGAAACGTTTGTCGCAAAATTGTATTACCATGTTAGTATTTGAAGTGACCCACTGAATGTTTGAAGGTTGTTAATCAAACAGCTCACATTGTTATGTTCATTGTGTCTGTGTCTTTGTTTCAAAAAATACAATTACAGTGGCTTTGGGAATTTCAAGAGGGATTGTAAACTGTTAGAAAACTAAGAAAATAATTACATTTCTAACTGCACCAGAAATCTTTTGATCCTCCTGAATCAGCCTTGTGAAATGGTATAGTGAATATATTTTTGAAAATTCTGCCGAAGCTGAAATAAGAAACTTCAAAGTAACCAGGAACATGTTACCCGGGGTGAATTGTTACCAGTGAAGATAAATGTCACATGATCCCCAGCAGTGTGGAGGGATTGACACAGCAATCTTTGGCTCAAAAATGTTCTTAGTTGTGAAGCAGTGCCAGAGTTAGCAGAGAGGAGACTAGGAGGGTGGCTCTAGTGAAAGCAAAAGGGAATAGTTTGACAGAAAGAAGAATGAACTGTCAGAGAAAATAAATCGCAAGCTGTGGCATCGAACTGATGATCTGCCACTCGACATCCATGTACAGTGACATGTGACTGACCCCATAGATGTGTCGCAGTGAAACAGGAACTAATATTGCAGTTGGATTAAAAAAGACACTAGTGTCAGCTGCTTATGCAAAAGATGCTTTTTTTTCAATCAAGTAACAAGCTTTTAAAATATTCTTGATTCCAGACTGTACATTATCCATTGAGGGTAATTTGAACTTTAGAGGGTAGTGTGAAATGTGAGTGTTGGATGGGCCATCTGCATATTCTCTCTCCACTTTCCATTGCTCCATTTAGTGAATTGTACCGATTGGGTTTTGTTTTAGCTTCAGTGGCAACTTCCATCTCCTGTCGCATTACCAAGGTTAGCCTCTGGCAGCTAATGATGTAGTAATCAATAACCTACTAAGGGCACTGTCTGGACCCAATACACAGGTGGTCTAGCCAAACCTGATGATCTGTTAATCAGTTATTGTGTACTATCTCAGTTCTTCTCTTTAACATATTGCCTTTCCTTACTGCCAGTTTGGCAACTAAGGCTTTGATTTCTTGCATATGTGCAATCATCAGCATATGGATGCTGCTAATATGCTGTAATTCAAGAGGTAAACAGCGTTTGTGGCCATTCTTGCCCTTACAAGCTGATATAATCTCAAAATGATTTGCCAGATATCAAAACTATTAGCAATGAGATAAGTGAAGCATCAAAAACAGACCTTCCCCTTTCTCCCCATTGTGTTCTTGCCTCAAATCATTGGATCCTCACCCTCTCTGCTCCCCCTCTCTGCGCCCCCTCTTCCTCCACCTGGTTGGATCTTCACACCCCTCTCTCCCGTGGCATCCTTTTACCCTGCATTTCTAATGCATCCTCTTCCGGGCCCTGTCTCTAATGCATCCATTTCTGCTTACTCCCTCCACTATCCTTTTGTCCACTTGTGCCGTAAAAATATTCAAAAAAGCTGCTTCCATCACCTTTGCAGGAAAAGAATTCAAAAACTCTCAATGCCCAGAATAGATTTTGCATCATCTCTGGAATACATAGGTGAGAAGTTATTGTTAAACAGTACACCCCTAGTTCTAGATCTTTCCAAAATAGGAAGCATTCTTTCTCTGTCAACTCTGTCAAAACCCCTCATGATCATAAATGTTTCTATCAAGTCATTGCTTGTTCTGTGAACTCCAACAGATACAAGCCTATCTTGAACAACTTTATTCAAGACAATCCATCCTTTTTAAAATTATTTATTTATCTGTGGGATGTAGGTGTTGCTGGCTGGCCAGCATTTATTACCCATCCCTAGTTGCCCTTGAGAAAGGGGTGGTGAGCTGCCTTCTTGAGCCGCTGTAGCCCACCTGCTGTGGGTTGACCCACAGTGCTATTAGGGAGGGAATTCCAGGATTTTGACCCAGCGACAGTGAAGGAACAGTGATTTGTTTTTTTCCCAAGTCAAGATGGTGAGTGGCTTGGAGGGGAATTTGATGGTGGTGATGTTCCCATGCATCTGCTGCCCTTGTCATTCTAGATGGAAGTCGTCGTGGGGTTTGGAAGATGCTGGCTAAGCATCTTTGGTCAATTTCTGTTGTGCATCTTGTAGATAGTGGAAGGAGTGGATGCTTGTGGATGTAGTGTCAGTCAAACAGGCCGCTTTGTCCTGGAAGGTGTCAAGCCTCTTTAGTGTTGTTGGAGCTGCACTCATCCACGCAACTGGGAAGTATTCCGCCACAATCCTGACGTGTTTGTAAATGGTGGACAGGCTTTAGGGAGTCAGGAGATGAGTTATTTACCACAATATTCCTAGCCTCTCACTTGCTCTTATAGTCATTATTGTGCATTCATTGGTGAACATCCCCACTTCTGACTTTATGATGCAGGGATGGTCATCAATGATGCAGCTGAAAATGATTGGGCCTACCCTGAGGAACTCCTGCAAGAGATGTGCTGGAGTTGGGATGACTGACCTCCAACAACCACAACCATTTTCTTATGTGCCAAGCATGACTCCAAATAGTGGAGAGTTTGTCCCCTGATACCAATTGATTCCAGTTTAAGTGATTACAAAACCAGTCTTTAAGAAAATTTGCTCTGGACTCCAACCCTTAAGTTTGCACAAGTCCTCAGCTAGGCTGAGAACCTTTACTGGGGAACCTTTACAGATTAAGTATACAACTTCAGTTCTGATTTCTCATGCTAAGCAGCTGGTTCGGTTGCCAGTGATTGTAGTAAGAGGCTCAGGTCCAAGCTCGATGGGGCAAAATTGGTTGAGAAAGATTCTCCTTGATTGGTTCAACATTTTTCGATTAGAAATTGCTGCCTGAACAAAGTCCTAATTAAATAATTGGATGTTTTTCGGTAGGTATAGGCACTATCCAAAGAGCCAAGGTCACCTTGCAAGTTGACCAGGAAGCAATTCCATGATTCTGCAAGGTCCACCCAGTGCCATTTGTCTGACGGGCAAAAGTAGAGGCAGAAATCAGAAAGTTGGAAAGCAAAGGAATCATCAAACTAGTCCAGTTTGCAGAATGGGCAGCACTGATCATACTGATTGTGAAGCTGGACAGGTTGATTTGCCTTGGTAGGGATTTTAAGCAAATGGTAAATGGCTTTCCACAGCTGGATAAATATGCAATCACTTGCATAGAGGAATTATGTGCAAAGCTGGCAGGAATACTGTCTTACATGAAATTGGACATGAGTCATGTGTACTTGTGGTTAGATGATGATTCCCAGAAGAAGACTACAATTAATATCCGTAAGGGCTTTTACCAATATATGAGATTGCCATTTGAGGTATCGTCAGCCTGTGCAGTTTTTCAGCAGTCCATGGAAAACATTTTACAAGGTCTATCCCAGGTTGTCATTTATCTAGGTGATGTGCTACTAATAGGGATAACCAGTAAAGAGCATGTAGATAACTTGGGCATAGTCCTTAGATGTTTCTCCCAGGCGTCTGTCTTAGCAGAAAATAATATGTGTTCTAGGCCCCTCAAATAGCCAACTTGGGCTACAAAGTTGACAGGACCTACTTGGGCTGCAAAGTTGACAGGACCAAGTTACAACCATTGGAAGATAGAGTGAGGGTGAACAAGAGTGCCCTGTTCCACTTCTGTATCCGAGCTTATGTCTTGCTTGGGCTTATGAATTATTATGGAAAGCTCATACATTACCTGGCTTCCATTCCAGCACCTTGCATCAACTCTTTCAAAAAAAGGGTCAGCTTTGTAAATGGTCACATACCCAAGCCATAGCTTTCAGAGAAGTGAAGAAACAGCTCTCATCCTCTCAGGTGTTGGCACTCTATGATCCCAAACGAGATCTGGTAATGACATGCAATGCCTCCCTGTGTGGCATTATGGTAGTATCACCTCCTAGGTGGCCCAATGAATACAACAGCACAATAACATACTAGACTTTGGTTAATGCAGAGTGTAAATACGCCCAGTTAGAGAAGGAAGGTTTGGCAATCATGTTTGGAGTCAGGAAGTTTGACCAATGTATGGATGTAAATTTGTAATAATAACAGACCACAGACCCTCTACTTAAAAAGGACAAGGCAGTGCAGCTCATAGCTACAGGCCAAATTGAGCATTGGACTCTAATACTATCTGTGTATAATTGCATTGTCCGAAAATTCAAGTACCTCATAGCCTCCTCCTGCTGGCAGATACACCATTGTGAAAGAGTCCTTGTGGATTTGAATTTTCTGGACACACTTCTAGTCAAAGCTGACAATATCAGACTTTGGACACAGAAAGATCTGTTCTTGGTGAAGTTGAAACAGCTGGTGGTGAAGGGGGAAGCCAAAGAGCCACCACAACCAGAACTGAAACCTTTTTGGACCTGGAGAGACCAGATCACAGTAGAAGATGGCATGATACTATGGGGAGCAATAGTGATTCTCCTAAGCAAAGGTCACCACTAAATACTGGCTGACCTCCACCAGGGTGATGCAGAGGTGTCCAGAATGAAGATGTTGGTAAGATGTTACATCTGATGGCCAGGATTTGATGCAGACATAGCCATGTTAATGGAATAGTGCCCAGAGTGCTAACAAAGACAAATATTACTGCCAGCAGTTCCCCCACATTCATGGCAATGGCCAGGTTACACATCGGCTGTGCAGGTCCTTTCATGTGCTCAATGTTTTAGTCATTGTGGATGTCCACTCAAAGTAGCTGGATTCCCCAGATGGACGATGGACCAGAAGAAGAGGATTAAGACTTTGGCAAGAGCTCCTTTATACTTTGGTTTGAAAGCAGGGTGCACAGAGTTCAATCTTCAAACACTGCGATGAGGATAGAAAAGCAATGCACATGTTTTGCAATATACTGACTCACGGAAGTGATGGCCATAGATAACAGGTCATCATTTCCCAATGAGGAATCTAAGTAACTCCTAAAGTTGAATGATATTCGTCATATAAGGACAAATCAATACCAACCAATTATCCAATTATGTGACAGAAAAAGCGGTCCAAACTTTGAAGGCAGGCTTAAAGAAATAGCCGACGCCGTCACTAGATACCAAACTGTCCTGGATCCTATTTGATTGTAGGATCACCTCCTCCCCTCCCCTTCCCTCCTCCCCCCATCCTCAGGGGCCTGGGTTTGGGTAAGGTTAAAGTAATAACAGAAACATCAAGACTTCTAAAATCAAGACAGACTGTTTACATCAGGGGATGAAGTTTGGTGTAGGAACCACAGGAATGGCCCTGGAAGGGTAAGAGGCATGGTTGATGTGAGGTCAGATCCAGTAATGTATAAAGTTCCTGTAGGTACAAGGTTACTGAACATGCACGTGTACCATATGAAAACTGCAAACTAGCAAACAGTGCTGCAGTCACAAGAGGCGAGTTACTGTGTATTATACACCACCCGTATCAGAGGCAGACCTGGAGGAACCTGACCTGATGCTAACATCAGGAGGATTTGCAAAAACTAACTGGGCTAAGTCCTTTGTCTTAAAGGGGGGCTGGTTAGCGATTGTAACGAGAGACGCCAGATGATTGAGTACACAATATGATTTCCCTGATTTGGACTGTTAAGCTGGTCCAGGCAGGGAGCCCTGGCTGATAGATATGAACAGGTGTGTCAGAGGTTCTGTTCACTCTGAGGAAGCTGGATCAGTATTTAAGAGTGCCCACGTATAAATAAAGGCTAACTTGGTAACAGGATATTGGCGTCAGCAGCCTCTTTCTTCCTGCCTTTTATCCCCACTACAAATTGTTAAAATTTGGGGTCCTCTTCAAAACTGTACTTTTACTCTTCCATATTTAGTATTTCCCAAGTAAAACATGAGACCTTATTTAGCTGTGTTACTAGCCTTTTACCTTCATTTAGCCTTCTAAATGAAAGATTTGTCAGGTATCACACTACTCAGTTATGAGTGTGATATTTTCCAAAATAAGAAAGCTTTGTTCTTAGAAGGAGTGAAAAGTAACCTTGAACTGCAGGTGGATAAGGTGACAATGGTCATCTGACTTCAGGAATAGCTGTCACATTGTTCATTGACCAGAAATAGTCAATTGATTGACACAGCATTAATTACTTGTCCCTAGAAATTGGGTACATCAACAGTTCTTCAGCGATAGGCAGTAGTCCTCATTCAACGGTCTTAAGGGAGCTGTCTTCCCCAGCTGGAAGATGGACCAGAAGAAGAGGATTAAGACTTTGGCAAGAGCTCCTTTATACTTTGGTTTGAAAGCAGGGTGCACAATTTTAATGAGATAACACATACTGTCTCAACAGCCTATGTGTCCTCTGGTATTTGTGAACCATTTCCAAATGTCACAACTGTATATTTATCTAATTATACATTATAATTATGTGTTGTATCTAAACTGCTGCTTCTTAATAAACTGAAAAAAGAATGACCAGAAAATTGCTCTCAATTGTCAGAAATCCTATATTTGGTATCTATGATCATGAACCAACAAAATAGCCCCAAAACACACTTGCTTATTTGCCCTCCACACTGCCTCTCTAATTATAGGCTGTTTCTTGCACATATTTACTGCTTATTAAGAACAAGCACTCCAAAGGAACAACTCTCATCTATTCTATCCATTCTACGTATGTCGGTGGGTTTTTTCTGATTGGGCAGCTGTGACATTTTCCGAAGTGTTTTGGGAGCTCCAGGGGCAAATTATCCGCTGCCTCCGTGTATTTCGAGTGCTATTTTCTGCTAGACAATTCTGATTTTGGGATTGTTGAATTGGCCAATCAGTATCATCAGCATGTTCTCATTCACACTTCTAATCTGTCATAAAATAGCAAATCATTCCATTTCTTTTGATGTAGCTGTCTAAGGAAATGTGTCTGATTTTTATCTTAGTATAAATGTAACTAGAAAATTTTACATCATAATGTTTCCAATGCCATTGCCATAACTTTCCTTGCCTATGTATGGATTGTGAGTCTTGTACTCTGACTCTTCTTGTGGTAATGTATTCTTGCCCTTGTCCTATATTTTCCAATATCTTCTCTCATGCACTCGGATCTCCAGAGAGGTTGTCTAGATTGCAATCAGTAGTTGAAATCCTGGGGGACTTTTATCTGGCTTTCTCTAGATACATCTGGATCAGTGATGAATTCCCCAAAGGTTTGTATAAATAAGATTATCTAACATGCATTTGACTAGAAATTGAATCCAAAGCTGTCTAATCTGTAAGGCATAGGACAACAGAACATACTACATTTACCTCTAGAGCCATTGATGGAGGTATATATTTCCTTTACAAGACTTGAAGCTTTATGTAGGGCAAAATAATTAGTTTTCATCTCTTTGACTGACTAATGTACAATTACTCTACTATTTTTGACCCCAGGAGGAAACAGCCATTTTCTAAAGGC
This sequence comes from Hemiscyllium ocellatum, assembly GCF_020745735.1. Taxonomy (NCBI): domain Eukaryota; kingdom Metazoa; phylum Chordata; class Chondrichthyes; order Orectolobiformes; family Hemiscylliidae; genus Hemiscyllium; species Hemiscyllium ocellatum. Next base: position 125,899,552 of record NC_083402.1, read on the forward strand.
TTGAAGTTTTGCCAGTGATTAAAATAAATATATGTATGCAACTGACCCAGGAAAACAATTTTTGCATGACATTTTTAAGAATATCTGAGACTACAGAGCAATAAATGCCTTTAGCAATTTTTGCTTTTGTAAAAATGAGTATTTGTGAGTGAATGACAAATATTGTTAGCCTGACCTTCATTGATGAATGTTCATTTAATCATTAAGTTCTGGGGGTGGGCACTAATAAGTAGATGCGAGGAGTGGGTGAAATTTGGTATTAATGAGGCAGTTAGCTGGCTGCCCACTTTAAATTAGCCTAGTGTCGTTGTTCAAAGTAAATCTGTTGAAATAAGCTTTGGGACTACTGTCTTGGGAAACAACACCATTTTATCTTGGCGTATTAGTCTTAATTGTATGGCTATCTATGTATACTTTAATTAGTGTGAATAAATAGCTGCATTTGATTAATGAACTATGTTTCTACTATTGACCCCGGAATGTTTAATTAATACCACAATTTGATTGATGGCATTGATGTTTTAGTAAATGTGTCCTAGATCTGAGTTTGCAAATCCAAAACCTAAACCTGAGGGCAGGCTGCAGATAGGGAAATAGCTTTTTTGGAAAAGCAGTAATTGGAGTAACTTGACGTTGCCAGAGAATTGAACTGTTTCATGATGTAAAACTGTGTTGGGAGAACATCCACCATTCAAAACTGGAAACACAATGAAGATTTGGATGGAAGCATATCTGCCATGTTACAAAGCTGCACACAAGTTTTCTGTTTAATTACTGGACTTGGATGTATGTTTTCACACCATAAGTGATATACTTGCCTAGTTAATGGGACAAAAGGTGTGAAGAAATTGAATGAAACCAGAGACATACGCTATGTCCTGCTTTCTTCTCCTGTCCATTTCCAAAGGAGAATACATTGAAAAGTAAAAAGGACTATAACTAATTACATGGAGACATTAATTAATCTGCAGACGAGGCAGATAATTGGCTCATGAATTTCAGCAGCACGAGGTTTAAGGTATTACATTTTGCTAAGAAAAATAAGGAGGTCACAAATTGCTTGGGGACAGAATTTGTCTTTCAAGATGGTGATCCAGTATCTGGTGTGAGTCTAGGTCTCAAATGCACTTAGGAGGGTGATGGGATTTCAATCTTAAAATTACTGTTGGGACTTCCACTATCACTTTTACAGGTGGCAGCTCATGAATAAGCTGTGGCTTTGTTTGTTGCCCTGTTCAGGACAACCAACTGCCCTCTTCAGAGGGCATTATTGGTAATGCCTCTGCGTTATTATTAAAAGCAGTTGTTAATGCTGAAACATGCAGAAATGTAGAAGAAAACTTTAACACTATGTCTTTGGAAAATCCTCTGGCTTAATCAAGTGGCTCTTTTCCTTGTCCAGCGCCTCTCTTTGAATGAAACAATTACCTTCATTCCCATTTTGACTGCTATTGGGAGGCCACATGTATTCAGTTAAATCGCCCCACCTGGCAGGGGGCAATCTGACCCAGCTCCCTATAATTTTACTGCCACCCCTACCCTATTGTGAACTTGCTCAGAAGCGAAAGTGTCTGGTAGTAAAACATATATATTGGTAAAGGTAGTAACAATGAAGTGAGCATTAGCATTTTGCAGAGATTTCAAAAAGTTGCAGTTATGCCAAACCTATATGCAACGTTGATAAAATCACATTTGGAGTAGTCTGTACAATTCTAGTTTCAAATTATAAAAAGGGTAAAGGAATTGGAGATGATGCGGAAGCTATTTACAAAATTAATACACCACAGGAAAGAATGAATAGGCTGGGTCTTTTTTTCTCTGTTATGGAGAAGAGCAAAATGCAGGGCCATCAATAAAAGACAGTCATCAAGAAATCCAATGGAGGAATTAATAAATTTTCAAACCAGCGACTTACAACAATGTGCAATTTGTGACCATGGGGTACATTTGAAGTAATGTGAAAGGTAAACATTGGCGAGAGAGGAAAGAATTGGAAGCTACTTTGTTATATTTAGGTCATAAAACCCATCCTCCTATTCAGTTTTCTGTCCCTCATGCGGTTTATTGCTGTGTGCAGAGAAATACTGACTTTCCAGTACAGATCACCACTTGGTGGGATACCGTTGCTATGCAGTGCAAAGTCTGTGACTGCCTTTTCTCTCATTCCGTACCTCCAATTTTCAACAAATTACCAGAAATGACCATAAGATAGGCCATTTAGCCCATTAAGTCTGCTGTGCCATTTGATTATGACTAATATGTTTCTCAACACCATTCTCTTGACTCCTTCCCAAAGTCCTGATCCCCTTATTAATCAAGAATCTATCTATTTCTGTTTTAAATGCACTTAATATCTTGGCTTCTGTGGTAATGAATTTCACAGATTCACCCTCTCATGCTGAAAAAAATGCCTCCTCAGCTCAGTTCTGAAGGGTCATCCCTTCACTCTGAGGTTGTGCCCTTGGTCCTAGTTACTCCTATTAGTGGAAACATCACCTTCACATCTATCCAGGTCTCTCAGTATTCTGTAAGTTTCAATGAGATCCCTCCTCATCCTTCTAAGCTCCATCCAGTACAGACCCTGAATCCTCAACTGCTTCTATGTAACAAGCCCTTTGTCCTCTGGATCATTTTGGTAGACCTCCTCTGGATTCCTCTAGTTCCAGCATGTCCTTCCTTAGATGTCTGCTTATGATATACAATATCACAAAGGATTCATTGACAAGTACAGTACTGATGAGGAGGAATTTACTTTTCAGAAGACTATTCATCTTTGGCGTCTTTACCCCATGGAACAGTAGAGGCTAGGTTTGACATGGGAGTTAGGGTTATGAGTTGCTGGCCAAAAAAAAATTGAGTGAAAGCCCTGATCGGTTCAACTGCTGTCTTGTTCAATATTAATGCAGGCTTGATGGGCCAAATGGTCTACTCATTGTTCTTTTAATATGTTTATATTCAATTATTAGGGTGCATAATTTATTTTAAAATTATTTTAAAATTATTTATTAAAATTGTTTAAACAGAATTGACTTCAAAGTAAATTTTGATTTTGGCAAATGCAAGAAACTCATTGTTGATGGTTTAGTTCATTCAGTAATAGAATTTTTGATGACGTCAAGCACATCTTAAAGCAACACTACTGTATTATAGTTTCCAGAATTTCAAAATAATTGCATTTTTAGACACAATTACAGGGGCTGACTTTGCATTTTCTTCAGATTTCTATATGCTGCAGAATAATACATTGTAGATCAATGTATTCACTCTGTAGTGCAATAGAAAGTGGTGCAGCATTTAGGATACTTAGGCATACTTGCACAAATAATATACTTCTTGAATAAAAACAGAAATAATGATGAAAATCTGCAGCCCTGACAGCATTTGTGGAAAATAAGAGTTAATGTTTTGAGTCTGGTGACTTTCTCAATACAATTCTTAACTTCTCCTTATCAATCTAACAATTGCCCTTAATTTCTGAGATGTTGGAAATTCAACATGATCCTCACTTCTATTGGTTACTATCACAGCAGCTTTACCATTCATTTCTACTAAATGGTTATTGAACTAATGAAAACAGCAGGGTGATAGGTGCTTGGCAAGTGAAATAAAAATCACTGTGGTGTATGATTAAGCTGCAGCCTTGGGCACAGAGCAGCCTTCAGGGCTCAACCTTGCAGGCTCAGAATTCTGCAGTGAGAAATGTGATCAGTATACTGTCCAACTGTTTTTTTCTAAAAGCAAACTCAGTTAATTAAAGCCACCAGAACAAATAGTCTGATACGATTATATTTTTGACTCAGTTGTGTTTTGCATGATAAGTTTTCTTTAAGAAGCCTGTGCATCAACTATTTAAGATACATGCAGAAACTGACCATGTGGAATTTAACTCATTTAACAGATACATCTGTGTAGTCTGAGTGAAATGTACTTGAATTAAGCAGTTAGATGCAAGGTGGATGTTTACCTCTAGATTTATTTTAATATTTCAATTGCTGAATGACCTGATTTATCTCGTACTCCTTTTAGCTTTGCTTTATTGAGTACAATGGATACAGGCTGTTATGATCCCAGCTAATAGTAATGCTGGTCATTAGATCTGAGTGAAATCTATAAGCCATGAGTTTTATTTTTGCTGTTTGTTAACTATGGTATCTGGTCACTGAACATGCTCACAAGATATTGTCAACGTATTTTTTAACAAAAGATCATGAAATGTTAATTTACAAATGCTAAACATTAACTATGTTACGGTACAGAAGAAGCATTTGAAATGAATTCATTACAAGTGTCATGAAGAAAAATTTAATCCGTTTATCCCCAATAACAACCTTTCAGATGCTTGCACCTCAGTAAAGAGTCTCCTCTTTAAAGCTCCTTGTTTGTTTGGGAACAATTGTTTTGGCAAATTTCTGCAATCGCTCTGCTATTTTCTATCTGTTCCTGAGACCCTTAATGAAGCTGACACCTCCTTCAACCATCTCTTCCATTGCCTTCTGCTAATGTAGATTTTCTATTGCTGACCTTCAAGCCACTTCTTTTCAATCCAGACAGTTTTAGAGACTGCTAAACTAATAGCACTCTGTTGCTACAGGCTTTCCCACTTCCTGAAACCTGCACATACTGCTCATCTTCTTCCAGATGGTTCCGACTTTGTGTTACATGATTCCAGTTATTAGTCAAGCAGTTTTTCTTACAACATTTTTCTAATGCGCAAACTGTTTATCTCAAGTGTTCATCCACATTAGTAAGTTGCGTGAAATCAGACTAGCTATAGACATGCCAGCACCACTCACTGTGATTGTCCTCCCTTTCGTATCACTCAGTATAGAAATATAATTCAAACCTAAAGCTAGACATCATTCCTCTACTTTATTTGGAAACATAGGTTCAAATAATGTAATGAATCTTCATCATAACTGAGTATGTCTCACATTCATGAAATACTGCTTTCTATGGTAATGAAAATGTTATGTGCCAGAAATTTATGCTTTACAAAAATTCCAAAATACAACTTGCTATCTATTAGACTAAAGGCACTCTGAATGATGCCTTTCAAACCAGCCTGTTATATTTTGCTAAACTGGTTTACTGTAAACATATGTTTTTGTTTCTTAACTACTGTAATTTTAATCATATCATTTAATTTCACAAAAAGTTGCAAGATTAATTTTGTGTTAGCTTTATTGGACTTAATGTGTATAGTGTACCACCACTGCTCATGCTGTATGAACTATCTTGGGGATCTACAGAGTCTAGTGTGATAGGAAGACTACCTGATAGTCTAATCATAAAAGCCACTTATCATAAATACAGAGCAGTTTAATAATATTTTCTAATTAACCTGATCAGAAATTGTATTACACAGCTGCAGAGCAAATGGGATTGAATCCAGGTTTTCTGGTTCAGAGATAGGGACATTGCCACTGTGCCAAAAGAGCCCTACAGTGTAGTATATTGCATGAAATCAAGTATGCACAAGTCACAATGATGTAATAGAAATATGTTTTGAAGATTGTTGAAAGCCCAGATTGTAGGTGATTATCTTTTGAGAGTCTAAGCTGTTTTACCCCCTTCCAACCACAACCCTCCCTTCAAAATCAAGTCCAGAAAATATCATTGTAGTTAGTGGTACATATTAGCAATTCTCTGCACTAATTCCTTTTGATCCTTATACCTGTGTACAGCAGAGGAGTTATTTGATTTCTTATTGTAGTAAGTGCTGCCCAAAGTACCTTTTCTGCTGTTACCTGGCATTTTTTATGTCTTATGTTGTTCAATCCCCATTGTGACTTCTTTTCAGTCTTCTCTCCCATTCACTTGCTTGCTTTCTTGCATCCAAGTAGTATTCATTAAATTGTCTTTCTTTTTTAAAGTGAGAGTTCTCCACTTAATTGAAATACTTAATTTCAAATTGTTAGAACACCACATAATGGAATCAGTATGTATGGAAAAGAAAATGGCTTTGTTCAAAAGGAAACCAATTGAGAAAAAAAAACTGATTTTCCAAATAAGACCAACTTAAAACATCTTGAGGGTCAGAGATGAAAATAAAGTAAACCTGAGCATAACTAACTACTCAAAGTAATTGAAGCAAACACAATATATCCTGCTTACACTATCCAATATTAGTACATTTTGTCCTGAATTTTTCATTTCCCATGTTAGAATGGAATGGAAACAGAACAACAAAACAAAATAGCCAACTTGCAGCGAGGTCAGAAATCTCACCTCCGTTTCCATCCTCTGCTGTTTCCACACGAGTAGAGATAGAAGCGGACTTTAGAATTAATCTACTTCTGTTATCGAGACAAATTAGATTATTGTGGGCCTGTTAAGATCCAATCCAGTCCAAGTTTCTCAATCTCTGGTAAGATGGCTATAGCCCAACAGTTGACTGAAATGAGACCAGCTCGTTATGGAAGGACAAGGTTGGGCTTGTGCTTTTGAGAAAATGCAGTGTGAAGTCACACTGACGAGGCTAAACATAACAAAGAGGTCCTATCTAATTGTATAAAAATTAACTGATTTTAGAAGTGTATCACCAGCTTTTACAGCTTCCAGACTACTCACGCCATCTGAATTGCACAAAATTTGAACTTTTGGAAATTTTCTCCAAAAACAAATGACAACTGCAACCATGTTTATTGATCTGGGCCAGACCATGGTCCATTTTCCTGGTGATATGCCCTCCATTTCTGCTAACCCAGCCTGTAATTAGACCAGACTCCATCTTTGGAATCATTAAAGCTGTGAATCCAGGAAAATCACACTTCTCATAGACTGGTAATGGAGGCAGGTTTGCAAGGCAGAATTGACCGTCATGAAAGGTAAAATCTGGTTCACCTATCTTTGTAAGAAAAGTGAGTATAGTGGCAAGTGAACAAAAGGCTGATGGCATTTAAGAGCACATGGCATAATGTCACGTCCTCTGACAATGGGTGCATGTGCAGATGTAATTGCAAGCTATTAAAATGAATGGCTTTGGTTTAGTTGTAACCCATCAGTTACAGAGCACTATGAAAACAATTCGGAGAGCTACTTTGAATTGCATACACAGTTGGAAAGAAATATATGGGCTTCTGGGAGCCATATGTTTTGGTTAGTTTTTCCCCTCCTTGTAATACTGAACTGTTCTATCGGGGGAATTTCTACAAAGAGGAGGCAAAACTGCAAAAATACAGATTTGTTTTGAGTATGGCCTTGTATTATAAATGAGATTTGAATCAGTTTTGGGCTGAAGTAAACCACTGCAGAGACCGGGTCTGTACTGGGACTAATTTGAAGGCACAAAAGTGCAAACAGCAGATTTGCTGCCACATCAGTTTGATTCCATTTGCCATACAAGCTCTTATACTGTTTGCACAAAATGAGGGAAGAAAATGGGAGAAGTCGAGTTTTATTTGCTTAACGGTTACTTCAAATGGGCACCACTTTGAGTCAGAAATGTTAACCGAGCAATTCAATCAACAGTGTAAATTGAACAATGGAGCATGGTTAAAGAAGGATGTGCTGAAAGCAAGGTATCAATACAATAATGGATTTATACTCTCCAATCTGATCTACACCATTGCAATCCAGTTACCAACACAAATGTTAAAAAAAATCTGTTAAGTTCATATCAAAATAAAGATAAAAAGTTTGAGCTAAAATATTCATTTGTTTTGACAAGGCTGTCTTTTTTGATGTCAACAGTATTTTGTAAACAATTAGTACATTTTCTGTTAGATTTGGAAGTATGCTTGTGAGTATACCTGATGATCTTCTATGTGGATTTGCATCATACTTTACAATCAAAAGTAATTGAAAATGAATGATAGTGAATATTGCTGCAAAACTATTTGCTTGTATTTATTTCAGCTGAATAAAGTGAAAGATTTATATGAGAAGATAAATGAGCAATGTGAAGCTTACAAGGAATTAATCTGGTCACAAAATGAAAATCGTGAGGTAGGAATTTCATTGATCTGTTCAGTTTTTAAAAATACATGTATTTAATCCTTTATGTATTTGCTTGGCTGTTGTGTCTGGCTTAATTTAGAAATTATGAATTCCACGTGATTAGCTTGATATGAAAGAAAGTCAAGTTCTGTTTTGGAAAACATTTACATATTAATTATACCTTTTTAAAGCATGTGATTTTGCAGTTGGGCTTATGTATGACAAATTTGCAGCAATATATTTATTTTGAGTTGCAATAGCAATTTTGAACTGGCGGAAGTAGGAAGTTAAATGTGTTTTGAATTGTAGCCAGCACTTCAGTCTCTGATGATAGCTATGGATGTATTGTCAATAGCTTACAATTAAGGTGCTGTGCACCCACAGAATCCATTAGGACACAAAAAGGATTCCGCCAAAAATACTGCACATCACACTTATTAGCCTTAATGTTTTGATTCACACCCACAAATGATTTTCGGCCTTTGGATAAATGATGCCAAAGGCTACATTAGCAATTTAGTTGAATCCAATATTTATTATTAAAATCAGCAAGTGCTGAAAATACTCAGCAGGTTTGGCACTATATATGGAGGGAGAAACCAAATTAAGGTTTCAACTCAAATATGACTCTTCAGAACTAAAGGAAGGTGGAATATGTGATCTGTTTTATGCCACTGAATCTAGGAAGAAAGAACAATGGGAGTATCTGTCATAGGGTACGAGGTAGAAAGATTAAATGACTAATGTGTCATGGAACAAAAGATAAAGCAAATGATAATGGCTGCAGCAAAGAAACAAATGTTGTTAGCTCGGTAGGCTAGATGTCTAGCATGTACCTCAGTCCATTCATATACAATCAGGACCCAAAACCTAGGACTCTGGGGCTTTGGGATGCTTGGGTAAACAGTCCAGACCAGGGCCGGTACCCATGATTTCTGTCCATGCTCTTAAATCAACAGGTTTCTTTCTGATGATTTCATTATTTGAGAGAGAGTCATTTTTAACTATTGGATTATCAGCTTCTTTTTTGGAAACTGCTGAAATGTAAATTTTAGACAACATACAAATCAGAATGTTGAACTTTTCATTATGTATGGGTCATACTGTAGATTATTATAAAACCTTCATATTAGAATAGTCATTTAGTTATGTCAAAAAGTATATTGGAGGCCATTATAGTTCTTCACAGAACTTGTTTCATTGTAAATGTCTCATTTCCAAGCAGCATTAAAAAGTGTTTGGAAATCCAAGTATTTTTTACACCTGCCTCCAGCTTTACCAAGGTATGCTTGTTCTTTTCTGAGTTAGTTTACTCATTCAGGTAAAAGTACTGAAGTTAGTAACGTGTAAAATGGTTTTGGTATCTTATAGAAGAGTTAGTGAGCTGAAGGAACTGGTAATTAAATTGCCCTTGATTAAGTTGTGTACCAAGTTTCTCTTGAGGTTTTTTTTAGAATTTCACTGGCATTAATAAATTCTCACAGTCCTCTTCCTGTAGATTTTCAGTTTGAACACCAATTTTGTGTTGTCTTTGCCAATGAAGATGAAATGTTGGAATTGGAACAGTAAAATTTCGCTTGTTATTACTAAGTGATAAAGGCATTTGGAAGATCTTTGATTTTAATTAACATGGACTCTTGTTCTTCAGAAAGTTCATGAAGACCTGACATCTGCTAATAAAAAGTTAAATCATTGGCGGAGTGAATGTTCTGAGAAAGATGCACTGATTGATGCTATGAGCGTGGAGCTACAAAATTTGAAACATAGCTTTCAGAGAGAAAGAAATTCTGTTGCTGAGGCTAAAAATGAAATTCAGAAACTTGCAAGGGCTCATCAAAAGGATACAGAGGTATTGTGATGAATTGCAAGATATTTTCAATATTTGTTAATGGTTGGGTGTATGAATCATCATTGCACATTGTGCATGGTATTTCTGATTTTTGTTGCTTTTGGCAGCTATTGCACTTGATTTAGGTTTTGTAATGAGAATACTACATCATTCACTTATGTAATTATTGCTGTTTAGCTTTTGTTACAAATAACAGGCCTGATACAAATACTTTTTTGTAATGAAACTGTTAACTGCCTCTGATTTTAGCAGTGAGAATGCAAACATTTTGATAATTTCTTATTAAAGTCCTGTTGATTATCTCTTGATTAACTTGTAATGACATTATATTCATTAATGTATGATTGTGAATACATCATAAATATCATAAACAAAAACTAATATTATTACCTTCATTTAGTTAACTGTTAGTTACAGGAAATAATTTCACTCAAATGAGAGTTCTTGTGGTGATTGAACACCTTAAGTTTTACTCTTAGAAATCATGATTTTAGCTTAAACATTCAAGCAAGGTTTTAATTTGTAATTACTCATGCACCAAGTTTTCTATGATGCTTTATGCACTTGTGAGCCCCATGAATTATTTACAATTTCCATCAAATTCTATTTCCCTTACCCACCAACTCCCAAGTTGTTTTAATCAAAGATGTCAATCTCCAACAAGATTCCTTGCTATACTGGAGGGCACGTAGGATGCATGAGCTGCCTTATCTCCTTGAAAAGCAAATACATATTGGGATTGCAAATTCTTATAATAGTTGGCTTCTGGGCTGTGACATGATAACCTGTATATAACAGTAGTGAAGACCAATCAAGAAAATGTTGATTCTACTGCAAACTCTCCAGGACATGAGTGGTCACAATCCCTTGAAAGGGAAGATAAAAAAAATCCCCAATTCGATTCAGGAATTATTTAAGTAGTTGAACAGAAAGGAAAAGAACATCCCAAGGATGAGACTGGGAGACAAGGGAAGGAGGACTGACCCTATCTTTCTGTGGGAAGCAATTTGTCTTTCTTTAGGTAGTGGTATCACTTCTATACCTGCTTCAGGATAAAGCAGATTGCTGCAGACAGTGAGATCTTGGGATCTCCAACAGAAAGTAGGCTCACACAATTGCCAACTTTTGAGTAAAATTAAAGATTTTGAGGGAATTAGACCCACTCGGACAAATGAATCAATAGTAGGATCATTTGAAATTTGTTGCATAGTAGGCTAATCTGCAGATTTAGATGAATGTTCAACAGTAGTATTAGGCATTTTCACCACAAGATCTGTGTTGGTTGTAAGAAGGACAGCTGGTATTAGAAATTCTTCAGATACTTGTTTGGTAGTCAACACTGTGATCTGGTGCTTCTGTAATCTCTTAAAATGTGGGATGGCATTTGCACAATAATCCAATGTAGTATGTTTACTTTCTTTTGTTGCACATCATTGTTACATGAACCCCGTTCTGTTGCTTAACAATACTATGCAGGGGAAAAAAAAAACTTTTTTTATGGCTCCCCTTGAAATTTTGCTGATTTTTAAAAGGTTTTGGAGGCTACTTTATTCTCACGAGCTCATTTATTAGCTGATGCTATCACTTGGTAAAAAATATATTGTGTTGACATTTGGAGTATATGAAATTGCATGCAATCTATTATTATGAATCACCAATACCCTCAGTTATCAACTTTGCATTAAAACCACAATGCAGAAGGAAAATTTTAAGTCCCTAACCATAATATTTAAATTGATACAAGATAATGAGCATAGTTTGATGTTACAACTGTGGGAGGTGTCGTGAAGTCCAGTACACTGACTTTGTCTTTACTCTAACTGTGTTGAGTCAATTATGAAAATGGCTAACTGCTTCTCTTTTGTGCTGTTAAGAATGAGAGACGTTCATCAGGTTGCTTTAATAAAATCAAAATGGTATGCTTCTTACAAAACAAAACTTATTCTTAATATAAATAATGAACATTGGATGATATCTAAGCTTGGAATTGAAACTAATTGCCTGAAATGTAAATACACACATACCTGTGCACAAATGTAAATGTTAAAAATCACACTACACCAGATTATGGTCCAACAAGTTTATTTGGAAGCGCTAGCTTTCAGAGACTGCTCCTTTATCAGGTGGTTGTGGAGTATAAGATCATAAGACACAGTATTTCTAGCAAAACTTTACAGTGTGATACAATTGAAATTATATTTTGAAGAAAACTCGGATTGTTCGTTAAGTGTCTCATCTTTTAGAATGACCATGTTGGTTTCAGTTCTTTCAACTGTAAATTCCAGAACTTTTTAAAAAAATGTTTCATTCTCAAGTGAACTTTAACAATAGGTGTCATATCAGCTCAGATAATGCATTGAAGGGGTGAGGTGCCCTGTGTGAGGCTGTCTGTGCCATAGTGTTCAGACTGATTCTATTTCTAAAAAGGGATTTATAGATTCATGCAGTTTTTGAGCAAAATAAAATGTAATTATGCAAGTACAAATTCACCCTAAAAACTTATATGTGTGTGTGTGGGTGGGGGTGTGTAAGTGTCTGTGAGACAGTATTTGTATGAGTGTGAGTGTAAAGTGATAGAAATCTGTGAGAGGGTGTGTATGTGTGAGTGTATGAGAGAGAGCTTTAGATTAGATTAGATTACTTACAGTGTGGAAACAGGCCCTTCGGCCCAACAAGTCCACACCGACCCGCCGAAGCGCAACCCACCCATACCCCTACATTTACCCCTTACCTAACACTACGGGCAATTTAGCATGGCCAATTCACCTGACCCGTACATCTTTGGACTGTGGGAGGAAACCGGAGCACCCGGAGGAAACCCACGCAGACACGGGGAGAACGTGCAAACTCCACACAGTCAGTCGCCTGAGTCGGGAATTGAACCCGGGTCTCTGGTGCTGTGAGGCAACAGTGCTAACCACTGTGCCACCGTGCCGCCCATATTTTTTAATTAAACAACCATTGCTAGTTTATGCATCTCTCCAACCCCATTTTGTTAGCAGTTCACAGCAGTTGTTATTAGATTAGATGTTATTAGATTAGGCATCAACCGGAATGTGTATGAGAGAGGATCTGTATGCATGTTGTGTAGTGCAGTGGGGTCACCTGTAGTGTGACGTGAACCCGAGGTCCCGGTTGATGCCTTCCCCATGTGTACCGAAATTGGCCATTAGCCTCTGCTCGGCCACTTTGCATTGTTGTCTGTCCCAAATTCCATCTTGGAGGATGGTCACCTGAAGGTCTGAGGTTGAATGTCCTGGACTGCTGAAGTGTTCTCCAATTGGAAGGGAACACTCCTGTCTGTTGATTGTTGTGAGGTGTCCATTCATCCGTTGCTGTAGCCTCTGCTTGGTCTCGCCAATGTATCATGCCTCAGGGCACCTTTGCCTGCAGTGTATGAGATAGACACTGTTGCCTGAGTCTCATGACTGCCTGCCGCATACATGGTAGGTGGTGTCCCATTTGTAATGGTGGTATCCGTATCGACACTCTGACATCTTGCAGCATCCGCCATGACAGGGTTGTATAGTGTCGTCCTGAAGGATAGGCATTTGCTGTGAACAACGATCAGTTTGAGATTTGGTGGTTGTTTAAAGGCGAGAAGTGGAGGTGTAGGAAAGGTCTTGGCGAGATGCTCATCCTCAGTGATAATATGTTGCAGGCAGCGAAAAACAGGGTGTAGTTTTTCGGCTCCTGGGAAATACCGGACAATGAAGGGTACACTGTTGGTTGCAGTTTGTGTCTGTCTCCGGAGGAGGTCATTATGGTTTTTCGCTGTGGCATATCGAAACTGGTGGTCGATGTTGAGCATCGTATGCTGTTCTAATGAGGGCATTCTTGTTCTTCCAAGTGCCCTTCATGTTCCTCCTCATCTGAACAGATGCCGTGTATGCGTAGGGCTTGTCTGTGGGGGATGGCTGTTTTAATATGTTTTGGGTGGAAGAAGCATTGTGAAGTTAGAAGAAGGTGCTGAGGCGCCCATCTTTGATAGAGATGCATATGTACAAGAATGAAACAGATACTGGAGAGTAGTCCATGGTGAGTTTGATGGTGGGATGAAACTCATTGATATCATTGTGTAGCTGTTTCAGTGACTCCTTGCCATGGGTCCAGAGGAAGAAAATGTCAGCAATATGTCTGGTTTATAGTGTTGGTTGGAGACCCTGCATAGAGAACAAGTCTTGTTCGAACCTGTGCATGAAAATGTTGACATATTGGGGTGAAGATTTAGTCTGTTTTATGAGTCTGGATGAAGAACTGGTTGTCAAAGGTGAAACATTGTGGTCGAGGATAAAGTGGATGAGTTGTAGCACCATGTTCAGAGATTGGCTGTTGTTGACGTTGAACACCGCAATGTTGTCATTGTGGGGGATGCTGGTGCAGAATGCTGAAATGTCTATTGTGACGGTCCATGGGTGCTGAGTTTCTGAAAGAAATCTGTAGTGTTATGACAGAAGCTGGGGTCCTCTGTACAATGGGTTTCAAGATGCTTTCGACATAGCTAGAGAGGTCTCACAAAGGGTCCCATTGCCTGATATGATGGGATGTCCTGGTGTGTTGGCTTTGTGTATCTTTGGAAGGCAGTAGAAGTTGCCTACACGAGAAGTACATGGGCTGGGGGCACATGGGGAACTCTGAAGGACTGGATCCAAATTCCTGATCACTGTATTTAGTTCATGGATGTGCTCTTTGGCTGGATCAGCCAGTAGTTGCTTGTTGTTTTCCTGGTTGTTCAGTTGTTGGTACACTTCCTTGCAATAATCTGTTCTATTCTGAATGATGATGGCTCCTCCTTTATCTGCTAGTTTGATGACAATATGGTGATTGGTTTTGAGAATATGGATGGTGTTGCATTGTGATCGGGTGATACTTTGCTCTACCTTGAGGTTGATAAATCTGGCATTTATACATTTCTTGATGGTTTGAGCATACATGTTAAGCCCAGGGCAGCGGCCCTCCAGTGGGGTCTACGTGGACTCCTTTGGTTGCCCCTCTACGGATCTGTGATGACTGTTACGGTTCCTCAGGGGGTTCATTGGGTGGTTGTGGAGTATATGATCGTAAGACACAGAATGTACAGCAAAAGTTTACAGTATAATACAACTGAAATTATATATTGAAAAAGACCCGGATTGTCTGTTAAGTCTCTCATCTTTTAGAGTGACCATACTGGTTTCAGTTCTTTCATACGAAAAACCCTGTTGCCTAATGGTTTGGAAATAGGAGAGAAGCTGATACCCTTACACATCACAGGATTTCCTGTCAACAAAATAAAAATGCTGTCTCGCATAAACTGATTTTAGAACCTCAGTTCTGATTATACTCAACCTAGATTCAAATCTTTGGGAATTAATCATTGCCCATCTCTTCAATTTTTATAAGGTAGTCAGAAATACTGATATTTGGAAACTCTTAGCAGGTTCCCAGAGGAACTTATACTGAGAAAAAGATTTCAGGGGAGACTTGTAGCTTCTGCATTGTGTGTATTTTCCTAGTCGCTTCTGACCTTGGGCAAACTTAAACAGACATTGCACGTTCATTTGCAAGGAATTCATTACCTTGGTAATTTGAAATTTTCATGGATTCCAAGCTAGGGAAATATTCCTTAGGCAAGAACTTTCAAAGGCTGATTGGG
Source organism: Hemiscyllium ocellatum (assembly GCF_020745735.1). Classification (NCBI taxonomy): domain Eukaryota; kingdom Metazoa; phylum Chordata; class Chondrichthyes; order Orectolobiformes; family Hemiscylliidae; genus Hemiscyllium; species Hemiscyllium ocellatum. Next base: position 125,914,974 of record NC_083402.1, read on the forward strand.
GGCAGATGTTTGCAGGAAAAGGGACAGATGGAAAATGGGAAGCTTTGAGAAATGAGATAACGAGAGTCTAGAGAGAGTATATTCCTGTTAGGGTGAAAGGAAGGGCTGGTAGGTATAGGGAATGCTGGATGACTAAAGAAATTGAGGGTTTGGTTAAGAAAAAGAAAGAAGCATATGTTCGGTATAGACAGGATAGATCGAGTGAATCCTTAGAAGACGATAAATGCAGGAGGAGTATACTTAAGAGGGAAATCAGGAGGGCAAAAAGGGGACATGAGATAGCTTTGGCAAATAGAGTTAAGGAGAATCTAAAGGTCTTTAACAAATACATTAAGGACAAAAGGGTAATTATGGAGAGAATAGGGCCCCTCAAAGATCAGCAAGGTGGCCTTTGTGTGGAGCCGCAGGAGATGGGGGAGATACTAAATGAGTATCTTGCATCAGTATTTACTGTGGAAAAGGACATGGAAGATATAGATTGTAGGGAAACAGATGGTGACATCTTGAAAAATGTCCATGTTAAAGAGGAGGAAGTGCCACTCTTCTTGAAATGTATACAAGTGGATAAATCCCCAGGACCTGATCAGGTGTACCCTAGAGCTCTGTGGGAAGCTAGAGAAGTGATTGCTGGGCCTCTTCCTGAGATATTTGCATCATCACTAAACACAGGTGAAATGCCAGAAGACTGGAGATTGGATAACATGGTGCCACTGTTTAAGAAGGGTGGTAAGGACAAGCAGGGAACTCTAGACCAGTGAGCCTGACGTGGATGGTGGGTAAGTTGTTGGAGGGAATGCTGAGGGACAGGATATATACGTATTTGGAAAGACAACGACTGATTAGGGATAGTCAACATGGCTTTGTGCATGGGATGTCATGTCTCATTAACAAAGAGCATTGATAAGGGCAGAGTGGTAGACGTGATCTATATGGACTTCAGTAAGGTGTTCGACAAGGTTCCCTATGGGAGACTGATTAGCAAGGTTACATCTCATGGAATACAGGAAGAACTTGGCTGAAAGGTAGAAGACAGAGTGGTGGTGGAGGGGTATTTTTCAGACTGGAGGCCTGTGATCAGTGGAGTGCCACAAGGATTGGTGCTGGGACCACTACTTTTCGTCTTTTATATAAATGATTTGAATGTGAGCATAAGAGGAATAGTTAGTAAGTTTACAGATGACACCAAAATTGGAAGTGTAGTGGACGGCAAAGACGGTTACCTCGGATTAAAACAGGATCTTGATCAGACGGGCCAATGGGCTGAGAAGGGACAGATGGAGTTTAATTTAGATAAATGCAAGGTGCTGCATTTTGGGAAAGCAAATCTTAGCAGGACATATACACTTAATGGTAAGGTGCCAGGGAGTGTTGCTGAACAAAAAGACCTTGGAGTGCACGTTCATAGCTCTTTGAAAGTGGAGTTGCAGGTAGATTGGATAGTGAAGAAAGTGCTTTCCTTTATTCGTCAGCATATTGAGTACGAGTTGGGAGGTCATGTTGTGGCTGTACAGGACATTGGTTAGGCCACTTTTGGAATATTGCATGCAGTTCTGGTTCCCTTCCTATTGGAAAGATGTTGTGAAACTTGAAAGGATTCAGAAAAGATTTACAAGGATGTTGCCAGGAGAGTTTGAGCTTTAGGGAGAGGTTGAATAGGCTGGGGCTGTCTTCCCTGGAATGTCGGAGGCTGAGGGGAGACCTTATAGAGGTTTATAAAATCATGAAGGGCATTGATAGGATTAGTAGACAAAGTCTTTTCCCTGGGGTGGGGGAGTCCAGAACTAAAGGCCATAGGTTTAGGATGAGAGGGGAAAGATATAAAAGAGACCTAAGGTCAATTAATTCACACAAAAGATGGTACGTGTATGGAATGAGCTGCCAGAGGAAGTGGTGGAGGTTGGTACAATTGCAACATTTAAAAGGCATCTGGATGGGTATATGAATAGGAAGGGTTTGGTGGGATATGGACCGGGTGCTGGCAGGTGGGACTAGATTGGTTTGGGATATCTGGTCGGCATGGACCGATGGGTAGCACCGAAGGGTCTGTTTCCATGTTGTATATCTCTATGATTCAAACTGGTCATAGAAACTGTTTGTTGTTCTTTGCAGTCACCTTTATCCACCTCTTGATTCGTCTTCTTCCCCATTCCCCAATCCCCAAACTATTTTGTAGCATTTATATGCATCTTGTAGCCGCCTTTTCCCTCCATATGGGCCTTGCATCTCCTCCAGCTACCCAAGCCCATCCCTTTTTCAGCTCCCCCTTCGATCTTAATCCACTTTGTTGCCTCGTTCTCTCTCTCCATTCCTAACTACTCTATCTCATGCTGTTATGATCCCAGTTGATGGTTCTACTTGATCATATTTCTTCAAATTTTGTCGATGTGGTGGTTAGTCATTGAAACACAAAATGTAGAGTTTTATTTTGAACAACAGAACAAAGTTTATTACAGGACAGACAATAGCAATAACAGTCTTGATATAGAAGGCAGTTTTGAAAGTCTTAATCGTAGAGCAAATGATGCCAGATCATGTTCAAAATCACACCTCACCAGTTTATAGTCCAACAGGTTGTGGAGTATAAGATTGTAGGACACAGAATTTATGGCAAAAGTTTACAGTGTGAACTGAAATTATATATTGAAAAACACTTGGACTGTTTAAGTCTCTCATCTTTTAGAAGGTCGTGTTGGTTTCAGTTCTTTAATATGTAAATCCCAGAACTTCCTTAAAGTTACATTCTCAATTGAGCTTTAACAATAGGTGCCATGTTGGCCCAGAAAATGCATTGAAGGTGTGAGGTGCCCTGTGTGATGCTGTCTGTCCCCCAATGTTCAGTCTAATTCTAATCTAAAAAAGGGATTTACAGAATCCTGTAGTGAATGTCAGAATCCTGACATTCTGTTAGTGACTCAGATGATTACTGACTAATGTCCATTTTAATAATTTTTTCAATAAAGACACAAAGAATGAGAAAAGTCGAAGTTGGTTTAATTTTTTTTGAGTCATTTTGCAAGTCACTGCTTATGTTTATATTTCATAAAGAGAATTCAAAGTTTGCTAGCTTCCTAAAGTACTTTCCTTCCTTCTGACATCATTTCTTGCAGAACAATCTGATTATGCAGTTTCCATTTTATTGCTGACCCCAAAATGTGTATTCACTCTTATGACTTCACCTAATTTAGTTTACAAATAAGTTGGTGGGAAAAATAAACAGAACTCTCTGCAGCTGAGTTAGTGTTTCAACTGGAAATCTGTACAGCAGACAAATTATAATTTAGAAAAAAAGTGTCACTACTTTTTGATGCTGTCAAGTCTTCAATTAAATTCTCAAGTTAGTGCTACAAGCTAATGTATTTTAATATTTTGATTTAATTTGTCATCTAACCAGAATTTCCAAGGTACTGCTTGAAACTCTGCTGAAACACTGAAGAGAAAACATAAAAACAAGAGTAGGCCAGACAGTTTGTGCCTGCTCCACTATTCATAATCCCAGAATTGTTGTGGTGCAGAAAGATTAATTTAACCATCCGACATTATCACCATATCTATTGATTTTATTTTTGTGGAAATCTATTAATTTCTGTCTTGAAACTGCTTAATGGTTGAGCTTTTGAAGATAGAGCCCCTGCAAGGGGGTCTAGATCTTCACTTTCACAGCTGTCTGGGGTAGAGAATTTCAAAGATTGACCAATGAAGAAATTCTTCCTCATCTCGGTTTTAAATAGCCTACCCTTTATTCTGAGATGCTATCTCTGGTTTTCGACTCATCACCAAGGGAAACTATCTCATTTACATTCACTTTGTCACATTCTGGAAGAATTTTGTAAGTTTTAGTGAGGTCACCCCTCATTCTTCAAAACTCCAGAGAGTACAGATCCAGTTTCCTCAATCTCTGTCCTCATAAACAATTCTATCATCCCAGAGATTAATCTAGTTAACCTCTATAAACATGAGAAAGGTACAAGAGTAGGCCACTTGGTCCGACCATTCATTGAACAAGGCTTGGTCTGATTTTAACCTCAAATCTACATTCCTGCATATCTCCGATAATCTTTCATCCCCCTACAACTTCCTTAACAATTTTTAAAATTCTGCACTACTGCCTTTTGAAGGAGGGAATGTCAAAGATTCAACCCTCTCAGAGAAAAATGTTTCCTCATTTCTGTTTTAAATGAACACCCACTTATTTTTAAAATATGACCCCTATTTCTGGTTTCTCCCATTCATGAATGTCTCCTGAGCACAAATTGTATTGAACCCATGCACACTTTAACAACTTTTTCCCCTTAATAAGAAATTCAGTCTTGATTTGTTTGGACAAAGTGAATTTTCAACATGGCTTTTTAACATTTGTTGTCTGTGTAACCATTTGCCAGTCAAATGTTGTCAATAATAAATATTTCTAAACTTCATGATGAGACAGAATATTGCCAAATGTTAATTCAATATAAGGGTTTTCAAACTTATTATTATGAGCCTTTGTGGTTTAAGTTAGGTGATAATAAAGTTAATATTGAACCTGAAGATTTGTAACACCACATTGGTTTAAGAGTGTATTCTTTTTTTGTGAGCAATTTGTGGAGAAATCAACTATTGTCATAGACTGAGACAGCATGAAAACAGACCCTTCAGCCCACCATGGCTGTGCTGAACAGCAAATACCAGTGATTTGGAGGTGCCAGTGTTGGACTGGGGTAGACAAAGTTAAGAATCAGACAACACCAGGTTATAGACCAACAGGTATATTTGGAAGGACTAACTTTCGAAGCACTGCTCCTTCATCAGGTGGTCATCAAAAGCTAGTGCTTCCAAATGCACCTGTTGGACTATAATGTGGTGTTGTGTGATTTTTAGCAAATACCAAACTACACTACTCCTATTTACTAGCACTTGGTCCATAGTCTATTATGCCCTCGCATTTTAAGTGCTCATCCAGTAGCTACTTAAATGTTGCGAAAGTACCTGACTCAACCCCTTTCCCAGGCAGCATGTTCCATATTTCTACCACAATCTGGGTCAATGTTTTTTTCTCTCAGATCTTCTGGAAGCCACTTAATCCTCACTTAGACATCTGCCATGGGGAAAAGATTCTCACAATCTACCCTGCCTATGCCTCATAATTTTGTCATACCTCAATGAGATTGCCTGTCAGCCTCCTCTGCTTCATGGGAAACAAACTCAGCCCATCCAATCTCTCATAATTGAGACTTTTCATTCCAGGCAACAACTGGTGAATTTCCTCTGCATCCTGTCCAGTGCAAGCACATCTTTATGATAGAGTGATGACAAGAACTGTTTACAGTATTCCATCTTTGGTCTAACCAAAGTTTTATTTAGTTGTAACAAGACTTCCTTGCTCCTATAGTCTCCTATAATATTGAAACTTCAACCACTTTACCATCTTCATTCCTGAGAATTAGGTCTAGCACTGCGCTGTCTCTAGTAGGATTATCCACAAAAAGCTCTTCTGGGTACATCTGAAAAATGCCACCCCATCTAATCCTTTCACACTCAGGCTATCCCAGTTAATGTTAGCAAACGTAAAATCCCTGACAACCTTAACCCCTGGTTTTTTCACTCCTTTATGTGATTTGCCTACATATCTGTTCTTCTATATCCCCTTAGCTGTTGGGAGGCCAGTAGTAATGGCCATGTTTTTATTTTTAAGGTGTACCCAGATGACCTCATTTGAAGACCCTTCTAGTAGATCTTCCCTTATTACTGCAGTGATGGTTTTTCTTTATCAATAATGCTCTGCCTCCATCTCTCTTCCATTTCCCTTTCATGCCTGAAACCTCTATTTTCTATATAACTTTGTACACAAATTTATCATGTAGAAAATGTGTTGTTTCTACTATCTAAATAATGCTTGCTGATTTATTCAATGAAATTACATGACCATCAGTGTGATTACTTGTTCTGGGAAAGGTGATTGAAAGATTGCGGTGGAATCTGATGCAATCCTTCTCTGTATTAGCAAGTTGGAAGAAAAAAAGAACTTGCAAGTATGAATTGCTAAGTACGTAAATTATTCAGATAGAATTGTTGATAGCCAGTTTGTGCTCATGTCAGATGACACATTTTAATACTTAAGCAGTAATACAAAATATTGATTAGAAGAAAACGTTCAAATGTTTTATTTTGTTACTTAATTATATTTCTTGTTTTTGTTCTTGCTCACAGTATTCTTAAAATATTCTTCTAAAACATTGACATATTTTTCACAGGAGAAACTGACCTTCCTTCATAGTTTGTACCAGCGACTAGTAGCAGGCTGTGTCGTCATGAAGCAACCAAATGGCATGTTGGCAAAATTTTCTTGGCCAGAGCTATGCACCATGCTGCAAGAGAACATTGATATCCTTACTTCAGATCTGAACAGAGCTAATGAAAAGGTAACTTGCTTGAGTTTGCAAATTATTTAACCAATGACATTTGTCTGTACCACAGCGAGACTTCTTTTAGTCAACTTTTTTCAAAAGGAATTTTCTACTTAATAATTCAGAAACATAAATTATAATTTGTCTCCAGCACAGTTTAGATGCTATATCTGAGGGGGTGCAAATGTAGTTGAAGTCTGAGTTAATACTCCAGGCACCATTGGTCCCACAAACAAATGTGAATGTTGTTATATACTTTTCTCAGGTTTGCTAATTCCACTACTGAAAATTAGCCATACGGACCTAATTAAAGGAAGATAGATTGGTCTAAGTTTTACCAAAAAGAAAATTTAAAGCTTTTATGCATTTTTAGTAATAAAACAGAATCTCATTCACAGTACATAAGAATATACACCTGCAAAATAACTCGTATTAGTGTAAATCCATGCTGTCCTCCATTGTGCCCAATTTGAGGATGCAGATCAAAAATAAAATTGACATCACCTTGTAATGTACTTGATATTGCCCAGTAATCTACAAGCCGCCATCATTTCCACTCATGATTGAAGAATACAGTGTTAAACTGAAGTAGGAATCAATGTGTGATTCAGAGGTTTAGCATAGTTAATTGAAATTGGTGGTACAGATTATTCTTGAGAAAGCTTTTTTGATGGTACAGTGGATTGCTGTGTAGACATATCTAAAACCTAAACATTATTCCTGTTCAGACTAAGCTAATGATGTGGGCTCCTCTCTGTTTGTAGCAAGAAGTGGAAATAATTGGGCAATGCTTGCTCCCTTCTTGCCACCTCACCAATTAAGTGCTTGGCAATGTGGTCCATTGGGATTTTCTTAATTTACCAGCAATTAAGATTCTTAAATGGTCTCTGCAGGCAAGAAAAATGACTGGTTTTCCCTACTAGGTAACAGATGATCTGCCTGACACTTTGAAGGATGGAGCATTATTTGCTAAGCTGGGGGCAATTGGAGGCAATGATGGTGAACAAGGTGGTACCTACAGAATGCAAATCCCTGCCCTAGTCTGTAGCCTACCGATCCATGTTGTCCTATGGCCTCCACTTTTGAGAAGCAAAATAAAACATCTACCTTCTCACCTGAGGATTGGACCTCAACCAAAGATATTTAAGACTCTAACGTTGTTGACCTCCATAAATTTGAAAGCTTCTGCAATTGCCAAGGCCTAGATAGTTCAAATGGCCTCTTGTTCAGCTCTTAATAACCTGATTGGGTATGAAATGTAGTGATCTTTCTGAGCATTGTCGGTAACTTAGTCAATATTTAACAAACCATAAAAGATTCATAAAGAGAAAATCTCACTTTGAGTGTAATGAATTTGGATTATTTTAATACTGCATTCAATGACTGTCGAAAAATTGAAGTTCTAATAAATCAATCTTCAGGGATGAAATTTGGATGCCACTTGAATTTAATTCGAATACTAATGATGTTGCATGGATACATGGTGGAGAGGGGATATTACTTTTTTTTGATCTATTTTGTACTGGTGTTGTTACCTAAAATAAATATTTGTAAATTTGAAATTTTTCACAGTCTTATTGCACTAGCTCAAAAGCAAAACTTACAGGTTTTGTAAAATAGAAAAAAAACCCATTCTTACGACTGTTTGACCTCAGAATTTCAGTTCTGGATTTTATTTATCAATTGCTAATTGAATTGATGACCGTTCAAAAAACACTTAATGTTTTATTTTGAGGTTTTGCGAAAACAACACATGTTTTTTGTCAAAAAAGAAACTGATAACATTCATATTCAGATAACTGCACTAAGTTATCAGTAATAGTCAAGTAACACCTAATTTGTGTTTCGCCAGGGCCATTCAGCTCCTGACCTCACTACTGCCTTGTTTCAAACACTCATTTGACTCAGTGTTGCACCAAGGAGCCCTAGCAAAACTGGAATGAGTGGGTATTAGAAAGCAAACTCTCTGTTGGTTTGAGTCATACTTCATAGGTAGATGTTGCGGTTGTTGGAAGTCAGTCTTCTCAGCTCCAGGACATCTCTGCAGGAGATCATTATGGTAGTGCCCTTGGCCCAACCATCTTAGCTGCTTCATCAATGACCTTCTCTTTATTATAAGGTTAGAAGTGGACAATGATTGAACAATGTTCAACACCATTCATGACTCTTCAGACACAGAAGCAGTTCATGTTCAAATGCAACAAAATATGGGCAATATCCTGGCTTGGAGAAAGTGAGGACTGCAGATGCTGGAGATCAGAGCTGAAAATGTGTTGCTGGAAAAGTGCAGCAAGTAAGGCAGCATCCAAGGAGCAGGAGAATCGACGTTTTGGGCCTGAAACGTCGATTCTCCTGGCTTGGATTGACAAATGGCAAGTACCATTCATGCCATACAAATGTCGAGCAATGGTCATGTGCATTAAGAGGCAATCTAGTCACCAGCTTGACATTCAATTGTGTTACCGTTACTGAATCCCACATTATCGACATCTTTGGGGTTACCATTTTAAAAAAACTCAACTGGACTTTGTTTGGTATGCTTTCCTTTACTGGTCAGAGTATTGAGTACAGGAGTTGGGAGGTCATGTTGTGGCTGTACAGGACATTGGTTAGGCCACTTTTGAAATATTGTGTGCAATTCTGGTCTACTTCCTACTGGAAAAAAATGTTTTGAAACTTGAAAGGGTTCAGAAAAGATTTACAAGGATGGTACCAGTGTTGGAGGATTTGAGCTACAGGGGGAGGTTGACTAGGCTGGGGCTGTTTTCCCTGGAGCGCCGGAGGCTGAGGGGTGACCTTATAGAGGTTTATAAAAGCATGAGGGGCATGGATAGGATAAATAGACAAAGTCTTTTCCCTGGGTTGGGAGAGTCCAGAAAGGCCATAGGTTAAGGTTAGAGGGGAAAGATATAAAAGAGACCTAAGGGGGCAACTTTTTCACACAGACAGTGGTACGTGTATGGAATGAGCTGCCAGAGGAAGTGGTGGAGATTAGTACAATTGCAACATTTAAAAGGCATCTGGATGGGTATATAAATAGGAAGGGTTCGGCGGGATATGGGTCAAGTGCTGGCAGGTGGGACTAGATTGGGTTGGGATATCAGGTCAGCGTGGACGAGTTGGACCGAAGGATCTGTTTCTATGCTGTACATCTCTATGACTGTCTATCACCAAAACACAGTGGTTCCAAAACCAGGTCAGAAGCTAGGAATATTTAAGCAAGTAATTCATCTCCTGACTCCACTATCAATAGGACACAAGTCAGGAGTGTGATGTAATGCACCCCACTTGCCTCGATGAGTGCAACTCCAACAACGATCAAGAACTTTAACACATCCAGGACAAATATCCTTCCACCATCAATGCTCAGTACACACTAACTCCATATACAAGATGCACTTTAGAAATTAAGCAAAGATCCTGAAATATCAATTTCCAAACGGCACGGTGATTCAGTGATTAGCACTGCTACCTCACAGCGCCAGGGTCCCAGGTTTGATTCCAGCCTCGGCGACTGTCTGTGTGGAGTTTGCACATTCTCCCCATGTCTGCGTGGGTTTTGTCTGGGTGCTTCGGGGGGACGGGGGGGTTTCCTCCCACAGTCCAAAGATATGCAAGTCAGGTGAATTGGCCATGCTAAATTGCCCATTGTTAGGTGCATTATTCAGAGGGAAATGGGTCTGGGTGGGTTACTCTTCGGAGGGTTCGTGTGGACTGCTTGGGCCGAAGGGCCTGTTTCCACACTATAGGGAATCTCATCTAATCAAATGCACAATCGCTTCCATCTGGAAGGACCAGGACAGTTGGTCAATAGCAACTGCAAGCTACTCACCATCCTGACTTGGAAATATATTGCTGTTCCTTCACTGTCGCTGGGTCTAAATCCTGGAATTCCCTTCCATGTGGGCTGCAGCAGTTCAAAAAGGCAGCTCACCACCTCGTTTTCAAGGGCAACTAGGGACAGGCAATAAATGCTGGGCACCCAGTGACACCTGCATCCCACGTAAATAAAAAAAATTCTACTCAGTTTTTTTTAACAGTGGTTACACTCATTATTGTCATATTCACAAGACATAGAGATCACAAATTATCTTATCAGTGTTGCTTGGCATCAACATTTGAAATTTAGATCAATGAATTAGATTGATTTTTTTTGTTGTCACATGTACTGAGCTACATTGGAAAGTGTTGTTTTGTGTGCTCTTCTGGCAGATTGTACCATACAACGTGCATCAAGTAGCAGAACAGAGTGCAGAATACAGTGTTACAGCTGCAGAGAAGGTGTATGTGAATATATATAATATATTTATAGAGAGAGAGATTAGAATTAATATTTGAGAAGTCCATTCAAAAGTATGACAATGGGGAAGAAGCTGGTCTTGATTCTATTCATATGTGTATTCAAATTTTTATATCTTTTGCCTTGATGGAAGAGGTTGGAAGAGAGTATAACTGAGATGGGAGAGATCTTTGATTATGTTGGCTATGTTCCCGAGGCAGTGGGAAGTATAGATGGAGTCAACGGACTGGGCTGTTTTCATGATTTTGTTTCTTGCAGTCTTAGGAGGAACAATTGCCATACTATGCTGTGATGTATACAGATAGAATGTTTTCTATGGTGCATCTGTAAAAATTGGTCAGAGTCCTGGCAGACATGTCAAATTTCCTTAGCCTCCTGAGAAAATAGAGGTGTTGTGCTTTCTTGACAATTGCATTGACATTGGTGGACCAGGACATATTGTTAGAGATCATCATTCCCAGGAGCTTGATGCTTCCGACCATCTCCACCTCAGCACCATTGATGCAGACCGAGACGTGCCCTCCACTCCACTTCCTGAAGTCAATGACCAGCTGTTTTGTTTTGCTGCCATTGATGGAGAGATTCTTGTTTGTACACCATGCCACTAAGCACCCAGTCTCTTGTAATTCAGTTCACCATTATTTGAGATCCGACCTACAATACTCTGCTTGAGTACAGAGAGCTCACTTATTGAACTGAAGTGCAATTCATGGACAGATCCTTGAAAAAGAAATTCTCCAGCTTAGAAACAAAGTGATTTCTTTTCCCTGTCTTGTACTGAAAAGCTTAAAAACAATGTGGTTTAGGTGTACATTTCAATCTTGGAAAGAAAAAGTAAGAATCACAAGACACATTATCAGCAAACTTGTTCGACAAGGTTCCCCATGGGAGACTGATTAGCAAGGATAGATCTCATGGAATACAGGGAGAACTAGGCATTTGAATATAGAACTGGCTCGAAAGTAGAAGACAGACCATGGTTGTGGGTTGTTTTTCAGACTGGAGGCCTGTGACCAGTGGAGTGCCACAAGGATTGGAGGTGGGTCCATTACTTTTCAGCATTTATATAAATTATTTGGATGTGAGCATAAGAGGCATAGTTAGTAAGTTTGCAGATGACAAGAAAATTGGAGGTGCACTGGACAGCGAAGAAAGTTACCTCAGGTTGCAATGCGATCTTGAACAGATAGGCCAGTGGGCTGAGAAGTGGCAGATGGAGTTTAATTTAGATAAATGCAAGGTGTTGCATTTTGGGAAAGCAAATCTTATCAGGACTTATACACTTAATGGTAATGTCCTAGGGAGTGTTGCTGAACAAAGAGACCTTGGAGTCCAGGTTCTTAGCTCCTTGAAAGTGGAGTCGCAGGTACATAGGATAGTGAAGAAGGGTGGTGGAGTCCAGAACTAGAAGCCGTAGGTTTAGAGTGAGATGGGAAAGATATAAAAGAGATCTAAGGGGCAACCTTTTTAAGCAGAGGGTGGTACGAGAATGGAATGAGCTGTCAGAGGAAGTGGTGGAGGCTAGTGCAATTGCAACATTTAAAAAGTATCTGGATGGGTATATGAATAGGAAGAGTTTGGAGGGCTCTGGGCCGGGTGCTGGCAGGTTGGACTAGATTGGGTTGGGATATCTGGGCAGCATGGACGGGTTGGACCAACGGGTCTGTTTCTATGCTGTACATCGCTATGACTCTGTGACTGTAAATGAAATTGGGGCAAAATTTGGCCACACAATCGTGCGTGTATAAGGAGTATAGTAAGGGGCTGGTGCGCAGACTTGAGGGGCAATGATGTTGAGGATTATGGTGGAGGAAGTGTTATTGCCTGTTCTTACTGATTGAGCTGAAAAATGTGTTGCTGGAAAAGTGCAGCAGGTCAAGCAGTATCAAAGGAGCAGGACAATCGATGTTTTGGGCATAAGCCCTTCTTATTTTTCAGCTCTGATCTCCAGCATCTGCAGTCCTCACTTTCTCCCTGTTCTTACTGATTGTAGTCTATGGCTCAGGAAGTCAAGGATCCAGTTACAGATGGGGGTGCTGAAACCTAAATCTTGGAGTTGAGAAATGACTTTGTTTGGAATTGTGGTGTTGAAGGCAGAACTGTCGATGAGCGGAGTGAAAGCATAGTTGAAAATTAGAGGGTTTTTTGGGACAAAAATTAGGAAAATTTATTTTCTGTGAGAGCTATTCAACTTTGTAACTCTGCCTCAGAAGGCTGTGGAAGTAAGGTAATATTTTTAAGATAATGATGGATTCAGGAGAATCAAGCATTGTCATGAGTAGATGGGAAATAGGAATAAGAAACACACAGTTCAGCTATGATCTTAATGAACGGTAGATCAGGTTAAAAGAGTTAAATGGTCTACTTCTCCTATTTTGTACTTAAAAGCTAGAATTTCTTGTTTGAATGCAGGTTGTTTTGTTTTAACATGCGTATCGTGAATGCGAATTCGCTATAAAGTGATTAACAAACTTGGGACACTTTCTATAGTGCAAACTCTTAAAACATGTGCTGGTTGTAATGTGATTACATCACCAACACTTTAAGCACTGTTTCTCAAGTGCGATTTTTATATAATGAGTTCCACAAGAACACAACCAACATTTTGTCGAAGAACTACCTGTGTGTAATGAATTTTATTGGTCTAAAAAAACGAGCATCACTGATCACACGATGCAAATTGTCTACAATTTCTGGAAGGATTCCAATCAGCAGTTACCAGCACCAACATTGAAAGTTTTGCTAACTTTATCTTGCTGCCCCTTCATCAACTTCAAACGGAATTCTGAAATGTCAGCCAACTGCAATTTGAACTCTGATGGAAAATAACATTGACTGGATATAGACAAAAACTTGTCACTTGCCTGAAGTGACAACATGGCTCACTGTTGATGTCAAGCAAATAAATAATAGGTTTAGCAGGGGTATAGAAGCTTAACCTCGATATCCTTGGGGAGGTGCTACAGCCCCATTTATTATTTATGGTGGATACTGGATGGCTAGTCAGAGAAATATAAACAAATATTTGAATTGAACTTGACTTCTAAATGGACAAGTTATCTGTGCAATCATCTTTGGGCCTCTCGACAATTTCTTGATTTGGTTTGATTTACTCATTGTCACGTGTATTTGTTACAAATTACAGTAAAAAATATGATATAGCGTCACCACTCTCCAGCACAATCTTAAAACATAGAAAAATTATCCAAAACATAGAATATAAAGGCAGAAGAATAAAGAAATAAAGAAAACTTTACAGTCCTTCTTGTTAAGTGCTCCGTCATGGGCCCTAGGCCTGATGACCTGACATGAGTCCCTTTGCCATGCCGCTGCTACTGGAATGAAAGTTGCCACTCTTCGGCACTGTCTCATCTTCACCGACAGCCTCGCCAGTGAGTAATCATTGGATCTTGCCAATGCAGCTGCCACTGGGTACCATATTGGCCCAAACTAACTTCCACTTCCCCAAATCTTTTCTGGAAGCAGATGTTGCCAGGTACTCTAACTCACCTCTGCTGCAGCAGCTGTGAGTCAGCACTAGGACCACCTCATCAGTGCAGAAGTTGCCAAGATCCAAACCCTCTCCAACTCCACCACCATGAGTCCATGCTGAGCCCACTCTCCAACCACCACAGTCTGCTCTAGGTCTACTTGCCGCCACCAATACTGACACAGTGATCTGCAATTTCTACCATTATTTCCGTCAGGTAAGGAGCTAGTTATTGTTTACATCAATCTGCAAAGAGTCGAAGGCCTGCTAACTTCATAACCATTCTCCAGGCTGACTAAGCTTGGCTCTCATCTCAACCTCTTTGTATAATCTTTTGATCATTTTCATTCAATGGAAAAATAGATAATGTCTGTTTGCTAAAGTTATCTTGCTGCACCTTCATCAACTTCAAAAGGAATTCTGAAATGTCAGCCAACTGCAATTTGAACTCTGATGGAAAATAACGTTGATTGGATACAGACAAAAATCATGTGAATTTATGTGTATAGCCTTAGTATTAAGTTCTTCTTAATTCTAATTATTTTTCATTTTACGTTTTTCCTTCTATGCTTTTGTGCATGTTGCAACAATCAGCTCCTGGATTTGTATGCGTGAATAATCTTCATGCCGCTTTAAACCCAAAGGATTTAATGCAAAATGCTTTTAAAAAGAACTGTACAAACATAGTTTTAGGACAAATGCGTAATAGCCTTTTCAAACATGACAGAAAGGAAATTTAAATAAACCTTTGTTTGTGGACAAAAAGGGAGATAAATACAATAATTTAATTCACAGTCACTCATGGGTAACCATATATGGATTACAAATATAGGTGAATGCTAAGTAATGAGCTAAGTAAATACCTAATTTTCTTTGAACATTGCAATGTAAGTAGGAAAATTAAATTAGTGTATCATGTTTATTATTACTGTTAATCAATCTCGTTAACCAGCAAAATCAAAGTTATTCTGTGTGAATTTGAAAGAACCTCACAATTCAATATCAAAATTTATACTTACATGGCAAAAACAACAATGATTATTAAGCTACAGGCAAAAAGAATGCCAAGATAGGGATGGCAAAAAGCAAAGAGGATGCTACAGTAGGTTAATGTGCGAGCGCTTTAGCCCAGTTTTAATTTTAGTGCTGACTGGCTAAAGCTATCCACACATAAGCAAGTTGATTTGTAATTTAAGTTTTGTAAATGAGACCTCGTCCCTTTAAGTCTTGTGTTTGCAGGGTTTATGAAAGTCATGTCTACACTTAGATATTTGCTTTTCAAGCTATCAAATCAAAAGATGCAACTCATCTGTTATTTAGTGAGTTTTTTTTCTTGTTTATTTTAATGGTGTAGTTTTCAGAGTATGTTCTCTGAAAGAAAAGGTCAATTTTTTTTTAATCTTCATATGCAAATAGCCATAACTCAGAAGAAGTAAAATGTGCTGATTATTCGTTTTTACCTTTCTGGTCTTTAATGATAAGCAGATAGTTTAACATGAATTTGATACTGTTCTGTAAATGACTAGATTCCTTAGTATAGGTGCATTGATTATTGTTGCATTGTACTCACAAGTTGATGTTGTTACTTTTAGCATTCAGAAATAAAAAAGAGCCCTCTATCGTAACAAATGCAATTTATTTTATGCTACGTTACTGAACAGGCACACACATTTGTGGATGTCGACAGAGCTGCATTGTTAAATATCAAATTTATTGTCAGATATTTGTTTCTAACACTTCATTCATAGTTTCTTTAAAAGTTCATGCTTGAAGTGGGTTTTGTGAACGTTGAGTGGGTTGCTGTGGTATAAAGACACCGAGTTTCTAACTTTAGGCAATGATTGTTGAGCAAGTTCATTTCAGTCTAGGTTCCCTGCTACAATCAAAGAGCATATGATCATTTATGCTGTCAAATAGCAAAGCTGGATTAAAGGGCTGAATGATTAACTTAACTCAATTCTTATGTTTTTATGATGTAGGATGTAGAGTGAAAACAGGCTGCTTGCCCCCCATCAATTTATGCTGGTATTCATGCTGCACTTGAGCCTCCTCTTATCTCCTCTGCCTTCTTCTCCCTCATATACTTGCTTAATTTCTCCTTACAAGACTCTCTATGCTATTCTCTTTCTCTGTGCTATAAAGTTCCACATTCTCTCTCTCTGTTTAAGAGGTTTTTTTTCTGATTTACTTGCATTTATGTAACCTGGTTTGTAATCATTGAACATTTTAAAGCACTGTGTGGCCAATAACATATTCTTCAATTGTAACATAGTTAATTTGGTAATCAGATTTGCACAGCAAACTTTAGTTGTAGATGATACTAGTTGTATAATTAAGTTAATTCACAGTGGCTTTAAGTTTTCTTCTTTATGGAACAAATCTTCGATTGAGATTGGAGATGGAGTGAAGAGGGACTTTCATCTGTCGTTTCAGACAGAATATCACCAATCATTCACTCTTGCTGCTACTCATGCTTCAGAATTTCCTCCACAGTAAAGTCACTGTGTTTCTTCCAGGATTTCTTGTCTGTATTGAAAAATGTGATAATTTATTTTCATACAGTTAATTTGAAGTAAGCGTATTGACCAGAAAATGGGCAATAACTCCTCTGCTGTTCAAAATAGTGCCACGGAATCTTGTGTGCCCACCAATGTTTTGGGCAGCTTGGTCTTGGTTTAATGACTCAACTGGAAGACAACACCTCCAGCATTCCCTCAATGCTCATGTGTTGGACAAGGGCTACCCATGATTTTCTGACTCTGAGGCAAGGGTATTACTAATTGAATCACAGCTGACATGCATATTGAAACAGTGGAATGTTGTTAAAAGTGGAAAGGACCTAATTTCAACCACTTGTATCAACACTATCCATTGTGTGTTTGTTACAAAGTACTAAAACACGACACTTCAATGAGGTAGGGTCCAGTGATATGAATAGCATTTTCCCTTAAATGACCTTGTCATATTTTATAAGTTTCCTGAAGAAGGGCTTATGCCCAAAACATCAATTCCCCTGCTCCTTCAATGCTGCCTGACATGCTGTGCTTTTCCAGCAACACATTTTTCAGCTCTGACCTCTAGCATCTGCAGTCCTCACTTTCTCCATATTTTATAAGTTGGCGGTCTGCTTGCCCTTGTAATCTATTGTTTGTCTATTTAGATGTAAAGCTATTGTACTGTGTATTTCTTAAATCTGGCCAGGACTGGCCTTGCAGTTTGATGTTCTGAATTGTGTTAATTCCCTTCTGTTTCTCTGTCATAGAGATATGCAGCATGGAAACAGGTCCTTTGGCCCAATTCATCCATGACAACCAGGTTTTTCTAAACTGAACTAGCCCCGTTTTCCTGCATTTGGCCCAAAGCCCTCTAAACGTTCCCTATCCATGTACCTGTCCAAACGTCTTTTAAATATTGTAATTGTACCTAGGTCTACCATTTCCTCTGGCAGCTTGTTCCATATATGCTCCAACCTCTGTATGAAAAAGTTGCCCATCATATCACTTTTAAAGCTATCCCCTCTTGAACTTAAAACTGTGTCCTCCAATTTTGGATTACCTACCGTGGGAAAAAGACCTTGGCTATTCACCTTATTGATGCCCCTCATGATTTTATTAATCTCTATAAAGTCACCCTTCAACCTGCTATGCTTAGGGAAAGAAATCCCAACCTATCTATCCTCTCCTTTTAACTCAAATGTTTCAGTCTCAGTAACATCCTTGTAAATCTTTTTCTTTTTTGTACCCTTTGCAGTTTGATAATATCCTTCTTATAGCTAGGCAACCAGAATTGTACGCAATATTCCAAATATGACCTTACCAATGTTTTGTACACCCATAACATGACGTCCCAACGCCTGCACTCAATGCATCTGTCTAAGATGGAGGTAAAGCTCTCTGTGAGGATACTGGGATGGTGGCAAAGTAGGCAGTGTTCAGGCTCCTGAGCCCGTCTGCTCCATTCTGGCCGCTTTCTCCCATCTTTTCTTCCCCTTATTGTCCGTGGCGGAGAAGGTGATATCATGGAGGAGGGCTGGAGGGGGACTCTTGGTGAGGCAGTGGCAGCCTAGCCTGGCAGCAGAGCCAGGGACTCCTGGTTATGATAGGACCAAGCTAGGGACTTCTCAGCTGAGCCACTGGTTGTGGTAGGCGCCTAGCAGAGACTCTTGCTTATCGCCATGACCGCAGCAGCGGAAGCAGAGCCTCCGGGTTTCAAAGTGAGAGGGGGATCCAGCAGGGGTCCCGGCGTTAACGACGTTGGCTCAGTGTTGAAGAGAAGGCACCTGAAGAATGGTGACTCTAACATTGGTGGGTCTGGTGTAGGTGGCAGTGAGGTGGTGGAATTTAGGTGGTAGAGCAGGTGTCATTGCTGAGCCGGCTCAGGACTCAGGATTCATGGCAGAGGCGGTGGAACGAAGATGTACACTCTTTCAGCTGTTTATTGTTCTTTTTATTTTCAAGCTATTCAAAATGATGTCTGTGGCAATGAAGCTCTTCACTGTGTTTTACTGTATTATTCTATGTAAAATACAAGTGACAATAAATCACTCTAGTCTTTATCTGCTTTCTCTTAAATTCTAAATACCTTAAACTAAATGACATTTGTATTAATTTGTAATTCAGTGACAATGTGCTTATAAATCACAATTTCCTAATTCCCGTACTTTCAGTTGTGTGCTTCTGCAGATTTGCTAACAATTCATTGTTTACAATGTTGCATTTTCTTACCCTCGCATGGGTTATACTTGAGTGCATTTGCCATTAGTCTAGGGTTTAAAGGCATAAGAGGACAGTATTTAAGGACAATAATAAATTAAAATGACATCATGGTAATGGTGTCTTTACTTTACACAAAGCTGTTTCAACAGGAAAAAAACTCTAAATTGAGGACTAAAGGCTTTATAAATTGTTTGTAAACTTATCGTTGGTCAGAGTCTCCAATGATTGTATTCCACTATTCTGCATTGTACATGTACTAAATTGCTTTTTAATCCTGTAAAAATAAATTTATTTATAGGCCTAGTGTAAAACTGAACAGTCTTTATGGGTGGTTGGTATTTTGAAATATCATTGACATTAATACAAAGAGTGGACATGTCTTGAACTTTCACACATTTGTTCAACACAGTCAGTATCACTCACTTGATCCAATGTGCCTTGGTTCTAGCAAGTCAGGTGAGTTTTTTGGTTGAAAGATTAGGGCTGGTCATTTAATGTGTATTTAACATGTCATGGCTGTAAAGAAGTTGACATGTACATAGAAAACAATTCATGCAAAATCATGTCTGGAGCAGGGAAAATGGGGCCATTTTGTAGGTTAGCCTGGTAAATATATTGAAGCATCCTATATAAGTTGCAAGCATGTATTTTGAAAATACTGTGTTGTAGAATGTTACATTTCAGGCCAAGAATGACTACTTTCATATTCATTACTCATTTTCACCTATCGATTTTCACAGTGTAAATGAAGTGAAGCTTATTTAGTTATTTGATATTAGAAATCTGTATGCATTTATATCTATAAAGAACATTCCTAATAGTTTGCACATGTTCACACCTGGCTGTTTGGGGAATAGTTAGACGTGATATTACTCAACTGTGAACTGTACATTTCTTTCAAATAAAAGTTTATGGATCAGAATTATATTTATGATCTGAACAAGGCATTTAAGATAATTGGTTCTAAATCTTAATTGTGGAAATCACAGGAGTCATACTTGGAGCACATTTGTCGAAATAAGGATGAAACTATACATCAACTGCAGCAAAGCCAAGAAGCTACCTTCAATAAACTAACCGAACAGATGAAGGAACGAGAGGCTAATTGGAAAAAACAGAAGACAGACTTGGAGGAGCATTATACTGGACTCCTTGGGGAAATTCATTCAAGAGCACAGGTAATATCAGCATAATTAAACTGATAATGGCTCAGGGAGATAAATAATAGTTGCCTTAGTTGTCCTCAATTTGTTTCCAATACGTACACCCACTTGTTTATGTACGGTTGAAAATTGATGTTAAACTCGCCAGTTTGTCCTCTGGTCTGTAGATAGTGAGCAATAATTAGAGCTAACGTTTTTAAGTATGAGGGCAAACATATTAGGTCTCAGCCAGCACCCTACTCCCACTGCTGGAAAGAAAATGACACAGTTGCTCATCTATCAACTCATTTAAGAGCTGACAAGTGAGGGTGTGTCTGCTTCTTAGCAAATCAGACCTCAGGGCTGATATCCTAAATCCACATTCAGAGACAGAAAGCATCTGGTCTTATGAGTCAACTGGTTAAGGCCTACTCCTTAGGGGATCTGATGGCTGGAAGTATTTATTTTGGGAGGGATTTGGGGAAACTTGTTTGAGGTTTGGAAGCAAAGACAGTGAGCTGGATTTCAAAGGTCACCTTCTTGCTCCCATCCTTTTCCTCCAAATACCCCAGACCACAGACTGGAGCAATTGGAGGCATCCCACTAATCTGGTAGGCAATTAGCCATGATACCCCAGTCAGAAAAACTAGTTGTCTTTCTCGCCTGCCAGGTGGCATCTTAATTAACCACTTAAGGATCTTAATTGGTGGCAGTTTGAGAAGGTTGTCCAAGGACCTTGTGATACAGTACTTAATTATTCAGGTGCTGAGAATGGGATGGGTTTCTGTCTATGGCTAATTTTCTCAATTGTTTCTCTTTCTTGCAACCTCTCTCATTCCTTCCAGAGAAAGGAAAATCAAAATGAATGTTTCATTATCAAATGGAAGGTTATGAAATAGTAACTCTGTTTCCGTCTCATCAAGTGCTGCCAGCTGCACATTTCCTTTTTTCATGTTAGACTTCCAGCAGCTGCATTATTTTGCCTTCTCTCTTCCAGTCATATTGTTGCTCCATCTTTTCACTCCCACCAGTGTTTATTGTTGCTCCAATAACAAAGCCTCAACTCTGTCAGAAAATGAACATGGGAAGGATAGATCTTTCTGTTGTAATTTCTATCAGAAGGCAGATAGGAACTGAACCACTTGCTGTATTAACTCAAAATTAGGCTGGGGATATTTGACTGAGGCTCATAACGTCTCAAATAGTTTCTCACAATTCGAATTGAAAAATAGCACACTGTTACAGGCAATGCTGGTTTATATAATGGGTTATGTCACTGGACTTGGAAAGTATGGTCTGTATCACAAAGCACTGAGTGGAACACTCTGAGCACAAATCATATTGAAGTTCAGCTTTAAAAATAGCAGGTCTTTATGAACAAATTATGACTATTATCAGTATAACTATGCTTGAAATGGTCAAATAAACTGTAAAAATACAAATTAAAAACAAAACATTCTAGATGCTGGAGATTGGAAATAAAGCGCAAAGTACAGTAGAAGCTCAGCAGATCTGGTGGCATCAGTCGAGAAATAGTTAACATTTTGATTCTTTAGAACCGCTGTAAAAAGCTCCATTTCTTGTCTTTGCCCTTCAAAAAAAGAAACCTGCTATCCTTACACAGTCTGGACTTTATGTGACTCCAGACCTACACCAAAACTGATTCTTAACTGCTCTCTGACAATAGTCTGTTTAAATGTTGTCAAGGAGGTCTATCACTACATTCTTTAAGCTTTTGGAATAGACAAGAAATTGTGAAGAAATTTCAAGGAAAAGTACAAGAGTCCAAATCCTCAATTGATGTGCAGATAATTAAACTACCTCTTTGCCTAGTAATTAGCACTTCTCAGGATTCTACAAGGATCTTGCCACTGCTCAGTACTCCGTTCTTAATCAACAGTTCCTTTGTTAAATACCAAAACGAGCTTCAATCGCAAAATGTTTTCCCCCACAGTCCATGCCTGACCAATTGTAAATCATCAATGAATTAATCCAATATCTGGTTTTCTGAGGGATTCTTTTCATGTCATGTCCTCCAAAATTCCAATTCTCTTGCAGCATCAGATTACAGCAATGACCCCTGGTACACAACAACTAAACCAAAAGACCATATGATGTAGGAGCAGATGTAGGCTACTTGGCCCATTGAATCTGTTCTGCTATTCTGTATCATCCTCACCACTTGCTTTCCCACCTATTGCCGATAACATTGTACATTCACTTCCATTCGCTTCTTGAAAAATTAATACAGTGCATCTGCTATCTCTATACATCTCTTAAATATCTATGTTGCAGCGCATCAGGTCCAGGGGACTCATAGCTTTTATCTTCATTATTTTCCAGTATCTTTTCCTTTTAATTATAGTTGTTTTATTTTCATTTTCCAGCATTTGACCCCTATCCTTCCAGACTCTTCCTATTCATATACCCATGCAAATGCCTTTTAAATATTGTAATTGTACCAGCCTCCACCACTTTCTCTGGCAGCTCATTCCATGCATACGCCACCCTCTGCGTGAAAAAGTTGTCCCTTAGGCTCAACATTTATGTTCTGCCTTCATTATTTTGGTCACCTTTTGTTAGTCATTAAAACTTTCCCAATCTTTTGGTTTACCACTAATCTTTGCCACATTGTTTTTTTTTCATTCAACCTGATGCTAACCTTAACCTTCCTGGTTAATGCTGATTGCTTATCACCTTTCTGGAATCCTTCTTTCTCGCAGGGATATATTTTTGTTGTGAGTCTTGAACTATTTTCTGAAATATCTGCCATTCTTCAACCAGTTTTACAGCTAAACTGATTTCCTAGCTGACTCCAGCTAAATCTGCCCCTACTCTTTTATAATTGTCTCTATTTAAGCTTAGCACAATTGTCTCAAACCCAGGTTTTTCACTCTCAAACTGAATGTTAAGTTCAATTATGTTGTGGCTACTATTTCCTGGGGATCGTTTACGCTGAGATCATCTATTAAACCTGCCTCATCACAGAAAACCAGATCTAGAATAGACTGTTCATTAGTTAGATCTATAACATATTGTTCGAGAAAACTATCCTGAATATTCTATGAATTGTTCCTTGTGACTTCCTCTACCAATCTAACTATCCAAATCTACATGAAGATTAAAGTCAGCCATCATTAACATGCTGCCTTTTTACATGCCCTCCTTATCTCCTGATTTATTATCTTGTCTTTCAATATAGCCATGTTCAGGAGCCTATAGATTAACGCCAAAGTCTTCTTCCCCTTGTTGTTCTTACCTCCATGCATGAGGATTCTAAATCTTACAACCCATGATTATTTTTGCTATCCTGTTTATGCCCTGCTCTGAGTATCTATCCTGTGCCAATAGATATTTTGAATCATGAGGAACACAATACTGCATGGTCACTGACAAACAGTACTGTACAACTTGTCCAAAACTAATAGTTTATCCAGAAGCATTTAATCCTGAATTGGAAAATGATCAGAAAAATAATTCTGTTGCTCAACATTCTTATACACTGGATGTAGTCATATTTTCCTTTGACATAATCCCTGTTCAAACTTTCCAGAGAATCTGACTGGCAGTAATTCTGTTCTGAACCAGATGAAATTATTCATTATATTCTTGGAATTTTTTTTCCTTTCATTCTTCACTTATACTGTAAGGGAGATTTTAGATTTTGTTTTGCTATTTGCAACTAGGCTTTGTAGGTTAATTAAGGATCCTATAACCAGCAAGGAATTTTTCAGACTCTGGCAGCATATAGTATAGTTTTGCCATATAAAGGATAAAAGTACAGGGAATCTCATTATAGGCAAAGAGGAAAGCAAAGGACAGGAAGAAAAGAAACCAAGTGCTAGAGAAATTAGGCAAGTCTGGCAGCATCTATCAAGAGAGAAACAAAGTTAATGCTTTGAGTCCAATGCCAGATAAAGGACATTACCAAGCAGCTACAGGACTTTGTTTTGGAGCATGGTGATCAGTTAGAGGTCCTTTTTCACGTTAGTTCTAATGACTTTGTTAGGGCTGAGAATCTGAGCAGCTAGTTAGGAGACTGAAAGGCAAGACTTTAGAAGCCATGGTCTCTGGATTGGTCCCAGTCCCACATAATAGTGAATGTAGAAAAAGGAAAATTGAGTGATTGAACTCATGGCTGGAAAATTGGTTTAAGAGAGTGGGCATCAGATTTATGGGACATTGGACCAATTCTGGAAAGATATGAGTTACACAAACTGGTTTTCTCCACTTGAGCAGTACTGGAATAAATATACTTGCTGGGAGATTTGCGACTGGTGTTGGGGACGACTTAAACCAAATTAACAAAGGGGTGGAAACCTGAGGGAAAATTCAGAGCACAGAATGAAAGGAGGAAACTTAAGAAGTGATTCTGAGGAAGCAGAGGTTAAAAAAATGTACCTTTCATAAAATTCACACTATTAGATAATATATCTGTATTTGCAAGAAATACAATGAATAGATTTTGATAAGGTGAGGGTACAGAATGCGGCAGAATTATATCAGTGCGTTAACATAGACTTGGCTGAAATAAGGGCAAGGTTGGCAACTCACCCTCCCTGGAGAAAAAATTGTCAGACAACATAGAGAAGGAGATTTTAAAAAAATATAGCTGTGAGGAGGAAAGGTTGTACTAAATAAAGCACTGAATGAGGCCATTTGGATTGAATTCAGAAGCAAAACTGGGGCAGACGCACTGCTAGAATTGTACTATAAATGTCCAAATAGTAGAAGGGTTAGGGGGCAAAATATGTTGACAAATTTCTGAATGCAAAAAGAACATGGCAATAATAGTTGGGAATAATTATCAATTGCAATGCGAACAGTGTGGAAGACATAGATGGCACAAAATTTTTGAACTGCATTCAAGAGAATTTTTTTTTTCAGCCAGCATTTATCAGGCCCAATGAGAGACAGCACAATTATAGAATTGTAGGAAATGAAGCTGGGCAAATGGATGAAGTAGCAGTGGATGGCCATTTTGCAGATAGTGATCCTAATAGAATGAGATTTAGTATAATTATGGAACGGGAATAATATAGAACAGGAGTAGAAGCTCTAAGTTAGGGGGAGGGAAACTTCATACAGCTGAGGGATGATCTCACAACAGACCAATGATTACAGCTACTTGAGGAAAGTCGGTGACAAATCATGGGAGGCATTCAAAAGTGAGATACTATGGGTGCAGTGCAGACATGGCCCCACAAGAAAGTGGCTGGTACGATCAAATCTAGAGCCCATTGGTTACTCAATAGCAAACATGCTAATGTAAAGCAGAAAAAATGCATCAATTATTATCATAAAAATGAAGTAATACTTTAGGAAGCTTTGACGAGTACTGAAAGTACAATGGAGAATTGAAAAAAAGAAAGCAAAGAGAGAATGTGAAAAAATTGGCAAATAAAATCAAGACATATCTAAAGATGTTTTATCAGTACATTAAGAGTAAGAGTGTGTAAGGGGTTGGACCAATTAGAATGTTCATGGAACTTTGACAGAAGATCTGGACAGTGTTTGTTATGAGTATTTTGTCTTTGTCTTTACAAAGGAGTGCAATGATGCAGACTTTCTCTTGAGAGGGAGTGTGAAATATTGTGAAATATGAAGAAAATGCAAGAGTAAATACTGATATACGATCCTTTATCCGAAATTGTTGGGGCCAGCTGTTTTTCAGAATTCAGAATTTTTGGGATTTTGGAACAAATGTAGCGCCTCCCCTGTAGGGTCCAGGGCAGCACCCTACAATCAAACATCAATACTGCAGCAAAAACCTAGACTCATGATAAGTGGGGTAGACAAAGGCTAGGAACACTACTACAGTTTATATATAGTGTAATATACTGATAAATGAATATATAGACCATAAATACTCAAGGTCATTTTATTTCCAGAAAAAAACGTTCCAAGTGAAACATTTGGTAAAACTTAAACATACACGGTTTCAACACTATGGCAGGTGGCGTTTTTAAAAACTTATTCAAGTGTCATCTGTATCATTAACATAGGTTTCTGCTTAAGTAATAAGTTGGGAGGTCATGTTGCGGCTGTACAGGACATTGATTAGGCCATGTTGGAATATTGCGTGCAATTCTGGTCTCCTTCCTATTGGAAAGATGTTGTGAAACATGAAAGGATTCAGAAAAGATTTACAAGGATGTTGCCAGGGTTGGAGGATTTGAGCTACAGGGAGGGGCTGAACAGGCTAGGGCTGTTTTCCCTGGAGCATCGGAGGCTGAGGGATGACCTTATAGAGGTTTAGAAAATTATGAGGGGCATGGATAGGATAAATAGACAAAGTCTTTTCCCTGGGGTCGGGGGGTCCAGGACTAGAGGGCATAGGTTTAGGCTGAGACGGGAAAGATATAAAAGAGACCTAAGGGGCAACCTTTTCACGCAGAGGGTGGTACGTGTATGGAATGAGCTGCCAGAAGATGCGGTGAAGGCTGGTACAATTGCAACATTTAAGAGACATTTGAAGTGGAATAGGCAGTGTTTGGAGTGATATGGGCCGAGTGCTGGCAGGTGGGACTAGATTGGGTTGGGATATCTGGTCGGCATGGACAGGTTGGACCGAAGGGTCTGTTTCCATACTGTACATCTCTATGACTCTACAATTGAGTAAATTGCCATAATCTCTTGGTCACTGATAAATGAATGTTGTTCAAGGCTAGCAATTAACTGATCACACATTTTCACCTTATTGCCTATGGGGACTTTTTTCAACCATGTTCACAAAGTCAGCACCATCATCACTACTATCCTCACTCTTATATGTATTTAATACCATTTCAGCAATTTTCCCATCACCCAAGGAATGCTCGACAGGTGCATCATTGTTAATGTTCAGTATTTCTTTGATTTCAGCTTCCTTTCGTTTATTTACACTTTTGTCCAATAAACTTTGTGCATAAGTTACAAGATTTGCTATCATCTTTTTCTCTTCAGTATCACAAAATCCTTCAAAGTCTTCATCTATAGGTTCATTTACATTAAACATCGTTGTAGGCCACAGTCTGTGCCAAGCATTTGTTAATGTTGATTTATCAACATCCTTCCAAGCATGAGCAACTGTGTAAATGGCATCTTTAACACTAAATTCTTTCAGGAAGTCTTGAATTCCTGCCTGTTTGTTGACAGCAGCAAGCATACAGTTTAAAAAATAGTCTTTATGCTTGCTCTTCACAAAGCGTAAAATTCTTTGGTCACAAGACTGTATTACAGTTGTCGCATTAGGGAGCAAGTAAATGCCGAAAACGTTATTTTCACAAAAAGTTTGTCAGGGGGATTTGTGGAGCAGTTGTCCGGGAAATTTTACGTGGGCCCCAGCTATGCCTGCCTCTTTGTTGGATATGTGGAACAGTCCATCTTCCACAGCTACACTGGCACCACCCCCACCTTTTCCTCCACTACATCGATGACTGTATCGGCGCTACCTCGTGCTCCCATGAGGCGGTTGAACAGTTCATCCACTTTACTAGCACCTTCCACCCCGACCTCAAATTTACCTGGACTGTCTCAGACACCTCCCTCCCCTTCCTCGACCTCTCCATTTCTATCTCGGACGACCGACTCAACACAGACATTTACTATAAACCGACTGACTCCCACAGCTACCTAGATCCCACCCTGCCCCCTGTAAAAACGCCACCCCATATTCCCAATTCCTTCGCCTTCGCTGCATCGGCTCCCAGGAGGACCAATTCCAATACCGAACAACCCAGATGGCCCTCTTCTTCAAAGACTGCAATTTCCCCTCAGCCATGGTTGACGATGTTCTCCACCGAATCTCCTGCACTTCCTGCTCCTCCACCCTTGAACCCCACCCCTCCAATCGCCACCAGGACAGAACCCCACTGGTCCTCACCTACCACCCACCAACCTCCAGATACATCGTATCATCCTTCGTCATTTCCGTCACCTCCAAACAGACCCCCCACCAACGATATATTTCCCTCCCCACCCCTATCAGCGTTCTGAACACTTTAACTCCCCCTCCCACTCCGCCAAGGACATGCAGGTCCTTGGCCTCCTCCATCGCCAGACCATGGCAACACGACGCCTGGAAGAAGAGCGCCTCCTCTTCCGCCTAGGAACCCTCCAACCACAAGGGATGAATGCAGATTTCTCCAGATTTCTCATTTCCCCTCCCCTCACCTTTTCTCAGTCCCAACCCTCAGACTCAGCACCACCTTCTTGACCTGCAATCTTCTTCCCTATCTCTCCGTCCCCACCCCCTCTCTGGCCTATCCTCCTTCCACCTATCGTATTCCCAACGCCCCTTCCCCAAGTCCCTCCTCCCTACCTTTTATCTTAGCCTGCTTGGCACATCCTCCTCATTCCTGAAGAAGGGCTTATGCCCGAAACGTCGATTCTCCTGTTCCTTTGATGCTGCCTGACCTGCTGCGCTTTTCCAGCAACACATTTTCAGCTCCCGTTGCATGGGTCAGGAATGTCTCAGATCGGCTGCAGAACATTCTGAAGTAGGGGTGTGAAGCCAGTTGTCATGGTGCATATGGGCAGCAATGATATAAGTAAAAAACAGAATGAGGCCCTGCAAGCAGAATGTAGAGGGTTAGGAGACAAGTTAAAAAGTAGGACCTCAGAGTAGTAATCTCAGGATTGCTACCATTGCCCCATGCTAGTCCGAGTAGAAATGAAAGAATAGCCAGGATAAATGTGTGACTTGAGAGAGAGTCCTGAAGGCAGGGGGTTCGGATTTTTGGGACATTGGGACAGTTCTGGGGGAGGTGGAGCTATTACAAATTTGACGGTCTACACCTGGGATGGACAGGAACCAATGTCCTGAGGGTGCTTTTGTTAATGCTGTTGGAGAGGGTTTAAATTAATGTGGCACGGAGATGGGAACAAAATGAGGAGTTTAGTGCACAGTAAGAAGGTAGTAACTAAAGCCTGTAAGGGAGTTGATAATGAAGTCAGCGTGACCAAGGGGAAGAATAGGCAGGGAGCAGATGATGAACGCAAAGAACTGGTAGTCTGAGGTGCATTTGTTTTAATGCAAGAAGTGTAGTAGGTAAGACAAATGAAATTAGTGTTTGGATTAGTACCTGGGAGTATGATATTATTGCTATTACTGAGACTTGGTTGAGGGAAGAGCATGATTGGCAACTAAATAGCCCAGGATATCGATGCTTCGGGCAGCATAGAGAGAGAGGTAAAAGGGGTGGAGGATTTGCATTACTGGTCAGAGAGGATATCCCAGCTGTGTTGAAGGATGGCACTATGGAAGATTCGAACACTGAGGCAATCTGGGCAGAGCTCAGAAATAGGAAGTATGCAGTAACAATGTTGGGGCTGCACTACAGGCCTCCCAATAATGAGCTTGAAATAGAGGTACAAATCTGTAAACAGATTATGGAGCAACAGGGTAGTGGTGATAGGAGATTTTAATTTTCTCAGCATTGATTGGAATTCACTTAATGTTAGAGGTCTAGATGGAGCAGAATTTGTAATGAACATCCAGGTGAGTTTTCTAGAGCAGTATGTAAACAGTCCAGTTCAGGAAGGGGCCGTACTGAACCTGGTGTTGGGGATTGTGCCCAGCCAGTTGGTTGAAGTTTCAGTAGGGGATGACTTTGGGAATAGTGATCACAATTCCATAGGTTTTAGAATACTCATGGACAAAGATGAGAGTGATCCTAAAGGAAAGTACTCAATTGGGGAAAGGCCGACTATATCAAAATTTGGCAGGAGCTTGGGAATGTAGTTTGGGAGCAGCTGTTTGAAGGTAAATCCATATTTGGTATGTGGGAGGCTTTTAAAGAGAGGTTGATTAGAGTGTAGGAGAGGCATGTTCCTGTGAAAATGAGGGATAGAAATGGCAACATTAGGAAACTATCAATGACTGATTAAATTGTGAGACTAGCTAAGAGGAAAAAAGAGGCATTCATAAGGTCTAGGCAACTGAAGACAGACAAAGCTTTGGAAGAATATCCGGAAGGTAGGACCAATCTGAAATGAGGAATTAAGAGGGCTGAAAGGGGTCATGAGATATCTTTGGCACACAGCAGTTAAGGAAAATCCCAAAGCCTTTTATTCATACATAAGGAGCAATAGGGTAACTGGAGAAAGGGTTGGCCCACTCAAGGACAAAGGTGGAAAGTTATGCATGGAGTCAGAGAAAGTGGGTAAGATTCGTAACGAGTACTTTGCATCGATATTCACCAAGGAGAGGGACATGACAGATGTTGAGGTTAGAGATTGATGTTTGATTACTCTAGGGCAAGTCAGCATAAGGAGGGAGGAAGTGTTGGGTATTCTAAAAGGCATTAAGGTAGACAAGTCCCCAGGTCCAGATGGGATCGATCCCAGGTTACTGAGAGAAGTGAAAGAGAAAATAGCTGGGGCCTTAAAGATATCTTTGCAGCATCCTTGAACATGGATGAGGTCCTGGAGGACTAAAGAATTGCTAATGCTGTCCCCTCGCTTAAGAAGAGTAGCAGGGATCATTCAGGTAATTTTAGACCAGTGAGCCTGATATCAGTAGTAGGGAAGCTGCTGGAGAAGATACTGAGAGATAGGATCTGTTCCCATATGGAAGAAAATGGGCTTATCAATGATAGGCAATATGATTTTGTGCAGGG
Organism: Hemiscyllium ocellatum; assembly: GCF_020745735.1. NCBI lineage: Eukaryota > Metazoa > Chordata > Chondrichthyes > Orectolobiformes > Hemiscylliidae > Hemiscyllium > Hemiscyllium ocellatum. Next base: position 125,945,605 of record NC_083402.1, read on the forward strand.
AAGGTCATGTCTTACCAACTTAATCAAATTCTTTGAGAAAGTGACAAAATTCATTCTTGAGGGAAAGGCTGTAGATGTCCTATACATAGACTTCAGGAAGGCGTTTGATAAGGTTCCGTATGATAGAGAAAGTGAAGTGACATGGTGTCCATGATGTACTAGCTGGATGGGTAAAGAACTGGCTGTAGTAGTGGAAGGGAATTTCTTAAAATGGAGGACTGTGACCCATGGTGTTCCACAGGGATCCTTGCTGGGACCACTGTTTGTGATATACATAAATAATTTGGAGAAAGGTATTGGTGGTCTGATTAGCAAGTTTGCAGAAAGACACTAAGATTTGTGGAATAGCAGATATTGAAGGGGATTGTCAGAGAATACACTACAATTTAGATAGATTGGACAGTTGGGCAGAGAAATGGCAAATGCTGTTCAATCCTATCAAATGCAAGGTGATGCATTTTGGAAGATCGGATTCAAGACCGAACTATACAGTAAATGGAAAAGTTGTGGGGAAAATTGATGTACAGAGAGATCTGGGGGCTTAGGTCCATTGTACTTTGAAGGTGACAACACAGGTCAATAGAGTGGTCTGGAAGACGTAAGGCATGCTGTCCTTCATTGGATAGGATATTGAATACAAGAGTTGGCAGGTCATGTTACAATTGTATAAGGCATTGGTTCAACCACATTTGGAATACTGCAAACAGTTCTGGTCACCGCATTACCAAAAGGATGTGGATGTTTTGGAGAGGGTGCCAAGGAGGTTCACCAGGATGTTGCCTGGTATGGAGGGCACTAGCTATGAAGAGAGGTTGAGTAGATTAAGATTATTTTCATTAGAAAGACGGAGGTTGAGGACGGACTTGATTGAGGTCTACAAAATCGTGAGAGGTATAGATAAGGTGGATAGCAAGAAGCTTTTTCCCAAACTGGGTTACTAGTGGTCACAAGATCAAAGTGAGTGGGGAAAGTTTAAGGGAGATATGTGTGGAAAGTCCTTTATGCAGGTGGGTGCCTGGAACGCGTTGCTAGCAGAGGTGGTCGAGTCAGGCATGACAGTATCATTTAAGATGTATCTAGACAAATACATGAATGGGTAGGGAGTAGAAGGATACAGAGCAATAGAAAATAGGCAACCGGTTGAGATAGAGGATCTGGATTGGCCTGAAGGGCCAGTTCCTATGCCATAATTATCTTTATTCTTTGTCCTAGGTGTACAGATAATATTATGAAATGTACTGCAAAGGAGACAGTGTAAGCTATCTACAGGTTAATAAATAAAAACTGAAATAATGTGGATGTGGTAAATGGAAACAAAAACAGAAGATGCTGGAAAAGCTGGCAGTTCTGAGGAAGGGTCACTAGACCCAAATCGTTAACTCTGATTTCTTCACAGATGCTGCCAGACCTGCTGAGCTTTTCCAGCAACTTCTGTTTTTGTCTCAACTTACAGGTTATTCATTTAGACTGTCAAATCAGACTGAGTATTGATCACTTTCATTGTCCCATCTGCTTTGTATGTAAGTAACCTTCTTTGGGATTGATGACATTCCAAAAATTATATTATTGTATTGGAGAGTCAGAAACCAAGTTACTCTATATGGATGACCTTAAGAGTCCTCTAACTGAACTCATCAGGTTTGCATTATGTAGGAGCATTATTGTTTAATAACTAGCTGTCATAATTGAGGACATAGAGGGGTAAATCTGTCATTCTCAAATTAGATATTTTCCCAAATAACCACACAATAGCCCTCCTGCACAATGATTTAATAAGGATTTTGTACTTAGCTGAAAAGCAATTGGAAAGTTAGTAACTTCTAGCCAGCGAAGTTTAGAGATCTCCTGTATTCATTTGGAAAATCCATAATACTCAGTCCTACAAGCCTGAACCTCTGCTCTTTAGATTTGTGTAAATGGGGAATTTTAATCTCTGTACAGCAAAATTAAATTCTGTAGTTGTAGATTTTTCTCTTGCTCGAACTTTAAAGGTAGCAATTTATTTGTAAATCAGACATCTAAATGATCCATAGAAATTCCATAATGTACATTTGTGGGCGGCACGGTGGCACAGTGGTTAGCACTGTTGCCTCACAGCGCCAGAGACCCGGGTTCTATTCCCGACTCAGGCGACTGACTGTGTGGAGTTTGCACATTCTCCCCGTGTCTGCGTGGGTTTCCTCCGGGTGCTCCGGTTTTATCCCACAGTCCAAAGATGTGCAGGTTACGTGAATTGGTCATGATAAATTGCCCACAGTGTTAGGTAAAGGGGTAATTGTAGGGGAATGGGTGGGTTGCGCTTCGGCGGGTCGGTGTGGACTTGTTGGGCCGAAGGGCCTGTTTCCACACTGTAAGTAATCTAATCTAATCTAATTTAAGTACAGGTAAGATACAAGCTTGTGGTCATGATTCATAACAAAGTAATTTTTTGATTTCCTTTTCCAGGCAGTCTTGTGAGCATTCTAAACAGAACAGAATGTTCCTTTGCAGGCAGGGATTGAATCAATACTACTTTGCCTATTCCGAGCTTTGCTGGGAGCACCCTTGTTTTAAAAAATACACAGAACTTAAAAAGGAAGTGAAGTGAAATCTACCCATCAAAAGACATTGCTATTGTTTCGCTAAGATTGCAGACACAGATTTACAACTGGATCATAATTGTACTCCCTTTATTACTATTCAATGCACAATGTACAAATTTGAAATGCATAAGTCCTGACCAATTTCCGTTAAATAGATTGTAGCTTTAATGAGCTGTTTTACCTATTCCAAGGATAAAAAATAATTGCTAGTGTTTGAATTTGTGTGATCATTGTGCTCCCAGTGGCTGAGCAGAATCTGGTTTCTATCTTACTAGTGCTTTCTTAGAATTCTGGCATAGACTATGAATTTTAGCTATTGATCTTACAGTTAGATTTTCTTAATATTGCAAATGGCTTCTTTGAAGTTCTAAAAATAATGATGACCTTTATACCTTATTTCATAACAGAGATTGTGAGAGTTTCCCACCATGAACTCCTGTCCACTCTGAAAGAGAAAATATCACATGCCCCAAATGTATTTTTCAACTTTAAGTTGAGTTAAAGTCAATTAAAAGTAAAATATTTCTCCAAAATAAAGAGCTAGTAACTCTGGCTTGGACAATACTTAAACCTCTCCAAAACAAAATAACATAGAATCCAAAATTTTAGCAGAACGTTTTTAACTAAGTCTTTGCATGGGCAATCTACTCTACAGATTCTTTCACATTGTTACCAGATAGAAATGTGAAGGCCTGGTCTGGCATACATCTAGTTTCAGACCCACATTATTGTGGTTAACTCTTAACTACCCTCTTGGCAATTTGGGAGGAACAATAAATGTTTGCCTAGTCAATGATGCCCACATCCCATGCTTAAATATTTTTTAAAAAATGGATAACTGTTGCTATAATGAAAACCTACACCAAATATGTAATTCTTCTGGACTCAAAGGCAAAACCACAACACAAGATTGAATTAATGCTTTCTCTTTGGATAAGAAATCATATTATCAGTCTATGTTATCATTCACATAGTTAGGATGAGACCTATATTTTTCCAATCTCCAGCTTATGTACAGTCCATTTGGTTCTGATGTGAAACTTTAACCTCTCTTGCTTGAATAACTGATATTCCTCTTCGCAGGCAATAGTTATGGCTCTCCATTGTCACATCAGAGACCAAGGAACACTTCAGATTACATCTAATTCAAAGCTCATTTTAAAGTTTTTTAAAGAAATAAGATATAACACAGATAATGCAGTGTTGGAGGCATCCATTGTCATTAAAAGCTGAGATGGAAGCTGCTTTGTTACTCCCAGACATTCATAATGAGAAGAATTAATGAATTATTTAATACAAAATTCAGAATTACAACTGACTAAATTCTGTAATTTTTCACAGTCATGCCATCTTGGAGCAGAAGAAGCCAAAGAAAAGTTATCCAGTCTGACAAAGATCAAGGACAAGTTGACCCTTGAACTGTCTCTTACAAAGAAACAATTGTCTCAGACACGGAAAGAACATGTTGCTTTACTAGCAGCTTGTGCTCTGATGGCCGGTGCATTGTACCCATTATACAGTAGATTCCGTGAGCTCTCTGTGCAGAAGGACATTCTTCAAGATCAAGTACATATCTTTGAATATTTCAAAAATGAAATCAGGACTGTTGTTCAGGTTCTTTCTCTGGAAAGTAATCCAAGCAAATTGAAGAAAAAGAAGCCTCAAAAAGGATTGATACAAGTTTTCAGAAAAAGTGTTATAGCAATCTTAGCAGTCAACAGACTTCAAGCCTTGGGTCTCGGATATAAGCCTCTATTCACTTGGTCTGAGGGCTTTAATAATAAACCAAGACTTGTAATTTGCACCGGCAAAGTGAAGTCCTACATCACTCATTCAAGTAAGTACTGAACTGGCTGCCATTTCAAAATTGCAATTTATTACTATTTTAGCTGCAGATCTTCAACTTTTACCTTCCTATTAGATCTTTGTTGTAGATTTTGCTCCAAAAGCAGACACTTGCTGGAGATAAGTGATCATAAATGTTTGGAAAGCTGCCCTTTATGAATAACCAAAATCAGTAATATAACATCGGCTCTGTGAGGAACAGTGAACGGCCGTTTCCATTCTCCTACTGGAAAGTCCAATCCCTAACTAGGATCTTTAGTCCTTTAATCTATCGTTGATGCAGTAGATTTTGGATACTGGCTCTGGCTGATATTTTTGTTGATCTGGTAAACATTATCTGTTGACATCCAGATGCTTAACAAGAACTCTCTCTCCGTCTGACATCATCATTGACTGCCACCAATTGATCCCACCTGTTCTCAAGTCCGACCTCACAATATGTTATGGAGTCATTAGAATTTATTTATTATTTTAATATTAGCTGTTGGACACTACAAGCTGCAGTACTGAATCATTTTAAGGATGATATGCAAGAAGCACGTTCAGGTTTTGTTCCAAAATGTATTATCCTCAAATTGTATTTCAATTGCCACTTTGCCTATGCTATTCTGAGGGTTAGATATGTGATGGTACAGTCCCATGGATGCCATTGATCTTAAAATTTCCCTTTTGCCCTTTTTTTTCAAATGTATCATGCCTGTCTGTTAATATTAGCTATCATATGATTGCAGAATATATTGCAATTAAACATGCTTCAAATCAGACTTAACTCTCATCTTTCCAGGAAGGGTCATTGAGAGATAATTGGAAGTAGAAACAAAGCTAACTTTTCTTACCTGATGACAATTGTAGCACTAGCTGAGACCTAACTAGCTTTTAAAAACTGCACACGACCCTGTGCAATTGCAGCAGGATATCCCTGCTTCTGAACTTGAATCTTCTTACTATAAGGACTAGCATGCTATTTCCCTTCTTTAGTGTCTGTTGCACTTCCATGCTTACTTTAAGTGACTAGTCAACAAGAACACCGAAGTCTAGTTGCACCTCCTCCCTTCCTAATCTGTCACCATTCAGATAATAATCTGACTTCCTATTTATCTATATCATACTTCATCTGCCTACTCACTCAACTTTTCCAAATCTCTGCAGCTTCCTCACTGCTCACCCTTCCATCCAGCTTTGAGTAATCTGCAAACTTGGAGATATTTTGTTTAATCCCCTCATCTCAATCATTAATAGATGTTATGGATAGCTGGGGTCCAAGCCGTAATCCCTGCTATACCTCACTAGTCACCTCCTGCCAATCTGAAAATGACCCATTTATTCTTACTCTGTTTCCTGTCTATGGTTATGAGAACAGAAAACTTTAAAAGGAGATTTGATAGAGTTGTTCAAAGTTATTAAAAAATTAGAGAAACTGATATAAGGTAACAGATTACAGTGGTAACATAGGGGTGGTGAAAGGCTGTTGTCATCTTGAATGCACTATCTGAAGCAATAAAGCATGAAAATTTGATAACCAAATCTTTGCTGCAACTTACTGACTACTTGCTGGGAGGAAAGAAAAGGGCTATGAGAAAAGAAAAGGGGAGTGAAGCTAATCAGTTTTTTTTAAAAGAGCTGACGTGATGGACCAAATGTATTGCCAGCATTTTAATTAAAGGATCTCTAAATTACTGTGGAATATTGATGATCATGAAAAGAATTCAGTAAGCATTCTTTTGGATAGGTGGCTTTGAAACAAGACTGTTTCTTGGAAATATCTTGATGTTTGCCATCCAAGGAAATTATTTGTTTGTGACAATGAGATGAGCTTGCCTGAATACTTCATTCGTCTATGCCACTTCTTTTGAATTATCTTGATTCCTTGTATTTGGTGAATGGGATATTGTTTAATCTTAGTTTGAAATATGCCATAAGCATGCATATTTTTTCAGTAATTGGTTTCTTATTCTTGAGGAAAGTGAATCTCTCCCAGGATAAGTGACGTCCAACACTGACCTATAAATTTAGTCACTGCACTTCCATTTATCAATCATAGCGGCATTGCTGGGACATCTGATAGAGTGAGAGGGACTCATTATTTATTTACATACTGGAATTATTGCTTCACAGACTTCCAATTGCGTACCAGAACTTATTACATTGCTAAATAAAAGATTAAAATTCAGGTCTGCTGCTGTGGGGCAATGTTGTGATATTGGGCTGCTCAATCAAGTTGTCCAGCAATCCATGGCACTGTTGGGCAGAAAGTATTCTTCAGCCCATTCATTGTGTACAGACTTGTTGCTGGTTGTCATTTGAGATTTGCTTGCCAGCTTCTGATAATAATCCGGAGAACAGACTTGCATTTGCTGAAAAGTATTTGCTGATATTGACTGTCTTCTCAACCATTTTACTGCATTTATGGGTAATTTGATTTTCTGCTTTTGTGGCTAGAATGAGAAAAGCCGCAAGAAAATGGAAAGAGCAAGTAAAATTTTAAGAGGAAGCAGGAAAGCACTGCACAGCAGGCTGTCTGAAAAATTGTTTTATAGGAACAAATCTCTGACATGAACTGCTGAAAGATCAATATCTCAGGTGCCTCCACTTCAAGGAAGCCATCATTATTTGGCTTGCTAGAGTCCGTAGCATTAGCCTCAGAACAATATTTGGGCAGCATGAAGGTCACTTTGGTCATTTCTTTTGTTACAGGCTCCTTCTTGGTTGAGGGAAATGTTATTAGTAACATCTTCAAGTTCACAGTCCATTGTACCAGAGGGACAGGTATAGCTTCACATATCAAAAGGAATATCCTACATATGTTTTTCCAGGGACAGAGCAAAGCAGGATGGGAGAGGACTTGGCTTTATATTCTTGGCAGTTTTCCTTGAGTTCAATGATATTGTAGACAGCATTACAATTCCTTGAGCCTGACATTTCTCTCTCAGTAAAAATTGATTCCATTCTCTGAAATTCCAGCTGGCTTGTGTCCACAAGGAGCACGTCATGCAGATCTGTGCCTGATTTTCTGGCAACAATCATTATGCCCCACTAGTTTTTGCTTATATGATTATTTAATTTGATATTGGACAGGATGGTCACTTTAAGATGCCCAGACCAGAAGTCTGAGTAACCAGAACTTCTGTATCCAAGATGATAAATAATGGAAACCCAAAATAATAATAAACCATAATCCCAGTTTCAGAAAGGCAGCGTGAAAAGTGAATTTTTTTCAAGCTGTCCTGTTATCTCAATTTAGTTCCATAAAATAGATCTTTGTGTGCTGCAAATTCCTACTATGTTAGAAATTGTTGCAATAACTCAGGACCTAGAATTACACAAGGCCTAGAATTGGTTGTTTTTATCTTCCTCTTGGTTGGAATTACGTAATCATTTTTAAATTTAATTTTATAATGACGTTTCCGTGAATTTAAGGTTTCGATTCTGGAAACTGTTTTGTGAACAGTTAGCACAGGCAAGTTGTCATGTGGTGAAGACTTGGGCAATATTTAGCTGTACATCCAAGAAGCAGCAACTATTCTATTACTTTGAAGAGTATACAAACACTGAAACTTTAAGACAAAAAATGTACCACATCGAAATTAAATATTTTCTTCTGCTACAGTTCTCACAAAAATGTTAACAAAGTTTTACAGAATGCTTTAGTGTAGGTTTTACATTTTTTTATCAACACTATTCCACACATTTACCTATTACTATATGTATTGTCATGTTATTTTGTCACTTTTTCATTAGGACAGGAAAGCGTGCAAAACAGTGTTATCCAGGCTGTTGAATGGTTTTCCAGTTCTGAGCTATTGGCTGCAGTAGTTGATTCTACGGCTGAGTTACAGGATATAATCACTAAATCAAGTAAGTAGATCCTACCGTTCTCTCGGGGGGTGGGGGGGTGGGGTGGGCGGTAGGGGGTGGGGGGTGGGGCGGTTGGAGAGATACCTATAAACTGTTTGTTTAATATTACAACTGCACATACATGTTCAATCTAATTAAAAATTCAATTTTGTGCTCTGCCTAACTGCACACAGTGATCATAAAAGAGTAATGTGTTGTAAACTTTACTTATAACAGTATTGAGAACCTGTTAGAAATGAATTTTTAGACTACATTTTGTTCGCTAAAATTTTCAATAATATGCAGCAAACAGCTTTTCAAGCAGTTTTTCATTTATTACGCTGTATATTTAATTGATTGCAATGTCAAAGATGTACACTGTGAGTGATTGTTAATTGAGATCAGTATGTGGATATGCTCCAGCTAACTGCTGCTTAGTTGTTGTACACTGGCATGATCTTGTATTCTCTGGCATGTAGTTTCCTACACTGTATAAAGTTCAATATCCTTCTTGAAAGGTATAGTAATATTTTCAAGTTGATCTCAGCATAAAGCTGTTTTTAAACATTAGTTACATATTTCTATTTTTTTCCCCGTAGCACTGAATAAAGCCAAACGTCATCAACTGCACTTTGTGTAGCTGATGAATGGAGACTATTGTTTAATTTTCCTTTATCACACACTGACTAACAGGGATCCCAGCAATTGGCTGATTCTGCTTTAAACTATTCATGTAGAATTCGGAAAACATAAATTTTCTAGAATTGTACAGATTGTGGAGATATTCTGATTTTCTGTTTTGAAAAAACCTTTACAGCTTTCAAAAATAATGGAAGTCATTTAAAATGATCTGACTCGAAGGTTCAGTGGATTGCAGTAGTCTCAATTCCCTGTTTTGAAAAATTTTGAACCCACTTTTATAATGAATATCAAGCTATTTTGTGTACAGCTGACAAGGCCTGTTTCATAACCTTAACTCCAGTCAACTGGTGAACTTACAGCTAAATCTAATGCTGGCTGCATTTGTACACAGAGTAAATATTCAGTGCATTAAACTTACCTCTGGGGGGAAAGGTTGGAGGTAAGAGAATAACAAACTTGTGATCTGCTGAGAACAGTTCTACATGTGGAATCAGAAGACGTCCGAACAAAGTATTGCGGATCAAATAAAATCCAGAAGTTTACAATATGGGTTGAATATGCATAGCAAAAAGACAAAAAGATGTTGCCAGAAAGATTGCATTTGAAGGAACGAGAGTGAAAGTTGAGGCACTTTATGTCACCCTCAAACCAGTAGATAATTTTGGCTATTTAGGACAAGGAAAGCAAAGATTGTAGATCAGTGCCAAAGTCACGAGGGTAAAGATTGGCAGAAGTAATTTCTTGAAGTTTGAAGATCTGTTAATAGCAAGAAATTCTAGCTTCTGGCAAGGAAAGAAACCCAATGTTTTCTGCAGACTTCATACAAATATCTGCGTCATATAGTGTTGGTTCTTCATACATAGAATCCCTATAATGTGGAGGCAGATTATTTGGCCCATCGGATTCACACTGACCCTCTGAAAATCTTTCCGCCAAGACCCACGCACACCATTCTAGTAACCCTGCAATTCCCATGGCTAGCTCACCTAACCTGCATATCCCTGGACACTATGGGAAACTCAGCAAGGCCAATCCACCTAATCTGCACATCTTTGGACTGTGTGAGGAAACTGGAGCTGCTGGAGGAAACCTAAGCAGACATGGGGAGAATGTGCAAATTCCACACAGACAGTCAGCTGAGGCTGCAATCAAACCCAGGTGCCTGGCGCTATGAGGCAGCAGTGCTAACCACTGAGCCACCATGCCACCTGTGCCGCTGCAGTATTGAATACTAAAAAGATCTGTCCCTTGTCTATTTGGTTATAGCAAATCATGTATGAAGCAAGAAAGGAGATCAAGCCAGCACCTAAGCATGTTGAGATGGCCTTTCCTGTCTCTTTGGAAAGTAGCCAGAATGTCCAATCATTTGCTAATTTTTCCTTGAATGTGTTCTGAGTCCTTATCTTATGATATAGTTACTCCATAACTTCTGACGGTGCTATAAATGGTTTTTTCTACCCAAAATGTTATCAACTACCTGATATTTCAAAAAGGCTAAGAATAGATACTGAGTTGGTTTATTGTTGTCAGGTGATAGGTTTTGTTGTGCCTGCAGCACAGGCAGATCATAACATACAAGGACATATAGACCATAGGGTGAACAGAGCAAGGCATACAAAGTTATTGTTGCACAAGAGGTGTACAAAAGCAAGATCAGCATTAGAATTGAAATTTGAGAGGTCCATTCAGCGTGTAATAACAGCAGGGAAGAAGCAGTTCTTGAACCTGTTGGTATGTGTATTTAAGCTTTTGTACCATCTTTCTGACAGGAGAGTTTGAATGACATTATCACCAGGGTGAGAGGGGTCTTTGACGATATTGGCTGCTTTTCTGCAGCAATGAAAAGTGTAGATGGAGTCGATGGATGGGATGTTGGCTTGCATGGCAGTCTGGACTATGTTCACATCATTCTGTAGTTTCGCATGGTCCTGTGCAGTTGTCACACCAAGCCGTGATGTACCCAGATAGAATGCTTTCATTGTAAAAGTTGGTTAGGATCCTTATAGACATGCCAAATTTGCTTATTCTCCTGAGGAAGAAGAGGTATTTTTGTGCCTTCTTGATCGTGGTATCTACATGGGTGGTCCGGGATAGATTGTTGGTTATTGAAACTCCCAGGAACTTGATGCTGTTGACCCTTTCCACCTCAGCTCCATTGAGGTAGTGTCCTCCTCCTTTCTTCCTGAAGTTGGTGATCAGCTCTTTAGTTTTGCTGATATTGAGAGAGAGGTTATCTTTTTACCATGATACTAAGCATTCTATCTCCTTCCTGTATTCTGTTAATTTGTTGTTTGATATCTGGTCTACAACGGTGGTGTTGTCAGCGAACTTGGAGATGGTATTTGGACCAAATTTGGCCACACAGTCATGAGTGTGCAGGGAGCACCGTTGGGAGCTGAGTATGCATCCTTGTGGTGTGCCGTTGTTGAGGATTATTGTGGTGCTATTGTCTATTTTCACTGATTGCGGTCTGGGGGTCAGGAAGCTGAGGATCCAGTTGCAGAGGATGGAGACAAGGCCTAGGTCTCAGAGTTTGGAGATTAGTTGGTTGGGATTATAGTGTTGAAGGTGGTGCTGTGGTTGATGAGTAGGAGCCTGACAAATGAATCTTTATTATCCAGATGTTCCAGGTATGAATGTAGGGCTGGGGAGATGATGTCAGCTGTGGACTTGTTGCGCCGGTAAGTAAGTTGCAAGGGATCAAGGCAGGCTGAGAGGCTAGAGTTCATGTGAGCCATGACTAACCTCTCAAAGCACTTCATAATTATGGAGGCCATAGCCATTGGATGGTAGTCAGTAGTCATTAAGGCATGCTGTGAATACAAACAAAACAGATATGTTATCTCATTTTTCGAATGGCTACATTCAGTCACATTGAAGATTTTAAACTCAAGACTGTTAAAGTCCATTTTCAATATCTGATGGGCATGGTTTCCAAATCAAACTTCCCATTTCTTGGTAATAACTGTGACGATGCTGTTCCTTTTAACAAGGTTACATTGTCATCGTTTTTTCTCATGGGGGTCTCAAAATTATGGGTTCTGAGATGACTGGGTTTATCTACTTAAGAAGCTTTTAAGTTTTTTAGAAAAACTGTACAATGAAAGGGGAGTGGCTTGTTCTCCCAGCTCCTCTCTTGTCTGGTTTCTTTTGGTTTTAGCAGTCTGGCTGTTCAAAGTTGCTGGTCAATTTATATTGGGGAGTCCAAAGGAAACATTTCAGTGGAAGGATGTTCTATGCTAAATCTCTCTGCCATCTCTCTCTCCTTTAAGATACCTGTGTCTAATTTTACCGTTTGCTAAGGGAGTCTTTATCTGGAATCATTGCAGGCATTTGGAAAAGCATCATTAAGTTGGGTTTTCGGTTAGGTTATTCTATATTCTGTTTTCTTTTGTTTGTGTTTCATTCGGTACTCTGTAAATAAATTCTGTTTTATTTAAAACTGAGGGATTTTGACCAACTTCATCACTCCTGGAATATCTACATTACACCGACTTAAAACAACTTGAACACCTAGACCTTATTTCCTGAATTGTTTTGAGAGGGTCAGGCCTGGTCCATGACAGATCGTCCAAGTTTTCAGTCATGTCTTCAGCTTTCACACTTCCCAGTAAAGACCAGGAATTGAGAAGTGGTACTACTAGTGTAATGATTATTAAAAGATCATTTTGCCTGTTAGTCAAGAACACACAAATTTTGACTTTGGACGTTTAGAGCTAAATCAACATTCATTGCTAAAACAAGCTCTGTTTTCCAGGAAACAAATGAGCTCTTTCATTTTCGTTAAGAACAAAATCAGCACTAGACCATTGATTATCATTTTCAAATGTTTCTGGAATTATTAATCCTTCCTTCTCTGCATCTTGCATATTAGAACCAATAGAACATGGCTAAATGGATGATTGAATATCATGCTCACTGTCCTGTTAAACCCCCAGGACCTGATCAGGTGTACCTTAGAATTCTGTGGGAAGCTAGGGATGTGATTACTGGGCCCCTTGCTGAGACTTTTGTATCATCAATAGTCCCAGGTGAGATGCTGGAAGACTGGAGGTTGGCTCACGTGGTGCCACTATTTTAAAAAGTTAGTAAGGAAAATACAGGCAACTATAGACCGGTGAGCCTGACATCAATGGTGGGCAGGTTGTTGAAGGGAATCCTGAGGGACAAGATTTGCATTTATTTGGAAAGGCAGGGACTGATTAAGGATAGTCAGCATGGCTTTGTGCATGGGAAATCATGTCTCACAAACTTGATTGAATCTTTTTTGAAGAAGTAACAAAGAGGATTAATGAGGGCAGGACGGTGGACATGATCTATATGGACTTCAGTAAGGCATTTGACAGGGTTCCTCAGAGGAGACTGGTTAGCAAGGTTAAATCTCATGGAATACGGAGAGATCTCGCCATACGGATACAAAACTGGCTCAAAGGTAGAAAAAGGTGATGGTAAGGGTTGTTTTTCAGACTGGAGGCCTGTAACCAGTGGTGCGTCACAAGGTTCGGTGCTAGATCCACTACCTTTCATCATTTATAGAAATAATTTCGACATGAACATAGGAGATGTAGTGAGAAAGTTTGCAGATGACACCAAAATTGGAGGTGTAGTGGATAGCAAAGAAGGTTACCTCAGAGTATAACGGGATCTTGATCAGATGGGCCCATAGGCTGACAAGTGGCAAATGGAGTTTAATTTAGATAAATGTGAGGTGCTGCATTTTGGAAAAGCAAATCAGAGCAAGACTTATACATTTAATGATAAGGTCTTGAGGAGTGTTAATGAACAAAGAGACCTTGGAGTACAGGTTCAAAATTTCCTGAAAAGAATCACAGGTAGATAGGATAGTGAAGAAGGTGTTTGTTATCCTTTCATTTATTGGTCAGAGCATTGAGTACAGGAGTTGTGAGATCATATTGTGGCTGTGCAGGACATTGGTATGGCCACTTTTGGAATATTGCGTAAAATTCTGGTTTCCTGCCTATCAGAAGGATGTTGTGAAACCTGAAAGGGTTCAGAAAAGATTTACAAGGATGTTACTAAGGTTGGGGATTTGAGCTATAGGACAATACTGAATAGGCTGGGGCTGTTTTCCCTTGAGTATTGGAGGCTGAGGTTTATAAAATCATGGATAAGATAAATTTTCCCTGGGGTGGGGGAGTCCTGAACTACAGGGAAAAGGTTTAGGGTGAGAGGGGAAAGATATAAAAGAGACTTAAGGGGCACATTTGCACAAGGTGCATGTATGGAATGAACTGCCAGAGGAAGTGGAGGAAGGTGGTACAGTTACAGCGTTTAAAAGGCATCTAGATGGGTCTATGAATGGGTAGGTTTTAGAGGAATATGAGCCAAGTGCTGGCAAATGGGACTAGATTAGGTTAGGATGTCGGGGGTCGACTTGGACAAGTTAGACTGAAGAGTCTGTTTCCATGCTGTACATCTCTATGACTGACTTGTAAATGTGAACAGCTCCAACTTTGGCTGCACAGGTCTTAACTTGTGGTTCAGAATTTATGTAGTAGATGTCAACATTCTAAGGTAAATGCAATCTGTCTAGGTGGCATAATTGGAAGCTATGTGAATCCTTGAAGAATGATAAATGTAAAACGTAAAGTCTGAAGATGTTAGAAGTTTTAAAAATTACGCTATCTTCCTTAAATTCATATGCTCATTGGTATTGCTTATTGGTGTTCTCCGTGGGATCTTTGTGAATGCTTGGCTGATTTCTAAAAGTCAATATTATCCAGGAGTTCGACGTTCATAGTTTGACAGATCAAAAAGCCTGTTAAAGGATTAGTTGTCTTTGATCTGGGTTATGGTTGAGGTTTGTTTGCTTTTATAAGTGATTAAACATCTGAGCTTTTTTACAATAATCCTTATCAAAGGATTTTTTGAAATGATTATGTCTTTGTTGTTAGAACTGTATTAGAATTTTGGAACTTTGTTTAATTTAATCATTAAATAGCTCCTAAGATCTGCCCGGCATAACTACTATGTGAGTTATTATAGAATGTAAAAGAGCTGGGCTGGGCAGGGGTTATAAATTGGCATGGGGAGATACAAGGAACCAAGGGAATTAGAAATGAGGATGAGATGACTTAAAGTTTCTAACAATGGGGATGAATTCACAATTGAGGCTGACCTTCAAACTATCCCTGTAGCTGTCTCTGTTTTGCCTCCAGAGTTGCCAGGTCAGACTCCATCCTGAGTTTGGCTTCTCCTCCGGGTAAACTTTCCCACTGAACTGCCTCACTTGGATTATCAAAAACAAAACTCTGGGTTAGTGCTTTGTTGATGTAGTAGTGTACTAAAGTTGCTGAATTGAACAAGAGTGGCTCATTTTTTCTGATTAATGTATTTCCACGCCTTTTTCTTCACGAGTTTAAGGAGCATGATGAGTGAAAGAAGGCTTGGAAATTTATAGAGCAGTACCTCAAAAAGAGCTGTCACTTTCTAAAAATATGAATGTTTGTTCTTGCTGTGTGGATCAGCAAGAAGGCACACTGTCTAAGGAAAGGACTGAACTAAGCCCTTGATGAACAAATACTTTGCTGCTTCAAGATGTTTGATGCAGGAGGATAACAAACTTTGATGCAGAAGAGAAATCCTCCTGTGAAGGTGAATGTGAATAAGCATGGGAAAAGGTGGTAAGCAGAGCAGCTTCCCAAATCTATAGGTTGCATGAACAAATTCTAATGCAGTTCATGAATAAGGCAGCAGATGCTATGAGGTACCCATGCTGTTTCTCCTCTGAATCCTGGAACTATAGCTTTTAAAAATTACATACCACTTGTCAATAAAGAAGTCATCTTGCCCCTCAGGTCTATTCAGTATTTGAGCTCCATGTTTGTCTCCTCTAACCCTTCATCTGTTCCCACTTGTCCTTTTAAACCTTTCCTAAATCTTCAACTTCAGTTTACACAAGGCTGTTACTCCTGACTTGGAGAGACATGGAAATTGGTTGGAGTAAAACCAGGTGGCAAGTTTCACCCTTTCTTGTTGAGACAAGTGCACCAAATCCTCAATATTTCAGGAGATAGGGATATGGACTTCCTATGGACAGATAACAAAAAATGCCGATGCCAGTTCTGTGTACAAGGAAGGACCAGTTCGATAAAACCAATTGAGAGTGAGTGTAATGTTCATTGGAAGGGCATATGACAGCAGAGGATTGGTTGAAAGAAATGTATACTTACCAAGGTATAATGAAGTAATGCAGTTGGCTTATAAGGAAAATAGAGGCTGGATATTGGAAACCAATACTAAGAATGCTGGAGAAACTCCGGTCTGGCAGCATCTGTGGAGAAACGGAATTAACCTTTTAAGTCTGGTATAATTAAGGGGAGGTGTTGGCCTAGTGGTATTATCACTAGACTATTAATCCAGAAACTCAGCTAACGTTCTGGGGACCCAAGTTTAAATCCTGCCACAGCAGATGGTGGAATTTGAATTCAATTGAAAAAAACATCGGCCATGAAATCATTGTCGATTGTCTGGTTGACTAACATCCTTCAGGGAAATAAATCTGCCATCCTCACCTAGGCTGGCCTACATGTGACTCAATTGCCCTCTGAATGGCCAGCAAGCCATCAGGCCATTCAGTTGTAACAATTGCTACAAAGTCTCAAAGAAATGAAACCGGACAGATAACCTTACATTGACCTAGGCACCTGAAAAGACAGTGGTAGAAACAGCTCTATTGACCCTGCAGAGGCCTCGTTACTAATGTGAGGGCTAGTGTCATAATAAGAGAGCTATCTCACTGACTAGTCAAGTAACAGGCTTACATTGTCTGTAAGGTTCCATGAGTATGACACCACAATCACCATCCCCAGCTATGTCCTATCCCACCAGCAAGACAGACCTGTCAGAGGAGGCAGCATAGTGGTATACATTCAGGAGAGAGTTGCCCTTGGAGTCTTCAACATTGATTCCAGACTCCATGAAGTCTCATGACTTCAGATTAAACACAAGCAAGGAAACTTTTTGCTGACTACCATAAACCATCCTCCCTCCGCTGATGAATCGGTAACAACACTTACAGGAAGCTGTGAGAATGGCAAGGGCACAAAATGTACTCTGGCTGGAGGATTTCAAGGTCCACCACCAAGAGTGACACTGCAGCAGTATTACTGAACATGCTGCTAGACTGAGTCTGTGACAGGTGGTAAGGGAACCAACAAGAGAGAAAAACATACTTCATCCGTACCAATCTGCCAGCTGTAGAAACACCTGTCCATGACAGTATTGGTAAAAGTGACCACTAAACAATCCTTGTGGAGTCAAAGTCCAGCCTTCACATTGAGAATAACTTCCATCGTGTTGTGTGGCACGATCACCATGCTAAATGGGACAGACTTCAAACAGATCTAGCAACTCAATACTGGGTATCCCGAAAGGGTTGTGGACTATCAACAGCAGTAGAAGTGTACTCCAGCACAAACCTAACCTCATGATCTGGCATATACCCCACCCAACCATGACTCAATGGAGAGTGTAGAAGATAATGCCAGGAGCAGCAGCAGGCATACATGAAGACGAGATGTCAACCTGGTGAGGCCACCAAACAGGACTACTTGCATACTAAATAGCACAGGCAACAGATGATAGACCAAGCCCAGAACCAATAGATGAGAGCTAAGCTCTATAGTCCTGCTACATCCACTTGTGAGTAGTGGTGAATGATTAAACAACTCCTGGAAAAGAAGGTCCTGCAAGAATCCCCATCATTGATGGAAGAGCCCAGCACGTTAGTGCAAGAATAAAGCTAAAGGGCTGAAGCTTTCACAGCTGTCTTCAGCCATAGGTGTGGAGTGGATGATCTATCTTGATCTCCTCCAGTGGTCTCCAGCATTACTGATACCAAATACCAGCAATTCAATTCATTCCACTTGATATCAAGAAGGGGTTGGATATTGCAAAGGCTACATTCTGGCAATTGTACTGAAGACTTGTGCTACAGAAAATGCCGCTCTTCTAGCCAAGCTGTTCCAGTATAGTTACAATACTGGCATCAACCCAACAATGTGGAAAGTTGTCCAAGTATGTCCTGTACATAAAAATCAGGAAAAACCCAAACTGACCAATTATTGCCCCATCATTTACTCACAATCATCAGTAAAGTGATGGAAGGTGTAGTCAACAGTACTATCAGGCAGCATCTGCTCAAGCGACACCCAGTTGGAGTTTCAGCAGGGCAATTCAACTCCTGACTTCATTACAGCCTTGGTTCAAATGTGGACAAAAGAGCTCAATTCCAGAGGTGAGGTGAGAGTAGTAGCCCTTCATATAAGAGGAGAAAATGAGGACTGCAGATGCTGGAGATCAGAGCTGAAAAATGTGTTGCTGGAAAAGCGCAGCAGGTCAGGCAGCATCCAAGGAGCAGGAGAATCGACTTTTCGGGCATAAGTCCTTCTTCAGGAATGAGGAAGGTGTGCCAAGCAGGCTAAGATAAAAGGTAGGGAGGAGAGATTTGGGGGAGGGGTGTTGGGAATGTGGGAGGAGGTTAAGGTGAGAGTGATAGGCCGGAGAGGGGGTTGGGGGTGGAGAGGTCGGGAAGAAGTTTGCAGGTCAAGAAGGCGGTGCTGAGTCCGAGGGTTGGGACTGAGGTATGGTGGGGGGAGGGGAAATGAGGAAGCTGGAGAAATCTGCATTCATCCCTTGTGGTTGGAGAGTTCCTAGGCGAAAGATGAGGCACTCTTCCTCCATCGCCAGACCATGGCAACACGATGCCTGGAGGAAGAACGTAAATTGACGTAATTTTAATGTGTTTCATTGGAATAGTATGTTGTTATAGAATTGGAGGCAGATAATAAGCAATTAAGACAAGGGGGGATTAGAGTTGTGAATAGTTATTGTTTAATGTTCACTTGTGGAGTTAAAGAATAAATTGATCTTATTTTCCTTAAATAGTGGAAATTGGGAGTTCTCTGTCACTCCTATTTTAACAGATTGCGAGACTATGTGAGCTTTTCTGGGTGTTTTGTTTAATTAACAGAGGGATTCACTGCCATGTCATAACACTATGTAACTAATGTCCAAGTATACCCAAATCCCATTTATGTATTGTTGCAGTCTATCACCATTATTAGTTTTACATCGCATTTTGTTGACCACTACTGCAACCTCAGGATTGTCAGTCTATTGACATAGCTACCAAACTATTGTACTTGTAGTTGTATATTGTCCTACTGAAAAGGAATTAAAACATGATGTCAGCAGTGTTCACTTCTGTTTTCAGCTCCTCAGATAGTAAGTATAACAGTCCATGCTGTGTGCATGCTGACTTATGACTTGAGTAATATTTGCCACTTAGTTGTCAGGCAATGACTATCTCTAACAAAAGAAATTGTAACCAACTTTTCTTGATTTTCAGTGGCATTATGATGATTCGCTGAATCTGCATGCTTCAACCCCCCCCACCCCCACTCCTCCCCGCCAACCCCACCCAATCCCCCATACAAAAAATCATCACACACTAAAATCTCCACCCACCATCAGTATCCTGGGACCACTGTTGACAAGAAAGTTAACTAGACCGGCTTTGAATATTGTGACTGCATGATAAGGTCAGAGACTGAGGATTCTGTGATGAATAACCTGCTTCCTGCAAAGAGATAATCAAGCTGAATGTGATGGAATACTCCCCTAGAGGAATCAAGCTCTATCAGTATTGAAACTCAACATTATTAAGAACAAAGAAACCCACTGACAGACCACCACATTAAATACCACCCTCTCCTTATCAGCTATCCATAATGGAAGCAGTACTTATCATCTACACAATGTACCGCAGTGCAGCGGTACATTTCTTTAAATTTCTTTTAAAGTACCTTCCAAACCAGGTATCTCTTTCACCGAGAAAGAAAAGAGCAGAATGTACATGGGCACATCACTGCAAGTTCCTCTCCGGGCTACAAACAATCATGATTTGGAATGATTGGGTCAAACTGGGTCAAACTTTTGAACATCCTAACTAACAGCACTGCAGGAGTACATTCATTGTATAGTCTGTGGCAAATGGAATGCTTTCAAAAGTGAGATAAAGTGAGTTCAAAGGCTGTATGTTCCTGTTGGAGCGAAAGGTAAGACTGGTAGAAGTAGGGAACAATCGATGATTAGAGATATTGAGAAGAATAAGAATAAGGTCACAAATAAGAATAAGGTCAAGAATAAGAAGGAGGCATCTGTCAAGTATAGACAATTAGCATAAGTGAATCTTTTGAAGAGTATAAGGGAAAAAGGGGCATTCTTAAGAGGAAATTCAGGAGAGTAAAAAAGATATATGAGATAGCCTTAGTAGTTAAGGTTAAGTATAGTACAAAGAGATTCTACAAGTACATTAAAGGAAACTCGGGAGAGAATAGGGCCTCCTAAAGATCAATAATGTCATCTATGTCTGGAACCACAGGAAATAGGAGAGGTACGAAACGAAAATTTCATGTCAGTATTTACAGTGGAGAATGACATGAAAGCTAGGAAACCCGGGAAATAAATAATGCCGACTTGAAAACAGTTCACATTACAGATCTAGGACTGTAGACAGGGCTATAAACTAAATGGGGGGGGGAAGGTTCTGTTGTAGGGGAAATTAGAAAATTAGAAAGCCCAAATTAAAGGAGGCGGTAAGAGTGCACCATGGCAGACCCAAATAGGACAGATTTTTGGAAAGGGTTAGCAATCAAACTTCAAGCACACTGGACAATCGGATGATAATTAGAAGAGGGATAGTTAATATAGGACTGAAGGTGTCCTCTCTGAATGCATGCAGTATAAGAAATAAGGTAAATGAGCTTATATGGCACAGATCAAAATTGGCAGGTATGACATGGTGGGCACCATGAAGACGTGGCTGCAAGGGGATCAGGATTGGGAGCTGAATATTCAAGGGTGTACATCAGATCGAAAAGATGGAGGCAGAGGGGATGGGATTGCCTTATCGGTAAGAAATGAAATTTAATCAGTAGCAAGAAATAAAGTAGGGTCAGAGATATATAATCTGTGTGGGTAGAATTGAGGAACCACAAAGGTAAAAAAAAAGCCAGAGTTGGAGTTGTGTACACATCTCCAAACAGTGGTCGAGAGCTGGGGTGCAAGATATACCAGGAGATAGAAAAGATGTGTAGGAAAGGCGAACTTCCAATGATCATTGAACATTTCAAACTGCAGGTGGACTGGGAAAATCAGGTTGGTCATGGATTGCAAGTAAAGGAATTTGTGGAATGTCTACATGATGGCTTTTTGAAGCAGCTTGTCGTGGAGCCCACTAGGGAACAGGCAATACTGGAGTTAGGGTTATGCAGTGACACAAACGTGAAACGGAACTTAAGGTGAAGGAAACCTTAGGAGGCATTGATCATAATATAATTGAATTTACTCTGCAATTTGAGAGAGAGAAGATAGGATCAGAGGTAATGGTATTATAGTTGAATAAAGGCAACTACGAAGGCATGAGAGAAGAGCTGGGTACAATTGAGTGGGAAAGGAGCCTAGCAAGAAAGACAGTGGAACAGCATTGGCAGGATGTTCTGGGAGTAATTCAGGAGACATAGCAGAGATTCATCCTGAGAAAAAAGAAGTATGGTACAGGGAGGATGAGGCTACCCTGGCTGATAAGGGAAGTCAGGGATAGAATACAAGCAAAAGAGAAAGCATATAATATAGTGAAGGGCAGTGGGAAACCAGAGGATTGGGAAGCTTACGAAGACCAGTAGAGGGCAACAAAAAAATGGAGAAGATTAAATATGAGGGTAAGCTAGACAGTAATGTAAAAGAAGACTGTAAGAGTTTCTTTAGATATATAAAGGGCAAAAGTGGGAGTTGGGCCTTTGGAGAGATAGTAGTGGGGAACAAGGAAAAGGCCGAGAAACTGAATAATTACTTCCCATATGTCTTCATGGTAAAAAACATGATTAATATGGTGTAAATTCAAGAGAGTGAGGGGCAGAGCTGAGTATGGTGGCCATCACTAAGAAGAAGGTGTTAGGAAAACTGAATGGCCTGAAGGTGGATAAATCACCTGAACCAGATGGACTACACCCCAGAGTTCTAGGGCAGATAATTTAAAAAAAAGTGGAGGCATCAGTGGTGATCTTTCAGACATCACGAGAGTCAGGGAGCATCCCAAAAAACTGGAAAATCACTAATCTCTGTTCAAAAAGGGAGTAAGGAAAAAGATGGAAAATTACAGACCGATTAGACTCAATTTAATCCTGGGTCAAATCCTGGTATCCATTGTGAAGGCTTAGATTTCTGAATACTTGGAAGTATATAGCAAAATAATGCAAATTCAGCATGGTTTCATCAAGGGGAGGTCATGCTTGATAAATCTGCTCGAATTCTTTGGGGAAGTAATGAGCAGATTGATTAGACCAAGGAGTGCCAATGGATGTTATCTGACTGGACTTCAAGAAGACCTTTGACAGGGTGCTGCTCCAGGGTGACAGGAGGCTACTGAGTAAGATCGGGGCCTGTGGAGTTAGAGGTAAGGTGCTAGCATGGATAGAAGCTTGGCTGTCTGGCAGAAAGCAGAGAGTGGGGTTAGGAGGGTTTTACTCAGGATGGCAGCTTTTGACAAGTGGTGTTCCGCAAGGCTCAGTGTTGGAGCCACAGCATTTTACTTTGTATGTTAACAATCTAGGTAAAGGAACTGAGGGCATTCTGGCTATGTTTGTAGATGATACAAAGATAGGAAGAAGGATAGGTAGCATTGAGGAGGCTGAAGAAGGATTTGAACAGTTTAGGAGAGTGGGCAAAGAACTGGCTGATGGAGTACAACATGGGAAAGTGTGAGGTTGTGCACTTTGGCAGGAAGAGTAGAGGCATGGACTATTTTCTAAATGAGAAGAAAATTCAGAAATCTGAAGTGCAAAGAGACTTGGGAGTTCTAGTCCAGGATTCTCATGAGGTAAACTTGCAGGTTGAATCAGTAGTTAGGAAGGCAAACGCAATGATGGCATTTATTTTGAGGATTGAATATAAAAGCAGGGATATACTTCTGAGGCTCTATAAGGCTCTGGTTAGACCACATTTGGAATAATATGTGCAGTTTTGGGCCCTATAGCTCAGGAAGAATGTACTGGCCCTGGCGCGTGTTCAGAGAAGGTTCACAAGAATGGTCCAGTGAATGAAAAGCTCAACATATAAGGAACATTTGAGGAATCTGAGTCTATATTTGATGGAGTTTAGAAGATTGAGGGGGATGACTCCTCCATTGGTAGGAGAGATTAGGACCCAAGGGCACAACCTTGGAGTAATGGGAAGACCTTTTAGAATGGAGATAAGGAGAAACATCTTCAGCCAAAGTGGTGAATCTATGGAATTCATTGCCACAGCAGGCTGTGGAGGCTAGGTCATTGAGTATATTTAAGATGGAGAAAGTTGGGTTCTTGATTGTCCAGAGGAACAAGGGTTACAGGTTGAGAAACGTATCAGCCATGACTGAATGGTGGAGCAGCCCCAATGGGCTGAATGGCCAAATTTCTGCTCCCATATCTTATGGTCCTATGATTTAAGAGGAGGTGCTGAAGATCTTAAAAATATAAAGGTAAAAGTATAAATCTCCAGCACCTGATCACATCTATTACAGGACATTGGGGCAGCTTGGAAAAAAATTGCAGGGACCTAGCGGACGTATTTGTAACATCTGCAGCCACAAATGAAATGCCGGAAGACTGGATAATGTTGTCCTTTTATTTAAGAAAGTCTACAAGGAGAAGCCTGGGAATGCAAGGCCGTGAGTCTGACATCAGTGGTTGGTAAGTTTTTGGAGGGGATCCTGAGAAACAGGAATTACATGCATTTGGAGAGGCAAGGACTAATTAGGAATAGACAGCATGGCTTTGTGCCTGGGCACTTAGGTCTCACATACTTCACTGAATTTTTTGAGGGTGTGATGAAGAAGGTAGATGAGTGTAGGATGGTAGACTTTCCTTACATGGACCTTAGAAAGACCTTTGACAAGGTTCCGCTTGGTAGATTGGTTTGTAAAGTTAGATTACATAGAATTCAGAGAGAGCTTGACAGTTGGATACAACATTGACTTGACAGTAGGAGACAGGGGGTGTTAGTAGAAGATTGTTTTTCGGACTGGAGGCCTGTGACCAGGGATCGGTGCTGGGTCCACTGATGTTTTGTCATTTATATAAACTATTTGGATGAGAATATAGGAAGCATGATTAGTCAGTTTGCAGATAACATCATAATTGGTGGTGTGTTAGACAGTGAAGAAGGTTATCTAAGATTATGAAGGGATTTTGATCATTTGGGACAATGGGCTGAGGAGTTTAATTTAGATAAATGCGAGGTGTTGCATTTTGGTTAAAAAAACCAGGGCAGTACATACACAGTTAATGGTAGGGCCCCTAGCACGTGTTGAAAATGTGTTGCTGGAAAAGCGCAGCAGGTCAGGCAGCATCCAAGGAGCAGGAGATTCAACATTTTGGGCATAAGCCCTTCTTCAGGAACATTCCTGAAGAAGGTCTTATGCTCGAAATGTCGGGAACATTCCTGAAGAAGGTCTTATGCTCGAAATGTCGAATCTCCTGCTCCTTGGATGCTGCCTGACCTGCTGCGCTTTTCCAGCAATACATTTTCAGCTCTGATCTCCAGCATCTACAGACCTCACTTTCTCCCCTAGCAGGTCTTGTTGAGCAGAGAAACCTAGGGTTCAGGCGCATAGTTCAGGCATCACAGATAGAGCGGGCAAGAAGGCATCTGGCATGCATACCTTCATTGCTCAGATCTTTGAATATAGGAGTTGTGACATCATGTTGTGGTTGTATAGGATGTTTGTGAGGTCACAATTGGAGTATTGTGTTCAGTACTGGTCAACCTGATAGAGGAAGGATGTTATTAAATTGGAGGGGATGCAGAGAAAAAAATTACAAGGAAATTACCAGGATTGAAGGTTTGAGTTACAAGGAGAGGCTGGATAGACTGGGACTCTTTTTTACTGGCGCATAGGAAGTTGAGGGTGAACATAGGTCTTTATAAAAAATCATGAGAGTCTTAGATAAGGAGAATAGGAAAGGTCTTTTCTCTAGGGTAGGGAAAGGCATAGGTTTAAGATGAAAAGAGAAAGATTTAAAAGGAACCTGAGATTCAATTTTTTTCGTGCAGAGTGTTCATATGTGGAATGAACTGCCAGAGGAAGTTGCAGATGCAGGTACAGTTACATTTAAAAGACATTTGGATAGATACATGAATAGGAAAGGTTTAGGAGGATAAGGGCCAAATGCAGGCAAATAGGATGAGTTTAGTTTGAGAAACCCGATCACATGGACAAGTTGGACCAAAGGGTTGTTTCCATGCTGTACGACTCTATGATTCTAAGACATATTCAGCATTCACCGTCTTCCAAAAGTATTGTTGGATGGGATTGCCCTTACTAGTGTTGCCCAAATACGTCATAAATGGAAACAAAGTATTGAATCTGCATTTTGAATGTAAACACCATAACCTAGCCTATTCTATCTATACTGTATTAGCATGAATTGAGACCTTCACAATGACTGTTAGTGTCCCATAAATCTTCACTCTGACATAAATACTGGCTGGTTTTTACCTGTAGATACATTTTTTTTACAAATCTCTTGCAATTTTATCAAACTTGCATTTTATTTATACAATGCAAAGTTTAAAAATAAATAATTAGCTTTAAACTTTTATACTTTCTCTGATGAATTTAAGGTCCTAAGACAGGAGCAGAAGTAAGCCATTCGGCCGTGTGAGTCTGCTCTGTGTTTCACTGGGATTTTTTTCTGATCTGATTATGCTCAATTCCACGTTTCTGCCTTATCCACATAACCCTTAATTTCTTTATTGATTTATTGCATAAAGAATCATATCTCTAATTTAAATCAACCGGCATTATTACCAGTCATTGAGCACATAAACAGGTGGAATGTAGTCCACAAAAATAGAAATGAGGTTGACATTAGAGAGAATAAAAATATACCATGCAATCTGACATCGTCTCTCAAGGAACTTACATGTACATCAGTCTCTGGTTTACTGTGGTGGTTTTCTGCAGCTTTAGTGTGTGGTTCATCTCCAAATGCTATAGATTTAGTACTGAGATGTAGTACTGTTTGCATATACCATCACAACCTATACACTATTAAAACAGTATTTATAATGTTTGTCACACAATATTATCTGTCTCTGTCTCTGTCTGTCTGTCTCTCTCTCACTCTCTCTCTCTCTCTAATTATCTCATTCAAATTTAGAGCAGACAGAATGTGAAGAGAGGCCCAAAATGCATGCAGCAGCATGTATTCTCATGACCAATTTAATGTATTGTGCGTCACATAGTGCTGGGTTCTAAAACTGTATTAAATATTGTAGGCAATCAATTCTATACATAACAAGGGTGTGTAATAGCTAAATTATATTCAGATATTTTGCAATTGTGGTCAGTTAGAATTGAGAATATGACTGAGCAGGAATAACATATTGAAATATACGTCTGAAGCATATTTAGGAATTATATTTCAGCATCAATGTTGTGATATCTTCTTTATGGAAGGATGATACAAGAAACTTTTGTTGTGCTTTTGGTTTAGTTATATACAAAGTCCTTTTATGTATGTTTATGATACTTTTATCCTATGATCGTAACAGCATGAGATGATTTGTTAAATTATTGCAGAGGGTAAAGAAATATTATGGCTCAACTTTGACAGTTGTTTCACATGCATCTTTTCCCGTTTTGATGTAATTGTTCACTTAAGTTGTACATGACCTGCATCGTATGGTTTTGGCTCAATTATTGCTTTGAAATTGGAAGAATAATGCTTAAAATATGTAGTATAATTTCATTTCCAAGCAATGTCTACTGATGTTGGCTTACATGAAGAAAATACTCCATTTCAGTTTCAACTGTAGTGCAGACATCGACCATTAGGTGGGAGCTAGTGTATCACAAATACCTGGGTTACTTGGCTTTGATGTTATGTGTTACTGGAAGTCATTTAAACAGAGAGTTTTAATACGTTTAATAAAATTGAAATAATTTTGTGTTTCTAAATTCATGCAGCTAATAATCAGATAGCATAAAAATATTTCTAAAGCCAGATCACATTCTCCTGTTTTCAATGCAAAGTTTAAAAATAAATAATTAGCTTTAAACTTTTATACTTTCTCTGATGAATTTAAGGTCCTAAGACAGGAGCAGAAGTAAGCCATTCGGCCGTGTGAGTCTGCTCTGTGTTTCGCTGGCGCATAGGAAGTTGAGGGTAATCATTTTAAAAATCAAAACAGTAGATTAACATTTGAGCCACATCTTTCTGTGTTTATTTTAAAGTGAAAAATACTACTTGCATTATCAGATCATTCATCTCAACATCCCAAACAAGAATTAATTCTATGGCTGTGCTTGATGAGAAATATTGGCTTTTCCCTGGTTTTTCAACGATCTGAAAACATTATTTCTGATACATTTAGTGAAACATCTGAGAGTTTTCACATTTCTTGCTCATTTCAATCCATTATCCTTTCAAAAAAGAACTAGAGAGAATTTCCTGTGGTTGGCTGCGTATTCATTCATGGGCTGTGGGCCTCTATAGCAAGTCCAGCATTTGTTGCCCAATACTTGAGAGTAGTGAGACACCTTCTTGAACCACTGGAGTCCATCTGCTATAGGTACACCCACAGACCTGTGAGAGAGCTCCAGATTTTTAATCCACCAACAATGAAGGCTTAGCATTTTAGGTGGAACAATTTCATAAGTAACAGAATACACCGAAACATATGCAGCACAGAAGGAGGCTATTCAGCCCAAAACATCTGTGTCAGTCAGTGAGCCAGATCCCATTTTCCAGCTTTTGGCCCATAACTCTGGAGCGTGGCAATGCAAGTGAATATCTAAGTACCAGTTAAATAACATGATAGTTTCTGACTCAACAACCTGATTTTTTCAAGCAGTGAGTTCCAGAATCCTGCCACCCTCCAAATGGAACAATTTCTCTTGAACTCCTCTCAGCTTCTGCCTCTTACTTTAAATCTATACCAATGATTATTGACCCTTCAGCTAGTGGAAAAAATGTCTTTAACTTCACCATTATAATGTCTGCACATGTTTAACCAAATTAATATCAGTTATTCAAGTTGAATTGCAACATTGTTTCTGTAGTGACTGTAAAGGCAATCATACCTTGTTTCACCAACCATATAAAAGTGAATATGGTAATTAGTAATCACTTGATTTTGGCAAATAGGCTAGTGTTCGTTTCAAACCTCATATAATGCAACTCAGTCTTATTCTGATATGACCATTCTACATCATTCATAACCTGCTTCTCTTCTTCAGTGCTGTGAATTGTATAAACCTTAATTGTGTCTTTATTTTAATGTAAGGATCACAGCAGATGGATTAGGATTTTCTGTGGAACACAGACCTCAAAAGGGACATAAAGACATGCCTTAAATCTCAAAGGTAGCTTAAAATGCAGTGTCTGTGGGACACAGTAACATGTGATAATTTCATTTATCTGCATGAAACATATTTATTAATTATAAACCTGACAAAACTAGCAGTGCATTGAGTATGCTTGTACTGAGGCCATAAAACCATCATATGAGAAGGATAATTACCAAACTCCATTGGGGAAATAAGTAATGGCGCTAATAGTAAAGTTCAAATTGCATTGGATTAAAAAAGGTAAGTTACAGTTTAACTTGAAGATAACTATCAAAGTATCAAGGATTGGGATATTTAATGGCATTGTGCATTTCTATGTAAAGTATACTATTTGTCAACTTTCCCTATTTGATTGGGCTATCTGAATACACTTATATAAATAAAGAATTAAATGAAAGCATAGTGATTTATGAGTTTTTTTTTCATTTTTTTTCATCTAGATCCAAATCAATTTCTTTCAAGCTGTTCAATAGAAAATTTAGCCAAGAGTTCCTTTTCAAAACTCATGGACAGGCTAAGTGTGGAAATGGAAAATATTCCATTATGTTGTAATAGACACTTTGGATGTGGGAACAAGAAATCATTAGTCGAAATACTGGGCGATGGACTGTGTAAAACCAATGCCAAAGCAGGGAAAGAAGGATTACAGATTACAATGCCTATAAAGGTATTGTCAATAATTCTGTTATTGACCAGTTTAATCAAATTAATAATTTTTACAAATATTGTTAAATCTGAAGTGTAACAATCTGCAGTTTTGTTTTTGTAAAATAATGTAGACAGCAATGTTTTAAACTTGTTCAATGCTTCAATCAGTCAGCATGCTTCTTTTCAGATTTCACACAATATTATTTTGGGATTTTGACTTAGGTATTTAGGATGCTGAAATTTATTGAGATATAGTACTTGTCAAACTATTGAATTATTTTTATAATGTGCTAATAATGCAGGTAATACTATGCTTTACTTTACTCATAGAAATTGCCTATATAAAAGTCATCAACTTAGTTAACTATGCCTGTTCCTATCCTCATTCCTGCACTTGTCCTTCACTTCCTCTGCTCCAATCCCAACCTCACCATTCAGCCAGCGAATAATGGGGGTGCGGTGGTAGTTTGGCGCACTGACCTCTACACCGCTGAAGCCAGACGCCAACTCGAAGTCACCTCCTCCTACCGACCCCTCGATCATGACCCCATCCCCCATCACCAAACCATTATTTCCCAGACCAGACAGAACCTCATCACTTCAGGAGATCTCCCACCCACAGCTTCCAACCTCGTAATCCAGGAGCCCCACACCTCCTGATTCTACCTCCTTCCCAAGGTCCACAAGCCTGACCACCCTGGCCGACCCATTGTCTCAGCATGCTCCTGCCCCACCGAACTCATCTCTACCTACCATGACACTGTCCTATCCCCTGTAGTCCGGGAATTCCCCACATATGTTCGAGACACCATCCATGCCCTCCACCTCCTCCAAGACTTCCGTTTCCCCAGCCCCCAATGCCTCATCACCATGGATATCCAATCCCTCTACCAATGGGGTAGCCATGGGCACCCATATGGGCCCCAGCTATGCCTGTCTCTTTGTTAACTAGGTAGAACAGTCCATCTTCCGTCGTTACATCGGCACCACTCCCCACCTCTTCCTCTGCTACGTTGATGACTGCATCGGCGCCACCTCATGCTCCCGCAAGGAGGTCGAGCAAGTCATCAACTTCACCAACACACATTCCACCCTGACCTCAAATTCACCTGGACCATCTCTGACACCTCCTGGACCTCTCCATCTCCATTAATGACGACTGACTTGAAGACATTTTTTACAAACCCACCGACTCCCACAGCCACCTGGATTCCCCTCTTCCCACCCTACCTCCAGCAAAAATGCCATCCCGTATTCCCAATTACTCTGCCTCCGCTGTATCTGTTCCCAGGAGGACCATTTCAACCACAGAACACACCAGATGGCCTCCTTCTTTAGAGACTGCAATTTCCCTTCCCAAGTAGTTAAAGATGCCCTCCAATGCATCTCATCCACATCCCGCATCTCCACCCTTGAACCCCACCCCTCCAACCGTAACAAGGACAGAACCCCCCGGTGCTCACCTTCCACCCTACTAACCTTCACATAAACCGCATCATCCACCGACATTTCTGCCACCTCCAAACAGACCCCACCACTAGAGATACATTTCCCTCCCCATCCCTTTCCGCTTTCCACAAAGACCGTTCCCTCTGTGACCACCTGGACAGGTCCACGCCCCCCAACAACCCACCTTCCTGTCCTGGCACCTTCTCCTGCCACCGCAGGAATTGCAAAACCTGCGCCTACACCTCCCCCCCTCACCTCCATCTAAGGCCCCAAAGGAGCCTTCCTCATCCATCAAAGTTTTATCTGCACATCCACCAATGTCATTTATTGTATCCATTGCTCCCGTTGCAGTCTCCTCTACATTGGGGAGACTGGCCGTTTCCTAGCAGAGAGCTTTAGGGAACATCTCCGGGACACCCACACCAATCAACCCCCCTGCCCTGTGGCCCAACATTTCAACTCCCCCTCCCACTCTGCCGAAGACATGCAGGTCCTGGGCCTCCTCCACTGCCGCTCCATTACCACCAGACGCCTTGAGGAAGAACGCCTCATCTTCCACCTCGTGACCCTCCAATCCATGGCATCAATGCGGGGACTTCACCAGTTTCCTGATTTCCCCTCCCCCTACCTTACCCCAGTTCCAACTTTCCAGCTCAGCACCGTTCCCAGACTGTCCTACCTGCCTATCTTCCTTTCCACCTATCCACCCCACCCTCCTCTCTGACCTATCACCTTCTTTCCCACCCCCATTCACCCATTGTACTCTTTGCTACCTTCCCCCACAATCTTCTCTGACCTATCACCTCCATCCCCATTCACCTTGTATTCTATGCTACTTTCTCCCCACCCCCACCCCTCTCTCATTTATCTCTCCACCCTGCAGACTTCCTGCCTGTATTCCTGATGAAGGGCTTTTGCCCAGAATGTAAATTTTCCTGCTCCTTGGATGCTGCCTGACCAGCTGTGCTTTTCCAGCACCACTCTAATCCAGATTCTGGTTTCCAGCATCTGCAGTCCTCATTTTTACTTATTTACTTTAATCCATTTTCCTGTTATTGAACAATTGAAAGTTGAACCAGTTGTAGATTAGCACCATACATATTTGCTCCACTTTGTATGTAGATTTGCACAGCATAACGAAGAAAACAAACCCAACCTCAAGGTGGTGGAGCAGGTCTTAAACCTAAGATTTGCTATGAAAAGTCATAAAAT
Source organism: Hemiscyllium ocellatum (assembly GCF_020745735.1). Classification (NCBI taxonomy): domain Eukaryota; kingdom Metazoa; phylum Chordata; class Chondrichthyes; order Orectolobiformes; family Hemiscylliidae; genus Hemiscyllium; species Hemiscyllium ocellatum. The sequence continues at coordinate 125,977,234 of NC_083402.1, forward strand.
AATTGCCCGGATAATGCGAGGAGTGGCAATTACAGTCAGATTTCCAGTTAGTTCTCTTTTTCACACACTCGTACTAAGCTCCGCATTTCTGGCTGGAATCCTGACCTGGTACTTTTAGAAACATGGAGTAAATCTAAAATCAACATGGCTCTCCGTAACGTAGGATAGTTCAAGTGTTCAGATGATATTCCTTTTTACAGCAGCTAGTGTGACATGTTCTGTGGTTTAAAGGTCACGCAGTACAACCATGGACTTTGACGGTTACTGTGAAAACACCTAAGTTAAATGTGGTTTAGGGCTCCAAATGGATAGTGCCGCAGCCAGGTAAGTGATGGAATGCTTTGATAAGTCAGGGAGTTGGGTGGCTGGAATTGGGCAGGTTTCTGGAAAGGGCAGGGTACAGTGTTTGAGGGAAGGGAGTTTTGATGCATTAGGAATGGTGGGGCAGAGTGGGTAGGAATTCAAAGCTAGCAGGTGAGGCGGTGTTTGGGTCAGAGGTGCAGTTTTTGTTTTCAGGGATCTGATGGGAGCAGCTAGGGTGAGATGTGGAGCAAGCTAAGGGGCTGATGGAGGTGTTTTTGTCAGGATTGGCTTGGTAAATTGGAGTGGAGGGGTCAGCCTAATAGTCACATCGGAATTAAACTAGATTTTCAATCCTCAAACAGTTCCTTGGAAATTTATTAAATTAAGGGAGGATACAGAACCCTTCAAATTCTTCAACTTTATTGATTTATTTCGGAATATTCCAGATGCCGGGGAATTGCTTAGGCTGCAATTTCCCTACCAACTCCTGTGGAGTCAGTGGAGCTGGGATTCTGCAAGGTCGCAACAATAGTCTGTGTTCCTCCAATGATTATCTAACAATTAGGACATCTGAACTAATATTTTTGTGGCTAAGCACTTCTAATATACTCTCCCACTTTTGGTTGAGGCACCATACTTTGCAATAGAAGCGTTAAATACTACTGATGAAAACCTTTCTTCTATAGGATCTGCCTAATTGGCTACAGAATAAAACCTTTTACTTTAGGGGGTCAATTAATAGCTAAAACATAATAATTAGTAGGATTTAATTCAGGTTTACCAGCATTAAATACTTATTTAGAAGGAACCTTAATTTGACGAAAAAGCAAGCTCAAGTTCTCCATAAATTCTGGTATTCTTGAAACTCAAGTTTATATAATGGCTATAATTAATTGCAGTTATGGAAGACTAGCACAGTCCAGTCAACCATGGTTTCTATTTTCCATAGTTTTATTTATTTAAACCAGTTTAACAAAAATTAATACACTTAGTTTCTATTTTTTATGTTCTCAATCAGCGATGTGTAGAAGTATTGAAGAAACAGATCCTTGAATTTACTCAGAGGCTACATGCAGCAGAAGTTGAACGTCGTTCATTGCGTTTGGAGCTTACACAACTCAAAAAACACATGAGTGAATTAGAAAGGGAAAGTGGGAAGACCGAAACCCTTGAACAGCAGCTGTGTGACCTCAAGCAGTCTATGAAGGTGAACAGTTCTTTATTTTGTTTATTACTGGTTTTTTTAATCTCAAGGTTAAATAAAAACTATGTTCTGCTGGGCATTTTCCATGATTCTAGCATTGCACTCCTTAAAAAATTGTTTGCATTGTGTAATTGTGCATTTTGGATAGCATTAAAATCTTCATGCTAATTGTGGTAACTTACTTATTGCCATTAGCCAACTGACTGTCTGTTAGTTTTACTTGTCAAATTTAAAACCAAAAAAAGAACTAGGTTGGATTAAAACAAAATGTTAATAGTAAACAATGATTTAATGAGAAGGCCTACTGATGATGCATGTTTATTGGTTTATCAATTTCATGAAGAGAGGTTAGAAGTCTGTTAAATAAAAAATACAAGGTAATTTTAGTCTCAGTTAATGTTGTATGGGTTACTGTATGAACTCATTTAAAGTGGTTATGCAAAACTATATATATCATGACATTATGCACTATACCTTGAAAACAATATA